>NW_024582054.1:11635932-12246311 GCF_017639235.1 Corvus kubaryi
CCACGCGCACCGCCTCCCGCACGTGGGCGCCCCGGGAGAAGCCCCGCCCCCTGCGCCGCCACCCAGCCGCTGCCCGCGCGTGCGCAGGCGGGAGGGCGACGCCGACCGGAAGGGGCCCTTCCGCATGCTCGGCCCCGCCCTTAGGCGCCCTCCCTCGGCGCGTGCTCGCGCTGCCGCTCGGCGCCGCGCCCGGCCCCGCCCCGCCCCACCGTGACGGCGTGCCACGGGGGCGGAGCTCCGCCCTCTCTGACCCCGCCCGCGGCCGCGCCTCTCGCCCGGCCTTAAGGCGGCGAGGCCCTATTCCCGCGTGTGCCGCGCCGGGTGCGGGTGGGACGTTCTCACGAGCCATCTTAACGGCGCAGCGGGCCCGCGCGCGTCCCGGAAGCGGAAGCCAACGGGGGCCGGTGGGGCGACGGCCAGTGCTGACGTTTCCCTGGTCGGCGGCGGCCGCGACTCCTCGCGCTTCCAGCGGCGTCTCGCTGGGCGGCCTCGCCCCGGCGGGCTGGGCTGGGCACGGCTCCGCCCGCGGGCCCCCCGCCGCTCTCTCGGTGAGTGCTGGCACTGCCGCCGCAGCCGCTCCGTAAGCGGCACCGCGATCCGCGGCAGTTTCTCGTGGCGCGGAGGGGCCCCCGGTCCAGTCCCGGCGGGGAAGCAGGAGGCACCGCGGCTTGCCGACCCCGGGGTTGGGCGGCGGTCTGTCCTGCGGCAGCCCGGGCCGAGCAGGGTCCTCAGTCCGGCGGAGCTCCGCGGGAGCAGTTCTGGGCCTCCCGGACCCAGCCCCCGCTGTCCACAGCACCGGGACGGGACTGGCCCAGCCGGTGTCCGGCCGCTGTCTGTGGCCAGCCCTGGGTGCCTGGGGGAAAGGCAGCGACCGGCCATGTATCCCATCTTTTGTCTTCATCTCTTTTCCCGTGAAAATGAGGGCGTTGGGCCATAAGCGAGACAGCCGTTCCCTGCTGCTGCCTTGGGGGCGCTTCCCATCGTCAGCTGGGGAATTTTAGGAGGTGGAAGCTCGTAAGTTGAGGTTGAGCGTAGCTGCAGTAGCTTAAGGCATTCCCACCTGTGAAACAGCCTCTTCTCTGTTACAGTGTTGGACTTGCAGTTGGTCTTAATCCATGTATGTGTACATGTAGTATAACTTTATTGTACAGTTTTTAAGTGTTTATTTTGCTGGTTTTCTTTTAAAAGAGCTGTTATGTTTTAAAGCAGCTGTTTAAACGGCTTTTACCTGTTAGACCTATATTTTTTTCAAAATCTTGTACATTGGAGTATTGCTAGTTTAACTAGACAGATTTGGTTGGAGGTTTATGCTGGATGGGTGGGCAGGGATGGGTGGTCTGTATCTTCAGAGTTGCTTCATTGCTGGTTTGCTGTGGCATAGAAAGACACCCGCTATTTCTGCTGCCCCATTATTCCTGAAATGCCCATTTACGGCTGAAGCACAGAGTTCTTGGGACTGCAGCAGCACGAAGACCTGGGAGCTCAGTGTGGAGGTGCCCAGGCTGCTGCTCATAGAGGGGACTCGGACAGCACAGAGCTCGTGGCCTTGCTCAGCACGAGGCCTGCTCCAGGCAGCCTGGCTGTGTCCTGGGGGGCCCTGCCGGGTTTAGCCCTGCTCAGTGTGTTTGTGAGGTGCTGCATTCAAGCTAAAGTCTCCAGAACTAGGGCTGCTCAGTACATACACGTTCTGCAGTGCAGTTACTGCTAATGCTCTTCTGGCTATCTGCCAGCCCAAGCTGCCTACCTGCTAAAACATCTTATGTGTGTTTTTGTCTGGAGTGTGGCTCTCGACTTGGATGGACTGTGTCACAAGTTCTATTAATTTCTGTATTTGGCAGCCCTTAGAAATTCTGATGGCTTACGATCTCATAATGTGCTACTGAGAGCAGTTTATATGAAAATGCTTAAACTCATCTCGTTAAGCAAAGGATTTGAATTATTATTATTTTAGGGCTGTCAGAAGAAGCTTTTGGAATTCTGCAAAGGAAACATTCGTTTATTAGGAAATAATTAACCTTCTGTATTTGGAAATCTGTAGAACTCTGGAAACTAATTTTAAATACTGAGTATTCACGTGACTTCTGTATGTTGGTCATCCTATCAAATTTCTTAGCTGATATATCCAAGCATTATAGTTAAGTTTGTCATTGGTTGCCATTTTAGCAGCTCAAGCTTACTGAGTTGCAAAGCTATTTTTAAAGGTTTGGGGGGTTGTTTTTTCTTACACATTGTGATTATCCAAAATGACCTGGAAAACGTTTTGAACATCTGTTTTGCTGAGACCCTTTGGTAGAGCCTATTGATAATAATGCTTTTTTAGAATTATCCTGCAATAATGTGACTTGTATGCCTTGTAAGGAAACCTTGGAGTTTTACCACTTCAGATATCATGTAGAAATCCCCTTCCAGCAATGTAAGAAGATGGACATCCATTTCTGTTAGTGTACTGGTTTGCAAATACTCTACTGGCAGAGTTCCTTAGGAAGCATAGACTAATCTTTTAATTAATATTGAGATGGTAAGGGATATCATTGCTTGTACATTCAATGTACATTAAATTTAAAATGTGTGAATATATTTATCTGTGTCATTTGCCTTACCCAACTCCTGCACTTACACTGGGTTTATTTATCCTATGTCTTCTGAAGCTCCTGGAGACTTTGTTCTACGTTGTGGCCTCAGTATCAGGGGAAGGTGGGTTAGACTGGCAGTTGTTTTGGGGGCTTTGTTGTTGGTTTAACCTGCCAAGTTGGTGACAATAATAACTCTCAATTAGACAAAGCAATCTGGAGGTTGTCTTACATGGGTGCATTGTTTCAGCTCTTATGGAATCTATCTTTTATTATTTATAAACACATTTAAAATGCTTTTTGGGGTCTGTGCAGCTGGTAAATCTCGATGTGTGTATACAGTGAGCTGCTTTCTTAGCCGTGTTGGAGCCCTCTCTCTTAAATAAAATCAGAATATAGCTAATGGTGCATTCTGAATTTCAATAAATGGACTGGCCTTTCTTCTCTGTTTTCTTTTCATTTGAGGCAAGGGGAAGTCCCAAAAATCTTTGAAACTCTCATCTGTTTTGATTACAGAGGCTCCCATTATTGGGAACTTGGCTTTCAGTTCTGAAAGGAGGAGTTCAAATGTGAGATTCTGATTTTGGCTGTCAGCAAGGGAGTAGTTTCAGTTGAGTACAAGAAAGCAACACTGTAAGTGGAAGATAAGAAGTATTTGAAGTGCTTCATTCCAGCAGTAGCTGTGGTGTTGCAAATTTTTGCTCTTCAGACAAGTTTTGGTTTGCCCTTATTCAGAATTTTAGATTGCTGATTCTACCATGCGTTCTCCTGAATATCTTGCCACCTTATATAGGGGGTGGAGTGGTTTAGCATGTTAACTAGAATGTGTACCTTTCAGAAATTAACTTTTTATGGTTTCCTAACTGTAAGTTATGGTATGCTTTAGGCTTATATATGAGATTGGTGTTTCTAGGGAACAAAAATAGTCTGTTTTTCCAATACAGCTGTTAAAAACTACTATATTAATTTTGCTTATCAAAATGCAAGTATGTTTGTAGGGTTACTGAAATGGGAAATTCAGTTTGATTTAGTGGAAGCTGGATAAAATGCAACTGATAAATAATGTTGAATTTTGCTAGCAAAATATTTTGCTTCTGGTCATACTGTTTTTGCAGGATGCAGAGTTTCTAGGCTATTCTGCTTGATTTTATTCTGTCATGTAGTATATTGCTGATAAGAGGATAAAAAGCATTTAGCATTCTTTCTGGAAGTCTATCTGGACTGGTTTTTTTCCATGGTGAATTCAATGCACATTTCTTCTACACAGTGAAATCCTTCCTAATTGAAGTGTGGTATCTTTCTTTTTAAGTAGGCCATCAGAATTGCCTAAAATTAACTTCAGGCCAATATTTCCTAAAAATAACTTTAAAAAGTAAAACTTGTGCACTTTCTAGAATGCAAAGCAGTATTCTTACCCAAAAGTTACTTGAATAATTAATTTGTGATGACATAGCTTCAAATAGTTTAAAATTTGATTTTTAAATTTTTTTCCAGATCCTTCTGAGTTGTACTTGAAGCCGCCAAAATGGTTCTGGCAGATCTTGGAAGAAAAATAACTTCAGCATTGCGCTCACTGAGCAATGCTACAATTATCAATGAAGAGGTATGTAGTGTACAAATGTGGTGGCACTAACACTTGAAAAGTTCTGAGAAAAAGCTCTCAAAGGCTGATGAGAAGCTTGAAGTAGGCTGATGTTCTCCCTAGACTTTTTTTTTTCCTTCACGTAAAATTTCTACTAGAGGTTTTAAGCCCCTAAGAGTACTGCCTGAACGTAAAACTAGATTTATACCTGGGTCATCACCTCAGACATAGTGGGTCCCGTGGTGAAAGGGTCCTTGAGCCTGGTGGCTGTACTTAGGGAGATTAGTGTTCTGTGGAGGTAATGCTGGAGGGAGGCAATGTGTACCTAAGTTTGGATGAAAGGTAGGTGCCTGCTCTGATTTATGTGTGTGCACAGGCAGACTATGGAGATGTGTACTAGGCTGCTAGAAACTGAAATGTGGAAGAACAAATATGTTTCAATGTAAGCTTTGCTGTCTGAAATGTGAGGGATGTTTTGCATTTGCTGCCTTTATATTCAAGCCAGTGTGTGGTTCAGGAAGTTTGTTTGGCTTGGTATGGTCTGTATTTTTTCTAATTAAGAGGTTGAAATTATAACTAGGTGTGTTCTGTCATAGGAGTGCAATACAAGATGGAAAACTAACTAATGTGATGGTTTCAAAGTGTCTCTGAGTACATAGATTGCTAGAAACGCTTTTCAGGTGGAAAGATGGGTGGCTTAAAGTAACTAAAAAGTAGGCTCATTGAGAGCTGTAGGGTTAGAACTTATGCATAGAGAAAAACTTCTAATATATGTTCTTCTGGGAGACAAAAAATCCTTAACTGAAGCAAATACAGCCCAATTAAATTTTTTTAGCTATGGAAGCTTTTATCCTGCAAGAGCTCAAGATGTGAAAATGAGATCATTTATGCAGGTGTTACTTTCAGAAAAATCTTTCTGTTCAAGACTTTGAAAACTCAGAATAAACAGGGTTTCTAGCTGAGGCACCTGCTTACCTAAAAGGCATACAATCAGAGCAGCAGTCCAGTTTCTGAAAATGCAGCTAGCAGGGTGTCCATCTTACAGCTAAGGAATATTGTTATTTACAGAAATGGGGTTGTGATCTGAGATTTTTTTTTTTGATGTACTCTCTAAGGAGTACCCAGAGGGAAGTTTAGGAAGTCTTGCTGCCATATGAGCTGCTGGCCATAATGCAATAGGAAGTGTTTTGTGTTAGTGTTATACAGTGTGCAATTGTTAAAATTGAGAACCCTTCTCTTTCAGTATTACCCTTTCAGATTTAAATTGTATTTACATAGGAACAAATGCACAGGTTTTTTTTGTGACAGTTGATTTAATGGTAGGACTACATGCATTTAATTTGTGAAAGCCATGGTTGTATCATAAATAGACTTTAACATTCTTATTTTCACCTAATAGTGGCCTAGTTAATGTCTGTGTATTGTAAAACAATTTCTCTAATTTTTCTTTTATACTCCGAAGGTTTTAAATGCTATGTTAAAAGAAGTATGTACAGCATTACTGGAAGCTGATGTTAATATCAAACTTGTGAAGCAACTCAGAGAAAATGTCAAGTAAGTGAAATAGTGAAAATGCATTTAACTTCTGATATTTGTAAAAGCTGTAATTTGAGTTTACAAAGAACAACTAATTTGTAACTTTATATGTTGGGGTTTTTTTAGACACACCGAGTTTACTTTGAACTAAATGTTTAGCCAGTTCCATCAAAAGAATCTTCAGTCAAATTTAGTCATTTTTTGCTGTTACAGGCTTGTTTCAAATATCTATTGCTGTCATCAGTTGAGTTGTCTGATAAACAAGTTCTTCATTACTTCCTAGACACATCATCTTCACATGTTCTGTGCTGGCTATAAATAGATACGTGTATGTGACTAGTACTGTTACGTTGCCTATTTTCAGATGTGTAATCTAAGTAAATGCAAGTCTGAAAGCTGCATTTTAGAAACCTGTTTTTGTCCTCCACATAAGAATGTCTCCCATGCATGTCATTTCTTAAGTACATCCTATCTGAAAACTCAGAACAAATCAGGGTGCTGTTGCAGTTGCAAAAACTTCGTTTATTACTAGGTTCAAGTGATGCATTCAGTTATGCTAGTTGTTTCATGGTTTTCTTAAACTCAGGTCTGCAATTGATCTTGAAGAAATGGCATCTGGCCTTAACAAAAGAAAAATGATCCAGCATGCAGTCTTTAAAGAGCTTGTTAAGGTAGGACTTAAAAATTCTGCATTGCATCACTTTCCTTGTACAGTCTGGGCTTGGAAGTAGTGCAGTAACAAGCCAAGATTTTGAGTGGTTATGTGGTACCTGCAGTTATGCTTTCTGATGCGAGGCTTCTTACTATTGCAAACAGTAGTATTCTAATTGAAACTACATCCTGGGCATTTCTCAAACTAACTTCAGTTTAAGCTTTAAGTTCAATTGTTCTTATTCTTCAACTGGAAGGTAAAGACAAGAGTAAAGTACTGCTAGCTTCTAGACTGTCTTTGGTTGTCCCAGAACACACCTTTGCTACCCTAATATTCAGACTACTTATAAGTCTTTGGGAACGTGTTAAGTAATAACCCAACAGCTCAAAGCAACATTTCTCATAAATCTGCCTTCTTGGTCAAATCAGGACTTGGGTATCCATATTCTGACCTCTGTCCAGTTAACAGTGTAGTCATTTGTTCTTCTGTAGTCTGTGCCCAGACATATGGTGGCTCTCAGGAATGTATGTACCTTCTACTCATTTCACAAGTGAGGCAGCAACCCTAAAAAGCCTTCTGTGCTGTAGGATTCTTACTAGAAGAAGCCCATCCTGAGCAGTGACAGAGGGGCAGAGGTCACCTTTCTGTGTTGGTTGTTATCCTTTTGCCATATATACAGGCCACCCTGACTGTGCTTGGTGTTAGAAAGAAATTAATGCTGTTATTGTTGCAGAATTATCATGCAGAACATTATGTAGTATAGATATCTTGCACGGGCTGTTGCTGTTCACTGTAAATCAACAAGAACCTAAGCCAGATTAAGATGACAATGTGCAAAAATCGATTTGCTCCTTTGAATATGAAACCAGGCACCTAGCATCACTGTGACACCAGCTGTTCTGTGCTTTGGAAATTTGCTACCTATATTACTCTTCGTTCTTTAGCTTGTAGATCCTGGAGTCAAGGCATGGACACCTACCAAAGGAAAACAGAATATTATAATGTTTGTTGGTTTGCAAGGAAGTGGTAAAACAACAACTTGTTCAAAGGTAACATACAGTGAATCTCTTTGCATCGTTTTTGGTTTGTTTGTTGGGGGTTTTTTTGCCTTGGGGAAGCTGGTGGTCATTGGACTCCTTAGGTAGGATTGGCTTGTGATCTCTGCTGGTTTTGTTAGTAGGAAAGCTGTAACTCACTACCATGTAGAGATACATTTGCAGAGGGGTTTCTGAGATGAGATGAATGTTCAAAGTAATATTCTTTTGGGGCAATTTATGGCTTGTAGGACTCCCTTCAAAACTTTTTAAATGAAACTCTTGATGAAACAATACCCTATATGGATAAGAGTCTTTCTATTTGTCCTTGTACTTAGTGGAGTTAAACCACAACATTGTAATTCACTTTCTAGGATTAAGACTAGTACTAAGACTGGATGCTTATTCTATTACTTATTTAGGAAAACGAGAGG
The DNA here is from genome assembly GCF_017639235.1 of Corvus kubaryi. NCBI lineage: Eukaryota > Metazoa > Chordata > Aves > Passeriformes > Corvidae > Corvus > Corvus kubaryi. Next base: position 11,643,741 of record NW_024582054.1, read on the forward strand.
AATTTGGCCTTTGTATTAGATACCTCAGTTAAGTATAAATGGGTGATATGAAACCTCTTCCAGCCCCTGATTCATTGAGAAAATTTGCATTTGTATTTTTTTAAGGCTAAAAAAGAAATGCTCTGAATCAACATATCTTCACCTCTCCAACAAGGCCTTCCCCGTTTGTTAGTGTAAGGTCAAACAGCACATCATTCCTTGTGGGATCATTTGCTACCTGTGACAGAAAGTTGTCATCTGTGCTTTCCAGGAACCTCCTGGATGGTTTGTGCTTCACTGCATTGCTTCTCCAGCAGATGTCAGGGTGCTTGAAGTCCCCCACAAGAACCAGGGCCTGTGACTTTGAGGCTGCTTCAAGCTGCCTGTAGAAGGCCTCATCCACTTGCTCCTTCTCATCAGGTGGCCTGTAACAAACACCCACAACATCACCCTCACTAATCTGCCCTTTTCTCTTAAACCATAAGCTCTTGACTCGCTCATCATTCACCCCGAGACAGAGCTGGATATATTCCAAGTTGTGAGGAGAAATTATCCTGTGGAAAAAGATGCATCTTTGTTGTTTTTTGTCATCTCCTTTTGAGATTTACATATAGTGATAAACTCAGTATAGCCTGCTCTGATTTCAGAAGACTTTAATGCTTCTGTAGGTGAACTTTATTTTGAACATTTGTCTTTGGTCAGTCAAGTGTTTTGTGAACGTACATAGCACCAGTGAAGCTGAGTGTTGTAAGAAGGTTAAGGATTCTATCCACTGCTTTTAAACATGTCCTTTAAAGGGAAATATCTTTGTTCCTGTGGAAGTACAGAAACATAGAGCTGTACAAGTTGTAGCCATTATGGTACTTGATATTGAAGTATTGCTTTGGATAGTTTCTACATCCTAGTCCAATCTGCAGGATTAATTTATCTGCAGTAAGAAGAATTCAGGAGTTAGTAAAATGGGAACTTAAGTTATTTGTAGTCATTCCTAGAAATTGTCATTTCAAGAAATTGAAATCAGAAACAGAGTCAAGCAGGTGTTTCCATCTTGCCATTAATAATTATTTATAACGTGCTTTTCTAAATAATGGCCATGCTAACAGTGAACAGTCTTACTCTGTGGCCTCAGTTATAGAAAGGCTGGCTTGACTTTGTGTCCTCTGTGTGAGACTTACAAGATGTTGGAAGTGTCATGTCAGTGGGACTTTGGTGTAACTACTTGTTTTGGATTTTATTTCACAGTTAGCGTACTTCTATCAGAGGAAAGGCTGGAAGACTTGTTTAATATGTGCAGACACATACAGAGCAGGTAACACAGACTTTAATGATGTAGTTCTCTATCTATAATATTTGCAGATTTTCTTAAGTAGTCCCTTGACTATACCTATCTTACAGGTGCTTTTGACCAGTTAAAGCAGAATGCCACAAAAGCAAGAATTCCCTTTTATGGGAGGTAAGCATCTTTCAGAATCACTTTGGAGAACAATTCAACTCCAATTATGTATTGTTCCTTTTTGAACATTTTGCACTAAACCCCATCTAGCATCACCTAATTTGAGGGAAGGTGTATTAGAACTTATTGCAACTTCCAGCAGGTGAGACAGACTTCAGTCTTTGTGCTTTGGTTCACTGAACAGTAAGGGTAAATGGCTTAGGAAAGCGTATTTTTAACCAATTTTCTCTTGGCATAAGAGGAATTCCCTCTTGAAATCTAGATAGATTTATAGTTAACAAGTTTATAGTCAAGTGACAAAATTCTGAGTCTCTTTCTCTTTTTGACCAGTTATACAGAAATGGATCCTGTAATAATTGCCTCAGAAGGTGTTGAGAAATTTAAGAATGAAAACTTCGAAATAATCATTGTTGATACAAGTGGACGTCACAAACAAGAAGACTCTTTGTTTGAAGAGATGTTACAAGTTGCTAATGCCATAGTAAGTAGTTTTGAGAAATACAGTAACTTGGCATAGTCATTTGATGACAATTGATTGATCTTTATTCTAATGTTCTGTGTGCATTTTGCTTTAACTCCTAGATTATATTAGAAATTACAAACAGGTATGAATAAGCAAGGGCTGAATGAGCAGTGCTTGTTAGTTTTGTGTCAGTTTTAATTCTTCTGTTCTTCTGTTCTTCTGTTCAAGGATGCTTGCATATAACCAGACTGCCATTCCTGCTTTAACTTTTCCGGATCTTTGCATTGAAAAACTAGATAAAAGAACTAGTCTGATCTGGTTTCCTTGAACTATGAATACTAAACTTTCTGTGATTGTCACAAATAATTGCAGTGAAACAGAGAAGATGATTGGATAACTTTCAACAGTTTTGATATGTAAATGAAGCTGGTGTTTCTATGGCTTTAAAAAGTCTGGCTATTTGTTTGATTCTGTGGTCTTGCATGACAATATGACACTTCCCACACAATTCCTGCTAATGGCTGATTTATTTTTAGAGGAATGGATGTCTTAAATATCTGAATGTAAAACCAAATGGAAGATGTTAGCTATTAATTGCTTGTAGATACTAATTAGCTTAGTGGCTCAAGATACTGGCTAAAATCACTTGAAACATAACTAATAAGCACAAACCTATTAAATTGTAATGTTTCATGTTATAGATAAATCATGTAGTCATACAGCATCAGAATTTTTTAAACGGTCCTTAGATAATATTGTTCATAAAACAGTGATTCTGTTTTAAACTCTAGCATACAGCTCTTGTATACTGTTATTGCAGTAAGTTCTGCTACTGAACATACATAATAATAATGCATGAACATTGTTTTGTAAAGCAGGAATTGATTATTTTGTGAATCTCATTTCTCCTAGCAACCAGATAACATTGTTTATGTGATGGATGCTTCCATTGGCCAAGCTTGTGAAGCTCAAGCTAAAGCTTTCAAAGACAAAGTAGATGTAGCTTCTGTTATTGTTACTAAGCTTGATGGACATGCCAAAGGAGGTGGAGCTCTTAGTGCGTAAGTACTGTGGTATAATAGTGTCCAGCGTCTGGTCATGCACAGTCAGCCATGAAATGCGTTTGTGTCTCGCAGAAACCTGTTCTGTGGAAGTGTCACTGTCACACTGCACAGAATCTAAGTCAGTCACATTTAGATTCTTACCCTTCTTCTGGTGGGTAGGATCACCTGTTGATATTTAATGTCAGAATCAGATGATATGATGTATTTTCAGTGCAGTAGTATGTATTGTCACAGGTCAGACTTTTATCTTCTGAAATCAGCATCAGGCAATATTCATTGCATATTGTGTATCAGGCATTTTTCCAAAAAGATAAATCTGGGCTCAATAGATATGACTGACATGAAAAGTTTTGCACCCCGAGAGTTTTTTCCAAAAGGGGAAAAAGTGTACCTTGTCATATCTAGTGACCTTAAAACTGTGATGCAAATTAAACTTCTGGATTGGCAGCGTCCAGAAACTTGGTGAAAAGTTGTCTGTGGTCATACTTAGGTGATTCCATTCTTGTTGGACTTCCCATGTGCTGTATCTTGGCAGAGTGTGGACTAGAAAATGTTACATTTTATCTTCAGCCTTTTATGATTGTTCCAGCTGCCTTTCAATGATATAGTTTGTATGGAGCTGAGATGATTTGTCAAAACAGTCAAAATTAGCTGACACTGACTTACTAAATCACTGCCTGTCTTTGATCTGAAGTGTTAAGAGTTCCTAAACTGCCATATGTATTTTGCTTTTTTAATAGCATAATGTTGGAAGACTAAAGCTTTCCATATTTTCATTTTGCTCATGCTCTAGTTGTCATGTGCTTGTGTGCCTTAAGTCTGCTGTGTTTGCTCTGTACTGTCTGTGGACTGAAAGCTGAGTTTTAGATAAAAGCTAGTACAAATGTGGTGGAAAGGTTCTGAGTTTTCTTATGCTTGAGCTTTTTCCTGTATTGGAAATGAGATTGTCTTTTGTATGAGGTACCTTGAAGAAATTGTAATCAATACCTGTCATCTGACAGTATTATCATTAGTATCAGTATGGATCAGTAATATCCCAGTATAAGGATAATTTGGAGATGATTTGGTTTTCTTTCTTTCCACTCAAGTTTCTTAAACTCAGCAATGAAAATAAGCAACTTATATTTTTGTTGATGATTTTTTTCCAAACAGAGTTTGTATTTCATAAAGTACTAATTAGAGAAAAATCTTTTTAACTACTCTGAGCTAAACATCCCAGTGCTGGATGTTTTTTCATTAGTAGTTTGAGGAGTAAGGCAGATACTTCAGACAGAATGCATAGTGTTGATGCTGCCTAGCTGATTATGTTAATAGGTGGTACAAAAGATAGATGGTATTTGAGAGGCCATTTCATAAAATATATTTTATTGCAGAGTTGCTGCCACAAAGAGTCCTATTATTTTTATTGGAACTGGCGAGCACATAGATGACTTTGAACCCTTTAAAACACAGCCTTTCATCAGCAAGCTGCTTGGTATGTCTTATGTACAACTGTACTTACAAGACACTTTTAATTGGATAATGGAAAGTCAAAGTGTAATCTTAATCTTAATGCTAATTTCAGAGCTGTTTTCTTTTTCCAGGTATGGGTGATATTGAAGGATTGATAGATAAAGTAAATGAGTTAAAGTTGGATGATAACGAAGCACTCATAGAAAAGCTAAAACATGGTAAGTTACTCCCAAGGCCTGAATAGCAGATGCATTACAGTGACCTGACTGTGGCAGGTTCTCTGCGACAGAGACCACTGAATTAATTTGTGCTGTGTGTAGACAGAAACAACTTGTTCATGTGCACAGTGAAGAATGGTTATTATTTCTCCAGTAAATGTGGCGGCCAAGTAAATTGAGTTGTGTTTTTCAAATGATAAGTCTGTCAGACTATAACTGCAGAGTGACTAGCTTAATGGTTCAGCATGTGCTATCTGAAACTGTTTGGCCATATTAGAGGTTTATTTATCCACTTATCTATGTAGTATAGTATTTACCTTATAAACATGAAGAATAATTGAAAAAGGAGAGTAAGACCAAAATGTTAATGTGTGACTTCTGCTAACTTTTCTTTTGTTGTTGTGCTTCAGGTCAATTTACATTAAGAGATATGTATGAACAATTCCAAAACATCATGAAAATGGGACCATTCAGTCAGATCTTGGTTAGTTATCCCCAAAATAATTTTATTTTATCAGATTTTCATTGATATTTGACAAATTTCTGTAAACTTAAAACTCTTAATTGAAATTTGTTATAATCTGTGCTCTATGTTTTTCAAAAAGGTGAAATGATTTGCCTACTGCAGTATCTAACTACTGAACTAACAGTTGCTGTCTGTATATCTTTCTGCTTAATTAAAGTTATAGCTTTGCCTATTCTGACACAGCTTTTGTTTTCCATTCTTAAAACAAGGGCATGATCCCTGGTTTTGGAACTGACTTCATGAGTAAAGGCAATGAACAGGAATCAATGGCAAGGCTAAAGAAACTCATGACTATAATGGACAGTATGAATGATCAAGGTAAAACAAATTTCACTGACTACTTTTTAATTAATTGTTGAACAAGCTTATTTAGAGAGATCTTCCTGGAAACAAAAAGACATACTGTAGCATGTACAACCACAGAAAATGACAAGCATTTAACATTCTTGGAAATAGCAAGGAGTACCTGTGTCTCCAGATTTCTTAATAAATCTAAATATTTACAGATACTTTGCCTGTTGCTGCTCTGTCTTGTGTAGAGTAGGTAGAATTTTGAATAATTTCCATTCTATTGGAAATTAATATATTTTTATTTTTTGTATTGTAACTGTTCATAAATTATTAATACTATACTTGCAAATTAAAAAACTATGTTAATCTGTAATCTGGCATTGCTGTCTTTTTTCCTACCCGTGCTCAAATTTACTTGGTGACATAGCCTGATCTCTGGAATTCAAAGTGTTGTTTCTAATCCACCCATAACTCCTGCAGTAGTATGCTCTGACCCTTGTGCTAAACCCATTAATATGGCTTAAGACCAAGTATGCCAAGAGCATAATTTATTCACACAGCTTTTCTTCTATCATGGTGATTAACATATGACTATAAGAGCTTTTTAGTATTACTTCCTAGAATATTATGTCTCAGTGATTTATGTAAAATTTTACATTGTCACTTCTAAAACTATGTTTTTATTCTCTGGTTCAGAATTCGATTCTCAACAATGAGAACAGGTTTACTTCCAATTGTAACAGTTTTTAATGTCAGTAACTCAATGGATTTTTCTTTTCCCCCCTGTAATTGCAGAACTTGACAGTACAGATGGTGCCAAAGTTTTCAGTAAGCAGCCAGGAAGAATCCAAAGAGTAGCAAGAGGATCAGGTGTTTCTACCAGAGATGTTCAGGAGCTTTTGACCCAATACACTAAGTTTGCACAGATGGTGAAAAAGATGGGAGGCATCAAAGGGCTTTTCAAAGGTAAAAATCCTCAGACAAACAAAAGACTGCAAACCAAACACCCCACCCTAAAATTTATTAACACATTGGGGAGGTCACTTGATGTGTGAACACAGAGGACATGAGAGCATACTGATTAGGGAGAGGAGAAAGTGAGTTGTAGCTCACTCATTCTCATGATGTTTGAAAGTTCTTTCATGTGACTGGTAAGAGGTGCACTGTTCTTCATGCCACCGATGTGTAACTTAGCAAGGAAAGCTACTGTATTTCTATCAATGCAGACTTGATTACTGCTACAGTACTAACACTCCATTCTGTTATGTGGAGTGCAGGGACTGCTGATCCTAAATGGACTTTTAAGTGGCTGATGTAGTAACTTCTAATAATGGACTCATTGATTTGAGTCTAGAATTAAGAGGTAACATTTGGATTTATTTTATTTCTAGCCCCGCATGTTAATCCGTTTTCTTATGATTGCTCTTTTCTTTTTATTTAGGTGGTGATATGTCCAAGAATGTAAACCCATCTCAGCTGGCCAAACTGAACCAGCAGATGGCAAAGATGATGGATCCAAGAGTTCTTCATCATATGGGTATGTACTGAATTTTTATAGCTTGAAGAGAAGACTGCTAATTATGGTGGAGCATTTGAAATATAGAAGTGAGGAGGGGGATGGGAGACTATATGCATTATATATCAGTATTAAGTATTTCTAGGGTTTTCTAACAAGAATCAGAAAATTTAGTCCAAATGCTTTGCACTTAGCAGTGCTTAATCTAGTCTTTTCATTTGGATTCAGCTCTCAAAATGAGCAATTGGAATGGTGTCTGGGAATAGTGATGACTTGAAGGATGTCTGTGGTAAAACAAATCTTCCTAGACTTCCCTTCTCTTCTAAGATTGCCTCAAGTAATTAAATTTGACAAGAGCAGCTTTAAATAAAGACCCCCCATACCTGAACCTTACTAATTGATAATAGTCATTCCATCAAGGTTTTTTCTTTTGTCTAGTTCTTAATACACAAGTCATCTTAAAGCCTGGTGTTTTGCAGACCTTTCTGTAATTAGTCACTCAGTTCTTTATTTTCAATAGCTGTTTAAACCTAGTTTCAGTCTTGGGCTTCTGCCTTTGTAAATTACTGGAATAGTGTGTGTACAGTAATGGTGCCTCAAGCAAGAGAGCTGTGCTTCAGAGTTAATTAACACATTCACGTTCTCACTTATTTTCTCCAGGCGGCATGGCTGGTTTGCAGTCAATGATGAGACAATTTCAACAAGGTGCTGCTGGGAATATGAAAGGCATGATGGGATTCAATAATATGTAAAGAAGCCTTAACACAAATGGACTTGGTTGACTCTTCATTGCAACCTGAGTAAATGAATTTGCTTTCTTCCTTTTTACAGTGATGAGAGAGTGGTCTTTTGAAATCTTATCCAGGCTTCTCAGTTTCTACATCTAATTTCTGAAAACTATTTTTGCTTAAATTAGTTCCTCTCCACTAATAACTGATGGCACAAAGAGTAATTCAGTTTAATAAAACAAAATCATGATGTAAAATTTTAATATTTAGAGACACTTTTTAATCGTTTACATCAAATGGCAGCCATTATATTTGTAAACAACCCTGATCTTTGGTTATAGTAACATAAAATGTCACAAATATACTGTAAAATAAAATTTAAGTGGTTATAAACAAGGGAATGGCCTGTTTCTTCAGTTCCTTTTAACTGTCTTTTATCAGTATGTAATGAGATTATTTCCTTAGTTTGATTTGTTTCTAAAGACTGTTGTAACTTACGTTTGGCATAGATACTATAAGACCGTGTCAGTACCTGAAAATGTGCTGTTGGTGCTCAGCTGTGGAGCATTTTTAGAAAGTAGATGTGTTGTGCTCAGGTTTGTACAAGACTTTGTTGTAAAGAATTTTATCATTCTTCCCCTATACACAAAGAATCAAGTGACTGAAAAAATACAGGTATGCAGATATCAAACTGTCTCATACGCTGAAGATAATCTTCATACCAGGCTGCCAATTAAGCAGTTCTTTTGTTCTGGAGATAATTTGTAATGCATATTCGGTGAAATTTTTTGCTGGTACTGAACTTTAAAACAGCTGTATCTAACAGAACATATTGCCCCAACTCAGCTACAGTCTGATCTTCATTTCCTATAGCATTTGTTTAGTATTTCAGTTTACTCTGTTGGTCTCAAAAGGGTAGAATCTACAGGCTGGCTTCAGAACTAGGTGTAGACCAAGATGAACCTTGAAATCCAACATAGATCTTGGCAAATATGGTAAGATCTTTTACCCTTATCTTAGGGTAAGAGGGTGTATTATAAATTTTAATATACTGCAGAGTGCTTGGTTTGTAAATGGACACCTCTTGCTGCTGTCTAGATAAAAGTTGAGTGCAGTAATTAAAACAAGTGGGTCCCTCTGTCAGCCAGTTCTCTGAGATAGTGGCAGCTAACAGGGAATATCTTACATAGGAAATTATACTCTTGCACTAATAAAATGTAAGGTATGCTGTAATGTGAAACTATCTCCTGCTTGATTAGTGGTATGTGTTCAATATATGGAAAGTGCTGAAAAATCTTCAAGTATGCCATCTCCCTAAATGCACTGCATTTTATGCATAGCATTAATCTGTAAACTGATCAATTAAGTTGAATCTTTGTATTTTAAGTATGACAAAAGAATGAGTCTTTGCATATCACCAGTTTGTAGGGAAGCTGTCCTCAGCTACTGAAGTGGTATGCTTACTAAAACTTGATTTTTCTTTTTTATAGTATTTTTAGTTCTTGAGCAGTATAAAGCAGTGCAATATGCAGAACCATGCAGTATGAAATCTTGGTTTGAAATGCAGTCCTTAGGGGAGAGTGGATGGTTAATGTTTTTGATGGAAATCAAACATGAATAGGGATATTGAGGATGAAGAGTGAAGCACTGTGCTCCAGGACAGGCTCAGTCAGACTGTCAAGTTACCAACAATTAACTCTTATGTTCAGCTTGTGGCCTACATTTAGTTTTAACTTTTAGTTCACCATTTCCCAAGTACTAAAACTGCAACCAGATAGGAAGAGCTGTCACTAGCTGAGTGTTGGCAGAGACAAGGGCAAGTAGAGAATGCATTTTCTTTAAAGTATAAGATGTGTCAATTATTACTTCTAAGCTAGATGCTGGAATGAATAACATGTATATTGCTCTCACCTTAGCAAGCCAGGCAGAAAATACTTAGGAGCCTGCTTAGAAAAATTGCCTGATGATCCCAAGTCTGGAAAAAAAACCCACATCCATGATGGAGACACTAAGAACAAGAGTTCAGCTGTATAGGAGTACTTCTAAATGGATTGGTGACTTACATGGCCTCTCACAGCTTGATGCAAATACAACTCTCCTGGCAAGTGTGTAACAATACTCCCAGCACCATTTTCTTGCATTAGGGGTTTTTGTACTCATCCTCTACAGGATCTCAGAAAAGTCTGCAGAAAAGTTTTCTCTGGCATACAAGAACCTTGAAGAGCTAGAGTCAAGCCAAATTCACTGGAAATGCTTAGAAGACTGAGGTCTGTCTTCCTGTGTATATCTTGCTGAAAGCTGTTGCTGCTGTCAGACAAGCTTTTAAAAGTCTGAGCTGTTTGAGCTCAGTCTGCTGCTGAGCAGCCTACTGAGAGGAAATGGTTATAATGGTCAATAGATAGCTGTGTGATAGAAGCTGGACAATTAACTCTTAGCACACACAAATAGTTACGGCTTTATTTGTTAACTCTCTACCTTTCCACAGGCCTTTCAATATTAATGTGCTAAATGTATTAAACCTAAGTTGCAAATGCTAATTTTTCTGGGAGGTGAAAGATTAGGTTTAATATGACTATACAGCTGCTAAAATCACAGTAGAGGCAAAGGAAAGCAAGTTGGTTAGTTGATGGTTTAATGCTCTTGAGGAGCTGTTACTCTATTCCAACCAGTCCTTTACTAAACAGAATGTCCCAAGTATTGGGACTTGGGGGTAAAAAATATCTGGGGGTAAAAAATATTTATGTACCCTAACATTAGTTTGTTTCTTTGCAACTTTAAGTGATGTATGTTTGTTGCAATCCCTTAAGCAGGTATTCAGCCCAGTACTGTCTAAAATAATACTCTAACCTTTCCTTCCCATGTTTCTGTAATTATACATTGTATGTCAGCCCTTTTCACAAGGGAGCATTTTCTGCCTTATGCTAGTATAATTTTAAGTCTGATGTGTCTGTACTTTCCCTGGGCTTTTGTCTTGTGCTCTGGATAATGCTTTGGTAATATGACTAAGAAAGTGTCTAAGAGCCCATATGTGCTATAGAGTGTAATGTGTTGGAAACTATTCTTAATGATGTAGGATTGAAAGATGGCTCTTGCTGTCATGTTACAGCCATTGGTTAGATCCCCCAAAAATTAAAACGACTCCCTTCTCAGTCCCATAAAAAGAAGGTTTCCAATACTTCCCCCTCCAGCTGTTTTCACCAGCAGTTGGCATTTACTAATGCACATTTTGCCGGGGTTAGCCCTCCTTCTCTGTTCAGGCCGGGCCATTCCCTACAGCACGGAGGCCTCAGCACAGACTGGAGACAGAAGGGCTCTTCCCATGAGCAGCGGAGCAAACCTCTCACCTGGCAAACACTTCTCCTACCCTTCTGGGCATGCATGTTATTTTCTCGCCCAGCCGCAGCCCAGGGGCCAGGGCACCCTTGGTGTGCATTTCTTTATTGTTCAAGGGTTCGTTACTTACAAAGGGCTGAGTTGCCTGAGCCAACACCCAATCCTGGAAAGCTGAGCAAGGATGGTCCTGGACGAGCAAGACCCCTAACCACTGTCAAGGAACTCCATCTACTTCTTAAACTATTGTTCTTTTGCAAGGTTTCACACTGTTTTGGGAAGATGATGTGTGTGTTGCCCCAGAACTTGTACTTTTCCCTCCGTGCCGCGGGGGTATGCTTCAGCCTCTGTGGAGGTGCGTGCGGCTGTCCCTGGCAGCCCGGCTGCTTCTGGCCTCTCCCCTGCCTCCCTCCCGGCTCCAGTTAATGCCGGGCTACGGGGAGAAGCGAAATGACCGAGGTCAGTGTGCCGAGTACCCCAGTCTCCGCCGGGCGCGTTCCGGCTCCTGTGCGCGGCCAGCCCCGGCGGGCCGCAAGCACCGCCCCGGCGGGCGGTGCGAGGGACGGTGCCGCCCGGCCGCTCTCGCCTCCCCGGGCCGCGGCGGGCCCGCTGCCGCCCTCCCCCGGCGCCGCGGCGGGCGGGAGGATGGAACAGGGGCTGTCCGCCATCACCCTCTACTGCGCGCCCGCCGCCGGCGCCATGGAGCCCGAGCAGGTGAGCGGGGCCGGCGGGCGGCACTCCCGGTCGCTCCGGGCGGGCGCTGGGGCCCGGGCGCAGCCGCTTCCGGAGGGGGGCGAGGCCGCGGCGGGTCCGGCCGAGGGGTGGGTGGTGGCCGCGGCCTGACCTCCCGGGGGTGTGCGGGGGTGGTGGGAGCCCCCGGTTCCCCGCTGTGGTGGTGGGGTGCAGTGGCCCGGCCGCGGGAGACGAGGTCTGTCTGTCAGCCAGTCTGCCCTTCCATCCAGCGCGCTGTAATTACAGTCAGCGCGGCGGGCACGCGTGTCTCCGGTGTCTCCTGCTCGTCGGCGGACAATGCCTCAGACAAACGAGCCTGATGAATATTAAAGTGAGACAGGTTTCCACTTCCCTCCGCGCTGTCAAGTTGGCGAAGGCGTGGGAGGTGTTCAGGGACAGCAGCTCTTAATTACACTGCAGCCCGGGCAGCTCGCCTGTCACTGCCGCGGCCGCTCCTCGCACCGGCCTCGGCTTCGCCCTGGGTGTTGCAGGCGCTGCCGCTGCCCCTTCACCGGTTATGGTGCCTTTCCGAGGCTTGTTGGGAGGGTGTCTTTTCTAATAGTCGTCCTCCGGGTCTGTCATCTCGTTGTCTTTTGTTTCAGAAAGACTCAATGCTGTTTAATTTCAGTTGAAACAGAAGGGTAGAAAGTCAAACAAGCAATACGAAAAAACCCGAACCACCCAAGCCTAAACAACCCCCCGCCCACCAACCCTAGCCAAAAAAAAATTATCAAAAAAACCAGTAAAACAGTCAAGATAGCAGGGTAGAAATATTTTTCAATAGCTATTACCAGCATTCTAGTGACTAGCAGTACCACGTCAGTAGACCTGTGCATATTGAATTACTCATCTTCCTCAGGGAGAGTGGACTTCACACACTTTATAGCTTTGGTTCATAAGCTCTCACAAGGTTAAAGGATGCCAAAGTGCCTGATATCCCTATTACTTTTTGCTTTTCTTCTTTGTCTTCCTGCATGAAACTTTATGTTATTGCATCACCTAATATTGCTTGTGTCAGCTCTCCCTGCAGGTGTCCAGGCACACCTTATCCTTAATTGTAGTTTATTTATTTAGGCATTTTATATGTGAATTAAAATTCTGTTGTGCTGGGTATTGTATCAACACTGTCAAAAGATGCCCTGCTCTCTCTTTGTTTCTGGACAAACGGTGAGATAGAGTGAGTATAAAGAGGGTAAACATGAACATGAGTTTCAGATCCTGACTGCCTGACAGACAAGGTTTGTATGTGTGCCATAAAGCCAAGAAAAATCCCAAGAGGGCATTTAAAAGAAACAGGAAGTCGCTTTACAGTGTTTACCGAGTGCCTTAAGAGTGTTAGCTGGTGTGCCAGAAGCACAAGAGTGACCAGCCTTGGTGTCTAATAGTTGCCAGAATAGAAGCCAAAGTAAATACTTCTGTGACGTGGGGACAAATGCTGAGTCTTTCAAGACCATATAATATGCTAGAGAAGGAGGAGCCTGTGGAAAAAAAATGAGGTCAGAAACCTGACTAAAGCCATGCACTAGAAGAAAGATCTTTTTAAAAAAACTTCCTAAATTGGAAAAGAAGATCAAATTTGTTAAGGAAGATCAAAAGTATAAATTTTCAAACAAGAAATACTGTAACATTTGAGCTATAAAGTGAATCTAGCTGATAGCTCTAGACTAGATCTCCATTACCACAGTTTTGGACAGATAAAATTTATTGGTGCTGAACTTCCTGGTCGTACCTGGGAGAGCTGGCTTTTATTGGTGCTGAGCAGGTAAAACTTAAAAGGCCAGTGTTGACTAAAACCCACACTCAGGTTTGTTGACTAGGTAATAACCAAAACAACAGCTGATACTTTATTTTATTTGTTAATGTAAGACTAAGGGAACCAGATTCACTGTTCCTTGGTGAATCCTTACTGTCTTGAAGTACTGCATTTGTCTGAAATGTTGTAGCAGTACCAGCTGTGAAGCTGCTTACTGTAGGTTGTGTGAGTGTGGGATGGGTGTGCAGGGAACTAAAGCTTGCTTTTTAAACTTGAAATATTAAACAACATTTTTAAAAAGTTAAAATATTTTAAGCATTTGCACTAAATGAGCCTAAATCAGGTAAAGAGACTGTGCTTTTAAAGGAACTCTAAGGAGGGGCTCACATTGCTTGCTGTTATTAATCACAGTGATATTTATGATGTAGTGTTTGCAAGAAACAGTGCTCTTCAGTACTGTGACTAAATATAAAAACAGTCATTGTACGATGCCAATAAAGGAGTGTGGAATGTTCATAAAAAGCTGATTCCGTGGTGCTTTTTGCACAAAAAGATAGAGAACCCCGTCACGGGAAGTGGCACCTGCTTTTATAATGCCAGCAAGGAGTGCTCCCTGTGCTCAGGTTGCTTCAGTGTTTTCAGCATTTGTGTTTCGTGTCTTGCTCTGTTCCCAAGACTGATAGCAGAGAGATTGCACTGGGCCCCAGACAGTCAGTTTTGTCTTTCTACATGAAAATGTGATTCTGCATGAAAATACAATCCTGTTTCAGCTGAATTACCCCACTGAAAACTTGCTGCTGGATTCTGCTCTGCTCCTCCAGGAAAAAGCCTGAAATGTGCCACCATGGCTTGAGAAATGCTGGGGGAAGCTGAGATGACTTGCAGTTTTGAGAAGCGGTGGTACAGGGCTCGGAGAGATGATGAATGAGTGCGCTCCCTCTCCACACTAGAGCTCAGCACGTGATCTTTACCTTCCCTCCCTCTTCTCTCTGGGCATGAGAAGAGTCTGTGGCTGGAATGAAGGAAGCTGTTCTGCTCCCCGTGATCCCCTGCTGCCCCTCTCTCCCATGCCCACAGTCTTTCCCAGCTAACCAAGCCTGCTTGCCTTGCAAAGCTGTGTTGTGTAATCTAGTGTGAGAGATGGGGATGGTGATGCTGCACTTGCAGTGATTAAGGGATGTCTTACAACTGTGTGATAAAGCATGTATTTTTATTTATAATTTTGAATTGTGCTCTGTGGAGATCATTAGGTCTGTATAGGGAAGAAGTTGAAAATTGGAATGTGCCCATTTTATGCAACCTGGATTCTGCACACACTATGCATGTCATTCCTTATACAGTTTCAAATTACATGAGCTCGTGCATTTTTAAAAACCTTCATGGTACATTAAAAACATGTGGTTGACATTTCCTAACCTCTGTGGCCTTCTCTACATGACAGAAGTGTTTCCAGCAGTTTTGTGCATTTATTGCAGTAGCCTCTTAAAGCTCTACCAAGATGAAGGCTCTGTTTTGATAGCTGCAATACAAAATCTTACTAAAGTTCTCTGTGGGCAGGAGTGACTAGCCTAAAGATTTATTGACTGGCCTTTGAATTAGAAGTATATATTCATAATGCTTGTGACCCAAAGACTGCATTGTAGCATTCAGCAGCTGGAAGAACACAGCCAGACATTGTACTTCTCACTTTGTATGTTCTTAGCCACAAAACTAAGTGTTGTCCTTTTACCATGGTCCCTTGTACTAGTCATGGTTACTGATGAAAGCCCCCAGGGGCAGATTCCTTGGTGCATCTTTTTAAAGCTTGAGCCTGGCTGCTTAGTTATTCAGTTCTCTTTTGTGCTAGAGGTGTCTGTCTGAACTTGCAAAGAGGTGGCTACAGCCTATGAGCTTCTTGATTAATTTCATTAGATATTAATTCCAAACCCAACAATACTTTTAAATATTAAAATTTATGTGCTTACCAAATTAGTTAATGAAACATGCCCCAACAAGAAACCTTTTTGTTACTTTTAGAGAAGGGATCAGTTTTAACATATCTGCAAACAAGAATGTTTCAGTCTTTTACCTACAGGCAAATGTCTTCTAAATGTCCACTGGATATGATAACCAATCTAAAATACTTTTAAAATCTCATGAAGTTTGTTAAGGGGGAACTTTCCAGTTCCAGAAGCGTGTACTTGAGATAATGATTTTTTTTTTTCCTTTATAGCAACTTTCAAAGGGAGATAGTGGCTTTGAGAATGTGGAGCTGGGTGTCATAGGAAAGAAAAAGAAAATTCCAAGGAGGGTTATTCATTTTGCAAGTGGAGAAACAATGGAAGAATACAGCACAGATGAAGAGGAAGATGAACAAGAGAAAAAAGACCTGTTGCCACCTGTAGATCCTGTAGGTATTTTACTTGATAAATTGCTACTTCTGGTTTACTGGGTAACAACATTTTATACTTAATTTTTTGTGTCATAAATCTGATACAGTCTTTACTATTTTAAATTCTAATAATTGGATTGGCTTAAGGGACTCAGAAATCTTTGAAAAGTATTCTTGGAAAGTTTTGTCCTGGAGTTCTCCTCCACTAAAGTAGCCTTACTAATTAGAAATGGGTTTAATTTCTTCACAGTTCTAGTTTGTCTTCTCCAGCACGTCCCTTTCTAATAATATTTGCCTGGTATCTCCTTGATTTGTACTGTTGTTTTAAAAAAAAATGTTGCAGGGGAGACTTTTTTTTCCTTATATTTGTTGACAGTGGAGAGTTAAACCTGTAGTTTAGGGTTACCATGCCAACAATCCAGATTTTAAAGGACCTGCCTAGTCCCTGTAGGTAATGTTCATCTGTCTTGTAAGCTATTGAGATGTTGCTCAGCCTGTGAATGGAGTTTCCTTTTATTGGTCCAGATTCCAGTGAAGTCTCAACAATTAAAGCTGGTTGTGTGCATTGTAGCTGCTAAAATGCATTTTTCTTTTTGTAAATGATTCTGGATCTATACTTAGAGGTAAAATGAAATATCTAATCTGTTTTATTCTGTTGGCCTGCCTGATGAACTATTTTGCAGTGATAGTGTGATTGCAAAGCTTACAGCTGCATGTGCCAACACCAGCGGCAGCAGCTCCCCACCCTCTGGCAGTCAGTCCCAGAGAAGATCCACATCCTGCTCTTCATCTCTCCACATGCCCAGTCTCATGTTTCTTTTATGACAACCCCAGAAACTGGTGTCCCAACCACCTCTTCTCTTACCCTTGTACAACAATCCTGGCCCCAGTAAGTTGAGTCTGCAGTCCTATGTCCTGCCTGCTGGTGGAGCTCTCTTCTTGGCCCTCTCTGTGCTTGGGTGCCACTGAGGTGGAGACTCCCAAACCGGCTGGATCCTCCCTGATACGCTGGAGTGTGGTCAGGCAGCCAGGAGCCAGGGCTTCATGCAGCAGCTAGTCCTGCCTGGTTGCACACTGAAGGCAGACACTGGTGTAGAGCTGCTTCTTCCCATACTTCAGAGTCCCTGCATGTACAGAAAACAGCACCCTGCTTTCTACTTGACATTGCTGTTGAAGAGACTCCTGCACCATTCTTTCGGAATCCATAATTAAGAAATGTTGTGGTCAAAGCTTTCTATTTACTCTCCAGTAGTAGGCCCTGTATTTATTAATATGTGTATCCATCTTGGGAGAGCTTGGCTTTCTTGAAGGGACTGAAGGGTTTGACTTTCTGGTTATGCTCTTCTGAAGAAGTGGTGAACCATAAGAGGTTTGCTTTGACTGTCAAGCAATACCTCTCTTCCCCTCTGTAAAATGCATTTATTTTGAAGAAGAAAAAAGGTGGATTGAGGACTAAGTTCCAGTGAGACTATGGGAATTTAGCTGGGATTGGGGTTCCTAATGACTCACAGGTTAAGCTGTTGCATTGCGTTTTGCATGGATTGATGGCAGTGCTCTCTTTCTTGGCAGGAAGTTCTTGTATACAACAAAAAATGACATTAGCCTGATAGCAGGTAGGATATTATCAGTATAAAATACACATGAAGTTTATAGTTGGAAAAGAAATGTATTGTAGTCACAAACAATGAGTAAAGTGTTAAGCTGCCTTGCTGGGTACTAGGGTGTTTTTTTCCTCCTTAAGGATCTTCTCAAAGAAATGCAAGAAGTGTGAAACTTACTGACTATTATGGTAATGTTCAGGTATCTTCAGAGTGAGGTCTGTTCCCCACTAGGCAGTCATGTCAGATACCTGTGAATGTCTGAGATTTTTTTTTTCCCAATTATAATGAGCAGGGAACAAGTTGTGTATAATTTTTTGTGCCATTTTCTGACAGTGGAAGAGTTCTGTGGTGGTGCAGTGATGGAAGGCTCACGAGCCTTGGTGTAGGTGTTGTGAGGGCAGAGACATGCTCGCTGCTGTGCAAATGGACACTTATCTAAAGAGCCCTCAAGTATGCACAACAGCCAGAAATGCTGCATGATTGTTCCCCTCCTTTCCTAATACCGATTTCTTTTCTGAATACCAAAAAGTATATTGTATGGTGGAGTTAAGATTGTGTTATTCTCCTTTCATAGTTTATTAAATCCTTAATTTTGAATACACTTTTTAATAAAAGGACCCCCCAAACTACCAGGAGTAGTTTATTGTGGAGCACACTCTACCTTATTATGTATTGCTTTTTACCTCGGACAGAATGAACTTGATTAGAGCAGGGGTTGCCATTAAGTGAGGTTTACTTTATCTCCTGCATGCTTCATGTATCCCAGTTGAGCCAGACAATTGAAGAAATGTTAGTCCAAGCTGAGCTTTGATGTTTTAGCCAACAGCTGCTTTTAAAATGTTTTTATTGTAGGATTTCTATAAAAGCAATTAAATAGTCTGTTTGCTGAGACCAGCATGTCTAAAACTTGTTATCTCAGTTGGGATACAAAAAAGTATGTTGCAAGTAATAGCTGTTTCTGGACCAGTTTATTTTTAGAAAAAGCACATTTAGTATTTTGAATAGAACTTTCAAGAAATTTCAAAGCTGTGCTGTTATTAGCATCCTGGCAGCTTTTGAATGAGTTTAAGGGAAACAAATATTTTGCTGTGTTGTAAAGAAATGTCTTAAGTACCTTGGTTTAATTGTCTTTTAGAGCTAAGCAGGCAATGACAATGTGTTTCTTACTAAGCAAAGTAGTATGTATATATCCTGGTAATACCATAGCCAGAGCACTTGGTGGGGTGGATTCCTATTATTCATAACAAAACAAATTCTCAAAAAGAACTGGGTTTTAAATTTTCTTTGAAACAACTTCTGGTGCTTCTGTAGGTCAGCACTCAGTTCATTAACACTGTTGGACTGGGGTGTCCATTCTATTATGTTTTATATTTTTTAATCCAGAACACATTATTTTTTAGATAGTAGCATTCAGTATTATCTGAGTGTTCTCACATTGAAATTCAAATGCTTTAATAGCATAAATGTATTTTTGATTCTTTTGTCCTAAAATGTAGATATTTGCACTCTATATGTAAATTTGCTTTTGTCTACCAAAACTTTATTTTGTATTAATTAAGAAGATAATCCTTCTGTTTATCCTTGGAGGGACACCTGGTGGTGCAGCACTTTGCTGCATTCACCTATTAAATGAATAGGCAGAAGGTGGAGTGTAAGTCTTCACAGAGGAGCTGTAAGCAACATGACTGTTGGTGTGATAACCTTAGAATTCATCCCGAGAAGACATCTGCAACAAAACTCCAGGAGAGATTTAACTTTATTAACCTTCAATGCTCAGAAAGATTGAAACACAGCCTTGCAGGAAGGTTATCTTGATATCCTGTAGTCACAAGGGCTTTAACTTCAAATAGAAAAAAGTCTTCTCTTGAGGACCGTCCAACTCTGATTTTCTCTAACAATTTGGGGATGAAGGAGAAAAATAGTCACTGACCAAGTAATAACTACTCATAATATGGTAGAAGCTCTTGATGGAGGATGGTATGCGTGTTCCTGATCTTGTTTTCACTGGCTTGTCTTATATGTCACAGTTTTACGTGGTGCATACGCTAAAGAACCTATTATAGCAATGAACAGGCAAGGATTAAACTAATTAAAAATGTATCTTGGCATGGTAATCAATGAAAAAGTATCTATTTGGTGGTGTATATTAACTACTGAATACAGGATTTTGTTTTTCTGAAATCAAGGAAATTATTATTTTTCTCATTTTGCCATTTTCTCTGACAAAAAGAAACCCTACATACCTTGGAAAATTTAAGTGTTATTAGGGCTGAAATCTGCCAAAAATAAATATATATATGGATTGTTTAGGAACATGGTGCACTCAGAAATTCAAGGGAACATGTGTGCTCCCTTTGGCAGCCCCACAGTAGGACACAAAAGCCTGTTCTGTTATTGAACCAGAGGCCTCTTGGTTTTATCAGTGATTGAATCCATTATGTTCATTCCTATTTAAATTAAAATTGTACATTAAGATTTTTTGTAATTTAAAAATCAGTTGTCAAAACCATTGTGTTTTCCATTTTAACAACAAAATAAAGTCAGGGTAGCTGAATAATATAATTAAACATCGTAGAAACGTATACTAAAGAGATGGATTGCAGGAGAAATACAGTAAACCACTGTACTGTGTTTCATACTGTCCCTTGTTCCCAGTCAAGAAATACAGTACTGCTGTGTCCTTGAGTTGATTAAAGACTGAACATTAAGGCTTCTCTGGCTGGCCAAAGGAAGCTGAAATACAGTATCTGGGTATGTGGTTGTGTAGGTCTGTAGGACCTGACGTGGATATGGTTTTCCAGTTTCCAGCTCAGTGCATTAAAGCTACTTCACAGGCAAGGATTAATTTGATTAATTTGTACTGAGCCATTACTTAACAGCCCTCTTCATGTCACTTGAACAGTTCCAGTTTCCCCAGTACCAGTTCTTGCCTCATATCTGCCATTTCTGCTTCCATCTGAGGTGCTCTGGGAAGGCACCCAAATTTACCCTGAGGAGGTAAAGGGGGAATGTGTAGAAAAAGAAGGTGACTCCTTGGATGCGTTCCTTTGTTCCTGGTTGTTCCTGGTGGTTTGCTCTCCGTGTCATCTCCTTTCTCCTGTTGAATTTCTGTGGAGTAGCCTCTCCCATGATTTTATATTGCCTTTTGAGACACTGGAAAGAAAGTTACCTTTTAAATTGAGGGGTCTGGCAAAGCCTTGCTTGTCAGGGATGAGGAAGTGTCTGGTTGGGCTTTGTCAGAAAGCAGAGGTTCCCATGAAGCTGAACTTAGAAGTGCTTCTAATGTACCAAACTGATTTTTAACTGTGCTGGGGGAAGAGTAGAAATAGAACCTCTGTGTCTGCGGAGCCTCAGCTGTTACCCATGTTTGTGTTACCACAAACTCGTTAGAATGTTCTGGGTCTGAGTTTCTTCTGTCACGTTGAAGTTCAGCTTTGTCTTTCCACTCTGAAATGTTATGGGGGTTCTTGTAGCTTCTTTCTTACAGCACACAGCAGGCCCTTGTTTGTCCTGTGCCCTGCATGAATGCTTTTTAACCCTGTCACCTCATCATGAAGGATTGTACAGAGCCCTGTCAGTGCCATTATTTGCACCTGTGGCAACAAGCTTTTCCAGCACTTTTTTTGATTTCTTCAACTGAACAAACTCCTCGTTAGCCTGTCTGCCAACTGAGCACATAATCAATGAGCTGGAGGTGCTTTTGTGTGAGCAGGATAGCAGCTGATTTTGCTTACACTTTTACCTTGGCAGGACATTTTCCATATCCACTGCCAAAAATATATAACATCTGGCTTTTTGTCAGCCTGCCCAACTTGAGTTTCTGGCTTGACAGACAATTTCTTGCTGCAGTGATTTGTAGAGACTATGCTTGGAAAGCACCAAAGTCTGGTAGCTTGTGTACATGCATACTGAGGCCATACCAGCTAGTTTCTGTAGCTGTATTATTTACAATAATATTGGTTGTTCCTGTACAGATATCTATTAAATAAGAAAATAGAAAAAGGTTACTACCAAACAGTTCTTATAGAAGTTATAAATACTTGGGTATGTGAGTAGAGCTAATGTGTTTCACGTAATGAAAGCTGACACTTCTAATTGCTACGTTCCAGAAGAAAGTACTTCTACAGAGATCTTTTCTGGGGGGAAATACGTAACAAAGAGCTTGCTTGAATACAGCAGCCTGTTAACTATAAACATGTTTTGGTTCACTATGAAAGTTGAATTTGCCTTTTCACAAAAATGAAAGCCTACAATTTTTTTCCTCTTTACCTTGGAATCTGCTTTTCCCCTTTTCCTTTTTATTACATGGTTTTGTTTGGGGATTTTTTTAACCGATACAGTTTCTTCCCTTGATGAAAAGCATAGCCTGTGCATGCCCATTATTTTATAATTAATTTAATTCTAAATCTTTAATTTACAATGTGTGTGTGTGTATATATATATATATATATATATATGTATCAGTTTGTCTGGAGGCTGCAGTATTTTTCCTGTAGCTGTGAATACACCACAGTTGTGCAAAGAGCAATTCCCCTTCTTTGTCTTCCTGGCCAGACCTTCCTCAAGAGTCTGTACCCCTCCACAGCAGCACTCAGTCCATTCACCCCATCCCTGGGATCATGACGAGATCCTACCCCTGCAGCTGCACACAGATCTCCAATTCCTCATGTTTATGTTGTGTGCCCTGGTGTGGAGGCTCTTTGGAGACACTTCCTCACTCACATGCAAATGCTTGAGGTGACTCCACTTGAGCCCTGTTTTACTCATCTTGTGTTCCTCGTGGTTCACATCACCCCCGGCGCTTTGCTTGGCAGCATCTCCACTGCTCCCTCAGAGCTGTGGTAACTCTCCTCCTCCCTCGGTTCTCCTGGTTTTGTTTTTCAGGTGCAGTTTCAAGGGATAATTCCTATCTGGTTGTAAATGTTTGAAAGCAGCCTCTTCCTCAGAGGTTTGAAGGTTTGGTTTGATTTTAAACAGTCATTTGCAGTTCAATCATTATTGTAATGAGAGACTACTTTGGTACCTCACTTCTCCTCTTGGCCTGATGGAATTCAGAATGTTGTGGAGAGCTTTTTCTAGTCATGGATTGAGTTGGCTGCTTGTCATTTCCCAAGTCTGGGAGCAGGAAACAAAAAGCAATGAAAGAAATTTTCCCAGAGGTAAACCATGGCTATATTTATATCTTGTGGTGATACTTTTCTTCATTTGTCTGGTCTACACTTATTTTAAAGCAAAAATATTGTAGTAGCTGGAAAACAAGACATTGCAGGTCTTTCTTCTCAAGCTGTTTGAGGTTTTGCATGTGTTATTTTGTGCCATGAACATACAGCTGTACGTATTCATACTACTCTTGTTCCTGCAGACAACACTCACGTGGGGACCCTACTTGTGGTTTCACATGCTGCGAGTTGCCACATCAACCTTATCAGGTACTGCTTTATTTAATTCTTGGGTAAACCAGAAAGGGAATACTGAAGTCACAAAGTGATGTTGACAGACTGTAAATCATCTTTGGGTTCTTCTACTTGCTGTTTTTTCAGAAGTATGAATCAAACTGTACTTAATCTGTGGAGATGTACTCTCTTGCCTTAGGCACTTTTAAAAATTTTTTTTTACTTTCCATCAACAACCCTTGCATGGAAGAATGACTGGAAAATACCCTTTTGATGAGCACTTCTCCCCCTTTTTCTTCGTATGGAGATAGGTTGGTGTTGGCAAGGGAATGTATCAGCTTTCTGTTAGGTTTTGTATGGAACCATTCTGTGTGATGTTACCTGAAAAGAATGCTGGCTGGTGTGACTAAACTGACAGTTTTTCTGAAGACAACTAGAAATTATCCCAAGGACACATCCAGTTGTGTGGCGTACGATGAACTTCTGGGGTTACAAAATAAGCAGGACTATTGTCAAGGGTCTTAAACTCACTGCACAGAAATTTGTATGACTCATGGACCTCTTAGAATTTTGCCAAGTTTTAAAAATGCTTGTCATAGTCTGTGTTCTTTCCAAGGTGTAAAGTATCTTTACTGGCTTTTTTTCCGCAAATATTACGGAGTTTTGAATATTTTAAAATTTTCTGGCAGTCTGTTGTATTAGTTAACCTATCTTTATTTTTAGAAACACTTTTTCTCTAATGTGCAGTGTAATTAAATTCCTTGACTCATCTGTTCTTCATACGCAAGGGTAGGTAATGCTGTCCTTTTTTCAGAAGTCCTTTATGAATTTGAAGGTCAGTGCTTTCTTCTTCGCCCTTCATTTTTGGCTCTTACATTTGTAATTTGAACTGGTCTTTTGCCCAATGCTTGGGATGCCGGGATATCTGTAAAATTAGTTATTGTGAATGTTCATTGAAGTAGTCAGTTGCTAACTATTAACTTTTTTTCCCTGAAGATGACTAACTCATTTGCTTCCTTGGGGCAGATTTACAATTTGAAGTGCAGTATATTTGACTTCTTGATTGCCTTTACTCAACCAGTGCTGTAGCCATCACCATGGTAAAGAAACTGAATGACACAAACTTCCCCCTGTTCCATACTTTTGACTGTGCCCTACCTGTTTTAGCAAAGTAGCACTGAATGTAGCCTACAGCTTGAAAATTGAGGCAGCTGAAACATAAATATTTTATTAATCCATTAGTACGCAACACAGAACATTGTTAAAAGTGACTTGAAGTATGCTTGTATCAATAAATACTGTCTAGTTTGCTAGTACCACTAGACTGAACTGCCAGTACAGCTGGTACCCATGTACTTTTGTCTAACCTTAATTTTCAGTTGAACTTCAGCTCAACGCTTACCCTTTAACTGATTCCTAGCAAAACAAACTTAGATCCAAAGCTGAAACGAGCAGAATTCAAACACTACCACCATATATATTTTCACTGAATTTCATATCCTTCTCCTTTTGTTCATTCTTTATCCTAAAGAACAATTATTAGTATATTCAGCTAATAATTACCTATAAGGAGATTAACCTCACAGATTTTTGTTTTATTTTGTGAGTGAAGTAGGACTACAGAAAACCATTCAGGAAAGATGGTGATAATTTTTATAATAAAACTGTTTTTAAGAATTTTCTTCTAGATCCTAATCATATGTAAACCTCTCTTTATTTTTCAGTGTGTGATTTCCTGGGAGAAAAGATTGCATCTGTTCTGGGGATAAGCACACCAAAATATCAATATGCCATTGATGAGTATTACAGAATGAAGAAAGAGGTATGTGTGAGAGATAGGGTTCTTGCACTCCCTTTTCTCCCAACTTTTCTTTCCTGGTATTCTAAAAAATAAAATTTTTATTCTAGCATTAAAATGAAGCTTTAGATCCTCAATTTCAGCTTGTCTCCAGTTTTCATTGGATGCATGATTAACAATTTTTTATCCATCAGCCTTTTCTCTCCAGCTCATCAGTCTTAGAAATGGGTGGGTCCTGACCTCTGCTCTGTTTCTCTTGTACAATTCATTTTCAAGTCAACACTGTGACAAAGTTGGATGGACAGGGGCTGAACACTGTAGAGGTGGCTGCTAGCAATACACTTTCCAGCTGTAAAACTTGTTCAACACAGTGTCATGGGTAAATTGAACACAAGGTTACCATTTGTTCTAAAGCATAACTGGACAACACTGATAGGTAGCCAGTGCTTTCGGCAAAAAAAACCCTTAAAAATCTTCAGTTAGAAGAGATGAAAAACATATTTAAAGCTTTATTAGTTATTTTTTTTATTGAGAGCTGAAAAAGCTTTAGAGGAGGCAGACCAATCACTATTGCTGTTAACTAAAACTGCTTATCTAGGTATGTGTCTTTTTTCTGTGTTTAACAAGGTTTAATCCTTCACTTTTGGTGATTTTTTTTTTTCCATAATGGGATTTCTAGAATGTACCTCATCTTACAATCAACTGTGACTGTTTTCTAGTGGAACAAATGTCCTTGCCTTGTAGTAGCAACTGGTATGCTTTTATGGAAAGGCTTCAAGTTAATCTAAGTAAGTGGTAAATAGTAAATAGTAGCATATGAATCTGGTTATCTCTCTTCAGGAGGAAGAGGAGGAACAGGAAAACAAAATGTCAGAAGAAGCAGAAAGACAGCATCAGGAACAGCAGAACAAGCCACAAGCTGAAGCTCCTGTCCAGACAGACCAGCCTGGAGCAACAGCATGCTCTTCATTCGTGAATGTAAACTTTGAAAGTGAGGGAGATTGCCCGCCCATTGCAGAAAATAAAGAAGATGTAGTTCCTGTCCCTCCTTAAGTGTAAAGCTCTGTATAATGTAGGAAATAAGAACTGTCAGGTGTCACAATCTGCCTATAAACAGGAAAAATAGGATTATACTTGTTCAGTGAAATACAACTCCTACCATTCTTATTGATCAGGAGAGAGCTAGGTGATGTCTGTTCAGTCTGTCTGCCTAATAAGGCTGAGGCATTCTGCCAAATTGGCACTTCAGTTAAAATGAAAATTGCACTACAAACATTTGGTCTGAAATTGAATGTGTGAGCTAAGTTCTGTGTAAAGCAAGTAGAAATGTCTTTTCTTTGAATTGCTGTGTCTCTCAACACTTGTGGATTGCAGAGGCAGTGCTGTTTCCTACTTCTAAAAACCTGATTTGCACATTGTTTGCAACTCGGCTCTCTATGAATAGATTAATAGGAATTAATATCCTGTAACTCAAAAGTAATTATAATAGAGTCTTATTTCCCCTATTTATTGTCACTGTTGTATGCATGTATTTTTTTCTGTTGTTAACACAAGAGAAAAATGTTAGATTTAATGTTAATTAGATTTAAGGGTCCACTGACTTTTTTAAGTAAAGAAATTCCAACTTTCCAGGAGGCTATAAGCACCCTTAAGAACTTAGGACAAGTACCACCACTCTTGGAGGCTAATAGTGCTCAGCTGCTCCATGCAGTGCTGTAGCAAAGTTCAGAACTAACATCAGTGTAGGATGTTCTCACTCCTAACCCAAGAATTAAGAGACCCGTGTGCTTAAATGCATGCTCTCAATGGTCCTGGAAAGAAACTAAAGTCTTGCTAAATTATGTTAAGTGCACTGGACACTCTATGTAGTACCAGTCTAGAACTATGAACTCTTCTGGACATCGATTACCCAATTTAGGAAATAAAAGAGAGGTTTACATATGATTAGGATCTAGAAGAAAATTCTTAAAAACAGTTTTATTATAAAAATTATCACCATCTTTCCTGAATGGTTTTCTGTAGTCCTATTTCACTCACAAACATTAGGTTACTGTACTTCAGTAACCTAAACAAACTGTGTCTAATATTAAATTACCAGGAAGGGATGTACCACTGCAGGTGGTTTTCACCCTGTAAGCACAGAATACATAAATAACTAGAAACAACAAAACCAAACTTACCACTCTTTCCTTCTCTTAAATAATGTGTTGTGATACTGCACTTGGAACAACAGAAATTTTTGTCTAAATGAAGTGCAGGTAGCTCCAGAGCAAATAGCAATTAAGGCTCTTTTAGTGCAATGACTGTTGCACCTGTAGCTTGTAAAAGGTGAATGGTTTACTTCGCAACAGTCAGATGTCATTGCCCCAGTCATTTTCTGTGGACAACTGTTGCAGGCAAAGGAGCAGAGAACCTGCACTAGTTAGTTAGCATGTAAAACAGTACTTCTGTCCTTGAGATTTCTAAAAAAAAATTTAAAAACAGTCTTCAGCAAAACTGGGTTGTTGGGTATCATGACGTGTCCCTGGCCTTGCTCCCACTGCCAACTGAGGAGCCTGATGTAACACCACAGGCCAGGTAACTTGGCTCTTAGTTTCTGGAATGGTTACATATTTCAGATGACCCTGTGCCTGAACCAGTGTCCTGTACAGCACAAACTCTTCCTCTTATCTGTCTGTGGCACTCCAGCACCACAGAAAAGCTAAGGAGGAGGATTCAGTCTTCAGCTCTAGGCCATCTATTTAGATACTCCATTCTTTGCCTTTTCTGAATTGTAAGACCGAGGGTGCTGACCACTGTGTAAAATCCCTCAGCCCTGAACATCTGCAAGAGACAGCTTGGTTCAACACCTGGGGAATACACAGAAAACGAGCTTGTTCTCTTATGGAGTTAAGAGTTCTCTTAAGAGTTCTTAGAGCGCCAAAGAAAGAAAACCTCACATAGCTTGAGTAATACCTTGACAGCTGGAGAATACTTTGCTTTTCTTCCAAGAAATTAATGTCAGTTGGTTTTTTTATCTCCTTTCCCTACTATTTCTTGCGTAACAAATGCTCTCACTGCCTTCTTTGTATAAAATACTGTATTACTCACTGTGCCTTAACTTAATCCTTCCTTTTTTGCAAACTGTATGAAAGTGGTTACTTTCATATTGGTTTAATTTTTCTGTAAATGCATTAATTGGTTATTTTATATTTAATATAATTTTTGAACTGGAAGTTGGCTATGGATTTTCCTTTAAAACTGTGTGGTCTTTGAAACTTTATGCCTGTACACAGGTGTGCGTGGCTGTTTACTGTTGTCATCTTTACTAAGTCACACATCGTGGTTGAATATTCAGGCACCAGAATTCAAAATATCATTTTACCCCCACCCCTTCCTTAGACTCTTGTGTAGTACTCTGTGTTCAGCACTACCTCAAACTAATAAATCATGCAGAATTGCAAACATTTCTGGCCTGGAGCTATTGTAATTCTGTCTGAAAGTTGAAACATTTCTATGGCTTTCTTAAGGATTAAGGGACTTTCGCAGCTCTAACTACTGCTGTAGCTCAGTTGTACAATTAAGATAGATTACATAAAATACTTGCACAGGAGGTTAACTTGTTGAAAGCCTCTGTACAGGTGTTTGGATTGTTTGGATTACTTTTAACTAGATCTAAAGCTAGTGCAGTTTTATTTCTGTTAATGAACCTCTTAAAAGTTAGGTGTCCAGTTATTTTAATTTTTAATTTACTTATCATTCCTGTTACACACTTAAAGCTGGTCATGCATAGAAGAAAAAGTCCTAAATTCTTTACTTCTTACTGAAAACTACTGCTTTCACAACAGAATGTTCAATGGTGCTGTCACTAGAGGAAGCCATACAGAATGGAGTGGGAGGCTTGGGATGGCTGAGTGGATATAGGCCAGTGCTGAAGATACCAAGAACCACATTCTTACTTTCAGGGAAATTCACACTTAGAATAAGGTATTTAAATAAGAATAGGGCTTGGTACACATGAAAAAAGTCCAAAAATATTTATTTAAAAAACAGGTGATTTTTGCCTCTTAACACTTGCTTTTTTGGTTTCAGAAATTAGTTCTGTGATTCATGTATGTACCACATTTTGTATCTTACGTGGGGGCAAAGGAGGAAGGGGGAGAAGTAAAATGGAGGAGGAATTGATTCAGATAATGAATGCTTCCAGCTTCCAACAGTTGGCCCATCAGATTGAGATCTCTCTATGGGTACAGTCTGCTCCCATTCGAAGTCATGTATCATCAACATCAGCAGTGTTGTCATTATCGCTTGCCACAAGGACTTCTCTGTTCTCGTATGTCCAGAACCCATTCAGATCAATTAGAATGCTGGTAACAGTGTCTCCTTGACTGCTATTGATCAAGTCTTGAAGGGAGATTTTGTAAGGGTCCTTAGGCTTCACCATATCAAAGATTTCATCCTATGAAAGACAAGTCAAAATTGGGAGAAAAACCCCCACACATTAATGAGCAGAATAATGGCTATTTCATACCATATACAGAATGATCTTTGGCTAACTAGTGCCACCCACACCAATTTACAAAAAGCAGCTGTTAAGTCCCAAAGCATTGAAAATACAAAGCACACTGACTGATTTGCTACAGTTCGGAGCAGTGTCCTCAGCTCCCACATCTCAACTAAGAATTTGATTTTGTGGGGAGGCTTCAGCCTCAAAGTGGTAAAATGAAACTCAGTTCACTTGTATGAGCTAAGTTTTGCAGAAACTCCTGTACTTTTTTTTTTTTAAGTACTAAAACTGCTAAATATAAAGTAGGCAGTATTTAGTTTTATAGGCTGTTTTTTTTAATTCACTAGTCGGTCCCCTGTCCCCCAAGGAATGATCCTCAGAACTGTGAAATGGACTTAGCAAGTACCTTCAAGTGTAAGAAACAGCAACATGTATTTAACAGGTAATTTGTCTATTATTAAGGAAACTACTAGAACATATCAGTTATTTTGGAGAGCAACTGCTGACCAGAAAGGAATTCTCAAACCTATGAGTAGGACAAGTCTGCTTATTTCTACTACTCTGCAGGTAAGTATACAGCAACCTACAAATGATGACATAACATAATTAAATCATTAAATGCTTATTCAACGATTATACATAGTACTCCATTTGGTAAAGCTAACCTTGACATCCTGAAAAGAAACTGGTTCTTGTCCATGAATTTTCATTTGTTCCTGAATAGCCTAAAAAAAAGAGAAGTTAGCAATGGCTAGTGCAGTATTATACTGGCGCTGTATGGAAGTTTTTTAATGCTTCTGCATCTTAAGCTGCATTGCCCTCTAACAAAGCATTCATGGTACAGCTTGCAGTTGCTTTTCTTCTACAGGTGAGGCAGGGGTGAGCTACGGCATTATCAATGATATACATCTCTAGGTTCACAGTTCTTAATTAGTACGACATGAATCTCACTTTCATTATGACCAGTGTTTGAGAAATTTGCATATTATCCTTCAGCACTCAAAACTTAAGATATTCATACACTCAAACTATAAGGTTACATTTTCTGACACAGTATGAAATACAGGCTAGGGAAAGAGAGAAGGAAAATGACCAAATAGCAGAAAGACAGATTAATTCTTTTAAACACCTGCATCACCAAACCTGCATCTGCAAGTAACTGTGAACAAAACTCTTTCACTAGCATAAGCTGCACAGCCTTGTCAGCACAGTTCTGCCAGCACAACCTCTGGAAGTGCAGACCTATTGACACTTAATGCTAGCAGAAAAGCAATCATTCAGAGTCAAGAGGAACTGTTCTGATTTCAAGGAAAACTTAGAACATTCCCTGTCCAAAAGGAGACTTGTTACAATATAGAAATAAGGTGGATATAAGATTATGCCTTGAGCAGGCCTGAATGCTTTAATGACTAATGAACTACATACATTGTTCTTCATCCTTTAAGCATACAGCTAAGTACAACGACATTATCTATTTTTACAGTTATAATACAAAGATCCACATAAAGAAATTTGGAGTGCTTGCCCATGTCTGAATAGATATCACTGAGGGGATCCTGTACATGAATAAAGCATCAAGCTCACAACTCAGCTGAAACCACCCACAGCAAAAAATACGATTTTACTGCATAGCACTTCCCTTCCCAAGATATCTCAGGTATCTTTTAGAAAAACAGGACAAAACAACAAAATACCTGCCCCCTCTCCAAACCAAAATCACCACTAATCAGAAGGAAAAAAACCCAAAACAACAAAAACCCCATCACACACAAACCACAGTTTGGAGGAAGATTTTACAATCTTAAGTTAATTTTAACAGCAACTAAAAAAAATTAAGCTTAGTTTAAATCTATTTTGGAAGCAACAGGTAAAAATGCAGACTATGAAAAATGCAAGAAGCTTTTTGCAAGCAAAGCACTGAATGAAAAATCCCACAGCTGTACAGGCCTATCAATAAATTTAATTTTCTTTTCTTTTACTGAATTTTAGGATTACAGTTGAAATTAAAACCATGGGCAATAATCAGTTAGAACCATCATAAAAAATCTTAATAGGTAATCATCACGCAATTTTAAGACAATTCACATTTAAAAAAACCCCAAATCAATAGAAAATATTTTTCCTAACCAAAATCAAAACAGTTAACTTCAACTGCAGATAAACTACTGAAAATACCTTTTGAAATCTTTCCAATTTTTGTCTTTTTAAAAAAAATATTTTAAATCTTCTTAGAAGTCATTACTAGCCTGCCTGTGGCTATTGGTAATTTAAAGTGATTTCCTGCAGGTCTGCATGCAGAAGCACATAGGCTATAACACTAGAAACACAGAAAATGGCCTACTTGAATAAAGAGACTTACCCTAAAGAAATAATTAAGGGAAAAGACATTCAGGTGTCCTTTGTTCTCTATATCAAGCAGTTTGAAAATATATTGCAGAGCTGCAGGCTCCTTTCTGTTTTCTAATGCAAGCACAAAGTCCAGGTAGGTTTTATAGTCCTAGAAGTAGATACAATCATGTTTATTACAGTCTTCTTTCTAAATTGATTTTGTAAGCAGGAACTCTCTAACTGGCAGCTATTTCATTGTAGGGGATCAGTCTATTTTCTGAAAAAGACAACATGAAATAGAAAATGGCTGCTACAACTAATGTGCACAGGAAAGTTACTTTTTAATGACTGCTGATAATGGGAAATCCTGCCATTTTAGAGGCAAAATAGCATTCCAAGCATAAGTCCAAATTAAACATGCCATATATATGTTTTTAAACAATGTTTAATATACCTTTAAACTGCTGAACATACCCAACTAGTGAAGAAAAAACATTAAATGTTTTCATTACCACAAATTAAATGTCTAGCGGCAGCGAGCCTGCTGTTACCAAATAGCTAATTAAGTATATAATCCTTAGACCAGAGTCAGTGGTTTGGCAAAGCATGTGCTAGAAATATTGGTCATGATTACAAATAAGTATCACACTTTTCTTTTTCATTAGTACTGATTCTTGGTTTCCCAATCAAGATACAGTTGTGACAAGGGCAGAAATCCTACAGCCCTGTGTGTTTAATAACCCTGTTTACCTGCAACATCTGAGAGTTGTGCTGTCATTCAGAGGGAGCTTGACAGCCTGGAAAAATGGGCTAACAGGAGCCTCATCAAGCTGAACAGAGGGAATGCAAAACCCTGTATCTGGGGAGGAATAACCCCATGTACCTGTAGAGTTGGGGGCTGACCAGTAAGAAAGCAGCTTTGCAACAAACAGGCCCTTGCAGCAAAGGCTGCTGAAAGCACCCTCAGCTGCATTAGGAAACGCTTTGCTGGCAAGTTGAGGAAGGTGAGTGATCCTTCTCTAGTCAGCACAGCTCACACTACATCCAGGCACTGGGTCCTGCTCTGGTCTCCCCCACACAAGAGAGATGAACCTACTGCTGCAAGTCCAGGAAAGGACGACTAAGAGGATCCCTCATGACCTCAGTGGCAAAAGGGCTGTATAGTGAATTTGTAACTTGTCACTGTACACTC
The DNA here is from genome assembly GCF_017639235.1 of Corvus kubaryi. Classification (NCBI taxonomy): domain Eukaryota; kingdom Metazoa; phylum Chordata; class Aves; order Passeriformes; family Corvidae; genus Corvus; species Corvus kubaryi. The sequence continues at coordinate 11,676,415 of NW_024582054.1, forward strand.
CAGTCATCTGAATGCAGACAAGAGTAGTGGCTAAACATTAAGTAAACCTTCAAAAAATATAGATATAAGGTGTTACTTTAACTCCTTTTAAATTAGGTAGACTTCTCATTTTTCACAGCTATGGAAAGCTTACAATGAAAAACACAACTGTCTTCATGAAGAAGTAGACAGCTTAGCTAACTTGCACTGATCTCAAGTGTGCCACTTGTCTTTGGCTCTCTTTAAAGCATTACATTTAACTAAAAAGTACTGCTGCATCTACACATTTTTTCAACATGCACTTTTGTAATTGGATCTACAAGTGGCCTTATCCTAGCCTGTCTGGATTCTGTATCACCTCTGCTTTTTCAAACAAGCAATTTATTTTTAAGCAATCACCTTGCTCTTAAGAAAATTAACTTTCTAGTATGGTGCATGGTCATTTGTGTGCACAATGATAAACAAAAGTTACCTCAAGCTACTCTTTCTTTTAAAAATACTGATTATTAGACATTTCTCAACTCAGTAAGCCGAAGCTTTTATGCTGTGGACAAAGTGAAAATATGTGATTACCATTTCACCATCATAAGTTAAGCATTCTTGAAAGACACGATCCAAAAATATGTTGGTCAGAGTCCCTGTTCCATATCGGGACAGTTCTTCTTTGCTGAGCATGCCATTGTGATCTTTATCAAGGTTTAAGTACTGACCTAGGGAGTAGATGAAAAAATCCAGCCATAATATACCTCTATCAGAAAAGAACTGTTTCAACCGAGAAAAATAAACACTGAAATTATGTCAAATCCATAATAAAATTAATGCAGCTAAGTGAGAATATGCTAGATCCACAATAATATTTATAAAGCATTAGAAATAAGTGCAGAACATGGAGGGAGAGGAAGTGGGATTCCCATAATGAGGTGTTAGTAGTTCTGATCTAAGTTAATAGCTGTGGATACAGAGAGAGGAGGAGAAGACTGAGAGCATATTATTTTATACAAATATGCTGTAAGCATGAAAAAAGAGCTAAAGACAATTCAAAGGCATGAACAGAGCCAGAAGAGAAGGTTACACAGGAATCTTGTACCTTGTGCAATAAGGTGACTGATTATAAAACCATGATAAAGAGCAACAGCAGAGAACCAAAACTATGAAGAAAGTCAGGAAGATATACTGGAAGGGTGGATACAGGATTTGAAAAGACGAGTTAGCAGGAGGGTTTAACATGACAAAAGCAGAGGAAAAATACAGTAATAATGTGACTAAGTCATACAAGAAAGAAGTGTTGACATAGAAAGGACCTACCATAAACTCTTAATGCAGAAGGAGCAGAAAACCAATTTGTTTCCTGACTTTCTTTAGAAAGTTCTTCATCCCTTAACTAAGTGAAACATAAAGTTAGAATTCAGAAAGAGTAAATTAAAATACAACAGTATATGTTAGAGACCTTTACCTCCAGTAAATCATCCAGGAAGCTGCAAGCTAAAATATCCTGTATCTTTATCTTCCCTGTAGCAAGAAAAGGAAAATACATTTTAACAGTTGTTCAGCCATTTGACTATTCCATTTGACTATTCTCATTTAAGTGGTTCTACTTAAGAAAGAAGTATTCGGAGCAGAAAAAAAAAGCCTTTTTAAAAAACCAAAGCTAAACAAAACCCACATCTAACATCAAGGATAAGACTCTAATTTCACAGATAAAATAAAATACCTTTTAAAATGACTGGACAAAACTAGCCTGGTATAGGCAGGAGTTATCCTGAAGCCTTAAAAGCCAGAAAACTTGATTAAAATAAATGTGAGTGTTCAACTCAAAATGTAAAATAAAAAACGCAAAGAAAGCATGCTTAAAACATTTGATGAAATAACAGTCTCCTAAGTGACATGATATTCTTACATCTTCGAAACTACAGATGTGACACAAAGCTAAGGTAGCAGAATGCACTTCTGCTGGTGCAGCTCTGACTGGTGCACAGACACTGTGCTCACCGCTGTGCAAAATAATGGCGTTGTAACTTCCACACACCCTCTCCACACGTTTGTAATTACCTCTGTCAGAGGCTGCTGCCCACACAATTCTGACCTTTACAAGGGGCACAGCTGGACCTTGAAAACACATGCAGTTTGCGATTTAAATCGAGGGCATACAAGGGAGCTGCACCTGTAACAAGGATTATCATACCTAACTGCAGACCTTTTCTAGTGGGTCTACACAGCGCACACAGATTTAATCACAGGAAAAGCACATCACTGCAACCATTCCTGACCATCTCCAGCTCTGCGGAGGTCCTGACAAGCAGTTGTGTTGTTGGTTGCAGTGTTTTCTATTCACCCTGAACACTTATAAAATTAGCTACTGCTAATGGCTCATTATGATGAAACAGTATCTTGTTTCTCAGTTTCTATGAGATAAATCTATAGTACCTCAACTGATGGATATCTCACAGAAATTCATTAGCTGCAAAAGTAGATTATTAGATCCACAATAAAGAATTGTGGTCTTCAGTGGAAATGAATCTTCAATGATGAACAAAAGCCTACAAAGACAACTACATATTACTTTGAAAACACAAGTAGCTTCAGTGGAAACATTTCAAGAGACCTACCTGTTCTGAGAGGATCCAGAAAGAAGAAGAACTTTCTAACTGCTGTGCAGACATAAAAGGAGTAAAAAGATTTTTCTAAGCCATCCAGTTGTGGCAAAGTAGGGATGAGTTCCAAAATATAGTTTTCTAAATCCTGCAGAATTAAGAAAGAAAAGAAAACAAGCATTAAACACCACTATTGTTGCACCTTTGCTATATTCCTCCCTAGCTTTCAAGTGTATTTTATTAAAAATAAACAGTCCTGAAACAATGCAGAAAAGAGCAAGAAAGCAGGTAAAAAAGCTTCTGTCTCTGTGCAAGACATCCCAGATCATATACATGCACCTGCAATTCTAGGGCTGAAACAATCTATAATAAAGCAGAATTTAACAAAGTACATGATATTTATATGTAAATATAAATGCAGTCAACTGTACCTTTTTCAAATATCAATGCATAACTCCTGACTGGATTATCCCACTGCTGAATACTCTTTAATAAAACTTTTTTCTTTAAGTTGAGCAGTAACTAGGACATTTATATTTATTTTATAATATTACCTCCCGTTAGAGCAGGAGAATAATTCACTGAAGAATAATTTGTTATTTTTACCATATCCTAATAAATCTAGTAAAGTGCTAATGACATGAAATCTTTATAGATACAATCCCCTTTTCAGAAAATTACCCATATATTTGAAAGGCTAGCACCACTCTCACCACCAAATCTCCTGAGCACATGAATTGCAATTTATCCCAACAAACGTGCCCACTCCAAATCTATGTTATGATACAAGCTTTTACAAGACAAGACTAGAAAAAACCTGGAATCTTTCTGATGCTCTGTCATTTGATTCTAAAGAGAGACATTAAGTTAATCAAGAATTTACTTACTGATTCTCTGAGGTACCCTTGTCCTGCCACATCATATAAACTGAGACCTATTCTTGTCTGATGAAGCCATACTGTGAAACAGAAAACAGAATTACAATGCAAGAAACCTATGGGGCTTTTGAGTTCTTGCCAAAATTTGAAGTTATTCTAGAGGCCGCAAGGCACAGCTGGATTTTAAGTGCCTCTTCCCATTTTTCTGAGATTTAAGCAAAGCCATGTCATGTACTGCTTAGAAACACTGTTTCAGTCTCTAAATTTGTAAAAGTCATTGGCAATATACTATAAATATACACTTTATAAATATATACTATTTGTAATATAAATATGCACCGTTGCCAAGACTGCCTTATAATAACTAGATGTGAAAAATGGCTGAGCAGACACCACATTTTATTTGGTGTATCACAGAATCATAGAATGGCTAGGATTAGAAGCAACCTTAAAGATCACCTAGTTCCAACCTTCCCTCACCATAGGCAGGGGTGCTACGTACCCACTAGATCAGAGTGCTCAAAGCCCCGTCCAACCTGGCCTTGGAACACTTCCAGGGATGGTGCATCCACAACCTCTCTGGGCAACCTGTTCCAGGGCCTCACCACCCTCTGAGTAAAGTATTTCTTGCTAGCATCTCCTCTAAAATGTTTCCTCTTTAATATAAAACTGTTTCCCCTTGTTCTATCACTATATGCCTGTGTAAAAGTTGCTCTCCCTCCATTTATACGCTCCCTTTAAGTACTGAAAGTGCACAGTGAGGGCTCCCCCACAGCCTTCTCTTCTCCAGGCTGGACAACCCCAACTCTCTCAGCCTGTGGTCATAGGAGAGGCTCACATCTTTCCTGTGCTGACTCCTGGTGGGGTCTCACAAGTCTCAGAGCAGAGGGCAAGAATCATCTCCCTTGACCTGCTGTCCATGCTTCTTTTGATGCAGCCCAGGCTTTCCAGGCTGCAAGCACACACAGTTGGCTATACAGAATCATATGGATTTGTTCTCTCTCACTGACTTAGAAATGTGTAGCAGTGCACTTTCACTGCATTAAACAGCTGTACAATGTCATATACATATAGATTGCTACAACACCTTTGTACAGCACCAGACACTGCAGCTACAGCCGAAGATCCTGCCCTCACTTCTGAGCTACGAGAATTAGAATTGCACAAACGTCTATTTTGTAATGAGAAAGCACATTAATTGGACAATCTACAGGACAATGTGCTTGAGGCCATTATTAAAGCACTGGAACAGTGATGGAGAATAGATTAGGCATAAAAACTATTATTCACAAACTCAACATTAAATTTAACTCCCATTTTATGAAGAAACAGTTCAAAAGTTCCTCTTATGCAATATGAGCTGTCCTTCAAAACATTCACTCTTCAAGGTAAGTGTTTCTCATGGTGGGCTAAGCGTCATTCAGATGGCAGAGGTTTTACAGTGAGGCTGTTTCTTTGTCGGCTTAAGTTTAAAGGTAAATGCATCACACATGAAATGATTTGGTGGTGGCAGCTATTATTATTATTATTATTATATTTGTTTGCTTAGAAAAAAGGCATCATCCTAAATACACAAGACTTAAAACTTCTGGGTGAAACAAAGCTCTGAAAAAACCTCTGTTTGTGTCCATCTGGTTGGGCCTTTTTGAAACGCATACAATTTTAACAGACTTTGCCACAAGTCTCCTATCCTGCAGCTTTTGGGCTCATTGTTGGAAATGGGTCTGTGACTAATTTCTTGCATATTGTACACACCTGCACATCACATTTCCTGCTTAACACATTTCTCATCCCTTGCACCACAAGATTTTAAGTTAAGCAGTCTGAGCTGCTCAGAGAAAGGTGCCGTTCTCCTCTCTTGAAGGCTCTAGCAAATCTAAGAACACAGTAGCCAGGGCAAAAGATAATAACACAATCTTCCTTTCTGCTAGCCAGCCTAGTGTTTTAAACAACGTGTAATACAGATTTAAAAAAAAAAAAATTAAAAAGGCATTTTTCAGCCCAAATGGCTATTTATAATAAAAAATAGCTGAAAATATGGTAAGGTTACAGTGACAAGCACAGAAACATACTCACATATTTGACAATCAGTTAGAAAACATGGACAACACCACTCTGTAAAAGGACAAACAGCAAACAAAGCTATCTGCCTGATCATAGTGGTTAAGATCACACCTGCCATGGAACTTTATTGTTTTGCACTTCACAACGTTGCCTGAATAAAGGAAATCAGAATGACAATATACATAACAAACAGATCAAGGATAACTGTGGCCAGGGAGAGGTGGATTTTAGAGGTATGGTGGACTCCCACCTTTTAGTAACCAGAAAAAAATCCCAAGCCTCAAGAAAAACAGCATTTGCAGTTAAGCGCAGATCTCACTGCTGCTGAAGGGAACATCAAGTAACTAATAATGCTGAAAATAGCCTTAAAATGAAACAACTTCTCTCTAAGCAGAAGAAGCATCCACTAACCTTTTCGCATGACATAATTGAAAAACTGCATGATAGATATTCTCCCATAAGGATCATTATGGAGTAATTTAGCAAAGATCTTCGCTGTAAAGAATTGTCTGTAAAACATAAACACAAAGCTACTTCTATGCATCCGATTACACTGCACTGACAAATCCAGTTACAGTATCTGAAATTTACAGATCCTGTAAAATAATGTTTTAACACAGAATATGTTAATATGCTACATTACACTCATCAAGTGGGATCCTACCAAGTAACAACAGTAAACTCAATAAAAAGCAGCTACCTTTTCTGCTCACGAGACTCTTTATTGATGTAGAACTTTTGAGAGCTTTTATTCAATTTAATTTCTCTTTAGTACAATATGTTTGGTAGCTTCCAATCTTCAATAATATGCTCATAAAAGAAACTGCCAGTACTGACAAATAATCTGCTTCTGCCCAAAACTCAATCACAAAGCCATGTGCACAACAGCCATCTCCAACAGGAGCACAAAGAAGACCATTCATTGCATGCTGTGCACAGAACATCTGGTAGAAAATTCTGCATCAGAAGGTATTAGGGAAGGTTGGGCAATATCACTAGAGACATGACTTCCAGTTCAAATACATAATGTGCTATTTACTGACCACTAACATCATAAAAATGCTAATGCTGATAAAAAGTTCTTCGTCAAAAGGATGCACTACCATTCTTTCATGCACCTCTGTTAAAAGTCACCTCAAGAGATGCAGAGTACACCTTTGCAAGGATGTCAAGCAACCAGTTCATCAGTAACTACATGGATATGATTTCTTCTCACCATTAAACTGTTCCCATCTATTTTAGCAACTGAAAGTTACAGCAGCACTTAGGTTTAGTCAAAATGAGCACATACAACAGAAGAACGCCTTACTTGCATTTTGGTCCAGCTTTTTCACCAACTTTCAAGAAGTTCTCATAATTGATCATTGCTTCTTCCCCAATCATTGGTGATGTCTGATGTTTGTCCAGTAGAAACCATAGATTCTTAAAAGTTATTTATATTTGGTTAAGAAGGTATCTCTAAAGAGATGTCAATGTACTTAAGATACAGTGTTTTAAGAAACTCAGCAAAAATGTGGGCTTGATGCAAGGCTCTCTCAGTTAATCAGTACACACAGTCAGTTCAGCCAGAAAAGTGAGTATGCACTACTTCCACCGCCTTACATGCTGTTAAACACATGCACCCTCTCTCTCCCTCACTAGGATTTCTAGGGTCACACTAAAAAGTCTAGGGTCACTTCTGTCTTTGCAGTGCAATAAAATCAACCATCTTCGGAGTGTCTCTCAGTGATACATAAACAGAACCTATTTCATCATCTGGGCCCACCAGGGGAATCACTGCAACATGCTGGAAAACCAGAAGCCATCAATTTAGTCCTCACATACATCATAACGAGGAAGCTTCATGCTGGCATTACCAGCCCAAGGCTATGCAGGACTTCAGCTTTACCTAGTACTGTGTGCCCAAATACAAAGCATCTTACCACAAGATTCTGTGGGCGCACAGGAGATAATCAAACTCTGACACGAGATAATCTAAATCCATTCAGAAGCCATTACAAGATATACAGAAAATAATTTTCTACCTGCAGCTCTTCATTATCCAACAGTTCTCTACTTTTTCTTTGCAGAAAGACAGCTCTAGATTCTTCTCTTAATTTCTGAAGCAAGACTTCATCTTCAGCTGGCAGCTGGAAACATTGTGGCATTTTAATTTTCTGCACAGTGGTAGCATTCAAAAACTACACATACAGCAAGTAGTCTTAGGTAGTCTTGAGTCATACGCTCTGATTGAAGTTGTTTACGTGACAGAAGACAGCCAGTCTACCAGACTTGCTTCTGCTACAAGGGATATCACTTGCATACTGCCTCAAACCATTTCAATAATGAAGTATTTAATTAAAGCAGGACATCGTTAACACGAAAGACACTCTAAGTAGCTCATACCTGAGGTACCCATCTAGTAAGCACTTTCCCATGCTAGATATGAGGGCTCACACATAAAAGACATTTACTGCTGTGTTCTACTTGGGAGAGAGCAGCACACTGTATTTTGTGGTAGGCCTGATTCTCAAAAGTGTGAATGTCTACTAGACGTGTTTTGGCCAACAAATAAGATGAAAGAACACCTAGTGTAAAAATTCTGCCAATATTTATGTGCCAAACTGTACAGCACCACCAGAATTTGGAGAGTTGCACATATATCAATCAACTAAAACATAGGTACTCCAGAACTTAATTGGCAGAAACATGAGATCCTAAGGAATACATGACCATGAGAGGTTTGACAAAAGCTGAGTGGTCAAGTTGATGAGTGCCAGCAATATCAAGATGTCAACATGTGCTCCCATCCCAATCTGATTCATCTCACAATTAGGTTGCTAGACCAAGCATTTCTGCTGGATGATGCAAGCAACAGATTTATCTTTAGTCTGCAAAACCAAAGACCCACCATTTTCATTAGGCAGCATCCCATCATGTCTAAATAGGAACCTGAAGATAGATATGTGTAACACCAGGACGTCAAAATTTAGTTAGAACATGAAGTGCCTCTGAAAGAGAACTTCCTATCTTTACCAATCAGGCTGATTAGCAACCCATTTCACTGCCTTTGGTAAGATTCTCAGTAATTATTTAAAACTAATGAAATTCACAATTGAACAAAACAACAAATTAGACTAATCAATCCACGTCAGTCAGATTTCAATCTACTTTAGCTTCTGAAGGTGCAGGGTCCTTGTGAGTGACAACAACTTTCTTTACAACACAGAATAGCCTCTTATTAAAAGTTTATCTGGATACTTCACTTACCCTGTAGTAAAATCGTGGTATGTTTGCATATGATATACTGTCACTTTTTTTCCCTCCTTTCCATTCCATGTAATATTTTGTGAACAATTCCATTTCTTCATCCTTCAGCTCTTGTTCACTCTTTTTGGCTGATTGACACAGAAAAGAATGTTCACGTTGTACTCCACAGTTCTAACATAACGAGAGGCTTGAAAAATACAGTTAATACTGAGGCTTATCCGGTTGTGCGGTTTAGTAACACAAATATTAGGTGGAAATGAGTGGAGCACAGACCAATCATATAAATTACGTAAGAATACATAAGTATTTTGAGTATATACACAGCACCTCTTTCACTGAATGACTGTTCACACCCGATTCACTGCAAGGTACGCAGCGGTAGCAACTACATGGGGATGCCTGACAGAGCAGCAGCGCTCCTGCTTCAGTGGCAGCCCTGTTTGAGACGCTGCGAGGGGCGAGCCGCAGCTTCAGACCGCCTCCCCGTGCCGGGCCGGGGACGCCGCTGCGCACCTGCGCCAGCTCTGGGTGCGCTCACCGCGAACACACCGCTCCCAGCCAAGGCCGCCGCAGGGGCAGGCGCTGGGCAGCGCAGCCCTCACAGCTCCTCACCGCTGCCTCTCACTGACCCCTGAGAGATGGCAGTTTGTTTCTGAGGAGGGCGACTGCGGAACCCGCCCGGCCCCTGCGGCAGCCCGGACACGGCGAACTACGGCAGCACCGGAGAGGCCGACGCTCGCCCCGCCGGCCCTGCCTCCGCCCCGCCGGTGGCTGCGGGCACCCCGGGGCGCTTCCCCCGCCCGCTCCCGATCCCGGGGCACTCACGCACGCGGCGCGCGGCCAGGCGGGTCCGCAGCCTCCGCTCCCAGTCCATCTCCCCGCGCACGCGCGCTGCCCTGCGCGAGGCGCCTCCGTCCTCCGGCGCTTCCTGCCCGCACCCAACATGGCGGACGCCGCCCCGCCCGGTGAGGCGCGATTGGCTCCACGCGCTTCCGGGCCAATGGGAAGCTGGCCCGCCCTGCTGTGGGCGCGCGCCTGCTGCGCGTGGGTGCCGCGCGCGGCGTCAGGTGGGCTTCTTGCGGAGGCGTGAGGGAGGGGGGATGAGGGAGAGAGGGGGCAGCGGGAGCGACTTTCCCAAAGGCTGGGAGTTCTGCGGCACGGCTGGACCGGGCCCGCGGGGTACCGGGTGAGGAATGTGGGGCCATGCGGGGTCACCCCGTGAGGCGGACCCGCCTGCGGATCTCCCGGTATTTACCTGGATAACCTAACTTGTACCTGGGATTTCAGTATAATTACCGCCCGCAGTGTTGCTCCGCCTCTGCAGCGGCGTTACCTAGGATTTGGGATTGGGGAAACAAGTCATAGAGAAGTTTGTCACCAGGTGAAAAATGTGAGGGAAGCAGTTAGGAACCCCGTCCTGGGACTGCCTGAAGGATCAGGATTGGGATTCCTCACCTGAAATCATCGAGTAACCTTGAATTTCGTGTTTGCTAGCATGCAGATGTAAATATCACAGGAAACCACGGAGCAGGTCATGATGTCGTCGTGTTGTTTTGATTTTTAGGAAATCTCCCGACTTGGACAAAGGCAGGAAGAAAAACCCGGTGCTTTTGCATAGCTGTATCAGCGTTGCCTTTCTGCGTACAACACAGACAGTACTCATCATTGCTGTAACCAATAAACAGGAATCATAATATGCAAAAGATCTTCTCTAGAAAGAAAGATACCCTCATTTTGGATGATTGTCCTTACAGTCTAAGAGATTAACTGTTGTGAAAAAAGATTTTACTGTTTTTTGTGTCCATAAGAGACAGAAAGGGCTCAAAAGAACAAGCATTTTGAAACAGAACCTTATACAGCTTGACAGCCCTTGGGCTTTTATTAATAAACATGCCCATGCAAACTGTATTTTTCATTTTATAACTTCATCAGATACAGTGAGCTAATAGATAATTTCGTCTTGTGATGGCACTCTTTTCTCAAACTAGTCAGCAGGGTTTTCAGGCTTTGCTATGGAAATGTCACATGTTCTGGCCTGTTTCAAGATGCCGACAACTGTTTGCTGCCTCTTTCAGCATCCCCAATAGGGAAAAAATTAACTATCTCAGTTTTATGACATCTTCCAGCACTGCATTACCAGTGGACCCCAAAGAAACTGACGTCTTACCTACCAAGAAAAGATCTGAAATTGATTGCAAAGAAGGAAAAGGATGGGATGAGGAGACTAAAGAAATACCTGAAGGGAAATTCCGCTTTTCTTCCTCTCTTGGAGCTGCAAAGAAGTGGTCAATGAGTCATGTTCAGTCAAGGCATAAGTTTAGCAATGTACAACCTCCAGAAAAACCTTTGCAGGCTGAGGAATGGAACAAACTAAGGGAAGATTTCCAATCACCTGAAATATTTGAAGAGGTGATGCTGAACAGTATGATCAGGTGCAACAGCCCCATTGATGTGGCCAAGTCCTTGCTGACCCACCTGGCAAAGCGTAATGGTGACATTGCATATAATGTGTTGGTCAAATACCTGACACTGTGTGTCCAGCAGGGACAGGTTTCAGAAATTCGTGATGTGTATGATATAATGAAAGTCAGATTTAAGATTTTAGAAAGTGGTGCTTACAACCTTCTAATCAGGGGGCTGAGCAACTCAGATCAATGGAGAATGGCCTTGACTCTTTTGGAAGAAGTAAAAAAGATTATGATTCCCTCACGGACATGCTATGAATCTTGTATCAAAGCAGCCAGCCGTCACCAAGAAATGAAACTCGCCTTTGAACTGTATGATGAAATGTTGGCTAAAGATGTGATCCCAACCTTGGATGTCCTGCAATCATTTTTTGACTACAGCAGGGGTATGAAAGATGCTGAGTTACAAAAAGAGCTCTTTGGTATCCTCTTATATTTGAGAGACAACCAGATATATCCTCACAAAACATTTATGCGGAGTATAAAGCTATGGTTTGAAAGGTAAATAATGTTTCAATAGCAAGGTGCAGTTCATGAGGAGGAGGGATTCAGATTTTCCCACAGATCAACTCTGAGACCCCTCAAGGTCTCATTTTGATTTTTGCTTCTCCACAAGAGACTTGTTGTCATGAAAAATTGCATTTTATTTTTGCTCCCAAATTATTGTGAAAGTTTAAAATTTGTACTGATTTCATCTTTTCTATTACCTGTTAAATATTACTCCTTGGTACAAAAATTAGGAAATCATGGTGGGTCATGGCAATTCAAAATAGCTGACTTCTTGTCTTTCTGGGGTGGTACATGAGGAATATTGACAGGTGTATGAGGGCTTTGCCTGTAATTTATTGAAGTGTAGAAGTAGTAAGCTAGTTGAAAGTTAGATAGTTTCTTTTTTTAAATGAAAGAGGCAGCAAATTCCACTAGGTAAAGTGAAGATTAAATGTATTGACTTTGTTCACCTCCTAGTATTCTATACAATCTTTATAGGAGGCTCTTTGTTTCAGCACGGTATTTAGCAGGTCACACGGTTTGTTGTCATGAGAAGTGTTTGTCAGACTCTGCAAATTACAGCTTGTTACACTGTGCATGCACAATGGGGTTCACCTGAGCCCATTCCATTTTGTCATGAGCTCGTATGTGAGCCCATCTGTGATTTTTTTTTTTTTTTTTTTTTTTAAACTGTTGGCTTTGATTTGTGTGGGCTACAGAGCCATTTTACAGGTTAGTCTTCCTGGATGGAAAATGTGGCAGTGGGAATGCACTACCATTTTTGGAATGGTTTATGAATGTGTAGGGCAGTAACTTAAAAGTTGTCAGTGCACCCTGATTGTTTGTATGGTTCTTAAAATTTGGGGACAACATAAACTGTGGAGGTTGATGGTGTTAGTTCTTTGCATGCTGTTAAATGCTGGTTCTTTATATAATATTTCCAGGTGTTACTAAATTAATGTGGATCTTTGTGTAATTCCTATGCAGGGTAGATGATTGTTTGGTTTTTTATTTCTAAATGTTGGCCAAAATGTAATTATTCTGACAGGTAATTCAGATATCGTTAAATAAGAATCTAATGTTTTTATTTATCTTTCCCTCTGTACATATTAGTATACCAGGAGGGAACTGGAGAGGACGCCTGACCAACATTAAAGACAGGTAAATGCAACATTTTATTTATAAGTGAGGTGTTGTCTTGATTATTCTATCTTGAAATCTTCTTTCAAAAACAAAAATAGTTGTCCTTATATACGACAATATTTTAATCCTTGAGGGTATGAGCCTTTGTTGTGACATACGATTTCACAAACTTCAGTTTCCAGCTCTTTCTTGTACATTAAACAAGACCCAACATGCACATTTGGAAAAGAGTTATGCTAAGTAGAGCCAGGATGGAAAAACACAGCAAAATATAAGAGTTTTTAAGTTAAAAAGTTTTACTGTGTGGCTTATTTGTCTACTGTTTAGGATTTAAAGACTTTATTTTTTGTTGGCTTTATAATACTGTTGTTTAACATGATATATAGCGGAGAAGCTTTGGTGTGTAAAGTGTTATCTTCTTGAAAACTGATACTGTTTGCACACTGCAGTTAATTGGTACAGATGGAAGGTTTCTCCCTTCCTATCTGATTATCAGTGAAGACAAAATGGTTCTTAGGTTTTCACAGGCATAGCTTGGATGTGTGTTTCTATTACAGTGCAGTTTTCTTAATGTCTGTAAACTGCTATTTTAAATGTTATTCTATTTGAAACCTTGTTCTATGCTTTTGTAGCAATTTGGCAGCTATAAATGTATTAATTAGGTGAATGTTTCCAATGGATTATGGGTTTTTTAGGTGGTTTATAAAAATACTTTATGTTGCATACTCTGAAGTAAAAGCTCGTATAGAGCCTGCAGCTTTTGAAGCCCTTGAAACAGCAGCACAACTCACTCTTGAAGAATTGTTTTCTATACAATAGATTATTATTGTGTATGAATGTGTGCGGTACTGTACTCTGTTATAATAATAAATAATATTTTAGACAACCTTTTCCAGCCTTTAAGAGCTTCAAAATTCTACAGTCATTTGTCTTGACTAAGAGCTGAGTCTGTTTTCTATCTTACTGTCTGTAAACAGTTAAAGACTTTGAGAGCTAAAACTGACTTAGATCACCTCACCTTTTACCATGGATTAAGAATCTGTGAACAAAGTGATGACAAGTAGTTACGTAGTAGTTATGCTGTTAGAACTGTAAGAACACTTTATTTTGAACTAAACAAGTTTGAGTTAGCCTACTTGGATAAGTATTTGAATAAAATTAAAATGGTTTCAAGAAAATAAAAATAATAAAAGAGCTTTGTTTTTCTTAAATAAAATGGATGCTGACAGATAAACCAAAAAAGAGTTCATTGGTTTTGTTGGTGTTTTTATGTGGGCTTGGTTTTTCTTTTTGGCCCTAATCATAAGGGACAAAGCCCTTAATGTATCTCTGAAACTCATGCAGTGATTGTTACTAGACTCTTCTCTGCAGTCAGCATAACTGATGTCTTAAAACATGAGTCTTGAGTTAAAAAATCCATGGTTAAAAACTATTTTTTCCTAAACTGACTTTGGCAAGTTAATAGGCTTATTCATAGGTTATTCTGATTTTGTATAAATACTGGCAGTTATATCTAAGATGCTCATATGCAGGATATTTTCTTCTTCCTCTAGCACTGAGTTCCTAGTTTCTTTAAACAGTGATAGCCAGAAACTTGAACCCCCTACAAATAAACCTTGAAATTTGACCATTTTTTCTTTCGAGAGTTACAAGACTTTTCATCTGTGGCCTTTTCCCAGTGCTGGTAAGGTTTTGCAGCACTCGGTTGGTGAGATACATGGTTGTGCCTCTTGGCAGGCATGGATCTGAGTGTTCTCTGTAGTGTAACCTTGCTCATGCTGTTCTGGAAAATTGTTCAGGATCTCTTGCGACATGCCAGCACTCTTCTTAAGGAAACTAAAGAGTTTGAGGGCTGTTTCTTCACATCCCCTATTGTTCTATACTGTGATCTTTTCTTTTATGGTGGATTTTCAATCTCTTTGATATTCTAGTCTTAAAAAACATGCATGGACTAATCAGTGGAGAGTTCTTGCATGTGTCAGAGACAAAAAAATGTATGATTTAGGATTTGCAGACTGCAGTTGCTACCATAGCTGCTGGTCGTGCAACAGGGAAAAAAGAATACTGAGAAGTGGATGATGTAAGTGATAAGGAAACTGTGCCAGTGCTTGCAGTCACACAGTCCCTGACACAGCTGTGCCTCATGGAAGTGTTTGTGGCTCTGGGAAATGAATGCCAGTTGGTGGCATTGGTTGACTGTACCTGCAGAGCTTTTTCTTCTGCAGCAGTCTGCATTTCTAGATCCGTGTGAGACTCAGCCTGTGCTGCAGAGCAGGAATGGAAGTATTTTAGCAATAAACAAGTAGTGATTAGTTGTCAGGAGACAGCAGTGTAAAGCTGCTTTCTGTTTGGGTGCAGTCAGCCAGATATTAGAAAGTCCTTGGTGTTATGGGGCATCGTACAGGTATGCCAGTGTGACTTAATATTCCTGAGAGCTTTCTGAGAAAAGAGTATTTCTGTCTTAGTCCCATTCTGCTCTCAGTCTGTTCTCTCTGACCACCTTGGAGAGATCTGAGCAAACAGCCTAGAATTAAGGGGAAGTCTGGTAGTGAAAGACAAGTGGCACAAATAAGTCAGTATTGGTCACTATTTGCTTTTCCAACTGTACAACAGATTTATGTTACCTTTTCTTGCTTTCCTTGTTTTTTTTTTTTTTTATTTTTCCTTATTCTTTTGGGCAGGGTTATTCCTATACCTGTGGCAGGTTTGGTTATTCTAAACCTTGATAAACCAGGCACATATAGCTTAGCTTTTTTTGTTAGGAGCAGTCATTGGCACAACAGTGGAGCATTTCACTGGTGCATTTTCTTGTTGTAAGACTTCGGAATGGATTTATAGCTAGATCAAGGCTCTGCGATGTGCCTGCTAGCTTCAACTAACATGTCTACAGCTGTTTCATATATTCTGTTCAGGCCAGTGCAACAGGCTCACCTTCCCACATTGACATCAGGGCTCTGTGTGTCTGTAATGACTTTCCTGTCTAGTAGGGAAACTTTTGAATGTTTGAGATGTGGGAATTTGTGGTAATGCTTAGGATAGAACTCCTATCTCTCAAGGTATAAATAAATGCTGAGGAATTAAATATTCTGTTTTACCCCTTGCTTTCCTGCAGAGTTTTACTGCTAAGTCTTCAGATGTCACTAGAATTAAATTTTTGGTGCTGATCCCACTAAATCGCATAAAAATAATTCTAGTGACTTTAGTAGGGTTTGGATGCATCACAGAAAGAGTACAGCTGATTTTCTGATGATTGTACTCTGTTGGGGTTCTTGTAAAGAATTGTGCTCGTTGATAAGTTAGTAATATTTAAGGAGTTTCTTATTTAAAAGCCTTTTTCCTTTTATTTTCTTGTTTCGCTATTATTGCAGTGGACAATGCCCAGTTTGCAACCATCAGCTGGAGGATAGTAACCTCACCGAAGAGGAGTACAGTAATCTCAGCGAGAGAATAGTAAGGGATGTGATACATGGAACCGACACTTTTAGAAAGACAAGTCCACAGGTAGGTCTTGCACACTGCCAGGTTCATTGGCTAGAAAGGTAATATACAAGTAATGTTCAGACACTTCAAAAACACTACAAATTTTTTTCTTTGTTTTAAACATTGATGGGCCATTAGATATGCCATGAAGTATCCTATGTGTCTTTTTCAGTTGTGTTTATAATTCAGGTCTAAATCTCAGCATCTTTAATATTTTATTTGTTCTTGTATCTTCAGCCAGGTATTAATGAATGCTGAAATAATTAAAGTGTGGGGGTTTTAATGTTAAAAAATTAAAATATTTTAATCCTCCAAAAGCTAAATTTAAAATATGCAATAAAACCCAGTAAATAGAACAAAATAAGACGTCTAGTATTTTGAGCTTGCAAAAAAGTAAAAGAACCAGTTGTAGTTTTGTTCTGTCACCTTTCACAGCCCACCAACCAATCAAGTACTCCTCAGTTTTAAAGATACACTTTCATATTTATAATTACAGTATACATTAGCTTTTCAAAGGTTGTGGTAAACTTATGAGAGGGCACAATTTCCAGGCACTGTAGTATATTGCAGTTCTGTGACTTCAGTAAAGCTTTTGACTTTGCCTCACAGCATTCTCCTGGGGAAGCTGGTAGCCCATGGCTTGGACAGATATGCTCTCCACCAGGTGAAAACCTGGCTGGATGGCCGGGCCCAGACAGCAGTGGTGAAAGGAGCTACATCCAGTTGGCAGCCGGTGACCAGGGGGGTTCCCCAGGGCTCAGTGTTTGGGCCAGTTCTGTTTAATACCTTTGTCGATGATCTGGATGAAGGGGATCAAGTGCGCCCTCAACAAGTTCACAGACAACACCAAGCTGGGTTGGGAGTGTTTATGAGCTGGAAGGTAGGAAGGCTCTGCAGATGGATCTGGATAGACTGGATCAGTAGGTCGAGGCCAACTCTATGAGGTTCAATGAGGCAAAATGTCAGATCCTGGACTTTTGTCACAACAACCCCAGACAGTGCTACAGGCTGGGGACAGAGTGGCTGGAAAGCTGCCCGGAAGAAAAGGACGTGGGGGTGCTGCTTCACAGCAGCTGGACATAATCCAGGGTGTGCCCAGGTGGCCAAGAAGGCCAGTGGCATCCTGGCCTGTATCAGAAATAGTGTGGCCAGCAGGACCAGGGCAGTGATTGTTCCCCTGTGCTCAGCACTGGTGAGGCCATATCGCTAATCCTGCATCCAGTTCTGTGTCCCTCGCTGTAAGGAGGACATCGAGATGCTGGAGCATGTCCAGAGAAGGACAACAGAGCTGGTGAAGGGTCTGGAGAGTATGTCATATGAGGAGTGGCTGAGGGAGCTGGGGTTGTTCGGCCTGGAGAAAAGGAGACTCAGGGGAGACCTTACTGGTCTCTACAAGTACCTGAAAGGAGGCTGCAGCCAAGGGGAGGACAGTCTCTTCTCCCAGGCAACTGGCAACAGGGTAAGAGGACATAACATCAAGCTGTGCTGGGGGAGGTTGAAGTTGGATGTTAGGAAGAATTTCTTGACTGAAAGGGTGGTAAAACATGTAATGGGTTGCCTAGGGAGGTGGTAGAGTCACCGTCCCTGGAGGTGTTCAAGAAATGACTGGATGGTGCACTGAGTGCTATGGCCTAGTTGACAAGGAGGTGATCAGTTGGATTCGATGATTTTGGAGGTTTTTTCCAACCTTAATGATTCTATGATTCTATTTCTGACACATTTTGTGTGGAGATAACAGATTTGGTGGTAGTGATACGGAACAAAGCTGAGCCCCACTAGATGGAGCCCACACCACATCTCAGGTTTGCTTTATCTTTGAGTATTGATTTGGGATTTGTTGCAGCTGGCACCTCAGTTCTTCACCAGCTTTGAAAATATAGAAGAGGAAACCAGGTTTAATTCTTCAGGCTTTCTGCAGGCACAGACATTAAACATGCTTATCAGTTACAGAAACTTTAAATAATTAATCTTGGGGTATTTGTAATATGTGCAGCCTATTGTGCAAACATCTAATTTCCACACAGATTTTATTTTTGGTTCAGGACTTTTGATCTGATCTAGCTGTGAATTGTACAGGAGAAAAAAATTATCCTTTAAAATGTAGCAGTAATTTTAAGTATTTAATAGGTACTGGTGTTCTATAATATCATAAAGTAAACAAAAGGCTGTGTTTTATCGAATGCTGTATGGCTTGAAAGTTTCAAATGTGTCAAGTAGGCAGGGCTAGATTGGCAGTACCAGTTGAAGGTGGGGAGATTTAGGAAGGGAGTTCTGGGTAACAGGACCTTCACACACAATCTGAACAGTAGTAGAAATTATGTTCCCCCTGTGTGAGAACCTGATTGATTAAATGAATACAATCTAATGAAACAAAGACTCAATACACTATATTAAATTTTGATGTCAGTAGATTCTGTTAGTTTGTGTGATAGCTGAAATTCCATCAGTTATCACTCTGGGGCCACCTACTTACTAGTTTCAAACTCATCTTGTTCCAGTTCTGTATCAGCAGGCAGTCCCTGAATGGAGATGAACTTGGTGAGTTTACTGTTGTTTGTACAGCTTAAAGCCTGCTTCTTCAGTGAATTTTGAGTATGGATGTGGGGGTAGTGGCAAAACAGTGTCATGATGTATCAGATGTTTCCAGAAATAAATTTGGGACTTTTTAATTGCCCTTGTGCTGTGAAAGCAGACATGTGGTGATGAAAATACACTGCCCATTTTAGGTATGTCAGACTGTGTGACTTCTTCTGCAGCCAGGGGCTTCCAGAGGGGAACTAGGTGATGAGGCTGAAATAAGGATGTAAGCAAATATATCTGAGAAGGTGGGGGGGGGATTCATTTTCCAGTCAGTCACATTTTTTTGTAGTAGCCATAATTCAAGTAGGAAACTTTAGCTTTGTATTCCTTCTTCTCTCCTAACTAGTTTTCTTTAGTGCATCTGTATTTCTTGCAATGAAATGATTAATCAGGGAAACAGTTTGTTTTGAGCTCAGTATTTTTTTTCCAACAGTGTTTCAAATTGAATGTGTAATGCATTTGGTCTTTTTTTCTTCACTGAGGAACAGTCTTTTGTCTTACTTTTGCAACTTAAGAATAAATGTGATCAGAGTAGAAAATTAGGAACAAAGACTTGGTTTGTTGAGGATCCCCCAAAAGTGGTTTGTTGTGCTGTGATTAAAAAAAAGAAACCTTTTTTGTAATTAGTTTTAGGAAAGAAAATCAAACAACATGGGTTTGTACATCAGAATGGTAGTGAACACTGTTTACAAATATGTTAAAAAGATGGCTTGCATGAACTATGATTATCTGTGATAAGGAAATGTTACACATTAAAAGTAGGCAGTAATTCAGATCCTTATGCATAGCTTCTGGAAGGTCTGTTAGGCTGTCATATGATGATCTCATACAGTGAGCTGTAACCTTGCAGGCTGCCATAGAAAGAAAACAGTTACAATAAGACTGTTACCTTTCATACCAAATTTCTATGTGATATTTTCAGTCAGATGCTTGTTTACTCTGGCTGCATTTAATTGAGAGCTATGCCATTGAGCCTGGGAGGCTATAATTGGTGTGCTGAGATGCAGAATCAACTTTAGCTGTGATGACTTTCATGTCGCAGCTGCTCCTGGGTGTTTACGCAAATGCTGAAATTTCATTCCCTTTGTGGTCCTACATACCTCTGATAAGCCTGAAAGGACTGTTGTGCAGTGGGAAGGAAGCTCATTGGAGATGTTTATGTGCTGTCAAGAAGGCAGGAAGAGATGGGCTTGTGGATGGGATGTGAGTTTCCACACTAGATCTGGACTAAGCAGGGATTTTACATATTCTTCTAGAACATAAGGGGAGGACAAAGAGGAAGTAGCCCATTCATCTCAGCTGAATGAGGCGGTATTTTTTTCAAGGAACCTTGAAGATAAAGTTCTAACTCTTACCTTTTAGATTGATACTTTTTTTTTTCTGTAAAGCTTTGGTTCTCCTTCCAACTCCATGATTTGCTCCAAAGGCTAAGTGACCCAAAGGGGGCTTTGGGTACATGTCAGTCTTGTTCTGAATGGAGTAATTAATTACTTCCAAAGCCTCTATGTACTAATGTTTAAGAAGCCTCTGTCTGACACATTCTGCTCTAACCCCACCTGGTGGTGCCTTCACTCTCAACTTCCACTGTGATCTTCCCATTTTTCTACCTGCTTCGTTGACTCTCAGCTTGTGGTCAAAGTCAGCTAAATTGCCTGCACTTTAGCTATTTGCAAGGTGAGCTACTCTTACTTGCCCTGAGATGCCTGGGTGATTATGGCTGTCCATCTTGGATGTCATGGCTTCTTTGCTTGAGCTCAGGAAGGCTAGTTAGTTCACTTTAGGCTGCTGTGTCTCCTTGGAAGATCAGGGGCTATGAGGAGAAAAGCGCTTCCAAGCAAACAGCTGATACTGTGTGCACAGTATGTGCCACAGCCCAGGATACGTGTGCCATTTACCTCCTCTGCAGTATTCTCATGTGGGTTAGCTGAGTCCTGTGCCAGCCGTGCCCGCTGCGGACAGAGGCTGTGCACGGGCAGCACGGCACACATCGCAGCCAGGGTGCCTGCAAGCACCTTCCTGTTCATGACCATGCCTCTGAAGGCTACAGCCACAGGAGTTCCTGACTCGGATTATTTGTAAACTCAGAGACGCATGTAACAGGCCAAACAAATCGTGTGCAATCCAGGCTACCTAGGGATACCATACATAATACCGAGAAAAGCCTTCCTGTTTAGAAGGGTTTGGAGGGGATTTCCAAGCTTTGAAACTGTAGGGGAAGTATTCAAACCCTTCAGGCATAGGAATTAGATTTAAGAGTGCTCCACCAAGGCACCTTAAAAAAAAGAACTGGCTGGATTTCAGTTTGACAGCTGAATTTTATTTCTCACACTTAGTATTCATTCCTGTGTTTTTCTTCTGATATCAGGAAACATTGCTGAAAACAAAGCAACCCCCATAACATTGTATTTTATGAAACTGTTAAAAATTGAATGTTTTCACTTCTCTGAAAGCTGCTCTTGTGATACTGGAATACACCCTGTTTGATAATAGGGATAGTTAAATTATAATTAAGTGCAGTATAATATTTGGTTAATTAGAATTTGCTCTTTCCTTGCACTTGAGGATATTGTCATTTAACAAGAGGAGAAGCACTGCTTCTGTTGTACAAAGCTTAAACTATTGTGACTTCCTCTTGAAAAAACACACGTTGAATATTGTAGTTTTGCATTTTTTAATTCAACTAGTATCTCTCCACCATTCCTGAAGTGAGTAAAAACTTTATTGTTTAGAGGAAGTGACAAACAGGCTTTTCTGCAGTGATTTGAATAGGTTTTAGTGTAGTTTTTTTTATTCTTAACACTTAGAACTGTTACAGACATTAAAATTATTTCAAAATACTAATGTGGATTACTCTCATTGCACTTGCCAAGGGACATGCTTGTTTAGCTATATTTTCTTTGTTTTGAAATATTTATTTATGTTATCATGTTTAACATAGTGTCTGTAAATGCTAGTAATGAATTCCTTCCCTCATTTTTGTTGTGGTTTTGAAGCTTGTAATCTGTATGTGCACTAGTATGGGAAGAAAAACATATATTTCTGTTCTATAAAGCTATAGATGTATTTACAGAAATAGTATTGTCTTACCAAAAATTACTATTTTCATATTTATTACTACTGCTATTTCAAATACTTTTCACTGTGCAAACTAGACTTTTGAAGTCTGAGGGTACACTTACTTAAGAAAACACCCTTTAAATGAATTATTTAAGGTAGCAAAACTAGTCTTTTTATTCTTGCTTGCTTTTTCAAACAATAATTCCTATAGTTCTTTTTATAGAACCAACCTCTCTTGCTTTTCTGTAGTATTCCACGCTGGGAGTAACATTTCATAGAATGTTGTAGTTTCATAACTTAGTCAGCATAGTCAGGGCTACCTATGGGAAAAGGTGATCCCAGTAGTCTCAGCTGTTACCAATCTCATTCCATATTCTGGCTGCATTTTCATGCCAGGACAATCCTCTGTGTTGTAACCTCAACAGGGGGACTGGTGCAGACTAAAACTGTTGTATGGGCTCAGTTCATCCACTTGAGTCTTTCTCCATGTGCTAACATGTGTGCATAGGTAGGTGAGGGAACAAAGCCAGGAATGAATGGCTGAGGAAAGGGAGAAGGTAGAAACACCCTTTTCTGGGGCAGCACCAGTACATACCAGTATAAAATGATGGTGAAATAGTGCATGAGCCATCCAGCTGGTGTGAAATACAAAAAAAATGCAACTCTTTATGCTTTTGCCAAGATATGAATGGACTTGAGCCACCCACACCCTAATGATTAAACAATTAATTATTTTAAAACTCTTAAATTCTTTACATCAATGTAAATTCCATCATGGGTTTGGTTATAGCTGGCTTTTTCTCTCAAATTAATTTAGTCACTGTGTATCCATTTGTGAAGAAAAGATTTTTTTAATAGAAGGTGCAGTGAATCATTTTTAAAGGTTGCGTAGTTGGCCTTCCTCCGTTTTCCCAGTAAGGCAATGAATGAAATCAGGTGGGTTTTTTAAAATTCCCTTTTCTTTTGTTCGTGGTGTGAAACAGGATATCACTGGAGCCACTGTGAGCACTGTGCTGTGCTGTGCTGTGCGTGTGTGTGGGGGGAAGTCCTGCAGTGAGGTAACAGCCCTGCTGTATTGCAGTACTTCTCTGCATGACCGGAGCCTTAAGAGGGTCACGTCAATAAGCAATACAAAATGTGGTTTTAGTTTAGTTCCTTCAGTTTGAGTCATGTTTTTGAGGCTGGGAAAATGGATTTTTCCTTAAAAACTTTGTGAGATGAACCCAGTCAGAACAAGTTAGAAATTAGTGTAGGATTTGCTGTGTTTGTTTTGGTGCTCTTACCTGGAGGATGGGGGGGGAGGGAGGGGGCAGGGAGAAAGAGAGAGGTGTGATTTGCTACTTGTTGGCTTATTGAAGGAGTTAATCAGAAGTGCCCTTTGTCTTGCTGAGCAGGATGTTTTCATGTAAATGCTCCTGTGGCATACGCAGGGGTACGTGTAGATCATGTTGCAGTCTCCATTTGGAAGGGTAAGCCTTTGTGAATAGCTTGCTTTTTTTTTGCCTAAACCAACCTGGCTCTTGGGGATGGTCCTGTGCAGGGCCAAGAGTTGGACTCAATGATCCTTGTGGGTCCCTTTCAGCTCAGCATATTCTGTGATTCTGTAACCTTCACGTCATCCTTGTACTGCCTTGATGGCCATCATGTTTGGATTCTCTTGATTAGTTGTACCCTAACTGCAGCTGTGCTCTACTTCATTTACTGCTTAGAAAGAAAGCCTTTAATTTCTTCTAACAGTTAGCTAATGGGGGAGATATCTTTAGGGAACTGTGGATGAATCATCTGTTTACCACTGTGGCTGAAATAAGATCTACATAAAATCCAGACAAATCCCAGTCTTTAAAAGATCAACATCCTTTGAATTGTCTCCTTTCTCTCTTTGTGGTGGGTTGGTCTTGGTTGGACACCAGCTGACCACCAAGCTGCTCTGTCACTCCTCTCAACAGGACATGGCCAGTAGGGGGAGAAAATGAGATGGAAAAACCCTTGTGAATCAGGATAGAGACGGTTTATTAAAGGAAAAGCAAAGGCTGCATGCAGAAGCAAAGAAAAATAAAATATTTATTCTCTACTTCCCATTGGCAGGTGATGTCCAGCCACTCCCTGGGAAGTAGAGCATCACTATGCATAGCAGTTGCTCCAGAAAACAAAGGTCATAATAACAAATGCCCTCCCCTTGCCCCCTTCTTTCTCTTAGATGTTGTTCTGAGGAGGTGTCATATGGATGGGATATCCCTTTGGTCAGGTTGAGTCAGCTGTCTTGGTTATGTCCCCTCCCAAGATTTTGTCCACCACCAGCCTACTGGTGAGGGGGAATGTTGGAGACACAGCCTTAATGTAGGAGCACTGCTCAGCAGTAGCCAAAACACTGGTGTGTTAGCAACACCCTTCTAGCTACCAGTGCATCACACAGCGCCGTGAGGGCTGCTATGGGGAACATTAACTCCAGCTCAGCCAGACCCAGTACACTCCTACAGTGTAAGTCTTTGGGTGTTTGTATTATTTCTGGATGAGGTAGCCTGCTGCTTATTTCCAGGGTTTGCCCTTTTTTCTTCCCTGTGTCCAGACAGGATGAGAAATATGGCAGCTCAAAAACTGTCTCTCATGGGAGGAGACCTTCTCTGTCATTCTTAATGTATTTTTTTTCTGGAAAAGGAGAGAACACACTCTCGTGTGTTGCTGGGGAAATATGGGTGGTGAGGAGAAAATGAACTGTCCCTTGGGATTTTTTAGTCTGTCTGAGGCTTTTTATTGGAGTCTTCTGTGTTTGGTGACATGAATTAAAGTTGGCCATTTGTCTTCTGCACTTTGCTATTAACTCCTCATCTCCCTGCATGGATAAGTCTCCTTGCCACCAGCAAACCTTCTCTCCCTGTTTTGCACAGTTTACTCATAAAGATGCACAACGATTAAGCTGATCTGGGAGGCTGGCAGGGCATACTGTCTGTCAGGCATCTGTTGAGAATGTTAGGAGATATGGGCAGGAGGAAATGGTGGGGAAAGGTGGAGTGGCCAAAGGAATGACACTGAAAAAGCTCCAGCATCTCCCCAGCTCCAGAAGAAAATCCCAGAGAGCCAGGAGATGGCTTTCTGAGGAGCGCTGAGCCTATCCTGGTGCCTCTCAGCAGGACCCTTCTGACAGCCTCGCACCATCTGCCCTTCTGGGAGAGGAGAGGGATCCAAGCAAAGAGTGGGCAGAGTGCAGACCCACTGAACCCCTCTGCTGCTTCCCCAACTCATGCTGTAGTATTCCCTGAACAAAACAGTCTACTCTGCCCATCAGGGAAAACCACCTTTTCAGGAACTGCTCTGTAACTATTGTTCCTTGAAATAAAATAAAGCTTGAAAAATTCTCTGCAAAGTGCTTGTTTTGTATTGAACTGAGCCTGTAAAGACAAGGTTACTTGTACAGCTTGCTTCTAAAAAATGTCTGCTTGACTATAACTATGTTACTTCAAATAATATTTCCATTTGTTGGCATTGAGAAAATAATGCTCTCTTGGAGTATTTACCACATGTTTCACCTGCTTCCACTTGTTTTGTCTTCTCTATTTTCACTCATCTTTATCTTACCTTCACTTGGGCTGTGTGTATTTTGCTTCTTTTCGCCTCTCCCACATTTCAGAAAGCCATCCAGTATTGCAGTGATGACTCACCAGATTTGGAACCATGCAGAGGTCCGTGGATGGCGTATGCCCGGAAGTCAGGAATCCATGTTGTTTGGCTTTGCACTTGTTTCTACCTGCCATCCCTGCCACTGCCTTTCCTAGTGACTTCCTTTTGTGTCTTGGTGTCCCTGTCAGATGGCAATGAGAATTTTTATTCATCTGTAGAAAATATGTTGAGATTAGGGCACGGGGCTGGGGAAAATACTTCACAGGTACCAACAATTCATTTTTGTTTTAGGTGACAATTTCCTTGGCCAGCTTTTTATATCAATAGTAACATTTATTTAAGCAATGGAGAAATGAAAGATCACATAAAAGGTGATTGATTCCTAGGTGCTAGGCTGAGCCCTGTGTTGTCTGTATTCTTATCACTGTGCTTTGACTGGTACACCTCTGTTCACTTGAAATTATTCCTGAAATTTTAACAGCTGAGTGAGGCATCTTATCTTGCTTGGTTTGTACTCTTAATACAAGTAACCCTTTTCCTAGTATAATTTGTCATAAGCATTCCAACTAAATTTGAAGTTGGTGATCATTTGTTACTGCCTGACAGCATTGTAGTTTCTGGAAAAATGAATTCTTTCTTTCCTTTTTTCTCCAAGGAAGAATTGTATATGCTGTATGTGTTTTTGGGTGCTGAGGCAGTGTTTTTTATGTAGACATATGTTGCCATATTGCTGTGTGGAAGAAGGCAAGATTAGAAGAGTACTTCTTGAATCCTTTGCAGAAGGCATGAAATATTAATTGTTTTGAGTTCCTGTGAAAGTTAATTTATAGCCTGGACTTTGAAAGCTCTGTCAGTGATAAATAAATCTTACTTGTTACTAGAAAGGTAATTTATGCAACTAGGTCATTGCCCATCCAGATAGTGCAGAGTTCTTGTGCTTCTTAAGAACAGTCAGAAGCAAAAAGTAGAAATCTTATGCAAGTGTCTGCAAAAAAACTACTAAATCTTTCCTCAAAAATCAAGGGAGAAATTCCTGAAGATTTTATTATAGCTTTGTAGTCTGTTCTCCTCTTATAGACTCTCAAACCTAAAGCAGTTGTAGTTTCCTTCTGATGGAAAAACTGGACGGATGCTGCTGTTCTGCTCAATCAGTGCATTACATTTCTGACCTAGTAAGAAAGTTCATTGTTTTAGCCTTAAAACCACGTGTTTCTCACAAATGGAGTACTGTCTTTCTAAATGAATGTTTATTTAAATACTGAATGACATTCAGAGATTTCATAATTCTTCCATAGAACCTAAGTATGATGACTATTTTACATTCGGATAAGTTAAGAGCTACTAGTAGTGAAAGTGTCTACTGGTCTGTAAAGTTGCTTTGTTTAGCAGCTGCTGTGTGACAATGACTATAGCATGTATCTTTATATAAAGTGTACAGTTCAGATTGTAATTCTGAAAATCTGGATGTCTGTAAAGTTTTGGTTTTCAGTTGTAATGTAATTTTTGGTTGTAATGATTTTATCGAATGTATCCAATGTAGGACTTACGGTTTAAAAGATGGGGTGTTTTTTTTTGGTGTGGTTGTTTTAGGAAATAAGCAAGTAATGATGTGAAGTGTAGCCAGCAAAGGAAAAGTGAGACATTTGGGCTTTGTTTCCTTTTTTAATAAAAACAGAATGGAATTTCTTTCTGTTAAACTCGATGTATTACTCCCCTGTGTTTATTTATTTATTTATTTCAGGAATTTGAGGCCTTTCAAACATTTGTGGAAAATCGACTTCCGTTTGATATTGTTATTGATGGACTCAATGTTTCCCACATAAAATCCAGAAAGATGCAGTGTGAAAATGTAAGTGCTGGTTAAATATTCATTAAGTGTTTTGTGTATACTGATTGTAAAACAGTGAGTGCCTCATTATTAGTTATCCTCTAGAGAAAATGAGCAAATACTTTGTAGCATGTCACAGTGAAGTTCAAAGAGTTACCTAAGTTTCACAAATTAAAAATTATTAGTGGGGAGATGCTTCTTCTTATATATTTGCCTGTATTAGCTGTAAAATGTCATACATTTCATCATGTATTCAATGTTTATAGTTACAGCTAAGGTCTCAATAATAACATTATTACACAAACACTGTGTGATTGTGTAAGTTTTCATAGTAATAGGGATTTGGGGGAACAGGGTAAATCTGTGTAGAAAATTTAGTCTAATATAGTTATGCTGATAAAAGCTGTCATTAAGATAAACCCTTACTTAGTTCAAACCTGTATACATTTAAACATTATTTCACTTCCTGTTGCCTTGAGACTTGAGTCCTGTTTGACAAGGGCAGCTCAAACTGGCTTCAATTCTTTCTGTTTGATGATCTGTAGGAGAAAAATCCTGCTCTTTGTCAATACCTATGTTTGAGAATTCTTGATACTCACATGTAGCATTTCACTAAGAATTGGCTTAAGGTTATTTGGAGTTTTTTGTCAATCAAATATTTACTTTGAATTAGGAGTAGCAAAAGAGCTGCTCACATGTATTCCAATGCCAGAATTTAAATTTTCACACTCTTGAAATTAAATTGAATTTATAAATGAGCTTGATAATAAAAGAAGAAATTCACTTGTAGTAATTACAAGAAATGCATTTTTGTTCTAAGAATTACCTAAAAGCTATTGTTAGGAAGTAGTGTATACTCTCATATATGTAGATAAAAGTGAGCTAGGGAGGTTAGATAAACCTCCCTAAAAGATGTTTCTGAGTGGCAGTGAGATACTGTCTCACAAAGAGGCTACTTTACTTAGTACAAAAATAGAAAAAAATGTTCACGAGTTATTTGGGTAGGATCAGGGAAGAAGTTTTGATGATTTGAGAAGGATTTCAGGCAGAACATAGAATCACATTGTTTTAGGATCTAGAAAAACAGATCTGTGCTGCCAAAGATGAGGAAGAGAAAGGAATGTCCTTCCTCAGGACAGCTGTATGCCTGTCCCTCTGGGGGAACTCTAAACAGAGTTCTGTGTGGTTTGTAGAAACTGGAGGTGATGGAGCTAAGAGCCAGCCTGGTTTTGACAGATCCTTACTCCTGATTTCTGATCAGAAATGTTACTAGGTGGTATTAGCATGCTGAGCAGCATAAATTGCCTTTGAGTTTCTCCTTAGCTTATGCTGTAATGGAAGGACATTGGGATCCCTGGTGCCAAAGAGCTCCAGAAGGACTCTGTGGAGGCATGAACTTTCACTTAGGTTGTTCCATTTAGGTACATGTCAAAGTTCTTTTGAATCCCAGCTGTTTACTGATTAGGGGATTTTTGGGAAGACCTGCCTTTCCTTCCTACACAACAGAACAGTAACTTGGGCTCACCCCAGCTTATCTCCAGAAGGTTCTCTTAGCTAAAATTTACTTGTCCTATGAGCTATGTTGCTGTTTATTATTATTACATTTTGTAATGCACAAAAAATGTTAATCACTGGGTCTTCTACCAGCCAGTCTTTTGCTGCTCCTGTTTTCTGGATCCTATTTTTGGGAGTATGGAGTCATTATATGAGAGACTGGAGATGCCTGGTATTTCTGCCGTAGACCTGTAGATACTCACTGGCTGAATAGTACCTGTGTTGGCATGGGAAGTGTATATTTGCACTCTAAGCAACAAAATAGCTCCTTCATTTCCCAAAAGAAATAATCTTCTAGACACATGGACTACTAAAGACTTTTTTCTGCATTGTTCCTCTCAATTAATGCTAGATGTCTTTGTACACAATTACAGTAATAGCCATTGAGTTTATAGATTTTTCCAAGTGGAAACATTGTTTAAATGCGAGATCATGCTGGATGCTAGTGGATCCTGTTTAATTTCTTCATGACTCTGAACTTCTGTGTTGTAACGTGTCAAAAAAGGACTATGTCTTTGTTCTTATTTTGGATACTTCTGACAAGAAGCATGTATTCTTGTTTTCTGAATGTTTTTTCAAGACTGCTAAAAACAGAAAGAAACCCACAAAGCAGAGCAATCATTTCTTCTGTCTCCAAACTTCTTTCAGAGGAGGGAAGGGAAGGCCACAGTAATCTGGTCACGTGTTGCTTTTCTGGTTACGGGTGTTGCTGCCAAGTAGTCCCCCATCTGTGAATGCTGACCTCCCTCCCTGAATGCTGTAGTCTTGTCTTTGAGGGCTGACTCTGCTACAAAACATCCTCTTCTGGAGGCTCCTATCCTCATGCCTTTGACAGCCAAATGGAAAATGTGGAGTGGCACATATGGGGCATTTACAGCCTGCCTTATTAAGTTCTTCAGTTTATGTAGGGAAACACAGTGCCGAACTGAGAAGATGGAGAGGAGAAATAATGTGAGAGAAGTGACAGGCAGAGCACAAAGGATGGAAAAAGCCAAGAGTGAAAGCTACTGAGGTCAAGCTGTCTGACTAGGGTAGCATGACAGTCCCATTTTGGAGAAGAGAGGTATGCTGTGACTACTTCTGCTTGACTAGAGAGGTAGTAAATGAGCAGTGTTTCTGAGGACCTGTATTAAAGCTGTCCAGCCTGTCAAAAGGTAAATTATTTTACTTGTCAAGAAGTGAAATTATTTTGAGTCTCCAGGTATGGGTGAGTCTGTGTTCTTTTCAGGGGTTCATTACTACAGCTGTTAGACCCAGTCAGGATATTGTTTTATAAAATTTATTTTGTTAGAGTGTGTAGTTAGTATGCAGCATGGTTGAAAGAGAAAATGAGATTGTTGCTCTGTTTCTAACACACTCTTAAGTGTTACTATTTGCAAATTATTAGTTTCTTTGGAGCACGTCCCTTATGTGATTTAGAGAATGGCAAAATAAAGGGTGTTGTTAAACACAGGAGAAGGCTTAAGATTTATGTGACAAAAACATGGTAATTTAAATGCATTCTGGTCTTAATTTAAATTTAACAAAAAGTACTGTTTAACTTCATAATTTAGAAGTCTTTCCAGAACTGCAGCTGTTCTGATGAAGACCAAGACTCTAAGTAACTCTTATTCATATGATTAAAATAAAAAAACATTGATGAAATATTCCTCTCTGTTTCAAACAGCCTAACATTTGTAATTCTGTTTAGGCATCTCTTAGACATCTTGGAGAGGGGCTGGGTTGTGTGGCAAGGCACAGGTACCTTGAGGGATGAGAGGAGACAGAAAAAAAGCAGAAGTTGAAGGAGTAAGTTTTACTCATTTAATGCCCAAAGTGTTCTGACATTCTAGAAAACTAGATATGTGACTACCCAGGCAACTTCAGTCCTCATAGCCAGCACTTAGCAAATCATCATGAATATTACTGACTTGGCAGATTTACTGGAACATCCTGTGGCAGTTTCTCAGGTTTATGACACTCTTGCTTTGTCATTATAATCCCCAATCCCCCTTTTTTCTAGGTGGGTCTTATGCTAGGTCTGTTTTGTGGTAGAAATCACCATGTGGCTGCATCAGTTACCGAAAAAAAAAAAAAAGGAGGCAGCATGAGGATGGTAACAAAGATTTTTTGAGGGCTAGGAAATGGTGAGACCATTTGACTTGAAGGCATTGCACACACAGTGACTCTAAACTGTAAAACTGCAACACTGGACAGCACCTCCTTTCAACCCTTTGCTTCCTTACTGTAGCATTGTAAATTAGACATTAAAGTTGACTCCTTAGTAAAAGATATTATAGAATGGAAATTATTTTTGCTATATAATTCAGACAGTAGAAAAAAAACCCCAAACCTCCCTAAAGTCTAAAATCACTCAGCCTAGTCTTCTGCTGCTGTTTAAGACTGTACCTGATGCGTATTTGCCTGACTTGAGTCAGTCACTGTGCTGCAAACGTGTGGTTTGTAAATGGAGATATCCTTGCAGTTTAACTAAGCAAAGTTGATTCAGGCTGTATCGTGACATGTAGTTAATCCTTTCCTCCAGATGTATCTAATTACATAAATCCTTGCCCAACACAATCATATTTTGGTACTCTCTGTCCTCTGCTGCTGTAACTCTCTGTAGTGCTCTCACCTTTCATCTTGTAAAGGTCAAGAGAGGGAATTTCCACACACTAATGGTCCATTTCTCCTACTAAACAAGCTGTTACATAGTTCTTAAATGGATGTTTTCCTGTTTATCACAATTTTCTTCAGAAGTATTCCTTGGAAGTGAGAGGGAATCCCAGTGCAAGCAGGATATCTAGGCTCTAGAGACCTCTCTTTGGTTGCGAAAGAGGAGTGAAGGCATTTTGCTCTGCTTCAGTTACCCCTAAACTGTGGAGGACCAGGGTGGGAGGTGAGAGAGGGGTGAGAGAGCATGATCTGCAAGAACAATTTGAAGAGTATTTTGGTAATTTTAGTTTACAGTGAGTTTGGTATACTGTAAATTAAGTATGCAGCCAGGTCCTTTTTTTTCGCTGTACCCATCTGGTGTTAGAAGTAACTGAATATACATTTCAAACGTGTGTTGGATCAAAGCTAACTCACAATTCCCTTCTTCAAGCAGTTTGGCAGCTGGGATCAGCTCTGCCCTAACTTTACCCTCTCTAATGTCTGTATTAAACTCAGACATCTAAAAGATTGGTAAAATAGTTCCAGATTGAGTTACTCGAGGCTGACAATGCACAAAGGAGTAGTTTTTGCTCTTGGCAGATAATTCAAAGTAGTTCCTCCTAAACTTAATCAGCACTTCTAGAAATGGACTACATGAGTTTGTGTAATTCCCATGTAAATTGCAGTAGGCCTGTACAATAACTGAGGAAGCCAGATCCTTGCTGCTCCACTCCCTTCCCATCCCGATCTGGTGTCAGCAGCCAGCATACCACATCTCTGGCCTGAAGCAGCAGTCAGCTCCTGCCAGGAAAGCCACCACACCTGCCCTCCTGCACCTCTCACAGGCTGTCACAAAAAGCCAGGCTGTGACTGCTGTAATTTGGATTGCTCTGTGACAGGTGCAGGGGACACCTCATGTTTTGCATCTATTTCTTGTCTCTTCCAGGGAAAGAGCAGCAGGCTTGTTGAGTGGAGATTGCTCTCTGAATTGGGGAAGGGACTAAGTGAATTTTGTGGTACTAATAGTTGTGTGTAAACATATTATTGCATTTTGTTTTTCTGTATGTTAAAGATTTAAAATTACGTTTAACAAGAGGATTCAAGGTTTAAAACTAATATTATCATTTTAGTTATTCTAGTGGTTCTGTAATAGTTATTCCTGGACTCCTGGCTGCATTAGCAGTAGGGAAAAGAGTGGGTAGAGAGAAGCTGCAGTTTTGAAAGGAAAGCTGGTAGTGAAAAAGAAGTTTCATCAAGATAAGGGAGAAAAATAGGACATAGCATAGTAGTCTACAGGAAAATGGTGAATGGTCCTGTTAAATTTTTGAAAAAAAAACAACTTTGGCCACAGAATTAAAGAACCTTGATGAATTATACTTTGTGAATTCAGCTCAGAGCCATTGCTTTGGTATGTACTTTATTCACATTTGCAAGGCTTATTTTCCAAATATAAAAGACAATTATCAAGACAAAAAAAACCCCATCAGCTCATCAAATGAAGGCAAAGTTAAAAAAAAGAAGGAAAACAGAACATCTGTGACCCACGATTCTCTTGGCTTAATAACCCAAATAAATTTTGAAACATAATTTTGCTTCTTTGAAATCTCTGCCTAATGCCTATAAGTCCTCTATGATGAAACAAGGAGAGCAAAAAATGTATTGGAGCTTGTAGTGTTTGAGAAAAATAGTGAATGAAACTTTCTCTCCTGAGCTCCAGTTACTAAACAGTTTTTGAAGCCGTGAAACACACAAGAAAGTTCCTATGCATACATAGTTGACAAATACACATACTAGTATGCTCAGGTTTTCATGTGGTAATCTTTATGAGTCTTCAAGTCTGTCTTAACTGTGCAATGTGCCTAAAAGATCATCTGTTCAGTTATTGAGACAGTGATACTTTGTACAAAACATTAGCTCTACTGTATGAGCTGTCCTACAAAACAAGCAGTTATTAATAATTTCGACCCCAAAATCTCATGCATGGAAAAGAATTTTTTTCTTCTCTGACTCCTTTGGCAGCATCTGTGATTTGTTCAAGTACTTTACTGTCTGTAAATGAAGCAAGAATGAAGTAGATCCATGAGTCATTCTCTGTTCAGAATCAATACATCCAACAGAGGTCTTATTTGTCATACTGTGACAGTTCATCAATTCTTCCTCCCAACAACTCTTGTCTTACCACTCAACAAAGCAGTCAGATATGTTTGTTCATTTGCTCTCAGCCTTTTCCATCTCTTTTTTTTTTTTTTTCTGTCTTCTAATGGTAGTTCAAGTTTGCATTTCCATGATAACAAAACATTTGGCCTATTGCTCAAGATTGGAGAGATTTTTATCTTTGCAACATGTGTTTCATTCTTTAGACCTGTACTTTCATTTCCTGTAAGTATTGCACAAAGCACAAAGATGAAGATTTTTGGTGTTTTCATTGAAAATCACCTTCAGCATCTGTAACCTGATCTTAGAAAAGAAAGATGCTCAAGCAGTAAGGGGTACTCTTGAAACTTCGCGTATTTTTAGTGTTAGAGATTCATGACTGAAATATTCAGCATTGCATCCATATCTCATCAGTTAGTTTCTGGGGGTTCCTTGGATATCCCAGCAGAAGAACTCAGTTCTTCTCCAAAGACACACCTCAGAGATTGATACCAATCTGCTGAAATCTTCCCCCTCTTCTGTATTGGGGCTATCCTAATATAGCATAGCTCAAGCTCAAGAATTTTTGTCACCAGATGCAGAAGAACAAAGCTGTTAAGTTTCTCAGGAGAGCTGAAGGAGATAGACTCAGTTGCCAGTGAAATCTAGAGGGAAGGCCTGGCCTGCAAGTTCTCCTCTCCCTGCAGCTCTTCTGAAGCCCAGCAGTTCCTGATTGTGGCTAACAGAGAAGTAAAAGGGCATTTATTACGTTCAACTTTGTATACCTATACACTGTAAGTGAAGATGGATTGGACATCAGTGTGTCAGAGGTTTTAGAAGTACTCCTACAACTGGTTGGCACGGGTGCTTCCACCAAGGAAATGCCCGTGTTGACTACACACCTTAAGCCACCAAGTCTGGCTCTTTCCATAAGGGTATGCTCCAATGTCCTTCACTGCTTCTGCAACACTGGGACAGGAGAGTAGGAGGTAGATGGGACATCTTAAGAAGGGAAGCACAAAGTCAGACTGGCTACTTGTGAATACAGTGGAAACTTTCTTAAAACTTTAAAATTCCCAACATTGTGAAATGGGGGAAGGGAAGCTGACAGGATTCCCTGAGTAAATGCCTCATCAGTCGACTGTAAGCAATTACTTTTCCTTTCAGAGGTTTCCGCTCTGGTTTTGCGCTTCCTGGTGAGAATAGAGCAGCAGAAATTGATCAAGTTAAAGAAATCTGACTATCAGGCATTTTGACAACTTCTCCCTGTTACTTTCTCTCAGTCAGATTCTTCCTGGTGCTGCCTCCCATTACTATTTGTAACCTTTGTATCTGGCTATAAATCAATGAAGCCCATGTGGTTAAATTAATGATCTCTATTGGTTTCCATTTGGTGTTTGTGATTTTTACCTTTGTATTTGGTGATAATAGAAAATCAACAGTTAATGTAAGTACAGGAGCACCCAAGCACAC
The DNA here is from genome assembly GCF_017639235.1 of Corvus kubaryi. Classification (NCBI taxonomy): domain Eukaryota; kingdom Metazoa; phylum Chordata; class Aves; order Passeriformes; family Corvidae; genus Corvus; species Corvus kubaryi. The sequence goes on from NW_024582054.1 coordinate 11,711,627, forward strand.
CTTTTTTCTTTGCAAGTGAATTTGCACCACATATGTTTCATAACAAGATTCTTCTAATCACTAGGAATATAAGCTTGAAATTCAGCAGACCAGAGTGAACCTGCCTTGATGCTTCATGTTCCAGTGAACTTGGTAACTGTAGCAAATAGGTTGGTTGTTATCTGCTGTAGAGAAGTCCTGCTAAAATCTAGGTGATGAAGTCAAATAAACATGTCTTCTGACCTGGATGAGCTTCTATCTTGCTGTTTTCATTTCTCCCTTAGAAACCACAAGATGGGGTTTTTTGTGCGTAGCTCAACTGATTCACATAATCATGGAATTGTTATCAGTGCCGCAGTAAGAGGTGTTGGGCCTCCAAATTGGAAACCTGTTCTTTAGGGAACTGAACTGCTTCTTTAGAAGTGATTCTCATATGAAAAGCCTGCATAGTAGTGCAAGGCTACGAGAAGCATGCCAGAAAATGTGAAGGTTGGGTTACTATAGGCCAGTTCTCTGTAAGAATAAAGATTTTATTTGAATGTGAGAAGTGCTGGTTTACTGTCATCTTAAAGGCAGCATAGATAATCCTCAGGACAGTGATTGTGTTCATTCATGTACATCTGGATTTATTTATATATTTGAAAAGCAACCAGTTTTGGGTTCATGCTTGGCTTTTACATTTAATATGCTATTTCTAGTAAAAGTAGGAAAGAAAACATATTTGAAAGTTGTGTTATCTGAAGGAGAAAAGGTACAACATAAAAAAAGCCTAAAGTCCATTTGGATTTGTTTATAAAGCCATGAAATCCTAATTTTTTTGAACAGTATGTTATTCCTAGGGATTTCCGCATATTGACATGATGTTTAATGATCCAGCAATCCATTAAGCTGCATTTTTTGTTTTTTCTCTAGTTGCAGGATTGGAAGAGACATTTATTTATAAGTAAATATATTTAAATTGAGATTATTAAATTATTATAACCTGCAATGAAGTCTAACACTGAAGTTAAAGTAATTTTAATCTAGACTCATAGAAAATCAAGTACAATTGTCCACAGCTTTTAATCTAAATCCCTTCATAAACTGATTATTTTGTGTTGTCTGGAACATGGAAATAGGAACTCCTATTTGAATCTAGGAGACTGATGTCACCAGAATTAAAATTCTATTCTGGGAATGACAATCATGCTGGCAGTATTCTTGCTTAAAACTAATTCACAAGAATTCCTGTTTCAAACTGAACTTCCGTAAAATGGTAAGAACTCTTACCCAAAATACTGTTGCCTATTAGAGGTGACATTCTGTATCAAACACTTCTTAATGCAAACCTCACCTTTTGCCAGTATTGATTTTGTACATCAGATACAGACATGAAAGGGAAGAGGCTATCCCTATTCTACTTTTTACTTATTTTGTAAGGGTACATTTATGTAGTTCTTCCAAATAACCGAGGAGAAAGGAGGCAAGGCAAAAAAACTAAGAGTCAAAATAAAATAGTCCCTATGCTAATTCAGATTTATGCTTTTATCTGGGGTGTTAATCTAAATTAGATCAAATCAGATTAAACTAATATGTTTACTTGTGTTCCTATAAAGAGGAGATCTCATTCAGGTAGCTGCTGCATTGTCCTATCCTTGCACAATGCTTCCTGTAGTGACTGTTAAAACTGGACCTGTACTTCTGTCATATCATTGATACCAATTTACCTCTTAGATAAATCAGAAAGTATTAGTGATGCTTATGTCTGTCCTTATCATTGTCCAGCTTTTATCCATTTACCTGCTTGCTTCTATGCTCAACAAAAAGGAAGCAGTGAATTGGCAGTAATATTTCTTCTGCCTCTAATGTTTTGAATTTTTGAGTCTTGAGTTTTTAAGGAGTCACGTTGACATGGCTGAGCAAGCTGTGTACAGTGTGTGTGTACTAGTTTAAAAACAAACCAGTGAGAGGCACCAAGTCAGAATAACAATTTGATGGGGAAATTAAAGAAAAAGAAAAAAAAAAAAAAACAAAAAAACAAAAAAAACCCACACTGGTTCAAACTGACAGAGTCAAGATACAACCTGACACCCTGTTAGTCAGGGTGGTGGTAGCAGTCCAGTGGAATGGTGGCTGCTGTCCTGAAGCGGTGATTCTATAGAAAAGGGTCTGCTCTTCCTCAGAAGGTCCAGTGGTGACTATGTAGCTCCTGTCCTCTAGAAATCCAGTGGAAAGGTTGTCTCTGGTGTTCAGAATCTCAGATTATATCCAGGATGGAATGCTTGGTTCCTCCCTCTGGGTGGAGCATCTCACAATGGGGTAATGAGTCATGAGGCCAAGTGTTGATTAGGCTCATTAACAGAAGGTGGTCCGGAGGGAGTTACCTCTGAGTCGTGAGGCATGGCATTGATGGGCCATTAACAGAAAGATAGTCTGGGGGGAGGAGGCAAGGAAACACTGCCCCTCCTGGTTTCAACAGCTCATGAGGATGGTAATAGAATACACTGCAACCCAGGACAGTTTGCCATAAGCTCTCTAACAGCAGCTAAAAGCCAGTTCAGTTCCAAAGGTTCTGAAGCTGTTACTGTTCAGAAGTTGTTCCTGACTTACGTGGTATACCAGTGTGGGAAGATCAACCTTGCTGCTGCCTTCTCTCCTTGTTTATTTCCTAATTGTGTGATACTTTGGTAAGCTAGGTAGCGCTTACACTATACACTGGAAAAAAAAAAAGTAGAAGTATGATGCAGGTGTTTGTTAGAGCTGTGGTTCACTGGAGTTTGAGCTTCTACACTCAGTGCAAGCTTAAGAAAAGTACAGTGGAATACCTATTTCTTGAATGCTACCTATATCTGATTGATTGGTTGATAGGAATTAGCTTCCACCACAGCCCTAAGTTGCCACACATGTGAATAAATAAAATTAAGTAGTAGTAAGAGGGCTGCAAACAAGTAGTCATAGAGCAGAACCAGTCAGTCTTAATGATGTTGATTTATCCTGCTCCTTATTAGGACCTTATTAGGAGTAGTTACCCTGGGCTCTTCTAATGTTAGTGTCACTATGCTTCTTTCATCATCAGAAGTCATGTACATGGTCTCACTGTAAAACATTGCAATGTGCTCTTTAAATCCATTTATGTGGAATGGCCATAAGACTCAATAGTGAGAGGAAGTGTCTTAAAGAATTGGAGGGTTTTGACATTTTCACTTCTCATTGATATGTATCTGCATATCATGCCTTAAAGAGTGAAATTTCTTAACTTTCCATTGAATGGGCATTCCCAAATGGGCTTTCAGAAATCTGAAATGCTATAGGTTAGGGATTTCTTTTTTGTCATCCCACCCACTCTCGTTTTCACAAGCCCATTTAGCCCACCAGCCTAGTTAACATAACCAGTAGTAAAACAGTTTTAACCATTTGCTATCTGATAAATTTGGTAAACAAAACACTTCTGATATTACAGTTCTGTCTTGCACTTGAGCACTGCTGTTCAGTCCTGGATGCTCCAGAGTTGTTAGCTGGGTATCTGCATCTTTTCCATGGAAGTGGACAAAAGAGGGAAAGATGCAACATAATTCCTCAAAAGTGCTGGCTGGTATAGTCATGTAGATACCTGGAAAGCATAACTCTGAGTCCCCAAGCCACAAGTTGCTTTAAAAAAATAGATCCTTTTATGAAATAGGGGTGGGGCTTGGGAGTTGTTCTTATTTGGCTTCTGTTGTCCAAGCCTTTCTGGTGGTCATATTTTCATATTCTCAAGCTTGTTTCTCTTGACAAGGGGAAAAAAACGGCTAAGTAGACAAAGTTTTTCATATAACCAGTTGTTCCCAAGGGGTTGAGCCTTTAGACAAATGGCAAATATTATCTGTAATTCATTTGTGTGAGCTGATAATATTATCTATTTGTCAAATTTCTGTATCTTCTGAGTTAAAGAAAAATACTTCAGATAATACAGTGGCCTGCCCAGGGTCCAGGTATTGAGTATTGCAGACTGCTACCAATATACTTGCATTAAAAGCATCAAAGTAAAAAGATTCGATCTTGTGGATTTTAGCTATCATGGTGGGCTTTGAGACTTTCACTGCCTAGGATGTCCAGGCATGGACACTGCTGGCAGTGTTACTAGTAGTAAAATGACCTGTCTTCAAAGATTCACAATCAAACGTAATGGCTGTCAAGATAAATAATGCTGACCCACATTTTACATCAGCTGCATTACACTGCATCACATTTTTGTTGGTTTTGTAGGAACAGTGGGTTTCTTGCCAGGGTAAGCCTTGATCCAACTGAGACAGTTGAACCTCTGTCTCATGGTACTGGCAGTGCAAGATGTACTCATGTATATGAAAGTGCCCTGGGTTTTCTCCAATCTGGTAAATATAGTTATGCTCTTATCAATATTAAACAGATTCCCTCCTAGGTTCGTCCTTGCTGAAAGCTTTGGTTTCATGGTTGACCCAGGACTGATAGGTCGGACTCTGACCACACAGCTGCTCCTCCCTCTCAGACCTTTGTGCTTTAGTTTGCTTCTGCTGATTTTTATACTGTTGAAGAAGAATATTTTATATGTTCTCTTTCATATTAAACAAAATTTTCCTGTTCCTGACCTTCACAGAGAAATCACCACTCATTTCAGTAGTGTTTGTTAATGTATTTATATGTGTTAAGAGCTGCAAAGGTTCTTACTGAAACAATTGTTTTAGAAGGTGTATAAAAGTTTTGAAGGTAACCTCTGTATAAAAATCTGTAGCAGGCAACTGGAAAATAGTACTAATGAGAAACAGCAGAAAGGCAGTGTGAAAATTGTGTTATAAATATTTGCAGCATGTTGTACTCTGATGCTTTTTTTCAACTGCAAGTTGTCAATTTACTGATGTTTCCTTGGTTATCGTGTCATTCTACCTGGATGTCTGCTATCCTGTGAACATAGAAAGAGTCCTTATGTTAAAGTATTTGTGGAACTCTCAAGTTTATTAAAATCTGGGATGTCTCTGTAGAAGCATATGTTTAATATACCATAACAGCATCATGCCTGTGCCTGCTGTTACAGTGATGTCCCCAGCTGCTGCAGGACCTTTTCTCAAAGAAAAAAAGTACTGTCTGGGACTTTTTGAACCACAAATAGGACACAGGGAAAACACTTAACAACACACTAGGTCAGTCACGCTGTACAGACATCTGCATAGGACAGTGGTGAGAGCTGAGGTGTTTGTACCTTTTAAACTGTCAGTTTCAGTCTTAAAAGCTGATTTCAGTCCTGCACCGAGTTATTTCCTATCTGTGGAAAGGATCAGTCAAGCTTGTGCTTTCATTTTCATAACATCCCATTACCACTGCCGCCGCCACCACCACCTGGAGATTCTGCTCACATTCTGGATTTTCAGCACTTAAATATAACTTGTGATCCACTCTATGAAAATCTTAAGACTGGCACAGCTCCATTGGGTTCACAAATGTTCCTTTTTAACAGCTACATGGTTTCTAGTTCATTTCCAATAGCTAGATTTTTACATTGTTTCTAAAATGAAAAATGGTAAGAGAAACTGCCTTATGTCCTTACTTCTTTGTATACAGTGCTCTGATAATAGTAGAAAAGCAAGACTACCAATGTAATTGCAAAGACTAGCTTTCCAGTGAAAGAAGGCAGACCCCTGAAGCTGTGACTTCAGCAGGACAGTTATTCCATTTACAGTCAGTGGCTCTGACAGGTAAAGTTTCACATCTGAAGCTTATGCAAGAATAAGAGTAAAACCTCCTACCTGTTCATTTTTATGTAACTTTCTTCCTTAAGAGTATAAAGATGATGTATGTGTAATATTGGTGCAAGAAGCAATGTGTAGTGATCAGTAAGAAAATACTGTTGAAGAAACAGCAGTACAGGCAGAAAGAATTAAAGGATGAGAACAAAGGATAGTATTGATATGTGGAAATGCAAAGGGAACACTTGCAGGTTTTACACATTTCTTTTCCTACTTTGGTATAATCACAGAGACTGTTACCACCTAACTCCTCTCCTTGGTGTGGCGGGTTGATACTTTCTAATCTTTTGTAAATCTCCAGGTTTTGGTACAAAATAGTAGGTTCTCAGGAGATGTCTGGTTAAAATCGAATCCACGTAAGCTGCCCCTTATATATTGTCAAGATCTTGGTATTTATTCTTTTTTACAAGAAAGAAGATGAGTAAAAGGAGAGATAAAAGTATACAACAGTATGAGCTATGGAGAAAAAATACCTCAAAGAAGATCAGAAAAGGACAAATACCTTTGTCCTTTTACATGACTCTAGAAAGGAAGACATTCAGAAAATTTAAGTTCATGAACAAAAATGGTTTGGTGCCAGTCCACAACTAAAATAGAAAACTCTAAGTTTTAATTAAAAGAGAAAAAGTAAGTTGTTAGGACTGGGCTATAGTTAATGGTGAATTGGACATTTCCCACTTGCTATCCTAGCAGAATGCTGCTTTGGATTTCAGATTCATCCTTTCTCTTACATCTTTATTCCTACTTCATAATTGCTGACACAACATCAAAGGGTCTGCTTGTACATTTAAATCAATATTACATTTTTTAGTAAGTGCTTGGGAAAGAAAATAGTATTGTAGCTGATTAACAAAATTTTTGGATTTAGAAACTTGACTGGCACTGAAGTAATTTACAGTATTCAACTTCCAAAAATGCAGTTAGACAGCTGAAGAATATTTTTTTGTCTGTGTATTTCTTGAATTGTAAGAGTCAGAAAAATTTGTCTGTTTTTCTCTTTTGCAACTTGTACTATAAAATTCAGCAATTCCCCAGCTGTCCATATCTTCTTTAGTCATCATTTCTAGAGTTCTTGGCATTGTTCATTTAATAGCATGCTATGTTAACTATTGTCACTACCCATTTTTCTTCCTTTTATTTGTGGTTGAACTTCATTCATCTAAAGATCATGGTGATGAAAATATTGCCATTCAAAAAGCGTGAGCAAGAATGTTCACACTAAAAGGTTTCTCAGGTGTAAGGTTTGACAAAGTGGCTGAGATCTTTCAAAGATGACAGTCCATTCTAAAAAGCCAGATTCCAAAAAGCTAGTGGCTCCTCCCCCTGATGATCCCCCACCTACCTCCCCATTCTTCATGTCATACACACACTTCAATTCTGTGTTTAAGTTGTGTATGTATTTCTTCGCTCTCTGCATGCATCCCACTGTGATTCTGTTAATTCTCCTAGGAAATACTGCTTCACTGCTGGTCAGATTACTCCTTGTGCCTTTTGAGAATAAGACAGAGCAGAATATGACTGTAATTAGATAGAAAATACCTATTTCAAAACATTTTTTTCTTATATGGTTCTCTGCTGGAAGGATAGGCACCTATCCCTCCCTATCTGCACAGGAGAAATTCATAATAGTCTTACCAAATCTGAAGTTGATTTAAACAGTTTTGGTTTATATTGTGCTGTTCTCTGAGCTCATCAGTAGAATAAAAGACAGGGGTGGCTCTGTTTGAAATTGGAAACTTTACCTACAGTTTATAATACAGAAGAATGTAGTCTCATTATTTACAAACATATTCCTTCTACATTCAGAATTGTTTCAGGGATTATCTTGAGCAGATTGCATCTTCAGTTGAAATCAAATGGAGTTGTAATTAAAGATATCCCCATTACTGGTATAACAGCCAGGATACCATGAATACAGAAAAATACAAATTGTGCTGTTGCTTCTGTATCTGACCTGAATATATTTACAGCTACTCTGCTTCATTCTCCCCACTACTCAGGATACAAGATGGTTCATTAGCTTGGTCACACAGTCCATGGGGTATTGTTGTAGTTAATTTTGACCTGAAAGGAATGCATTTACATTCACCCAGTGTTGCAACTGAGCCAAGTCCTCCAGGCAGTGGGAACACTGGACTGTGCAGGAGCACCAGGTGTCTTGGTACACACTTGATACCAGTTAGTTTGGACCTGACTGCAAAAGCATCTTTGGCCTCTGAACACAAACTTACTCTGCAAGTAGCAGAGCTATATTTAGGCATCACCTCATCTGAGCAAACTGAGGCTACTGTACCATCCTCAATTTATATTAAATCAACTTGGGAATCTGCTTCTGTGGTTTAGTTTTCCTGTTCAATCAATAATCTGCCTTTGATTAATAGTGTTGACTGTTAAGAGTGAAAGCTAACATCTAAAAATGAACTGCAAATTTTAATGAATTGTGATAGGGAGTTAAGGCGTATCTCTAGTGAATGTGTCAAGAGAGGATAAGTCAATTCTAGGTGCAGAGTCAATGCAGACAGGTTAAAACATGTTAAACATTGTGTGATTGCCATCATTGACGTGTGAAGTGCTGTCACTGGTAGAGTTTTGCATCATGATGTGTTACATCAATCTAAATAGTTTTACTGTAACACAGGATACAAATATTCCCAACAAAATAGTTTCTGCAGTATTGCAGAGATCCCTGGTGTTGTAAGGGATAATTCCAAGGGTTAGCTGTTGGCTGTGTGAAGAGCAGAAAGTAAACCAGGCTGATTAATCTGTGACTGTTACTTACTCATCCATCACTGCTTTCCCTTCAAAGTAGCTACTCCCTTGCTAGTCAGGGACAGGTAATCTCTAGGGAAATCAAGAAATGTGTATACTGCCCTTGTATTTGAGTTAAGAGGACTTGAGACTAATTTATACTGTGTCATCAATAATAATGTGGAGAATATAAGCAGCATTTGTATTTGGTGCTGTGGTAATGGTATTGAATGTGGTTTGGTGAAATGACCAGGCTCAGTGAGAAAGTCCAGCCTTTCTTGCAAGCAGCACACATGCCTTCCCTGAATAACTGGCTGTCCTGTGGGAAAAATCTCTGGCTTCTCATCGTGTCTCTCTCCTGTGTGTGGACTAAAGTAAACAGGTTTTTCTTGAGGTTATTTTCTTGGTCTACAGTATGGAAAAGGGGAACCAAAAATGGTGAAACTCTTAAATAAATGTGGTGGTGAAAGGAATTCATTCATAGAATCATAGAATGTCCTGATTTGGAAGGGACCTATAAGGATCATCAAAGTCCCAACTCTTGGCCCTGTGCAGGACACCCCAAGAATTGCACCATGTCCCTGACAGTGTTGCCCAGGTGCTTCTTGAACTCTATCAGGCTTGGTGCTATGACCACTTCCCTGGGAAACCTGTTCCAGTTCCCAAACACCCTCTAGGTGAAGAACCTTTTCCCAATATCCAATCTAAAACTCCCCTTACCCAGCTTCAGGCCATTCCCAGGACATGGGTTCTGTCACTGGTCACCAAAGAGATCAGTGCCTGCCCCTCCTCTTCCCCTCAAGAGGAAGCTGTAACTGCAGTGAGGTCTCCTCAGTCTCCTCTTGTCCACACTGAACAGACTGAACATGACCTCTGTGCTGCTCGTACGGCTTCCCTTCCAGGCCCTTCACCATCTTCATTGCTCTCCTTTGGATGCTGTCAAACAGCTTAATGTCTGTTTTATATTGTGGCACCCAAAACTACACCCAGGACTCGAGGTGAGGCCGCACTAGTGAAGTGGGACAATCACCTCTTTTGACTGGCTCCAATTTCTTGCTAAACTTTGGAGACAATGCTTATGCTTAGCTCTGCCTGACAGAGTGCAGTAATGGCAGCTCTGAACCTGTGGTCTGTGTTGGAGTTTCCTTTGCAGTTTCACAGCTACAGTTGGGTGGGAGGCAGCACTAACAACAGGTGTAAATAGAGCAGTTTGTTGCTCTTACTAGCAGATAACCTGTAGGTGAGTTTTGCTTTTAAATGGCAGTTAGTGAAACCAAATGTTTAAGCAATGTTGAGCATGATTTATTAATAAAAAATGTGATTTAAATATTTTTTGGTGGTTACTTCTTCATGCTATAGGTGTATACAGGTGAGTCACTTTTTGCTGAATCACTGAGTGGTGTGCCTCCCAGCAGCAGTGTGTAGGGATTTTCCATTTCACAAGTGGGAATCTACCAGTAGTACCTAAGGAGGAAAGCTGTCCTACCTCCAGGTGACCTTTGAAACTGGGGACACATGGCACAGTGTGACCTAGTGATCAGAAAGGGACTGGCAGTGAAGTCTTAGGAAATCCGTATCCTGCTCTGTAGATAGTTCCTTGTATGAGTTAGAGTAATTAATCTATCTTCCTTGTGTTCCATTATACACTCATGTAACTTTGGGAAATACTAGATTAATAAAATACCCCTGACTTTTAAAATGAGAGATCACTACTGCTGTTTTTGTATTAACACCATTATGTTCAGTTAGTTTCCTCTGTGACTGAAAAAAGTGTTACTGAGTGTCTCACATCTTCCTTTCTTGAGAAGCAGCCAGGCATGGGAGTAGACACACTTAGGAAACCCCCCATGTAAGTTCTGTGACTCCTTTCAGACCACCCCCATTAAGTGCCCAAGCCTAAAGTGAGATAAAATGCTTTTTGCTAAAGTTGTGTCAGATTGGGGGGGTGTGCAGTACAAAATTATTTTTATCTTAGGGAAACAGAAATAATTTCTATCTTCTGTATTTTAGTTGTGTAAGATTAATATCTGTGTTAAGTAGAGGAGGGACAGTGGGTTGTTATGTAAGCAGGAGTTTCAAAATGTTAAAATGTTGACTCTTTAATATTCCTACATTTTAAGCCTGGTTCAAGTTTTTCCACTGCTGTAGCTAATGTATACCAGCCTCTCAATTTTTTTCCAGAAGCACTTCACACTAGAAAACCTCATATATTAATAATATGTAGGACAAGGAAGTCCACATGACTAACAGGTACAAAGTGCCACTAGTTATAACCTCCAGAAAGAAAGACTTAGAGGAGCTGGATCCAAGACACTTTAGGTCTTTCATAAACTTGGGAACAGCCACTATTGACCAATCTGTATCTGGAACAGTTTTTTAACTTCGTTTTTCACATTATTTTTTGCTAACCTTCCCTTAATGTAGCAAAGCATTAGGCAAAAAGAAAAAGTATTTTCAGTTGGAATTTGTAAGGGTTTGCTAAAGTTACTCATGGTTATTATTTCTTCACTGTTGACTTCTGTACATGAAAATGTCTGTGGATGCAGTAGCTACATTCCTAAGTTTCATTAGCTTTAATGAACTCAGATTAACCAACTTAATTCTCCTTTGGTATTTGTATCCAGCTATTTGCAGGCCTGGTTCAGTGCATGAGAAGTTACTGAATTTGACCTTTTCCTGCTCATGTTATGTTTTGTTTGTTTTAACTAGGGAAAAGTAGATTGTATGCATGTATAGCCAATAGCCAGTGTGATCTCCTGGAAGCAGGAAGCCAGTTCCAATAGGTACTGTTAGGTGTTTGTGCTTTTCATTAGCACCAAGCCCCTATATCTGTATGAAAACAGAGCCTTTAGTCCCTCAGAATCAATACTGGCAACAGCAGCTTATAGCTCAACAGTTTGAATTAATGTAGAAAATCTTCTGGCCTTCTCTCCCCGATCTCAGATCCAGATTCATGGCATAAATTTGAGCCATCTGCAGGTCCTTTCCGGTGAAGGGCAGTCCCACACTTCCTGTCCTCACCACCTCCAGCAATGTGTTCCCATCAGTCATTGAACCTTTGACTCAAGTCTGTCTGTTGGGTTGCTGCAAGCTCAACCCTACAAAAAAAAATGTCTTTTGTTGGATTAGTGAGCTTGTGGGTAGTTGTGACATAGATCTGACACAACAGAAGTAGTGAGAATGTGCGTCTTGAGAGAAGACTGAGTGTTGAGAGAAGACTGAGTGGGGCCACTCCTTTCTCTTGGTACTTGAAGGTAGATGAAACAAAATGCATTGTAAAATGGCACACAACAGTTACATGAACAATTCTTTCCCTGAACCAAAAGCGAGTGATACCAAAAAACAATAAGGATCACAAATAGAAGAAAAGGAGGGAAAAGAGCAAGAGGAGAAGGGCAATTGAAGGTATTACAGAGAGAAAAAGTAACAAGGAAGAGAGAAGTAGCTAGAAAAGCAGGAAGAAGGATTAAAGAATAATCAGGAGATTGTATGTTGACAAATAGTGGCAGCAAATGCAGGTAAAAATTAGGAAATACCTTTCCCTGGTGGTTGTGCATACTGTCCGTGTCTTTCAAATATGAGAGATATATGAATCTCAAGAAAGAATTCTTCTGTCTTTCTGGGTCGAACTGAAATGCCATTGTTTGTGAGCATTCCACAGTAATAACCTGGATGCTGAAAGCCAGAACCTTTGTCCTCCCTGAACTCAGTCTGGGTGAAGCAGGGAGGGAAAGTCCCGGGCACAAGTGTCTGTCCTGAGAAGTACTTGCTGCCGAACAGGCACAGCCCTAAGAGGCTGCTGAAAGGCCCCTGTGAACGCACCTCAGTGTGTTGGCTCACAAGTGGCCGGCCAGTCTGGATGTGGTTTTCATAAAGCCTTAATCCCGCGGTCAGGGATTTCCATCTCCTGCCGCTCGCTGCTTCCCCACAGGGCAGCTCGGGCCGTGTAGTTCTCCAACTCCGCCAGCAGGTGGGGCTGGAGAGGCGGTGTGCTCAGGGCTCCCGGTGCTCCGTGATGAGAAACGGGCATTACTTAGATCCCAGCGTGATTCACTTCCCGCAGCTGTCTTGGAACTTCCTGACATCTCCATACAACTCTGTCCGAGGTCATTCATGTCATTTAAACTGCAAGAGCTGGCGTATACAAGCACTGTATTTTCTGTCTGGTTGAGAGCAGCTTCCTTCAATGAATTGGTTTGTCATTTCTTTTTTTTCTTTGTGATTAGGGAATTAAATCGGTTAACTGCCTAATTCATATTGCAGTTAAGAACTCTGTGAAACGAGAGTAGTCTAGAAGTCCCTCTAGTTGAGACACACATGAAAATGTTCCCTGTCACTCTGTTTTTACAGCTAAAAAAATTTGTGTTTGCTTTGTTTTCTGCAGCTGTTTGATGCTGTCAACTGCCTGGCAAAAGAGAATGCCCGGTTGCTTGTGCTGGGCCGCAAACATATGCTGATCAACTCTTCAAATTGGAAAAGAGAGATTATGAAGGAGATGCAGAATAAGGCAGACTTCTTCTTTGCTGAAAATATGTAAGTTGAAGAAAATGGCTCAATATAATAGAGACCAACACCTGATTTATGTGCATTTTGCTCTAGTTTTTAGTACCATTACTAGTATCTCTATCTCTGTGTGTGAAAGAAACATATCCCTCGCTATACTTGCTTCAAAAATACATAAAAGGTGACTTTCATCACTTAGAATCATATTGACAGCTGTGTGGTTTATTAGGATTTATGGCTGATAAAACCACTGCCAAGAGCACAGTGCCTTGAACTTACAGAATTTCTGGTAGCATCAGTGTGCGGTTGTGGTCTGCTGCTGTGTGGGGGTACACTGTTGAGTTTTAGCAGTTCTGTTCCACATTGCATGGTACTCTTAAACTTTGTGGCAGGAGATTTTATTGTCCTATTATCAGATTGTGATAAGAGAAAAAAAGTGCTATATGTAGCATGCAATTAATTTTTATTGCGCTCCAGTTTTTGGCGCCCTGTGGTAAGTAATTTTTTATTTTACCAGGGAACTAGAGTAGTGGTGGGAATTTTCAGTGTTGCTGATGAATAAAACTTGATCAGCATTTGAATCACTTCCTGCAACCACTTACTGCCGTGTGAATGATGACTGTCTTTTCCATTTGTTTTGTGAAGCTCTGAAGATGATGCCTTCTTGTTATATGCCACTCTCCGATCAGGCAAGCATTGCAAGTTTGTTACTAGAGACTTCCTCCGGGATCACAAGGCTTGTCTTCCCGACAGTCTGACACGTCATCTGTTCCGTAAGTGGCAGCGTGGACACCAGATAGTGTTCTTCCCTTCTGCAGAAGGAAGGAGTATGAAGTTTTTGGTAAGTTTTCCCGCTGCAGTCAGAAAACACACAGAGCATATTCACTGAAGATACATTATTTCAAACTCTGGATGCCAGAATATCATGGTTAAGTCTAAGAAATAGATTTGTTGCAATGTGCTCAAAACTCCCATGTTAACTGAAAATTCACTGGATCCACAGAGCATGCCACAAACAAGAAAATTGTCAGAAAGCCAAGAAATGCTACCTAAATGCTTACAGTGTAAATATAAATAAAAGTTTGTGTATACAAATCTTTCCAGTGCTGGAAACTCTGTAACCATTCCTGGCCTCATTAAAACCTGAGTGTCAATGTTTTAATTTATTTAAACTTTGAAATCCCTTATTCTCCTCTGCAGCACTATTATAAAATATCATGCTTCTAATTTTACAATAGAAATTATTTCATCTTTATTTTAAAGAAGCAGAAAAATACAGGTATTTCAGTATTTACTGTAATAGTAATCTAGCATAGGTATAGTTTCATGAGGGAAAGCCCAGAACAGTCAGGTTTATAGTTAATATTCAGCTGCAGAAAATGCAGTAATGTCATGTTATGGCAGAATACTACTGTTATTGTCTAGGAGACATGTATCCTTGTGAACAACACATTAACAGGATTGCAGCTGTTTTAAGATTTTTCTAGGGAAAAATTCATCGTGACATTCTACATGCAGTTTTTTGTTATCTGGTCTGTCTGGTTATTCCTGGCTTAAAGGAAAACTGCACCTATGCAGATTAATTTTCTTCCTTCTCTGGTTAAAATTGTAAAATAACATTCATAATTACAAACAGAGATAGCAGTCTGTAAGAATTACACAGCCTTTCATTCAGTGTTGCCATATATACATTTCTTCTTATGGAGCCATAATGAATGTTGGGTTACCTGAGGTACACCTTGTTTCTTTCTTTTGTACAAAGGGACTACTAATTTTCACATCTGAATTCCCATAGAAGTGATTTGGATGATTGATATTCCTAGTCATAGCTGTTTTCTAAGTTATTCTGGAAGCTACCACAGGAAAGTAGATTTCCAAGATTATACATATGGAGTGATAGTATGTCCTGACAACCATAATTACCAACCAGTAATGTTTCTTTTGCATTTGTCTTATATATGTTGAATTAGTATACCTGTAACATAATAGAACAGAAAAATTGTTTATTCTATTTGTTCAACCAGATGCTTCTGAAAGTGTTAGTGATAAACCCTCTTCTTACATCTCCTTTTCTTACATCTCCTTGGGACAGAGCAAGTCAGCTCTGTAAAGAGAGAGACTGGGAGAACAAATACAAGATGTCATTAATGTCATTAAATCCTATGTTCAAGCCTATAAACTCCACATCCTGAGTAATTCCCATATGATTTCATTTAACTGAACAGAACAACAATCATTTTGCTATTTCTAGAACTTGAGTGCATTATGCTGAAATCATTAGTATCTGGTGCTGATGGAAGATAGAATTTATAATGACTCCTAGACCACAAAATACTGAAAGATAGTTTAGTTTTTTCTCCAGTACTAAAATTTAGAATTTGTTTTGTGTAAGAAAATAAAATGAGAGTTGTTAAGAGATAAAACTATGGAGACTTTTAAGGTAAGCATTGGAAGTCATAACTACCTGTAATTGATATTTTAGTAATATGTTGTATAAAGTCTAAAAAAACCCGTTTTTCCTCTGTTTTTTCCCAACAGCCTGCTTTCCATTATGACTGTGTGGTGCAGACTACAGGTGATACATGGCATATTCCCTATAAAGATGTTTTTGAGGAAAAATACTCATATCAAGTACCAAGAAAATGGCTCTGCATTCAACAGAAATGATGAAAAATGGAATTGGACAAGCTGAAGCTGCCTTTTTTTTTTCATAATTTCTGTTGCTGGCTAGGAGAACTCAGCAGGACAATTATGGGATTAATGTGTGAGGTGTGTAACTAAAGAAAATTCAGTGACTGCATTTTGATGAAATCATTCCTGCATACAACTGTTAACATCAGTGGGGCCCAGGGGGGATGAATTAGGTCCATTATTTCCATTTTTACAGGCAATTTTTGTGATTTGAATTAAAACTTGATTTTTCCTGTTGGAATTACAGCTTGGACATTTTTATCTTTTATTTTTCTCAAGCTTTTCATCTACACTGAAATGCATAAACTCTGTATGTTGAAGAAATTAAGCAGGACTTGCAAAGTACCTTCAAAGTTTGTGGGGCTGGCCTTGCAACAGAGTTGCACAATGTCTACCTCTGGTCAGTGAAGCTAAGGGGGACAGATGGTGCATTTATCATTCGCCAGACACACACAGACCCAATACTTCCTCTTGATCACATAGAATGCAAGAGGTTGGTTATAGCAATAGATAGCAATAATTTGTTTGGAAGAATAAGAAAACAACCTGTGGAATGGTCTGTGGCTCTTTCACACTCCTAAGTTTACCGTTTCTGACAGGATTTGGAATCACTGCAATAATTTGCTTATGGAAAATGCATGGATTTTTTTAAATTAAAATTGATAGCTAGAAATTCTTAAAGGCAATAATAGGATGAAACTGATTCTTGTACATTTCTATAAAATCTGTCCCAAGTTATAAAGCAAAAAAATAGTATAAATTACAGGAAAAGTGTTCTAAGTTATTTGTAAGCATATGTGTGGTAAACGTGTATGTTTATTGCACCTACAGCTTTAATGCAAACCTTTCTCCCCCAAAACCAGAAATGCCACATAAATCTCAGATGAAATATCCTGGGTTTGTCACATTTGTCTTGTACAAAAATCGTCTGTTTGAAACTGAGATGAACCATGAAGATCTTTTTGTATAGAACTTCCAGTTCTGAGCTCTTGCAAGACCCCATGACAAGCTCCCTCAGGACTCAGCATTCAAGCATGTTCCTTGCTATTTTTTTTCCAGGACAATCCTGGCACATGTTCTACTTCTGCTATCAGTTTGTAAACCAGCAGGTGTGATTTGCATACAGTCATGTCCTTCAGGTACAGAAAGTGTAGAGGAGCTGGGTGCCTCTTAAGGTAACATAAAACCTTGGCTTTAAATTCATCATATTGTTGGTAGTGTTCATCACAGACCCTTTCCTGACGGAACATAACAGCTCCTATGAGTCCACTAGGGAAGGCAGAGAGATTGGATCTACTTCTCTCAATCCTCAATACTTTTAATTTGTCAGAAGATTGCTTTTACAATTCTTTAAGTCAGGGAACTGCCACATCTCCTTTAAAGTGGAAATACTCCTTTCAAATTAGGTGTCTGCTCCTGTACAGGACTGCTTAGTTAGTAGCTACTGCTCTGTACGAGGCTGCCTCACCCTCTGTATGAAGTTCTGCATGGCATGAGCTGCTGTGAATCAGCGCTGTTACAGTCCTTGTTTGGTACTAGCTCTGATGGTCATGCAGCCCAAAGCAATGCAGAGCTGGGTCTTAAAAATTTCTTTTGGCTAGGTCAGAATTGGCATTGTTACACTCAACTAGCACCATTGCACAAGTACTGGAACCTGTGTGGGAGTGGGGTTCAAATGTCAGGCTGCAGAAGCTGGGTCCCTGCAGCAGCTCTGCCTTAGGTCAGCCCTAGCTGAGCAGAAACTTCACCTTCAGGATATCCATTTCATTGCCAGACATGTTCATCTGTTAAAGTTTGTATTTTACCTCACCCTGGTCATTAACAGACATGCATAATATCCATATATAACTGTAATAAATGCATCCTCTACTTCCTTTTTACTGAGGACATGTCCCTAATCAATCACATGGGTTTCACCTCAAAAACTGTTGGTACAAAGATACCGTAATGCCTCCTAAATAATAACAACACTTCCTAAATACACATTACTAGTATATTTAGGGAATGATGGAACGGAATATGGAATTTACAGTTGGAAGGTGTTACAACATTGGTGTCAGATTTGTGACTTCTTTTTTCTATGTTTGCTGATAATACACTTCTCTATAGATCCTTGCAGGGAATTAATGGCCTCTCTGGAACCAGAGGGGAAATATTAGTGATGAACATACAGACTTTATCAGCTGTATACCTGTTACATACATGCACATGGTATCCAGAGGCTCAGTTCTGACTGAGGTTAATTGTTTTAATTTTATTTAAGACTCTGTGAAATAACATTTTTGTGTTGCTCTAAGTCTTCAAATTTCAGATCACTGAAATATGGCATTTCAAGATAACAGTGAATATGAGGATTTGCTTCTAAGTATCTAAAAGGAATTCTGAGGGTTTCACTGGCAATAAAAATTAATGTGAGAGCCAAACCAAAGCCAATAGCTAATAGCAGATCTATTTGACAGCTACTGCTGTTTATATAGTGGTACAGTAAAAATTCAAGGTAATTTATTACACAGATGGGTTCATGCTGAATGCCAGAAAGGCAACTCTTCCAAACAGCACAGCAATTGGTACCCCCAGATAGACACTGACTGCCATTTACTACCATACTGAGTGAGAACGGGAATCAGAAGGAATGTGCCCTTAGCTTAGCTTGCTGTGTGCCATGGAGACAGAGACACGCTGGCAAAATAGAGTTGAGAAGGACTGAACTGATTCAGCCTGCACTCCAGCTGTTATCACCTCCAAGACTCCCCACTTACTGCTTACCGTGTTAAAAAGATGACTGTGAGAACAGCTTTCCTCAGGATCCTACAACACAGAATTTGACTGCATATGGTTGATCAGAAGTGATTAATGTTAAACCACAACCATGTGATTGCTCTTCTGAAACAATGCTGTACTCTGGAAGCTATGTCCTGAAAGTAGCATGACTTCCACTCCATCATGTCCATGGTATTGAGCAACTATTACTCTTTCCTTTATCTAATTCAAATATTGAGTCTTTTATTCCAAACTTAAGGATTTTCTTGATTACTATTTGGCAATCAAGCTGAACGCTTGATACTTACTTCCATTTTCTCATCCCTTTTTTCTCAAGGGAAAAAAAATCATTCTAGAGAATAAAAGCTTTGTAGATGGAAGAACTGTAAAGGTAGGGATCATCATCTTGGAGAAACTAGTCTTAAGAGACAGAGGTCATAAGAATCACAAGTGTTCTGGAGGGAATGCCTAGGGATCCATTGTTGGCTCTGTCAGTACAAAAGCATCAAATGGTACTGGCAGATAGCAGGTTCAGATAAAAGGTGAGGTTTCAGACAAAACCACACAACATGTTGTTACACTGAGCAACTCTTTGCCATGGCATGTCTTGGATTCAAGAAGTTCACGGGGGTTCAAGGGGAGACCAGCAAGTGCATGAAGGGGAACCAGCAAGGGTTACTAAATAAACAGACACTATCCCTGCCTTGGAAAGTCCCTCCAGATGGAAAATGGGAGAGGATTCAGGGAGTGTACCATTAAAGGATCTCTCTAATCTAAATACCTTGGGTATCCCCCCTTTGGCCACATTTGGAGACGCAGCATTGGATAAGACGGGCTCCGTGTCTGACCCAGCGGACGCGGTCATACATTTTCACGTTCTCTGTGTTCCAGTGCTTGCATTACACCTTTGAACGTTTCATGTGTGCCCACAAAGTCCTTCCCTAATGAAAGGGACCAACTCTGAGTCTTGTAATACATAGTGGGATATTATTCTCCCATAGTATTAACAAACAAAGAGAAGTATTTTGAAAAATTTGAGAATGCAGACTTTTAATGTGTGGCATACACAAAATCCACCTTTTATCTGTTATTTCAACAAAGAATAAACTCACCTAATAATTTTTAAATAGAGGTGTGGATACCAGAACGAAACTTTTCCAACTCTTTTAATGAGCAACTTTAAAAAAATGCCTTCCCACAAAGAGTAGGGGAATTCCAAGATGTTGAAAGGCAAAAAGAGCATACCTTCACGAGTTTAAATTTGGGGAATTTCCCTTTGCACTGGACACCGACAAAAAGTCTTTTAAACATCGCATTATAACGCAGCTGCGGCAACAACTACCTATGAATATCTCAAACAAGTTTTTTTAAGTATTCGCTTTAAAGTCATTCTCATTGAAGAGGACAGGTGGAGATACTTAGTTTGGAACTTAAGGAGGGGTTTTGTTTTCTTTTATCCAGTGTTGATGGATGCCGCGATGATACTTTTATTCCGTTTCCTGCTGTTTCCGTGCGCATTTCCTGAGGCACGTCCGACGGGCTTTCAGGTTTCCATGAATCAGAAGCACCCGCGGAGCCGGACAGCCGCACCCGCTGCTGACCCAGCTCCGCACTGCGCCCGCCACGGGCGGGCCGGGCCGCGACGCGGCGGCGCTCGGGCATGCGCAGCGCCGGGGCCGGAGCGTGACGGTGCGGAAGCGGCGCGCGCCTCCGCGCCTGCGCGGGGTGGGCGCGTGACCCGGAAGCGCTCCGGCGGTGCCTGCGGCTGCGGCGGGGCCCTGCACGCGGACAGCTCCCCCCGGCCGCGCGCCGCTCCCGCGCCGCTCCCGCCATGTCCCGCGGCTCCAGCGCCGGGTTCGACCGGCACATCACCATCTTCTCGCCCGAGGGCCGCCTCTACCAAGTCGGTGCGTGTCCGGGCCCGCGGGGCCGCCGCCGAATTGCCCCGTCACGGGCCCGGCCTGCCCGCGCCCCGGCCCGCGCCCCCGCCGCTCCCCGCCGAGCGGGGCTGTGGTCAGCTCGGGAAAGCTCCGCCGAGCCCGGCAGCCTGTGTGGAGGGGGGAGACGCGGCGCCTCCCGTGGCTCGGGAGTCTCGGTTCCCACCTGGCCTGGTCCCGCGGTGTGTGGGAGAAGCCTGGTGGGAGCGTGGAGCAGCGGCGGTCCCGGTCGTGCCGGCGTGGGGCCCGGGGAAGGGGTCCTCGCATGAGATAAGGAAAACTTAGAGCCGTGGTGGGCTCCCTCAAGTGTCCCCCGCCACGGGGAGCGACCTCCTCTGAGTCCTCGGTGTTTGATTTCAGATGCTTGGAGACCAAACTTGCAGCTATCCAGAGGCGTTTATTCCCCCTTACGTGTTTCTTTCAGTGAATCTTGCCAGGCCTCGGAGCGCTGTGTTTTGGGATCTGGGAACTATGATAGCTGTTTGAAATGGGATTTGAGCTGCCTCAAACCCTGCATGCCAGAGTGACAAAGTCAGTTCTTGGATGTAACTCATACGCTTTCTTGTTAGACCTGAATGCCGTGTCTTCTGTGCACTGTGGCCTGTGAGATAGCAGCAAGCATCCTTTGTTTTCAGGTTCCTTGGAAAAATCTGAAGCCAAGCTTCAGCTCCTTCTGTAGGCCTCTGTTATTCCTGTTTTTGCAGTGCACCAGGTTGTACGGAAGCACATCCTGGTGCTCCTTGTGTAGAATGCTTGATGACAGCACAGTTCAGCTCACAGTCTGGCAGGACAGTAGTTTGAGAGTGTTTCTGGAGGATCCTCACAACAGGGACAGATGAACTGCTTTGCAGCATCATCCAGATGCTGTCTTCCCCAGCTGCAGTGGCTTCACTGCACATCCACTGCATGCTATGTCCTTACATCTGTTTGTTCTCCAGGAAAGGAGAGATCTTTTTTGCTGGGACCGGATTGCATGAATTGCCCGTGGCAGCCATATAGTTTTTCTGTGACTGCCCTTGAGTTTTTCTCAGGAAGAAGCCTGTGTGGATTAGGCCTCGTGGACAGGTGGCCCAGTCTTGAGCAGTCCTTTCTGCAAGGAAGAATTAGGAGAGTGCCTTTGTGTCGGTGTCTGTACACAGACAGAAAGTTACCTGTACTAGATACCTGCATATGGGTGCTGTCATGTATCTGGAGCATGTATAATGCTTGCAAGCAGCTTGCATGGTGAGCCTTATACATAGGGGTGGTAGGGACAGCCCTTCCTCACACAGGGTGTCAGTGGTTCTGTCACAGAGGAGGCCAGGTCTCCAACCTTCCGCTGCCATTAAAACAGGCTGGTTGGTCTGCATCACTTTTCGCTGTCTCTGTCACTGTACTACTCGTTGGGAATGGTTTCTGCATTCTGTAGCAGAGAGGAAACCAAGCCTTGGTTTTCTACCTCTGGGATATATTTAGCCATTAGGTTAATGTATGAGAAGTGTGTAGTACCTCCATACCTCTTAATAGTGTCGTAGAAACAAGTATCTGCATGTGTATTTGAGAGCTTCTGCACACAGTCTGAAGCTGTCTTAAAGCTATTTTAAGTACCTATGTGCTATAGGAAGAAAAATATGTAGATGTGCATAGTTAACTTCAAGCAAGAATGAGCTCACTTTGCCTGCAGCCAGGCTGGTAACTCGGACGTGGTGCCACATGGGCGTTGCTGTTTCCCAGCATCTAGCCTCAGGCAGAAATCTCATGTTTGCTTGCAGTCAAATGTCCAGGTCTAGGTGGTTTTGTTTTATCTTTGTCCCTGTGCTGGATTAAGATTAGCTGGGGGCTCTCAAGGATGAGCATGGACATGTGCTGCTTTAAGACTGCCTTAAAACTTGAGGCAATTCTGGAATTTCTGGAATTTGGCAGTATGGGAACAGAGATTTCCAGCATAGTGATATTGGACTGAAATGCCTATACTTTGTCTTAGGTCTGTCTTCTGCTTTCAAAGCTCAGAAAACTCATGTGCCTTTGAAGTGATCTCATATTAGAAAACTTAACAGTTATTTCACATTACTGTGGTTAAAATCCCTCAGAGCATCAGTGTTCTCCTGCTACCTGTTAGTTTCTATTTTCAAAGGTGATGTTTCTTCTAAGTGGAGTTTTGGGAGGTGAAGAAAATTACTGCAGTCAAATTTCTGACTGTTGTGATGTATTCAGGGAACTGCAAGGGGCTGCTGTTTTGAGAGAGATTGTCTGCAGTGCTAGTGAAATACTTACATAGCAGTAAACAGACTTAAAACAGCAGTAGCAACTTGGATTTGTTACATTGTAAGAGCCACTTCACCTTTTGGCATGTTTCTTTGAAAACGAGGTGATAATAGTACCTAATGGCCAGAAGGGACTGCAGTTTAGCAAGCCTGGTTGTTGATAGTTGTGAGCAAAAACTAGTTTGTGAGGGCACCTATTCCTGCTGCCACCTAAGTGTCACAGAACCACAGAATGGCTGAGATTAGGACGGACCTCTGGAGATTAGCAGGCCCCAAGCCCCTGCCCAAGGAGGCCCACCCAGAGCTGGATGCCCAGGACTGCATCCAGATGGGTTGTGAGTAGTACAGGCAACCTGTGCCAGTGCTCAGTCACCATCACAGTAAAAACATATTTTCAGGTGTTTAGGTGGACCCTCCTGTGTTGCAGTTTGTTCCAATTGCCTCTGAATCGGTCCTGTCACTGGGCATCACTGAAAAAAGGCTGGCTCTGTCCATGTGCTTTACACCCTCCTTTCAGGTGTTTGTACAGACAAATAGACAAGTGTTGCAAAGCCCGGGCTTGGGGCTTCGAGCATGACCAGTTTGTGGGCAGTGCTGGCTCATGCCTCACTGGGTTTTGTGCTTTGCTGTAGTCTGGCACTGATCGTCCCAGGTTAGCAGAGTTCTACAGAGGGAAAGGGAGACCATCCTTTATGGCACGTTTGGGTAACCAGTAAATGCTCTGATGTCTGAGAGTAGTAAATACTGTGCCATAAATACAGAACAATGAGCCCTTCCTTAACACTGACTCAGCAGATTGAATATTAAGATGAAAGATTTGACTTTTTTTCATCTTCAGATTATTACTCTTCTGTTGTGCAATCCCTTCCATAGATCTGAGTGCAGCTTTGAAAACAGACAAGTTTCTTGCTCCCATTATTTTAAGATAGTTTTAGCAATTTGCTATGCTGTTTGTAGACATGTTCTAAATTCTGGGTTCACATGCATAGCTAACAAAAAAATTCACCTACTTTTAGCTGCTGTCTGAAACTTGCCACTCACTTAGGAAGTTCTGAATGTTTATCAAGTATCGCCAGACAAACAGTTTTTAAAGTTGTTGTTCCTAAGGCTTTTGAAATCATTAATCAAGGGAAATTTTTTTCATGGATCATTTCATGATCATTACCTCAGTGTTTGCTTCTTAATCCATTGTATTTACATGAATAAAGCACTGTTTAGTTGGCATCTGTGTAGCTTTCATTATAAAAAGCAAATAAAAGCATTGTAGTGTTTGAATGTCAAGTCAGAAAATATGCTAGTAAGGTTAAAACCTGTCTCCTTTGCCTCCTGTGTCATCATATCAGTTTCCATCTATATCAGTAGATTAGAAGAGAAGTTTATATCCTTTAAAATACTAAACTCCATGTCAAAAATTCTGTAAGAATTTATGCTTACTGTACATTAAGGTTGGACAATTTTGATCAAGTTCAGAATAGCCTTTTTGTTCTAAAAGTTATTCTGTTATTGTTAAGCTTGAACTGAACAAAAAATCAAATTATAAGAAACATTTGAAGGAAGCAGTGGCAGTGGTTTTGTGAAGAGAGTCAATGCACATTGTACTAAAGACCGTAAGGATACAAAGTATTGCACAAGTATTAAAGTATTAAAAAGGCCATAAGTTGGCGAGATTCATGTGTTGCGGGAAGGTGTGTCAGAGTTTATTATA
Organism: Corvus kubaryi; assembly: GCF_017639235.1. NCBI lineage: Eukaryota > Metazoa > Chordata > Aves > Passeriformes > Corvidae > Corvus > Corvus kubaryi. The sequence continues at coordinate 11,735,928 of NW_024582054.1, forward strand.
CTAGTGTCTCTGACACAAGTTTTTTACTAACATTTATATATTTTTCTAGAATATGCGTTTAAGGCCATAAACCAAGGTGGACTTACATCTGTAGCTGTTCGTGGGAAAGATTCTGCAGTAATTGTAACACAGAAGAAAGTACCTGTAAGTAGTCTGTTTTTGAGGGGAAGTCTGGAAGGAGAGGAAAAAAAAGGTGGGGGTGAGACTCAGCAATACTGATATTATACTTATTAGCACTGACATATATAGCTGTTTGAACTGAATATCTAATTATCATTCTGCTTTTTACGAGTTCTAGCTCCATGTAGTGCTCAACTGTACATTTTCTCACGAAGTACTGCAATATTGCTTTTCTCTGTAGTTGTTGAAGGGGTAAAGCTAAAATAGAAGTTGCTCCTGCTGAATTGAGCGTGCATTCATTGCTCTGGCTTGTAAGCGCTGAGCTGTCCATAACCAGTTCCCTGATTTCTTTAATTCCTGCTGAGAAAATGTTATACCAATAGCATGTAGAACAGGTTTTAATGAGTGTTTCAGCTCAGTGATGATGTACTGTTGATAAAGTGGGGAAATTCTTTTATGTTTGAAGGCCAGCATGCAATAAGAGAGCAAGCTTTTGTATGTGGGTTCTCAAAGTTTCTTCAGAGAGAAGAGGACTGTGCTGTTGATCATGTTCTTGATCTTATCCTTTTCCAGATACTGTGGTTTTAATCTTCCCCGTTCTCCAATGTCTTCCTTCTCATGCCTACAGCAGTAAAAAGTGGAAACCCTGAAAGACAGTTTTTAGCTGCTATGGGTCCTTTTTGGCCTTTCTGTAAAAAACAGAGCATTCAGAGTTTGTCTTGGTGTTTTTTTTCTTTTTTTTTTTCTTTTTTGTCTTTTTTCTTTTTACTTCAAGGACAGTGTTTGCTATTACATTATTTCTGTTTCCTCTTTAGGACAAGTTATTGGATTCCAGCACAGTGACTCATTTATTCAAGATTACTGAAAATATTGGCTGTGTGATGACAGGAATGACAGGTATTTAATTCACCATCTTTTTTAAGTATCTAAAATATGTCAGATTTTTTATGTAGTTTACCAGCGTTACATCATATAAAATAAGTAAGTGCTCTAGGAGATTTGTTCCACTCAGTCTGGTTTTGGAGAACTTACCTACTTCTAATGGATATATTTAAAGACAATGTAAAGTTGGACCTGGAATTTATATTCTCAGGCAATGCTAGAAAAAAACACGGTACATGTTCAGTGAAATTAATATTAGTTCTTTCTGTCTAGCTGACAGCAGATCCCAGGTGCAGAGAGCCCGCTATGAGGCTGCTAACTGGAAGTACAAGTATGGATATGACATCCCTGTGGATATGCTGTGTAAAAGGATTGCAGATATTTCTCAGGTCTATACACAGAATGCTGAAATGAGGCCTCTTGGTTGCTGTAAGTATAGTGTATGAAAATCATCTTTTCTGTTTCTTGTCTAAGTTTGCAAATTTGTATATAAGAAATTCTCACCCATTTTCAAAATGAATAACTGAGGGAGTAAGAGGGCTGAACAGGTGAATGAGAAAGCAGTGTTTTAAGTCTTGAATTGGAGCAATGATGTTACCATTGACTCAGCATTTGAGATGATGTAGCCTCTCTGACACTATTTCACATTAGTCTTTGGGGACTGATCTGTTCACACTGCAGTGATGTCTGTGAGCGGGAGATGATCTTTATAACCCTGTCTGTTTGTGGTGGTTTGACTCTGGATGGATGCCAAGTGTCTGCCAAAGCCTCTCCATCGCTCTCTTCCTCAGCTGGACATGGAAGAGAAAAAATACCATGAAAGGCTTGTGGGTCAAGATAAGGGCAGGGAGGGATCACTCACCAATTACCACCATGGGCGAAACAGACTTGCCTTGGGGAAATTAATTGCATTTATTAACAAGCAAATAAAAATAGGATACTGAGCAGTAAAACCAGATCTTCAAAACAACTTCCTGCTGCCTCCTTCACAGGTTTAACTTTTTTCCTGATTGTCTAGCTCTCCCACAGTAGCACAGAGAGATGGGAATGGGGTCTGTGGTCAGTTTGTAGCGCATTGTTTCTGCTGCTACTTCCTCCTCAGAGGGAGGACTCCTCACACTCTTCCCCTGCTCCAATGTGTCTCCCACGGGAGACAGTCCTCCATGAACTTCTCCAAAGTGAGTCCTTCCCATAGGCTGCAGTTGTGTTTTCAGACTGCTCCAGGAAGGAGTCCACCTTACGTGGGGTGCAGTCCTTCAGGAACAGGCTGCTCCAATGTGGGCTCCTTTCTCCACAGCACCACACAGGTTTCACATGGGGCCACAGCCTCCTTCAGGCATCCACGTGCTCCAGCATGGGCTCCTCCAGGGGCTGCAGGTGGATGTATCTCCACCATGGATGTCTATAGGCTTCAGGGGCAGAGCTGCCTTACCATGGTCTTCTCCACAGGCTGCAGGGGAATCTCAGCTCTGGCGGTTCCTTCCCTCCTTCATTTGCCTCAGTGTCTGCAGAGTTGTTCCTTTCACATGTTCTCACTCCTCTCTTCTTTGTCTGCAATCCCCTTCTTTTTTATTTCTTAAATACATTATCCCGGAGGCACTACCACCATTGTGGATGTGCTTAGCCTCAGCCAGCAGCAGGTTGGCCTTGGAGCCAGCTGGCTTTGGCTCCTTTGGACATAGGGGAAGCTTCTGGCAGCTTCTCACAGAAGCCAGCCCTGTAGTCCTCTCACTACCAAGACCTTGCCATGCAAGCCCAATACATTGGGTAAACATCACTATTAAAAGAGAGATGCAGAGTGCAATTATCCTTGTGCAGGTTTTGTGGCTTTTTTATCTAAGTAGTATGTATAGGACAGATCTGCATAATTTTTGATCCTAACTTAGCCATCATATATATAATGTAGAGAAAAAGTGCCTAAAAATATTTCCCTTGCAAATATTTCTACATGTCTTGTTTTATAGCAAGCTTAAAAAAAAGTTGTGTGTTGAGTCATTTTTTGTAGATATTCCTGGTCATCTGTGTGTTCTGCGGTTGGTTCTGAGTTGTTTTTTCTCTTATGTTTGGCTGTAAGCAAATTATAACTGTGCTGTTAGGCTGTTCAGGAACTGAGGTAAAAGACTTAACAGGTTTCCTCAATTACTTTTTCATTAAACATTCTGTCTGGGTTTCTTTTTGGTTGGTTGGATTTTGGTGATTTTTTTTTTTCCTTTTAAGGAGAATAGTTTCAGAATTGATGAATCACTTCTTGTAATCATAGTAGGCCCTAAGACTTGTGACTAAAGAAGCAACATTCAGGGTTGCACCACAGTTTCCATGATGGGGCAATTTTCCTATGCTTGTGTGCTTGTAGTTTTCAGGAAGGATTGTTTTTTTCTTCCCTTGGCATTTCCCATGCCTTGATACTACTGGAAATTTCTTTTTTAAAATACATGAATAAAAATATGTTTTTCTTAACTTCCCTTAGCCTTTTTTGAAAATATGAGGGGATTTTTTTTCTATTGTATTGCTGCTCAGAAGTTTATCAGCTCTAACTACTAGTTAAAAGTTACACAAGTGTAAATAATTGAAAACCATTACTTTGTTCTGTTTTGGGTTTTCATTGCAAGTATTGCTTTTGACTTATTTTTTTAATATGCATATTGAGACAATGCAGCTGTAAATCAAGAAGTGAGGGTGAACATAGGTGCATCTCAGTGACGTGGTCAGTTTGTGTTACTTGAAAACTATCCAGCTTCCAAGCACTTAGTCAGATGGTCTTCAAAGACTCAGTTATGTCCTGATGTTTCCAGTTTTCATTTCAGATTTTTTTTAATTTAAAGAGGAAAAGGTATGCAATGCAGTGTTTTTCAGGATTACAAACAAGAAAGATAAATTTGGTCTTTTAATATTTCTATTAGTTTCAGCATGTTTGTGAAGTTGCTTTCTAGAAAAAGACATGGTAATAGAACTATTGTTTACACTTTTGTGTCATATAACACAATGTGATGTGAGCTGTGGCTGGGTAAACTTTGTATCAGGATTAAACTGTTGTATTTCCTGACTTTGTGGTTCTCTACACACTGAGCATGGCAAAAACATTTGTATGTTTAGTGAATAGCCTTCTTTGGGAATGACGGAAACACAGTGTCTGCTAAAAGGAGTTGCACACCTGGTAATGTGATGTTGGTAAGAAATGGCAAATTAGGGATAAAAAGGAAATCACAGCTCCAGGTACGGGACTGATTCCCAAAGATGAACTGCTGTGCCTGCATGTTTTTTCGCAGAGAGTGGTATCCATTCTGTTCTTCAGTTGAATTAAATTGCTAAAGTTGGGGAAATAAATAAATTAACAAATTTTCTCTTCAAGGTATGATTTTGATTGGTATTGATGAAGAACACGGCCCTCAGGTATACAAGTGTGATCCAGCAGGTTACTATTGTGGATTCAAGGCCACAGCTGCAGGAGTTAAACAGACAGAGTCAACCAGCTTTCTTGAAAAGAAAGTAAAGAAGAAATTTGACTGGACATATGAACAAACAGTAGAGGTAGGCCAGCAGAAGGAAATGAAAATTTGTTAAAAGTATTTTTAATGAATATGCTGCATGTAGGCTTGCAATGTAGAGAAATGCAGTTAGGCATTTCCTCTTTTCCTACAGTTCTGTATTGCTGCCAGAGCAAATATAGCTATTCTGACCAGAAAATCGCTTGAAAGTATTCTCCAAGTGTTTGAATAGTCATCTAATCTGCTTTTTTTGCTTTAGGTTAGCTGAAGCAGATTCTATAATTGTAGCACTTCCACTATAGCTAGTGTTTGGTTACTACAGTGCTTGATTTTGAGGATACCAGTATGACTTAACTTTTAGTAACATTTAAAACAATCTTCGTATTAGAAGGCATTTCAGACAGTATCTTTGCATGATAAAATGATTTGGTTTCGTTGTGTTTTTTCTGCTATGAAAACATGTCCCTTTGCTTTTTGTAGATTGGGCCTTTTAGGGAAATGGCTGGAGAGGGACTGTATTCTGTAGCAAGGGAAAACTATTTGGAACTTCTAAGCTGAGATTTTGAAGTGAAAGGAAATAACTTTAAACCAGAAGGAAGGGTAGTTGTTAATGCTATGTCTATTAAGAAAAAAAAACCTTAGTGCTTTCTTTTTAATGATAGGGGGTTTTGTCATCTTTCAGACAGCAATAACATGCCTGTCTACTGTACTATCCATTGATTTCAAGCCTTCAGAAATAGAAGTTGGTGTAGTCACAGTGGAAAATCCTAAGTTCAGGTAAGTGGTCAGTGTTGATAAAATTTGGTGTGTTTCTCTGGTTATGTGCAACTGTAAATTGAGAAAAAGAGATAAATTTCAGAAGTTGAAATTTTGAAGGGTTTTTCACTTGTAACTCTTCAAAATGTGTAGGGGTGGAAAACATTGTCTAAAAAAACCCCCACAGTTTTAAAATGTGTGACATGGGTAAAGGATTTAGTAGAGAAAAGTGTTCTCTTTCATTTCTTAAAAGGATATTGTTTCCTCTGGTGATTGAAATGTAGTTACATCTGGTGTAGAAGTGTTTTCATGCTTAGAAGCATAAAAATTGTTTGTAGTATTGGTATCTGGAGTCCACTCCCAAATCATAGTAATGCTAACTAATGCAGTAAAGTCTGGTTTATATTATGGAATATTTACAAGTCACTTAAATTCTTTAATCCTTTTCTAAATCGAATCTTTAAAGTATTCTTGCTCATCTTTTAATTGCTAGCATTTCTGAACATCTAAAATGTAGTCAGTAGATCATGGATTTGTATGGTTTGAAATACTGTATTTAAATTTGGTAAGATTAAAAGATCATGGATTTAAAAAATCACTAGTGATTTGAAAATGGCTGAACTATTTACTTTCTGAGTATGCTGCATTCCCATCTAGCATGAAAGCAAGGCACCTGCTATTTCTTCCCTCCTCCATTATTGCCTGCAGTGCACTGTGTGCACCAAAATTGCTTTGTCAGTGTATCAAGATACCTGGAAGGCTTCCTGCTGAGGGCAGGAAGGCTTCACATGGGATACAGTGTACTTGGCAGCCTTCTCACAACACAGTCTATAGCTGCAGAAGTATGAATTAAATGTGGGAGAAAAAGTTTGGGGGATTTTTTATAATGCAAAAGAACCCTCCAAGTTTGGCTTACCTAAAGTTTAGGTAAGTCTGGCTTGCTGCAGAGGGATTCAGTTATTTCTGCTTTAGTCTTTTATTGTTTGTTTGTTTGTTTTTTTTTAAAGAAAGAGAGGAACAGTTAAATGGGGGACAGAGTCCTCTGTTAGTGTAGTCTAACTACTTGGTAAGTGGGGATTGAAGAGAGGCTTCAAGCATTTGGGGTCCACAGGTTCAATCTTTTAAGTGCTTGCTTCCTAACGTTTTTAAGGTTGACACGGTGGTGATGGCTGGTTTTGCATTTGGTGGTGTGTGCTGAGGACAACAGAACAGCTCAGTGTTTGTGAGAAAGCACACAGGAGCTGCATGACCCCTTTCCTACTGCCACTCAAGGGTCAAGTGCTACCTTCTCACTAGGTCTCAACTTGCAAATGCATTACTCACAAAGAATTATTTGTTCATTTTCTATCATTTGTTACCTCCTTAATCTCTAGTGCCTTTGATTCTTCCTTTATTTTTCAAAAGAATTGGAATGTCAGCCTGTGGCCCTGACAGCAGGGCTTTAAAGGGCAGAAAGATGCATTGCTCTAAAACTTATTTGTATAGATATTAGGTTGTAATATTGGAGCTTAAGGGAAAGAATCATTTAAGCTATTCAAGATTTCTTTTTGTTCTTTCAGGATCCTTACAGAAGCAGAGATTGATGTGCACCTTGTAGCTCTGGCAGAGAGAGACTAATTAGCGTTCCTGTTTCCATTGTCTGTGCTTCTGGCCAGGATGTTTGGTGAAAAGAAAACATTTAATAATGGTTTTAGATTATGGGTGGAAAACAGTGTTCGCTATATGATGTATTTTACTCTGTACAAATAAAACAGAGGTTTTTGAAATTCTTGGTGTCTTCTTTTAATGTTATTTTTTAAACTTCCAATTCTATGAAATTGTCATAAAAATGCTTGATGACTTTTAGTGTTTCTGCGATACTTGCTTGCCTTTTAATTGTATTTTTAAAGAAATTTTATACTCTGATCTGTATTTTTCATCTGAGCTATTTGGCTCCTCATGTAGAATTAATATCAGGTTTTGTGGTGTGTGTGTCTTGAGATAATTCTTACATTCACATTCATTCTCTCCATGGCCTGATGTTGAAAGCCTTACAACATTACTGGTTTAATTGTGGGGAGGTTAGGAAGACCTTACTTGCTCAGGTTTATATGAGGATATAGTGCAAAAGCTGAAGGAAAAAGCTTGAGCTGTGAGTCCCAGTCCTTTGGACTAATTTATTGGGAGTGCATGTAGTGCATTTAAGAGATGTCTTCTATAATTAAACAGCTCTAACCTGACATTTATTTAGGGAAAATATTCTATATGTAGTGTACTTTGGGATTTTGGCTGTTAGTCACCTACCAGGTTTTGAGGCTTTGGGCAGTGCCAGAAACAATGTTTGGGCTAGATGGGGCCAAGACAAAGTCCATCAATGGCAGTGTTGATGCTGGGAAGCAACTCCCCTTGCTCCTGCAGAGGTTTTGGGTTTGGAGATGAGACTGCAAAAACTGCAGTGAAGAAAAATGCCTTTTTGTTTTGCTTCAGTTGAAGAGGTTCCAGCCTCAGCAGTAAATAGGGAGATGATGAAGTTGTGAGGGAGGAGGCACTGAGGAGAAGGGGAAGATTACCAGGTAGTTTTAGCTGTTGCACACGAGTCTTCTTGAAAGAATGCCAAGCTAATGTAACTTCTTACCTTCATTCCTCTGCTGTGCGTTTCCCATATTGGCTTTAATTATTCCAAAATTCTCTGATTTTTTTCAATGCATTTGGGAAAGGCCTTGTAAGTTGTCAGAAACTGGTTAATTTTTTTCTTTGTGCTTTACAGTTAAAGCCCCTTGAAAGTGTATTTTTCAAGTTCATTGTAGCAAAGAAGATGCAATTCTGTGTTTGGTGGCTTTAATAAAAGATAATGGTAACCTTATGTGATAACTGAGTTGAGGAGATTTGGATGTATAGTGGATTGTTGACTTCACAAAGCTACTTGGGTTTCTATTCGTGCCTCCAAATTTCATCTTCCCTCATGTCAGATAGTGTAGTGTAGATGGTAAGATAAGCACCCCTGCTTCTGGTTTTGGGTTGGTTATCTGAGAATTCTGTGTGGGTTTGTGCAACAGTTGGCACATTTGTGCAACTAATGGCACATTCAGAAAGATCTGTGTTGTTTCAGCTGCCAGTGATGGCTGTGTTTCTGAAAACCTGTAGGGCCTTTTTTCCTAATACTCCAGTTGTATAACAACCTGGAACTTGAGTAGGCTTAGGTCATGGTTTAGTCTGCCACAAAATACCATCCACTGGTAGTTTGTTCTTGATCAGCTTTAATAACATATAGAATACTTCACTAATGACTTCTTGAACAAAAATTAAAGGGAAGATGGTAATCGGTGATCCATATGACTAGAGCATATTTGCATAGTATTCAGTATCAAAATTCCCTGCAAGTCCTTTAATTCTAAATTTTGGAGCTTGTATGGGGTTGTATAACACAAGTGGTGGTTCTGAGAGCAGTGAGTGTTTGTTCATACCTTGCCTGTTTTGCAACGCAGAACATCCTGTCTTGAGTTCAGAGATGATGAAATAAGGTGTCTACAATATATTGATGGTGAACGTTGCCTTTTTTTATAAGGAAAGTTAAAGTCACAGCAATTGAAATGGCATTTTTGCTAGTATTTTGCCCTGTAGAGAAAATTCATGGTTCTCTTTTCATATTAAGAATGGAGAAAAGTCAAAGTTTTTTGTTACTGAAGAGAAGGCTGCAATGCAGCTGGGCATACCTGACTGAATGGGAAACCCCCGTGTATCACACATAACACATAATTACATTCTTCACTCCCTGGAGCAGATATCACCTGCAACCAAGCTGTACAGCTGTGGCCGGTGCTGAGCTGTACCTGGTATCACCTGCTGTTCCAAACCTGGCACTTCCAAAGAAACTGGAGTATGTGTGGTATGGTCATGGTGCTTCTAGTTTGGGTAGAGCTTATCAAGAGGGATACCAGACTTGGGATTGCTCCAGGTATTTGTGGTTTGTTGTGCCAGTGCGGAAAACTGACAGATGCAGTTCCAGTGTGAACGCACAAGTAAGTAGTTAAACAGGAATAGGATCAAGTTTTATTTGCATACCAGACCCACGTCAGTGTTACCTGTACTAAATTTGAACTGGCTCTGCACAGCCTGGTAACTGTCCACATTACAATACCAGTGTTCTTTATCTGTGGTGTAGTGTAAACATGCAAATGCCAGGTACATGCAGTCAGCTTAGGTAAATCAGTATTTACTGAACTCTGAAAATCATCTGGATTTCTTATGAGTAACCTCCCTCCCCCCACGCAAGTGGGGCCTCAAAGACAGTAATGGTATGTATTATAAACAGAAGTAGCTCAATGGGGAGCCAGCTGCTCACCCATCCCAGGATATGTTTGTCCAGCTGTGTGCTGGACATTTTGTCCAGAAGGATCCTGTGACAGGCAGTATCGAAAGCTTTACTGAAATCCAAAAGAATTATATCACCTGGCTTCCCCTGATCAACTGGGTGAGTCACCTTGTCATAAAAGGAAATCAGGTGTGACAAGCAGGACTTTCCTCTCATGAAGCTGTGTTGGCTGTGACCAGTGACTGTGTCCTTTAGGTGTTCAAAAGCGTTTTCCCAGGGGACCTTGCTAACTAGTTTTCTGAGCAGCCTGACATCTGCTCTCCTCATGTCTAGAGTTTAAGTTTGCTGGCACTTCTCCTCATGTCAACACAGATTTTAGACTCTGTTGCTTCATGGTCACTGTGGCCAATCTCCACTCATAAGACCCTCTCTTAACACACAACAATCCTGTTAAGGCAGGCAGTAGTGAACCTCTGTGGGATTTCAGATATGTCTTAAGAGCATATGTGGTCCTGTGTAATGCACAATGTTTTGCCGTATCTTTTCACTGTAAAGCTGATGACAGTCTAAGGACGGGTAGATGGGGAGTTCAGATGGAGCGAGTACATATAGATAAAACAATTTTAATGACATGGAATAATATGCAGCATTCTTCTCTACCTTCTCTGTCCTGTTTTGCATTAGATCAATGTCCAGGTTTATCAAATAAGAAATATTTTGGTTCAGCACACATTGTTGAAAGTAAGATGAAAGAACTAGGTCTGTCATTTTCTAGCATCTGAAGAAAAAAGTACAAAACTTTCTCATGTTTTTCCCCTGACACAGAAGCAAAGCCTGCTATTTTGAGTTCTGTAAAACAGCAGCCTTACTGGGTCATGAGACCAAGTTTTGTAAAGCATATTCATGACAGTATTCATGTTTTCTTCTAGGAAAAAGGCTACACTATCAGGGTAGTAATGGTAGGGGCATTGCTTTTCATTTTGTAATCAGTGGATTTTTGCTTTTTCAGATGGGAATTTTTACTTGTTCCAGCCAGTTCTTGCTAGTAACAATTTGTTCTGTTCTGTTGTTTTGCTGTAACCCAAACAACTTGGAAACAATGCAAGACATCCTGTGGTTCAGGATCTGTTGGAACAGTGAAGCTCTCATGCCCAAACTAAAACAAGTATCATCACATGCTTATGCAAAGCTGTTTAAAATAGTCTGGACTTTGTTTGTTTATTGTGGTTCTCATATTTTAGAAAACCCCATGAAACATTTTAACCTGTCCTTTGTAGTATATCTATATAGATAAACTTGCATTTTTAAGTGACTGTCAAAACCCTCAGTTATTAGCAGTATTTGCTGCTCTTCACTCGGATTTTCTTAGCAGTCATCTTTTCTGTAGTGATAGTCTTACCCATGTCACCATCTTCTATGAAAATTCTGTGCTGCAATGTTAAAAATGGCAGCTCTAATGTACTTCGCTATAAACCTGATGAATAAATAGAGCCAGCATATCACTAAGTCAAAATCCAGCTAACTGCTTGGCAGAATTGAGTCATCTTCCAAGTAGTGTGTGCTTCCACTTTTTGGGGTTAGTGCTTTTCTCCTGGTTCTTTTTAGAACCTGCCAGCCCTGGCTGATCTTCCTGGCACTGCAGATGCACTACATGGCCATCTTCTACCTGTCATTGTGGCTTAGCTGATGCGTTCATTTAACCACAAGCCTCTGGAATGAAGTTTTCTATCTGAGTCTTTAGCAGCATAGTATGCAGTGCAGATTAGCATACGCAAGCCAAGACTTCATTTTTTTTTGCCAGCGAATTGTGTTTGTTTCCTCTTCCAGAAAACTGACTCTTGTGACACCCAGTGGCATAGAGAGTTGTGAACATAAGGTATTAATCCTTTATGAGATTCCTTAGACTAGAAGGCAAGCCTCTCTCAAGTTAGAGAGTCAAATTTGCTAGCTGATGGAGAAAAATGGCATGAATGTGCATGGACTGGGATTGCATGAGCATGAATAGGGATGCCATTCAGTGGCGTCTCATGTTGCTGTGATGCTTGCAGGTGTGCTCAATCTCCCGGTTGTTTTGTTTTTTTTTTCCAGCTCTTCCTTCAGCAAGCACTGGTGCTTATTTACATTTGTAAAGAGCCATTCTCTTTACTTAATTGATGGGAAACATTGGGTATTTTCGTTCAATTCTCTGTTGCATAAGTGACCTGAATCGTCTTGCTCTGGGATCAAATTGGCTGTAGTGCTGGTGTAAAAGAGGGAAGAGGGAAATGGGATTGCACTGCCTCTGTGTTAAGCCACTGAGAAACCACAGCCTGCATCACCAAAGGAACAGGAGTTTCCATAGCTCGTAATCCCCCTGGCTAGTCTTTGACTTAAACCTATATGATGACACCTGGCTCACCAGAGTTGTGTTTGCCTTTGTCAGCAGGTGACTCGAGCCTTCACTTGGGCAGCATCAAGACTACTCCCATTTCCTCTGAGGAAGGTTTCTCTGGGGACAGTGCTGTTACAGCAGCTCCTTCTCAGTTCCTCTGTTTCTGTAACAACTGTGTAGCCCAGAAATTTCCAGGGTTACCCAGGGAACCTGATATGGAAACAAGCTCGTGTTTAAAAGAAACAAAACAACAAAACTGAGCCGGAGCAATAGCTCAGTGTGGACACTGATTTAACCTTGATACTGGTCCTGCAATAATAGTACCAGCACAGGGGGCAGTGCAGCACAGGATCCATAAGCAGGGTCTGGTTAAAATGGTGGCACACCTGGTAGGAGTGACAGTCAAAATTCTGCCTTGTAAGTAAATATTTTCTTCGGGGAAAGATGGGATATTAGTTCTCAGAATCCACAGAAACCTCCTTCATGAAATCTAACTGGAAGCTGAGATGGTTGGCTAGGCAGGGGTTCTCTCTGGGCAATGCACCATTAGGTCATTTAGGAAGCCAGAACTTTCAACAAGGTATCAAGAAAACCTGCAGCAAGCTGGCTGCCAGAGGGGACAGCAGCTGCCTTGCATTGCGTTTTAGCACAAATGGGAAGGGCAGCCTTTCTTTATTTTCCTTTTCTGTCGCTGTCCCTTAAACCACTTGTAGCCTTGCATACCTTTAGGGCATTGTGAAGAAATGTATTTGGATTGAATGTTAGCCTAGTTTCAGTTAACAGTATTTGAAAATGCCTGCTGACAGAAAAAAAAACCAAAAAATGTTTCTCATCTAAGGATGTGGTGAACCTTGAAAATAGGCTACCACGTTAGCTTAGTTATTCACTGCCCCTGAAGGTAACAGGAAGCAGGCTGAGGATTGCTGGAGTCAAAGCTGTTAGCAGAAAGGATGGGAGAGAAGGGAGGATTTTCAGTGATGATCAGGAAGGCTGCCTGACTTGCCACAAGGTAGTGGCAAGTTGCCTGAAACCTCAATCTCCAGTGGATATTTTTCAGCCTGCAGCTCCAGGTTGCTGCGCCTGGTGGGTGTCTGCATGCATGAAATGTTTGTTGAATGCTTATTAAAAGATTAGGTGATGATGTTCCCCATTTCTGTCTCCAGGAGAAGTTTCTATTACTAACCTCGCTTACCTAGTAACCAAGCAAGTAAATAAAGTACAAAATAGTGTAGAATTGGCTTTGGAGGTGCAAAAATAGTTATATCCCATGGGTGACAAGAGTACTTACCAGGAAGTAATTTTTTAAACTTTTTTTCCTACTTAGAGTACCTTGCACTGACACCTACATCTTTCTCACTCCAATGCAGGAAACAGACCTGGGCTCTTGTGTAGGTAGGTAGTTCATCAGGGGACATCTGTATGAAGTGCCTTAATGCTCTGCAAGTTCAAAGTCAGGAGTTACAGAGGTGGGCTGCAAAGTAAGTCTGGATGGGGAAGAAAAAAACCAAACCTAGATGGTGTGAATGTCCTGGTATGCAGGTAAGGAAAAGAGAACAAGGTTGTTGAAAAAAGGAAGATAACAAAAGAAATTAATGATAAGTAGCATTACAAGTGGTCTGTATTACATGAATGAAGTAGCAAAGGCCAATTTCAAGAGGGGAATTTAGTTACTAATAGAGAAAAAGAGAATAGAATGGATTTTTCTGCTCACTGATGCTGGACATATTGATAAATAAAAGCATGTGCAATGCATCAGCAGGACAATTGAGAAACTGCTTCTGTTGATGAAGTACATATTTGCAAAATGATGTTACACTCTATTTCAAATGCAGATAATAACGAGTGTGTGATGCTTTCCCACTTTGGTAGCAAATCAAAACACATACCACAACATTACACGGACACTTGTGCTTTGTAACAAGAATCAACATGTGTGGATAGATACCTGCTGTAATCCAGCTCTGCTGGGAACATGGAGCTTTCAAAGGTGCTGGAAAGACCAAGATGTGCTGCAAGTGCAGAGTGGGCAAAGAGCCTTGTTTGAGCTTCTAGGCTCAGGTGCATGACATTAGGCTCTTGGTGTGAGCAGGGCACAGGTCCACAGAGTCAGAAACAGCTGCCTTCAGCCGCTGCTTGGTCCCACACTGCCTTTGTGCTAGCACTGGCATCCATGTGAATGCAAGCTGACACTGCTCAGGAGGCCCTTCTGGGCCAGTACTCATCCCTTTGCTGCAGGATTAACTTTTGTCTCAGCTCAGCTCACTGGCTCATCACACAGTTGCATGGGCTCCAATGCTTTTAGAACAGAGAGGGATAAGATCTTGAGGAAACAGGGAGGGTAGGACCCAGTTAGCACAGGCTGCTGTTTTATCATCCTGTCAGAGTACAAAAAGCACACCCCTCGATTTGGTTGTGCCACATACTGTGGGTTGCTACAGTTATATTGTGTTGGTATTTGAAATATTTTCAGATGGATTGTTTCCTAGGAGAATAAACAATTGCTTTTTGCCAACATCACGCACATCACTAGCTCAGGGCACTCTCCAGCACTAAAGCACAACCCTCCACATGGTCCTTCAGCCACTCTGTAGGTGCCGCCCCATTCACAGCCATACAAAGGGCGTGAAACTCCTTATGCATGTGCTTCGTTCAGTTTGCGGAAAAACCGGTGTTTTGAAAGGGCTGCATTTAAGAGCTGTGGTTGCTGCCTGGAATTGCTCCAGCTGGTGAAAGTCTCCAGCTCCCTCCCTTTGGTCTTGACAAATACTGTGGAGCTGCTGAGACAGGTTAGTTGTGCTGCCTAGTGTGTTGTTTTCTGCTCTCCCATAATGTTCTGACTCGGATGTACCTTAAGGTCTGTTGAAAATAAATAAATGAAATACAGCAAAACTGTATTGTATTGTATTGTACATCTATGCTGAAAGATAGGCATCTAACACAACTAGTATTTACAATAACTGAACAAAACCTGGGCACTCAGTTTTGCACATCTCTTGGTTTCTAGAGCTGGGAAAGAAAACAGCATTGTCCTCAGTATGCAGGGTCATGTGAGGATAGCTGAGCTAGAAAGGAAGCCAACCCAAGCACTGCTGTGCTCTCACAAGCCTTCTGCCACGGGCTGTGGGAGAGGATTCAGAACAGCATTAAATATAGTTGCAGCAGAACCTGCCTGGCTAGTTTCTCCTGGATTTGTGCTTTGAAATTTTCATTGAAAATGTCCTTGCATGGTGCAGTCTCACCAATAATAGCAGTGGGGTGGACATGTCTCCACCAGCCCCTGAGTCCTGGCTGCTCACCCCGGGGCAGGTGGGTCCACAGGACTTGGTGGTTTGTTAACTCCCCTACAGCTACAGCCTCTCATCTCTGCTGGTTTCTGAAGACCTTCTGCCACTGTTAACAGTGAGAAATATTGCTACCCTTCATTCTTTTCTCTTCTTAATTTTAAATTATGATTATTCCAACCATTTTTTAACATGTTTAGGGAGTGGACTCTGCAAACTGGCCAACTTCCATAAACGATTTTCAGTTGTCTTTAAAAACCTTTCATGCTCGGGTCACAGGCATGTTTTAAGATCTGAGAGAACAGATCAGTTCTCTTTTCTGGAGACAAAAATGATGAGAAGTTCTGCTGGAAGTAAATCACAAAAACCAGGATAAGGATAATTTGAAATTTGTTAAATCACTGCTAGTCCTAATCCTGTCCCCTCCAACTTCCATATACTTAGCAGTTAATTATTCCTCTACCAACCTGGGGAGAAACATTTTAAGGTAATTTTCCCCACCCCCAGTTGCTCTGAGGCCCACCCTGAAAGAAGCAGGGAGAACCTGGGCTTGTTTTTATTCGTACACACCTACGGCACCAGGCTCCACCCTGGAGGGAATTCCCACGCTTGGTAATTGCACTTCGCAGCATGCCAGCAAACATTCAACTAGCTCCGGGTTGAGCTTGATTCCAGATCCTGTAAATACAGTGGAAATCTCCACGAACATGCATGGCCTTTTCAGAGTCCTTCCCCCTCTGAAGATTTTCTATGCTGGTGCCTGTGACTCTCCTGCAGCCCAGCCAAGCTGTATCTGCTCAGCACAGAGAACTACCATGGCCTTTGTGGCTGCCTTGGGACAGTGTGGTTTCCTTGGTTTTTTTTCCCTTCCATACAGTGAATAATGGGGTTTCCTCTGATAGGACTAGACTGGTCTGGTCTATGCTTTTACCTCTTGTGGGCAGATGGGCAGTGACATCTTTCCATCTGTAGCTCAAACCTAATTGCATTTCAAATACCACAGTGCAGATAATGGCAAAATTCCCTGCAGATGATATGAGTGGCCCAGAAGCAAATGAGGCAGGAGATGGTTTGTGTGCCTCTTGCAGCTTACAGGATCCCACCTGGCTTGTGAGGGCCTGCCCGGTGATTGCCGTGGGCTGCCCGCGGTGGGGACGTGGCCACAGCCTCAACTGGGATCTCAACTACTGGCTCAGCAAGGAGAAGTAAAGGTACCAAAACCCCCTCCTGGTTTCCCTGTTCCCAGACTTCTCCTCCATTCAAAAGTACCGTGTTTAAAGGCAGTGTCATAGGCTGGGAACCCCCTGTCTTGCACAGTTTCCTTCCGCTTTTCTTCTTCCTGAAACGCAGTGCCTTTGTCATCTCACAACCACACAGTGTCCTCTGAGCAACAAAAAGGGGGAGCACTCGGTGTGGCTCCATTCACGATAGCCTCTGCAGACTCGCCTCCCCGGGAGACCCTTCTGGTATGAAGAGGAGGGAGAAATCCTCCTTTTATCCTCCACCACTCTGTCAGGACAACAGACAGTGCCTCTGGGCACAAGCAGCTTGTAAAACCCACAAAATCTCAAACTTTTTGGGCCAAAATGTTCTTGGTTTTAGGCAGATAAGGAGCAAGGGAAAACAAACTCAGCATGTAAATGGAGAAGAGGTGCTGTACAACCAGCACTTAACAGCATTTTAAACTTTAGTAGAAATATTATTTTCACAAAGAGGAAAATCCCTTTAAATACCACAAAACCCCTCAAACCTGATTAGTCATCTGCGGGATCTGGAGAATTAGGACTAGAATCCTTGGTTCTCCTCCCCCTGCTTTCAGCAGGACAGGGACAAGGCGTTACTGTGGACTGTGTGAAATAGTTCATTCTAGCAAAGTGCATTTGCCCCTCTTCTAGAGGTCAGGGATTATTTGCTCACTGCTGAAGGCATCTGCTTTAGCCACAGTGCCGATTACCTTCCTCTAGAAATCCCCCTGAGGAGAAGCTGAGTAAGCTGAACCAGTGGATGCTGAGGCCGTGGCAATACTTTCCTCCTAAAGCAGCTGTTGCCACATACAACCAATCAGAAGAAAAAAAGGACAAAAAAAAGATTTAAAAAAAGGAAGGGAGGAGAAACATGCCCAGGGAAATGTTATGTTACCAAGGTCTCTTGCTGTGTTCAGCTGCAAGGCAAAGCTGGCTGAAAAAATGGGAGGAATGTGCCTTGTTTTCACATAAGGACTGCAGACCATCCATCCTATAGTTCCCATGGTATTGGTTTTCATCCTTTTTTCCTAAATAACCAATCCAACTTACAGATGTGTGTGTTTTCCACCCAGGTCCTGCAGGCTTGTTGGAAGCATCCTCAAATGCTTCCTCCTCCAGGCAAATGAGTGGGGGAGATCCCAACTGACACTTGGACTAGGGGAAGACAGCTCAGCTCAGCTCATGGACCAAACCTTCTGCTTCTGCAGTGCTTCAGAGCAGCAGAGTGCTACAGGGGTGTTAAAGGGGACTAGGATGGGGAGCACAGCTGATTGTCACTGACCTTCCAATCAGCATGTGGCCCTCTGAGGCTGTACACTCAGTAGAACTCAGGCGCCAACAGTGTTTTCCACTTTAATCACTATGAAAGTGGGTGAGAATAGCCTTAGAGAAGTTCATATGAACCAGAAAATGGCATAAGGCACTTTATGTGCCCTATTAAGCTGTGAGTGATTTTCCCCTCACCCGCCTGGAGACACCTCAGTGCAGTGGGCATGGGAGAATCCTCCTCCTGGCCAGGCAGCTTGGTCCCAGCTTGGACTGAGAGCAGTGGAGGACACTGCCTGCTTGCACTAGGGAAGTGAGAAACTCTTCAATAAGAGCCATCAGGTGCACTGTGTTTTCTTTGGTCTGGATGATTCCCCACAAAACCACAGTCCAGGCCAAATGAGTGGCTTGGCGCCGGCTCTGGCACGGCTCTGCTGCTGTAGTCTTCCATGGGAGCTGCAACAGCAGCTCTCCCAGCTCCTGCAGCAGCCAGGCACACACAAAGCAAAAAAAAAAGAAAAAGAGAGTGAGGTCAGAAATTCTCCCCAGTCTCTTCCTTCCAAACCCAGGAACAGGAGTTTTTCATTGCAAGTTACCATGGGAAACACTCCACTTTCTGAGAAAAAAAAACCAAACACCTAAAAGCAAGCAAACAAACAAAAAACTTAAAAAAAAAATTTAATTATCTGTGTGGCACACCCATTTACACTGAAATACAGTACATCCAGGTAGAAATTGCATCAGCTTGATCCAGGTGTAATTTTGCTGTGATGATAGTTATTTCAGGCAAAGTCTTCGTCTGTCCCTCTCTGCCCTGATCTTCTTTGGCTGCCTGACAATTGCCTTTCCCCATGTTCAGTTTCTGTGTTTCTGCCCCCAACCCTGACCCTCACTGAGAAGCTTTTCTGTGTTCTCATAGCTGTTGTGGGCAATGTCATGTAGTAAATTTCAAAACCAGGTTTTGTCTGGCTGCTTCATGGCAACTCCACACTGGCATTTGATTTGGTCCTTCAAAGTGGGATCCTTTCCCATTTCAGTATTTGGATCTTTCTCCTCATAGCTCTTCTGCTGTGCCTGTGTTCTGTGCAGCATGTTACCAGTTACAGCGACTTCACGGCAAATCCACCCCGTAGCTCTCTGCATTCAAAGGAAATGGAATAAAGAAGGGACTGTCCACTCAGATGTGACATAAAGCGTCCATGAAGCAGAGAAGAACAATCAGCTCAAACACTTCCCTTGCTGGCTTAGATAGAGTGGAAGTGATGAAGCTCTCCTTGATGAGCAGCAACAGGTCATGAGAGCTGAGTCACCAAGACACCTACCTGTCAGCAGGTGATTTGGGACATGTCAGCTGTCTCTCAGAGGGCCCACGTGGGATGGCACGTGCTGCTCACATTGCAAAGATTTAACTGTGCACAAGTTACTGAGGAAATGGAAGGTGGCTGTCACACCACAGTTAACATAAGAAGTGAAGGGAGCCCTGCATATAATGCAGGACAGGTACTTTTACTTTCAGCACTGGTTTTGTTTATACAGCCTGGGTGGAGGCAGGAACCCCACCAAAACAAGCTTGCAAAAGGAACATTTCATTTGTGGAAGGAACATGGAATTTCCCAAGGTAAGAGCAGCAGGTTTAAGTGACTGCATTTCCGTCAAGCAGTTGGCATCCTTTCCAGTGCCCCACCTCCTCCTCTCCAGCCTCGCTTCCTTGCAGGCTGAGGGCAGCTGTGGCTCCTCTGGCTCACAGCCAGCCCTGGAGCTCAGTGCCTGCCTACCTGGAGCCAGGCCTGTTTTCAAGGTGAGCCCTTGTACGTGAGTAGGGGTAACACCTGTGCACTGAGACAGCTGTGCTGCTCCTCCCCTCTCCTCTCCTCCCTGATGCTGGGTGGCCCCAGGGCCTGCAGGGGGCTGAAAATTGATTCTTCCATTTGCCATGGTAAAGCACTGAGAGGCAGCAGACTCTTCTCATTCTTTTGATTTTCTGTATTTCAATAGGGCATACACTTGGTCGTGCAAGTTGCCATTTTCCCTTACAGTTTCTCATGGCAGCCCCATGTCCCAGCATGGGCAACATCTATTTCCCTGGTGTCCTCCTGACCTTGATTGCTCACTGGAGGAGGCCCCTCTCCTGCCTCCAACCTGCTCTGTGCTCCCAAGTAATCCTACTGGCTTCTCTTGCTCATTCCCATGGTAAGCCTTCAAGGCCCTCTCTGTCTTTTTAGATCGAAATTGCACAAACTCTACCTCTCCTTTCCTCTAGGCTCAGCAAAAGCCTCTTTGCCTGCTGCTAGGAAGACTTGCTGCTCCTGCCTGCCCTGGCAATTTGGTGGATTTCTAGGAGGGTTTTCTTTCATGGTTTGGGCCACAAGGACTTTTATTCTTCTAGACCCAGCTCTGGAAGAGGTTTTCAGTCTCCCTGCTCTCACTTACCCCTCCCACTGGAGGTTGATCCCCCTCAGATGGCTGGTGGAGTAATTAGAGTGAAATTCCCTGTGCTTGCTTTGGGCAAAATTATACAGGTTAATTTAAATTAAGGCGCCCTGGCTGGTTCTGTCTGAACCGAACTAGGGGAAAGCTCATGCAATCCTCTCTGCCAGCTGTGATATGAGTGCTGTGGCAGCCAGGCAGACCAGGGTTGTCAGCTCTTCCACCTGCAAAGCTGGGGCTGAGCAAGCCATGTCCTGTGTTGCACTTCTCCAAACGGGGCCAAAGCCAGCTCAGCTCTGTGCTAAGCAGAGGTGCTCAGCTGGTTAGCTAAGGAGGTTGGCTGGAAGCACTAGCCACAGGTTCTGCTAAAATATCTGCCTATCCTAACATCCAGACTCCTGAGTCAGCTGGAGCTGGCTGTTTCCTCAGGTCTGGTGTGAACAGCACTGGCTTTCACAGCCTTCCTCTTTTCCTCCTGAAATATGCCAAAGGTAACACTCTGCCAGGTGAACATAATAAATTTCCAGCTAGGGAATCCACATGAGAAAGGGGTTTTTCTTGTCCTGCAGTGCAAAGGCTGCCAGGCACATTTCCATGCAAATGAGGCCTGACCCCCAGACAGGAGAGTGGGAAGAGGGGCCATGCAGTCTCCTTTTCTTCTCTAATGCCAGAGATTCAGGACAGTGGCATAGGGTCAGGGACAGAGTGCAAGAGTGTGGGATTAAGTTGCTTGGCCAGGAGGGAATAAAGATCCAGCAGTCCTTGAGTGGGCCCATTGAAAGGTCCTGCCCTTGGGTGAGGCATGCATCCACGCAGATCCCTGGCTGTTCAGGGGCTTCCAAGCCAAGAGAGAAGCCACTAGTGAGTTGTACACACTGCAGGAGCTATGGAGCTGCTCAGCACAGGCTTTCCAGGTGCTGGCTTTGGATACAGGCTTTGGATAGAGGCTTTCACAGCCTATCAGCATCCCAATGTAGGGTTTTAAACCTCTCTTGGGATCCATGCTCAAGTGCTGATTTCCACTACTGGACAGAAAGTAATTCTTCTTGAAGCTGGGATGAAATAGCTGCTGTATTCCTGTGGCACTTTAGAATGCACTTCTGGAGGCCCTGCAGCATGAGCCCTGGCTGGGACTGGATTATATTGTTCCTAGTTCTCCTGCTGTTGGGTAGTTAAGATAGACACCAACATGGGCAGAAGCATCACCCTGCACAGGCCTGAACTACTAGTTGCCTAAGAGCCCAAGCGATGGTGAGGTTATTTATATCCCTGCCTTTCCAGCACTGGTCATGGCTGAAGACAACACACCAGCCTGGAAAGACCTCTGGGCTGGTGATTGGGGTGGCCTTACTAAGTGTCAAACTCAGCCTGTTGCTCAGTGAGTTGTTTTCTTCATGTAACCCTGACACAGCTTGCAATAGCCTGTCTGGCAAATCGATTGCAGCACAGAGAGCAATGTGAGCAGCTCCTTCAGTGGCTCCATGTGGGCCCAAGGTTGATCATTCCTGGCATTAATTATGGGTTTGCTCAACTCTGAGGATGAGGCCTCTGTTTTGCAGTATAATCACAGGAGCTCAGATGGCCACAAGCACAGCTTTGATTCTCACATTGAGCAAGCATTCAGAGAACATGTGCAGCTGCTGCAGTGCCCGACAGGTAAACGTGCTGGGGCTGACGGAGGTGAGCGACCTTGGAACCTGTCACCACATCCTGGATGCTGAGGATGTTGTAATATCTCCTGCCAGGGGCTTCCCTGCTTGTGTAACTCCTGGCAGCCCCTTCCTGCAGAGCGGTCTCTGGTGGCCAGTAGAGGCTGCCAGCTCCTGAGGCAAGGCTTCTAGGAACAGACCAGTTTATCACCTCCAAGTTGTTAAATTTAATCAAACAAAACACAAGAGTTCAGTGAGCTGAGAAACCTACTTTGCACAGGAACTTGTGTGATCAGAGTGCTAGCTGTCAGAAGGCTGGGAGAAAGAGGGAGATCACTGGGATTGAAACAGCAAAAGCATACCCTGGGAGCTGTGTCTCCTTCTAGGTAACTCCGCAGGCTGGATGGATGCCTGTCTCCAAGCATTACTGTGTGGCTGGAGTGTGTCCCTACAGGTGTTCCAAGAGCTGTAACTAGCCCGACAGTCTGTGGTGTAGGGAGGAGGTGACTTTATTCTGGTGATAGAAAGGTTCAGGGGCAGGGGAATTCCCAGCTTTTCATGTCATTTGAGTTTGGATGGCTGCAAATTTTTGACAACAAAGAAAGCTGTGCCAAAGTTAATGACAAGCTATTCCACACACAGACCACCCTGCTGAATTAGTCGAAAGTTTCTATCCAAACCAGGGCTCAGTCCATCCTTGGCAGGCTATGTGCAGGGGAGGATTCCTCTGACCTTTTCCCTGGACGAGATCCACTGAGCACAGACCAGTAACCCTGAGCTGACATTGAGCAACCCCAGCAAAACAGCAGCTGTGTCCAGTCACCTGAGTGTTTGGAAATCCTGGACTCTTGATTGCAGAAAGTGCAGCGGATGTGCCCTGGCTGTACTGGGCAGACTGTCCCCTCATGTGCTGGAGGTCCCAAGACTGTAACCTGCCAAGCTTACCACATGCATGCAGCTTCTCCCAGCACGGCAACCTTTCTGTCAGGCCAGGAAACCCCAAACAGAAATAGGGCAACCCCTGCCTGCCCAAGCACCTTGCTGGGATTTCTCCCTAGCAATGCGCTGTGGGCTTTTTGCAACAAACTATGACCCAGTCACATGCTTCGCCTGGCCGCAGAGCCCGAGCCTTGTACTCGATCCACCTTTTCAGGCAGCGTGCAGAGGCAGGCCCAGCAGCATGCCTGGCTGCCAGCTGCGGGGGCAAGGGCTGCAGCTCCCGGATGCTTTGGCAGGGAGCCATGGCTGACATGCTGGGCAGCCTGCCCTACAAGATCTTCACGTTTAGTCAGGCAGGAGCAGGCTGAAGTGGTGGGGGGAGTGTTAGTGTAGAGTTCAACTCCAGCTCTTCATGCCAGTGTCACCTAAGCCTTGCTCAAAGCACATCTAGATTAAAAATGCTGGATTCTTCTAGCAAGATATCTATTCCTCTCCTAAGGGGCTGCATGCATGGAGAGTTGTGGTTATGCATTTTCTAGTAGATGAGAGAGGGTCAAAATATTCCAGCTGCTTCCCCCTGCTCTCTGTCCTTCTATGCAGTATGGGTTTCTGCTCCCTGTATTACAGTACCTTGGAGCAAGCCTTGCTCAGTTATTCTGTTACGGGAAAGGGACAGTCTGCTGTCCTAGGGTGTGCTTCTTTCTGCGTGCCTCAGATCAGGGGGACAAAAGCAGAGGCCACGGAAAACATTCTTCACAGAACAGATCTGTCATGACCTCTGATCCTGAGTAACCTCCTTTGCCCTGCTGTGCTGGCCAGCCTGAGGCTGGATGTGCACCTCTGGCCTTGACATTTCCCTTTGCTTGTGTGGCAGCCCCTTGCTCTATATTCTGGGCAGCAGATGTGCTCAGTGGACTCCTGCAAGCTGGCAGGTACACAAAAGTGAGGTGATGCAATGCTTATCATTGCCATGCTTACACCTTTCCAAGGAGCTGGTCTTTTATCACCCAGCTCAACATCCCATTGCCCTTTTGCCTCTGTACATACAGAGAAGTTCTCTGTAAGGAGGAACTGGATTGTCTGGAAAATATCCTGCGATTCACTCTGCCAGCTGGTTCTGGACAACTGCTCTGTGTGGCTCTGCACTTGCTAGGATGTGGTAAACAAATCTCCAAGGAGTAGCTTGAAAGAGAGGTGGGCTTTTTCAGTAGATATAGCTAAGTGCAGGGAAGGAGAGCACAGAAGGGACCTGAGATGGAAAGGAAACAGGAAGACCTGTCACTGCTTTATGTGTTTCACTCTCAGAGCAGCAGTCTTCTGTACTTCCCTTAAAAGAAAGAAAAGGCAAAGATGATTCACGTCCCATTCCCCAGCTCAGCCTTGAAGCAGCATCAGTGTGACTAAGGTCCTTGCTGCATCATTTCTTTCTCCATCTGATGCCGAGAAGGTTGTAGCAGGGCAGATTGTGATTAAGTGGAATTTCTCAATGTTGAAAGACATTCGACATTTGTCCCGGTGATTAATAAAATTACTTGGGGGGCCATAGGAAAATTTGATCCTATACATTTTTTTCTGAAGAGCATGAACCCTTTGAAAGTCCCATGTGTGAAAGCTTCGAGAACAGCATTTGCATGGGGTGCCTCTGCCAGCAAAGCTGAGCAAAGGTGAAACCTGTCATACCGCAGGGCCCCTGCCAGCAAGAAATCCTCCTGAATTTCCACATACCTCTGGTTACTGGAGTCCACAGCCTTTTACCTTACCTTACTGCACACCACTGGAGGAAGTCTGCTAATTTAGTAGAGCCTAAAGCATGTGAGGGAGGCCCAGTGCACAGACAACAGCCCAAATCTTGCCAGTCCCAGCAAAAGTCAGAGTGGGTATGTTTGCAGCTGCTTTAACACTGTAGCTGATGGCTTTACCAGCTCATATTCCTCATGGCTCTGCAGAGGAGAGGACAGGCAGCGCATATGCTCCAGGCAGCATCTGCCCTGGGGAGCACCTGCTCTGCGAACACCTATTTAAAGGCAGTCCCTGCCCTGGGGAGCTTGCAGCCCAAAGCTTGGGCAGAGAAGCTGCAGGCCAGAAGCTTGTGTGGGCTGTGACTCCATGTCCTACAGCAACATTCTGTGTCTGCTGGTTTGTGGTGCCCCAAGGTGCACATGTAGCCTGCCTGGGTGAGGAGCAGCCGAGCTGGATGGGGTGGCAGTGGCTTTACCCAGTCACACACACGATGAACAGCAGAGATGGAGCCAGACCCTGTCTGTGCCACTTGTTACTAGAAGGTGCTTTGGAGAAAAGGTGATATTTTACTTTCTCATTGTCCTCAGTGCTTTTAAGGAGCAGACAGAGTCCTCCTATGCTGCAGCATAAATCACCGACTAGCTGTACCTCATTTTTCCCATTGGAGACTTAGAACATTTGTACTGTGAGTATTTTAAATGGCTAACACCACATTCGGTTAGACTCTGCTGTTATTGCAATTCCTAATTTACATTACTGGCTGTTTGCTAGCAAAAACATTTCTTTCCCTCTCCCTCATTCCTTTGGTATTGATCAGCCTGATCTGTCCTGGCTTCTCAAAGGGAGGTTTTCTCTCAAGACATCTGCAGCCCCAGTTGGCAGATGCTGGAAGCATACAGCTCTCGCGGAGGCCCCTTCTGGGGACTCTCAAAACTGTGCCAGCAGCGTGTCTGGCATTGCACATGAGTTCTGTGAGGTGCTGCCTACAGACAGAGGGCCCAGCAGGTTGCCAGTTAGCAAAAGGGAGATGCTCTGGATTTATGCAGGAGCAAGTTCATTAGGGATATGATTACAGCTCTGCAAGAAATGATTTAGCTATCAGCTGGAAGAGGGAGAGAGATACTGATGTAGCTGCTGCACTGCATAGGAGAAGAATCATACCATCTGCAGCTTGATGCAGCCCATGCCACAGACACACGGTTCAAACAATTTCCTCTTCCTTCTGCACTTCTTGTAAGGCAGCCATGTGTGTCAAGCTCTCACGTTCAAGGGCAGATCTTCAGTATGTATTTTGATCCTGTCTGAGCAGGAGTCAAAAAAAAGCCAGCTAGCGTTGATGGGATAAAGGCACTTCACTTTGCAGCCAGGGGAGCAGTCAGCCATTGCAGCAAAATTCACATCAATCATAACCATACATTTCAGGGACCACAGGGCTAAGCAGGTTCCCTGCTGAAGCTTTGATGCCTTGCAGATATTTGCATGTATCACCACTGCTTCTTTTTCTAACCTCTGCTTCATAAAAAAAGTTAAAATGAAATTCCATGCAAAGCAGCCCCATCACTATGCCAGCTTGCACTTTCCTTTCTGAAGAGCTCTTGGAGGCTCAGTTCAGGGGAGGTGAGCTGCTCCATTCACTGGAGATTAAAAGCAGGAGGAGCCTCTCTGCTTTAACCCTTTAAAGGGGACATTTTGCAGTGCTTGCTCTCATTTTGAAGCTTGCTTGCTTCTGAATGTCATGACTGCTTACATCCACTATGTGGGTTGTGCCCTGAAATCTGGATTTCCACCCTCCAGTGACAGACTGATGAGGTTCATTGGGACCATACTCTACACATTTCACGGATCTCACACATCTTGTCTTTGACTTCCTACTGTGGTTTACTGAGGCCACTCCTCTATGGCTAGTGGAATACAGCTTGGAGTGCCAGGTACTGGAGGGGACTGCCTGCCCTGACCACGGGCTTTGATGTCAGGAGCACTTGTATCCAATGGCTGGTCCTGTATGCAGACTCAGCTGCCACCAGGAGCAAACAGCAACTGGGCCCAGCTGCAAATTCAGTGAAGCATGTGTCATAGCACTGCTCTTTGGGCTAAGTAGTTACTGAAATGTGATAAAAAGTCTGTCCTGTCATTAGGGCATATTTGCTTTTCATTTCACCCTGAAAATACCTCTTTGTGACGGCATGCAGCAGTATGCATCCATTCTCTCCTCTGGCTGGGCCAGGTCCAGACCCAGCCTGGGTTAAAAGCCCTCCATCTCCCTGCAGCACCAACAGGCAGGCATGGGGGAAGGAGGGGACACTGAGAGGCAGGATCATTTGTGCCATTGCCAGCACCCTGCCCAGCAGCAGCATCCTCACTTACTCACCTGCACACCTCAGCTCAGGCAGAAGGCCAGCCATGGCCTAAAGGGAGGCTGCTCCCAAGTTGTTTTCTTGGTGTCTTCGGAGACAGGACTCAGAACCTCTGGGGACTGGAGATGAAGATGATACTTCATGTGCCATTTAGCAAAATTATTCATAAGTCTACACAGACCTGCCTTTATCCTGTGCTTACAAGGAACATGCAATTTCTATTGACAGCATTCAAGGGCCCAGCCATAAATTCAGTGAAGCAGAATAGCTACAGAGACAACATTTTTCTTACAGTGATGTTGAGAAGCCATCTGTGGTGGTGTTTCATGACGAATGTGCTTACAACACCAGGGACTTGCCTCCAGGAAGAGGACACACTGAGCTGCACATGCTTTGTTGCTGAATGAAAGCATCCACATGGGAAATACCTAACACTCCCTAGGTGATGTACATTGGCATCACACCATCGGTCTCCAGATATGGTCTGTCATGGGCAAAATATCTGGCGGCAGGACACTGGTTGGTGTCAGAATCAGCATCAGTTTACCATCCAAAGTCTGTACACTTGACACAGATTGCTTTGCAGCCCCAAAACCTTCAGCATAAAAGTGTCCTCAGGATCAATTTTGAAAATATCACCTCCAATGAGCTGAGTTTTCTTCCTGGTATATTTAGAGCAGCCAAAAGGTAGAGTCAATGGTTAGAGGGAATAGGATGAACATGTGTGAAGGGGGCTAGATGCTGTGAGGGTGAGAGAAAGCAGAGCCAAGCAGACCTGATGGAAGGCTGCTAGCTCTAAGGCGAAATGAAGATCTGCCCCATTGCAAGCATGAGGAGTTTAATAGCTATTATACAGATGGTAATTGGATGCAAATTTGAGGGTTGGCTTTTCAGAGATGGCATGGTAAGCCCCAGGATGGAGGTATGCCCAGTTCACATGACTCAGGAAAAGAGTGGGAGAGGACGGAAATTCTGCTATGTCACAATCGCAAAAGCTTAGGAGAAAACATTTTTCAGGTGAGTGAGAAAACAAACATCTGAAGTTTCCAATGAGTAAGGAAAAAAAAATGAAATAAATTCTTGTTTTCTGAGTGTAAAGAAGTAATCTCTTTCACTTTACAATTTCTCAATATGGTTTTAGTCTTACATATTTTTTAAAAAATTCATTGTTTCTAACTGAAACAAAGAGCAAAACATCTGACAGGAGGAAAAGTGCCAGCAAAACCTCAACATGAGGAGAGCAGACTTCAGGCTGGTCAGGGAATTAGCAAGCAAGGTCCCCATGGAAAATGTTTTTGCAGGTGCTGGGGTCCATCAGTGCTGGTCACTTTTTAAGCACTACCTCCTAAGCGCACAGGGGCAGGCAATAGCAGAAGTTAAGGAGGTAAGGCAGAAGTCCAGCTTGGCTGAACAGGAATCTTCCCTTGGAAATAAGGGAAAAAAAGGAAGGTGAATGCCCAGTGGAAGCAAGGTCAAGTGACATGGGAAGAATACAGAGATATTGCTTGCCACCATAGGGAGAAAATTCATGCAGCCAAAGCTCAACTGGAGTTGAAGCCAGAACTGTGGGGGACAATAAAAACAGATTTTCAAATATGATAATGGCAAAAGCAGCACTGGAACAGGCTCCCCAGGGCAGTGGTCACAGCACCAAGCCTGATAGAGTTCAAGAAGTGTTTGGACAACAGTGTGACTCTTGGGGATGTTCCTGTACAGGGCCAGGAGTTGATGATCCTTATGGGTCCCTTCCAATTCAGCATATTCTGTGGTTCTGTGATTTCCTTTGCAAAACAGAATAAAAAAAGGCTATTTTGAATCATTCTACTTGTTCTTCTGATTTTGAGCAGAAAATCTGGAGATATTGACACTCGTTCCCGGGATTCAGCTGTGCTCGCATCTTCTACACATACACACACGTCTTTGGAAGAAATGTCTATGGTCCTACTTGTGGCATGGAGCTGCCATGTGCTCTAAAGAGATGCTCTAATTTTGTACGGTGCGTGGATGCAGCTCAGTCCTCAGCCTTCTGTCCCTCAGTACAGCTGTTTTTAGGGAGAGGCTTCCCAGAGCACCATGTCTAGGTAGGCTTGCTTGGTCATGCCACCATATGCCTGGAACTGCTCATGGAAGGAACCCAACTGCCAAGTAAATGGCCTGGTTTCCCTCTTCTGCTTTGTGTGGACTTCTCTGAAAAAGGAAACAGAATTATCGGTTCCTTA
The DNA here is from genome assembly GCF_017639235.1 of Corvus kubaryi. Lineage (NCBI taxonomy): Eukaryota > Metazoa > Chordata > Aves > Passeriformes > Corvidae > Corvus > Corvus kubaryi. The sequence goes on from NW_024582054.1 coordinate 11,764,952, forward strand.
CTTTATGAGTCCCTCAGATACAGGAGTGTCTTGTGGAGGGAAGTGGGTGATCTGGTCACCTTGGCAGTCCAGCTGTGTGGAGAAGAGAAACTGGCTTTTTGTGTCATCACCCAGGGCAGGAAGGCAGTCCTGGAGTCCTGGCCTTCCCTGGACCAGCTCACCTCCCTTCCCCTGGGACAGAGTAAGAGGAGAGGACGCTGTGGGGAAACCTTTGAGGCCATGATGACGTTTTGCCTTTTCTTTTATACCCCTTTTATATACCTTTTTATAATTTTTTGTATTCTTAGTGGTTTTTAGCCTACATTCTTAGACTTATTTGTCCAGCTAGGAGACTAAACATCTTAGAAGCCTTGTAGTTAGGGATCAGAAAGCCCCAGATACCAAGGTCCTCTCCAGAACACATTTTGTAAACTAAGATAGAACCATCCAGGGGAAGGTTCCTCGGGGAGGGGGGCTCACTGGAGCCTCTCACTGGGGAATCTTTGATAGATATGCTAATTAATAAGACCTATAAGGTTCTACCCGATCTATCGGGTGTGTGCATTGCAGGGTGCATTTCGGTGCATTCCACCCGGGCGTGGTGCACCTAAGGATCCTTAAAATAAATACCAAGGTAAAATCCCTTTTACCCTTCTAACCGTGTTTGATTCTTGATTTTAAGATCAAGAAAAGGCATCACCTGAAGCATTTCTGCATGAAAAGTGCTATGGTTGATCTAGGCTGTGAAGGGAATGAGACTGCCTCAACAGTGGACCTTATCTGCTGTTGTTGGTGGTGTCCCACCTAGCTTTTGCACCCTGGTGGCACTGCTGCCTTCTTGCCATTTTAGTTGCTGAACATGCCCTTGTTTTGTTTGATTGCCTGTTTGAACCTGGCTGACTGCAGCTGAAGCCTACCAGCCTCCCACACAGCTATAGGGCTAACCCTGTTTCCACCTCGTTATTCCAGTTTCCATAGGTCTGAGTGCTGTCTGCAAGAGCGGTTATCAAGGCAGGAGACATGGTGGTTTGAGAGCTATCCCCTCCCATGGTGGGGTAGTCCAGCAGACCAGCACCAGGTGCTTCAGCTTGCTACTGCACAGGCAGGAGCATGAAGAGGTCTGGGGTGGATGGACAGACAGAAGGTGTTGGGTACTCTACTGATTTTCTGTTTTATTCTAGCAGCCTAGTTCATAGACTGTTAGAGAAGAGGTGGAGATCAAGTGTGCTCAAGGGTCAGAGGGCGTTTGAATCCCCTGCCCTGGGAGTGTTTTCCCCAAGCTATGCTTGGCACAGCCTGGGGTAAGGAGCCTCCATGCAGCTTGGGGGAGGGCTTGTTTGTTTGTTTGCTAGGGTAAAACGTCTCAGAGAAGGTGCTGCCAGGGGTCAGATCTAAGTTTTTGGAAGAAATCCAGAAACATCAGCCTTGACGCACACTGGAATGGAAACCCATTCACTTAGAAAAAAAGGAAAGAAAAGAGTGCTTTCATTCTGTGTGCTGCACAGGCTGGGCAGCCATCCTTACCGACTTTCAGTCCTCCTCAGCTCACTATGCATGTAGAGCTTTGACTGAGACGTGGTGTGTCCTTCGCCGAAGCAGAGAGGAAAAACACCCCACGGGTCCTCCCAGGCTGCAGGAGCAAACACCGTGGCCCGGCTCTCTTTTCCCACTGGTCCATGCTCCTCGGGGAGGCTGCCTCTCACTTGACCCCGGGCACTCCCTGATGAGAACAAAGCGTTGCTGAAGCAGAGCAGCAGCACTCAGAGTCTTCTGTAGGGCCTTGGGAAACTCCCTCCTTCAAGCTACTGAAATCCAGGAGTAATAATTAACCAAGCTAAGTGTTGCACTGTAATTGTAGCTGTGTGCCCTTCAAGGTGTGCATGCATGTTAAAAAATATTTGTGTTTTAAGGCTCTTTCTTGAACCATACATGTGCTCACATTGTGCTTTCAGCTGGAGAGATGACAAGCTTCCCTTGAAAGATGCACAGGAAAATTAATCTGAAGTAGCTAAAACTGTGAATGGGAGAAGGATTTAATTTAAAGGGGTGCAGGCTTGTTCCTTCAGAGCAAGGAAGCCCCTGGGGCTGGTGGTGGGCAGGTAAGAGGCTGCATTTCTGCAGCTGGAGAGGCAGTGGAGCCCGGTGCTGTGGTTCATGGCCACTGTAACAGGGGAAAACTGCAGAAAGGAGTGAACGGGGAAAATCCCAGCTCTCTTCTGACAGGACTGGAAAGTCCTGTTTGGAAAATTGGATGAGGAGACAGTCCTGGGAAAATTTGAGCACTGGATCATGGCAAGGGCAGGCAATCAAACCTCCAGTGTATCAGGAGGAGTTTCTGTTTCAATCTCTCTGGACTTAAACTTCTTGCATTATGGCCTGATAAATGTGTCAGTATTTAAAGGAAACCTTTTGTTCCTGTTAATGCTTCAAAGAAGGGACAAGGAGGTGAGTGATGCCAGAGCTGTGACAGGCAGTTGCTGGAGAAGGGAAGAGGCTGTGCATCAGCTGTCCAGCTCACATTTTCTGTCCCAGCTGGCATGAGGGGACAGGACTTTCCTGTTCCCTCATCTCTCGGGATATTGTGCAGTTGCCACTCTTCAGCAAAGCGCTGGTGCTGGGAGCACAGCAATGCTGGAAAAAGCCCTTCCTCCACCCCCCTGAAGTGAGGGTAGCCATTTGTCCGGGGAGAGATTCTTTCCTGCCACACCTGCACTCTCTTCTTTTGCAATTCTCACTTCTAGGAACAACCAGATGCTTAATTATTTTCACAGTTCAGCTTCCAAAGAAAAATATGTGATTCTTGATGTGTGCTGGGCCTCTGCCTGGCCCAGAGTCCATCATCATTGAAGATTTCCCATTAAAACAAATCACAAATGATACTTGTCCTCCCCCCTGGAGATCACAGTGTCTTTCCTTGGTTTTTTCTTCTGGATTCACCTTTTCCTTTACTCACCCAACCATTTTGCTCGCCCAAATCTGAATGGAAGCTGTGGGACAAAGTCAGCAGCAGTGAGGCTGCCACTCTTAGGCATAAGCTAAGGGTCCTGGTGGCCTCACTGCCTTCTGGTGCATCAGGTCCTTGCAGGAAGACAGTTAGATGTCTCCACCAGCTGCATGCAGGACACATGGTTGATAAACACTGTCTGTTGGCCCCTGCCTTAACCTATAGTTCTTGGTGTGTAAAATGCTAAGCAGTCAATAGGGACCCCTTCCTAATGTCAAAAGGCTGAAGGAGGAGGAGAAGACAGTAAGGCTAAGGCCTCTAAGTTAGACCTCTCTCTGTTTAGGGAGCAGACACACCAACGTCTACACGTCAAACAGCTCACACAGCCCAAGCTGGGTGCAAGGAGCGTGCTGCACTATAACCCAAGAGTGGCAGAACAAGCAGGTGGGAAAGGATGGTGAAAGGGGTCTGCTCATGACTGCAGATAGGCTGGTGCTGGAGCCAGCACGAAGCCTCCCTAGGTGTGGGGTTGCCTTTTGCCCTTGCTTTTTATACTTTCCAAAGCTGCAGGGAATGGAAGAGAAAGGCTCCGAATTACTGGGGGAAAAATCAGGCCTTGGGCTCTGCTGTCCAACATCACCACCCTGGCAGTCCATATTTTATCTGTCACCACCATAAGGTTCTTGACAAGTCCAGGGCTGATGCTGAGAAGGTTGAAAGGCATGGAAGGTGGCATCTTGGTTGTGGTTTGGATGAGAAAGGCCTTCAGTGAGCAGGAATGCAAGGAGGAAGAGGAGGGTGTGGGAGGAAATGAGGAGTTTTGTTCTTTGTCTGTAATACAAGGAAGTATGGGAATATCCCTGTGGGATTATCAAAGAGATTTACAAGAATGGGCAGCAGGGAAAGGCTGGAAACAAAATGTAACTTCATGCTGTGTAATGTAATGACGGGTGAATGAGCTGGTGTTGCAGGTGAAAAGGGTGGGGGGGGGCATGCGGAAAGGGAGGAAGGGAAAAAAGAACAGGCAGAGGCAGATATGAGTGCCAAAGGCAATAAAAGCAGAGGACACAGGCATGGCATGGGCTGACAAAAGTGAGGAGGCTAATGGAGAGAGGGCCAGTTAGGAAACTAAATCTGAACTTCACAGGACCTCGATCTGCAGCAGCATGGATGCTCTTGAAGCTTGCAGAGCCACACAGGGCACATGGCAAAGGTGCTGAATGTGAATTTTGAACCCTGGACCAGTGTGAGGGGGCACTGGTAGAAACAAGAACAAGCTAGTGGGCTCTGCAAATAGGAGCCATGCTGAATAAGGAAAAAGTGATACTGGAAGAACAAATGCATAAGGAGCTCTTGCTCTGTCTCCTACAAATGAGACCATGCAACGTATCTGCCAGAATGCCAAGAAGACAGTATGAAGGCAGGTCATCACCAAAACCACTCTCAGAAGATCTTTCTAAAGGCATGGGTGTGGAAAGGGCAGAGGCAGGGTGGACATGCAGCAGTTAAGGGCACATGTTCAAAACTGGGGGTGCCAGGGGGCTGTCCTAAAGTGGACAGTAGTCCCATATCATCTAGTGGACAGGCAAAGCTCTCCAATGAGTAATCCTGCATTAGCAATGCACAAATACACAACATGTCCCAACCTATTTTGCTAGCAAACACACGTTCTCACATTGATCTCTGTCCTACTTGCTCTGCTCATGTTCCTCTGCGTTATGTTACATGGTTACTTTTGCATGACGGGTGGAGGCAAACAGTAGCAAAACCAGCATGTGGTATTTCGGCAATGATTTGTTTAGCTCCAAACTTCCTCGTACAGTAGAACATTTGCTTAATTTATTAAGTCATTGCAGAATTCTTGTAAGATTATAGCAGTGCCTTTCTAGATACTTTGTCTAAATACTGCAATGGGCAGCAGAGAATGTACCACTGCCTCTGAAACTACTCAGCCAGCCTGGTACTACTGATAACTGCATTTTTCTCCATCCCTCTGGCCTTCAAATGAGAAGTATTTGCCTTCAGATGGTATCTATTTAAATATTTGCATACCTGGTCCAGCTGTGTACCCAAGGACTTTTAGACCACTGATAGCTATAGCTGGTGAATGCCTCTGCAGGGCCTTGACAGCATTTCCAGCTCTTGTTCTGCAAGGGGAAACTGAAATGTAGCAAGGCGAACACTGCAGTTTCTATTTCCAGCCGTGGAAGCACTTTGTATTCTTTGCTGGTGAAAAACCTGTAGCAGCAAGTGAGCAAACTCCCACAGTCACTGCTCCCAGCTCAGGTTTAATGGTTGGTCAGAGTGCAAGGTGAGTTCCCAACAAGAAAAAAGCTTTGGCAGATTCTCATCCAGCCCCACACCTGGAAAATGCAGGTTTGCAATGCACATGTGGCCAAGTCTGCCAGAAGGAAGTTTCAGTGCATATACCTGGGGTATGCTCATGCAATGAGAGTGGAAGTGAAATAAAAATTACTCAGGATGACAATTTTATATAATCCTTTCCACAGTGGCTTTTGGCTCCCATGCAAATTAGGAAACACACAGGCAGCTGGGGTGTTCTTCCTCATACCAGCAAACCCTCCTTAGAGCAGGTTGTGCGCCAAGAGCCCCTTGGGAGGAGCAAGGCAGAAAAAGGAATGGGTGTCCCTGTGCAACCTGGGGCCACAGTGTTCTCCAACAGCCTGAGCTGGGCCAGGTGCCAGCAGCACAGAATTCCCCTGGCCAACACTCCTGGCAGAGCTCCATCATCCTGCGTCAGCAGCTTTGCTGCTCCCTGTCTCCATCCAGGAGGTATGGCACACACAGGGCATGGTCACCTTTTACACAACCCACCCTTTACACAGACACAGAACAGGCTAAAAAGTCTGTGGCTAAAAGTAGTCCAGCACTGTGATGCACTGCCACCAGATAATGAGGTGGAGCAGAGGATTTGGGCAAAGTGATTCTGTTTGCATGAATGCTGGAGAGAAACTTGACGAGTAACTGAAGCAGTTAAAGCCACACCTTCATTGCTATGAACTGGACAAGAGCTGTAGCTCCTGCAGTGGGGACACCCCCCGCCTAAATTTCAGGGGTGCGAGGCAGCAGCACGTTTTCACAGGACGTGTTCCCTCTTCTCACAGAAATCCCCTCTGGAAATTCCAAAGGAGTCAGAGTTCAAACCAAAGCTGGGCCAGGTGATGAACAAGAGGTGAGCAGACACAGGGCTGTGCTGCAAGCCTCTAACCTCCCCCGGCAAGAGTTGTGAAGTATTGGAGCTGGAACAAAAGGTGCCATGAGGGCAGGTGGGTGGGTGCTGCCAAAAACAGCCTAAAACCCCCTCTCTAGTGGGTGGCCAGCCTGGTGCTGGAAGAGAGGGGGAATCCCAGCCCCACGATCCCCCTGCTGCAGCGGGTGCAGGAAACACCACCTACGTCTGCTTCCAAAATTAGCTGCAGCAGAAGGGCTGAGAGCTACAAGCTGCTTAGGTGTCTTACCACTGCTAAAGTGAATCACCTAAAAGCCCTGAGACTGTGATCCCAATTGGCTACTAGGTGTTAAACGTTTCTTAAAAAGCAAACCAGATAGATTCCCACAATCTCAGGGAGGTAGGCAATGAACCATTTCACAGACTAGGTATGGTAATCTGACTTTTTTTTAATAAATACATATCTCACATGTACCAAAATAATTATAAACAAAAAATGTACAGTATTTACACAATATACAGTTGCTAAAAAGTGTAGCAATTATGACACACATGGTGTGAAACACACTTTTCCAATGCCCACAGTTAACATTATTGCTACTTTTGCCTAAGAGCCAAGAGGACATCAGTCCCTTGGTCTGACTCCTCTACCTGGGATGGCCCACTGAGAGCAGCTGAGGTCAGTCAGAAAGGACAGGGACTGCCACCAGCCCAATGCAAATGAATGCAGAGTCTCTGAAAAGGGGTGTTGGCATGAGTCCACCTTGCCATGAAAGGACACTTGCTCCATGTAGTACTTAATGCCACAAGAGAGCCTCCTGTAATGAGCAGGTTGGATGTGCAGTCTGTTACCTTCACAGGGCTGAGAAGATTGGCTATGTGGCTCTTTATCAGGTGGTGTGAATAATCACAGGTCTGTACTGATGTTACACATCCCACTCCCCTATTTAAACACAAGGCAGATCCTGGAACTGTCCTGTTAGAATCATGTGCTCCTTCTCCTCGCTGGGCAGCGTAGTACTTCCCTCCTCTTTTTTCTCTCCACATTGTGACTTTCTTTTTAAATGAAGAAAGTCAGTTCTTCTTCTATACATATACATGTATACAGTCACTTCTTTTCAGAGACAGCTCTGCTTTAAAATGTCAGCTGTCGTCCTCCAATAAGGCAATCATCATATATAAGCTGCAAAAAAAACCCCAAAACACTGTTAATGCAAAAATATTACTTAAAGTATCATATCCACTCTGGGATAACAGCCAAATTCTGCATGCCCAGACTTCAGCAGTGTATAAAATTTCTACACCAAAATGGTTACATATGCCATTTAATGCAGAACTCAGAAAAACAAATTCTAGGGAGGAGAAAACCACCCACTAACTTGAATTTTCTCTGATGAATTTCTGTGTCAGCCACAGAATGGTGTCCAGAGAACCATGTCGCATGAAGTTAACTCCATTCCCTCATGTTATTTTTTACATTTTATTCCTACTCTGTTTATATGCTTGCTCCATCTGCCATTTTGCTGATTGTTGATAGCATAATCTTTTGTATACCTGTCTGTTATACAGCCAGAGGGGCGTGCTATCAGAGTGACACCAAAAAATACCCTGCACAGGACAAGATTTTCCCATTCTCTTGTAAAGATGAGAACTGCTACTTACTTCATCCTCTGTGAACTCCGGCTCCGATTCACTGCTCTCTTCATCCTCGCTTTCTGGCAACATCTGCAGGTCAGCTGTGGTCAGCTGCTTCAGCTGTTCCTGTATGCTTGAGTTGTCTCTTCCCCATGTGAGTTGATAGGGGGAATAGCCCTGATAGGTCACTTTGTTCACATCTGCCCCATGTTTCACCAAAAGCGACACTAGGTCTGAATTCTGCAGATCGACTGCCAAATGTAGTGCTGTTCTGCCATTGCATGGCTCCTGTGTGAAAATAGCATAAGGTTCAGCATGTTAGGAGAGGCAGAGCCATTGTCAGATCATCATTGATTCTTAAGACTACAAAGCACCACTCAGTTAAATTCATGGTAAAAGTTACATACCTGTGCATTTACATCGGCTCCCAAGGACAGCAGATACTCAACAATACCCAAGTATCCTTGAATAGATGCCAAATGAAGACATGTATGTCCTGAAACACAAAGGGAAAACTTCAGTAACTCTAACTCAATGCCTCATCAGTATTTAAAAGTCAAGATGATAGGCCAGGATGGTATCTAAATTTGCAATTCATTCACAGCAAAAGGGTGTTTTCCAGAAGAACTTTCCAGCTTCCAGTATGAATAAAAGGGCTGGATTTTGAGAAGATTTCTTGAAGGCTTTATTCCAGTGTTTGAGTGCAACTTATTACAACCAAAAAAAGGAGGAGCAGGGCAAAGGCACTCACTGAAAATGCAAAATTTAAAGCCATGAGAGACTATGATCAACAGTGAGAAGGCCTACAAGACAATGGCATTTTAGAAGAGTCAGACACTGCTGTATGCTTTGGGCTCCTCAACTCTCAAATGGGGCATAATAATCCTTCTCCACCTCTCCAGGGACCTTTGAGATCTACCAGAGACCAACCCTATCCTCAGCACAGCACACTAAGATGAACTGTTCAGGAGTGTGCCCATACCGTTGTAGTTGGTTGCCTGCAGGACAGCGAGGAGGTGGTGTGGCTGGCAGTACTGCGTGAGCACGCTGACGCTCCTGAGGGAGCCCTGCTGGCAGGCAATGTGCAGGGGGGTGTTTCCTCGGAAGTCCCTGATTTCCAGGTCGCATCCGGCCTTCAGAAGATGCTCAGCAATTTCAGGCTGATCAGTTATCACTGCCAGGTGAAGAGGAGTCTGCAAGCGTAAGAGCAAAAGCAGACTGTAAGTTACACCACGAACTTGGCAGCAACATCTAGACAGCACACCTCTTGACCACTTGGTGATTTGTGCCAAATCACGAAAGCACGCCCCATAATCTCAGTTCTTTGTGCTTCCCAAGCTGTTGTATAGTTGCCCATTCATCTGGAAGTGATGCACTTTGGGCTCTCTGGATAAACCAACAGTCAATTGGTATGAAGGGTATCATTAACATCTCCATAAAGAGGGATGCAACCCATTGCATCATATTTGAAAAATGTGGGCGTTAAATGCCACTCTCTTGGGGGAGAGGAAGCATTGTACCAACACCGGCTGGAGCCAGCTGGGGACTTTCCTGAACGCAGGCTTTGATTCAATTGATTCCATCAATAAAACAAAAAAAAAAATTAAAGGGACTTTTTGGGGGGAATTCCCCAGAGGGACTGGGTGGGTGTGGCAGGGGCTGATCCGGATTTGGGGCTACCGAGGTGAAAGTACCTGGCTGAGGTTATTCTGGAAGTTCAGGAAAGCCCGGTCACCGGCTGCCTGCTGGATCACCTCCAGGCTCAGGGCTTTTTCCTCGTGAATAATGGCCAAGTGGAGAAAACTGCAGGGGGGAGAAAAGGAGTAATGAAGCGACACGCGTTAACCCCCCCGACGCTGCGTTCAGCCCCGCGCGCGGCGGGCCGGGCCGGGTCACGCGCGGCTGTCGCAAGCCGGGGCTTTCGGCGCGGCCGGGGCTTTCCGCGGCCGCGGGAGCCGCCTCTGCCTGGCGCCGCTCCAGGGACTTTCCGCACCCCTTCCCTTCCCTCCCGGCGCGGCCCAGCCCGGCGCCGCCCCGCCGGCAGCACATCCTGTCCCGGACTGGTCGTGCCGAGTTCCCAACCGTGTCCAAGCCACCCGTGCCCCGTCTTCGACCCTCACTTACGTGTCCCCGTCCTCCGTCAGCTGCTGTGCCCAGGCGGGCGGCTCGCGGGGCTGCAGCCGTATGTCCTCCAGCTCCTTCACCAGCTGCCGGTACTCCTCCTCCTTCATGGAGTCCAGGCCACTGTCGTGGCGGTCGTCGAGTGGGAAGGCGCCCTGACGCTCCTTCTTGGGGTGCTCGTAGCCGTCCATGGCGGGCGGCTCGGCGGCGCGGCGAGCGCTGATCATGGCGGCGGAGCGGCGGGCACTGCGAGTGAGCGGCGGCGGCGGCGGTGCCTCGCATATACAGCGCGGCCGGGGGATTTCTGCGGGGGAGGAGCCGCCGAGGACGGGAATTTCCAGCCAGTCAAAGCCCGACCGACGGGTCTAGTCCTGCTCGGCGCCGAGGGCGCTGGCAGGGAGGGCGGAGCGGCTCGGGCCGCCCAGAAGGGGCGTCGGAGGGGCGGGAAGAGATCAGGCCGGGAGAGAACTTGGCGTTTTTCCAGGCGGGAAGTACTCGCTTCCCCGGCGTGCCCGTCGGTACTTCCCTGCCGCGCCCCGGGGGGTTTTCCCTGCCCTGCCCGGTCCTGGGGCTCCCGATGCCTTCTCCCCGGCGGGGTCCCACTCCACCTCGGGTCCTTGCGCGCTGCGGGGCCCCTCGAAGGCGGAGGAGCGCCTCAGTGCTGGGCACTGCTGGCCCTGATTGCACCCTGCATTCCCCCGACATTCTGTCAATTTCGTAAGAGGGGCTGCAGGATCACAGAATCAGAATAATTTGGGTTGGAAGGGTCCTATAAAGAAGATTTTTTTTTCCTGTCTTGCAACTGTTTCTGGCCTCACTGAGTGTCTGCGCGTTTTTCCCTCTTTGGTCATTTTCCCATGGGATGGCATTCCTTTGAACAAGAATTTAGGAGAAAATAAAGGCCCGTCTAGACCAACCAGCCTGCCATGAGCAGGGACATCTTCAACTGGATGCCCCATCCAACCTGACCTTTAATTTTTCCAGGGATGGGGCATCCACCACCTTTCTGGGCAATCTGTAACAGTGTTTCACCACCCTCGTTGTAAAAAATCTTTTTCCTTATATCTAATCTAAATTGACCTTCCTTCTGATTGAAACCCTTGTCTTATGGCAACAGGCCCAGCTACAAAGCCTGTCCCCATCTGTTTTTATATACTGCTTTCAAGCACTGCAAGGCCCCAGTATGGTCCTCACAGGTGTCTCTGGCCAGAGGGCCAGGCCGTAAGCATTAACACTCTTAGAAGCTTCATCACCCACGAGGTGCAGTGTAGCACACCACCTCTTTCTTCCACAATCTGCACAATGACAGATCCCTGAGCTTGTGAGGATCATTTTGAAGTCTGATGAGAGGGACCACCTTAGGAGTCATTAAGCAGCGCTCATTAGAAACAAGCTTTATAACAAGCCCAGGGCAGCAAAGTACTTCTAAAATGTCAGGGAATCAAATACCACCAGAGCGAAGCTGAGGCTGCTACTGCATCAGTACACTGTGTCTGCCCTGCTTGGCGGGGAGTGTCACTTGGAGAGATTCAGGCAGTATTGCACATGATGGATGTTATGCTGCCACAACGCCTGCAAGTGTACAGGTGTTGCCTGAGCATTTAGAGGATTTTGCATCTCTGGTGTGTAAGTTTTCACTCTGTTTCAGTGCTGTGGGACCAGTACTGTGAGAATTCTGAGCCACTCCTGTATATCCAGTTCTGGTCCAGGACTGGACAAGCCTCTTTCAAAGGGTACATATCTGTAACAGAACAAATGTTTTAAAGAAGAAATTACATCTTCAGCCATTATTCTTACTTTCTCTGGCCGTTCCTAGTGACGCTTCTCTGCCTTTTTTTTTACTGCTGTCATGCCATCTGTGGGAAATAAAGACTGGATAAATGCAGGATCCCACATGGATAAAAGGCATTGTCTGTCTGCAGGGCTGACAGCACTGAATTTTTTCCTGGTGAATTTTTGCTTCTGCTTCTCAGATGTAGGGGATTCCCAGGAAGAATTTTTCTTCTCTTGCAACTATTGCTGGCCTCGCTGAGTAACAGTGTCTGTGCTTTTTTTCCTTTTGTCATTTTCCCATGGGATGGCATCCCTTTGAACAAGAACTTATGAGAAAATCCAAAGATGAAAGGAAGAGCCAGAGGAGAGGAAGAATGCCTGGCTTTCTGTGAGCAGATGTTTCTAATTTTCAGCCCAGCTGTGCCATTCCTGGGCTTCTTTTCAGTGTTCATCACTTGGCCTGGGACAACCCAGTGGTGCTTTTGGGCAGTTTTAGAAAAAAGCCATACAAGTCTTTCTTTTTTAAGTTAAAGGTTATGAAAGTTTTGTAAGCTTTTTGAAACAGTTCCCCGTTTTTAATGTAAATTGGCAGGGGAAATTTAATTAACAAATTAATCTCCTCCTATCTGCTTCTCTGCAAAAAAGGACGATGTGAGTTGAAAAGCAAGCTCCTGCTCTGCCTAGCAGGGGAATGAGCCCAGCAAGGACCTTGCTGTCTGCAGTTGGGATTTTGCTAGAACCACACAGACGTTGAACTTGGAAACTTCTGTCCTAGCTGTGATGGCTGGAAATTGAGTTCAGCAAAAGGTATTCTTTGCCTCCTTCTATAAGTGACCTCCAGCTGCTCTCACAGGCCATCACAGGACTATTTTTAGCAAGCATTTGCCAGCAGCAGCCTCTTTTCAGAGGCACATGAGATGCTTTTATTTTGTGTGTGTTTTAACTTGGCAGTACTGCAGGCAGTTGTAGGTGGCAGAAAGGTGATGGAAAATGTTTTCTGGATGGAAAGTCATGCTGAGGCCAGCCCACTTCCTGCCCCAGGGAGATGCTGTTGCTCTGCAGCCTGGCCCTAGGCATCATGGGGGGGCCAAGACATGGGCCAGTAACCCTGGGTGTTAGGAAGCCAAAAGCACAGCTCAAGAAGGGATTTAGCCCTAAAACCATAAGTAAAGCAGCAGCCAGCTGCAGATGCAGGGGCAAATGGAGCCCTCATAATGATAAAGCAAATAAAGCTGCTGTCTTCTCTGCAACTCCTCATAGTTAGCATAGTCGTTGTACAATATTTGCCTGAAGGTATGACGTATAGAAGACAGCATAAAGCAAAGGTTTTGGAGTGGTGAAGGTCATCGGTGCTGCTTTGCGCTGTTGAAGTACTGTCCTTTTTCTTTTTTTTTTTGAAAACCATCACATTCTAGCAGTTTTTCTGTACAATTTTCTATATGGTCCACAAGAGGAAAAAAATAGAAAGAAACAAACCCAGATTTTGGGATATAGGGTGGAGCCTATCACAACCCTAGTTTCCTGTGTGGCCTCTCACCTAAGTGTTGCAGTTCTGGGAAGCTCAGACATGCCTCCCAGGGCATGGAGCAGCTGTACCTATCCAGGGACAGGGGTTGGCCCTGCTGAAACAGGAGCAAAATTTCATGAACACTGCAGTCATCTGTGCCAACCTGAACCTTCTTTGTCTGCTTGTGTATTCTGGTTTAATACCTCTGCTATGTCTGCATTAATTTCACAAGAGTGTTTTCTGTGCTTACCATCTTGAGAGGAGATTATCATTCTCTGCATTTTTAATTTGGGATTATGTTAACAGTCTCTGCTGCCTGGTCCAGCAGGCACTTCAAGGCCAATGGACTACCTAAAAGTTACTTTAACAATGTAAAAGACTGTAACCATGGGAGGTGGTTTTGCACCTGATACCTAAGAGCTAGGTTTTGCAAAAGTCTCCTCCACTTTAAGTCCTTGAGCACTCAATTGGCAAGGCTGTGCTGCTGCAGGGATGTCATGTTTGTTTTTATTCTACCTTGCAGAAAGCAACTGGCAGGGCTCCTAGAAGCAGCCTCAAGTGTCTGAATACTGAAAATGGGCAGTAGGGTTTTAATCAGTTTTAAAAGTACGTGAAGAATTCTTGTGCTGCTTCCTCCAGCAAACACATTAAATTGTAATTTTCTGATTGCCACGCTAATCATGACAACCGTCTAGTGCTGTTGATTTACCAGAGTTGGTCCCTCAACTTCATCCTTTCGTGATTGCTGCTGCAGATACCCATTAACTGTTTCCTCTCATTTAATCTCGAAGATTGTACATGGCTCCCAGTAAATGTACCAGGGAAACAGCATCCAGTAAGATCTTGGCCCAGGATGTTAAAGCCAAAAGCAAAGCAAATCAGTGAAGTAGACCTGCTGTCTGTACATGTATGTGCACATGCAGATACGCCTTGGAATAGGACTCTGGTTTGTTGCTTCAAAAGTCTATGGACTCTGCTAGTGCAAGGGAAGCCAGGGGACACTTGACATTGTCATTCTGATAATATTTTGCAGTTAAAATCCACATATCTCAGTTTCCCATTTACAGCTGCTACAGTCAGCTCCAAACAATTAGTCTGGTGGTAAATAAGGAAAATGTATTTTCCTCCTGCTTTCGAATAGTAATATAAGTAACTAATTTGAAAGCTTTAAAAAAACCAGTCAAATGAGAGAACAGAAAGTTATGCAAAGTCCATTTTTGTCAGCCAGGATGAGGGCCAAAGGTAGCCACATGTGCCATGTGGCCTGTATCCCTACCTCCTCAAACCTTTTTATCAGAGGTTATTATGGGATGGTCATATACTCCAAAGAACAGAATGGTGGATGCAGTAGGAAGCATTTCTGCACCTTATTTAAGCTGATATAATATCCAAGCAAATAGTGCACAGGGTAATTTTTGGCCCGTAAAGCCAAGGTCCAAATTAGGGCATTTAAAGTCCTACCCATGTGCCACGGACACAAAAATAGAGTTAGCTGCAGTGTCCTGACCAGAGTCTAATGGATCTAGAGTTCTGGTTGTCTACACTAGTCTGTTTTTATTTTTTAGCTGCAGCTTATTTTTGGCATGTCTTAAACTGACATATTGCATCCTTGGGAAGGTCTGTATTTCTCTGTGTGAACTGTGGGCTGTTTGCTTATCAGTTGGCATTTCTGGGGATACTTAGGGATGTGATATACTATATCAATTTAAACTGCTTTTGTTGTTATGCCTTAAGGGTAAATATAAGTCAAGTAATTTGAAATTTGCTACCACTTGGAAGACAAGTTTTCTCTGGCATCATTCCCATTTTTCATGCGGAAGCTTTGTTAAAGCATGTTGCTCAAAAAGCTTTAAGCCGATGCTCACTGCCTGATGCAGCAAAGCTTGCTGCCGCACGTGTTTCATGCAGGAGAAAAGAATCTTGGGGAGGGAGAAGAGAAGTAAAGGCAGGTCTCTTGAGCTTGTTTTACTAATTCCCCTCCAGCAATAACATTGCTCCCCATCAGTACAGCTCCCTATGTGGTTTGCAGACAGAGTGGAAGCACCTGATGTGGAAAATATGAACTGGGACCATGCTAATAATTAAAAAGGGACTTTCCCTCTGCAGACAGCTGTGACATTTGGTAATGTTACAGTCTCTAGTTCTTCCCAGAAAGTGGGGACATTGCAAAGGTGGAGAGGGCAGAACAGTGGGACCATGCAGAAAACTGAGCTGGTGAGCATTTGGGAGGGATAGCTAAGTGGCACTCACCTGGCAGAGTGGTCAAGGTTGTGCAGAGGGGAGAGCTACTTTCCTTTCTGTTTGGATTACAGAGAAAGTCAAAACTGGATCTGGATATAAATTTCTCTGTGGTACTAGATGGTATTTTGAGCAAACTAGGGACCTTAACAGAGTTACTCCAGGACTGTCAGAGCCTGGCTGCGTGTGGGCAGTGAGAGCTGTCTGTTTCAGCATGTGGTTTGCTCTGAACCTCTAATGCTCCTGTGCAGCCTCTGTGCCTAAAGTTGGTGGGTGCAAATAATCCTGGATAAACATAAAAAGCCAGCACACTGCTCCTCTGTGCACAGTGGGAGCCCAGTGCAGCAGATGGGCACACGGCAAGCCTCAATTAGAAGCTGAACTGCATGCGGGCCCAGGGATTTCCCTGGGGACGGATGTGGCAAACACAGGGGCTAATGAACTGAGTGCTGTAGCTGTGTGTCTGAGCTAGCAGGGGAGCTGCCAGGAGAGGAAGCAGGAAACACTAGACAATACTAACGGCATAACCCTGAGAGGAAAAACCCACAACAACAGAAGATGAACTTTGGGCTGTGTGCTTCCTGAAAAAGCCCAGGGACTGCCAGCCAAGGGACTGTCGAGGTCAGCTCCTCCTGTGCACACCCTCTTTGGAGGAAGGCAGGCTTTTTGCTCTCTCTGCCTTCTGTTGGTGAAAGTCCTCTGGAGTCGCACAGCCTGGCAGACTGCATGGCTCCGGGTGTGGTATCCCCAATCTACCATCCACGAATTGCCTGAGGCTGGCAAGGGGTGTCGGCAGCAGCTGCTGCTGAGATAGCTCTTAAGAGGGGCTTGGCTGTTAGATATCTCAGTGCAAAACACCCATCTGGGTGTTCTGGTGCTCTGCTCGGGAAGTTCCCAAGGTTTTAACCTAAGTTTTTTCTGGCATAGTTGTGAGCTGTGCTCAGAGCTGGATCATTGGCTGTGTCATCAGGGAGCATGCAGCATTGTCCAAGGGCTGGATGTGCTTCTGGTGCCATGTCCTGGTCCAGTCCATCCTTCTTCTAGGCGAACAAATGGCTGTTGAAGAGAGTGGGACTGCAGCACGCGGGGTATCAGAGCTATTCTTTGCAGGAGAGCAAGCTGGGAGAAAATCTTCAAAGGAGAGCAAAGAGCTAGACTGCATTTAAAGAAGTGTTAGGTGGTCTGATTTACACCCAGAGAGGCTAAAGGCAGGCTGAGAGAGGTTAAATATGTCCCATGTTCTGCATGCTCCGAGTATTATATATCCTGCAGTCCCAGGACAGAGGTTCTCTAAACCAGGTTATAAAAAAATCCTAATTTTCTTGCACAGCTCTTGTTCCCTCTCATTTTCATGCAGCCAACTGTTTACTCTGAGCATGACCTCTCCCAGGGCAGGTGATGACTGGCAGCAATTTCAGGGCCACCATCACATGTGGGAGCCAGGAAATGAGCTGTGCCATCCTGTGGTACTGCTTCACTTCTGCTGCCCAGGCAGTGGTCAGAAGGTGGCTGTTTCTGCCGGTCCTGTGGTACCCGAGCTGCATGTAGAAAAGGGGAACTGGAAGTAACACTGCATCTTACAGAGTGGGCTGGGATCAGTGGTTCATTATTGAAGCTGTATTGGGAAGAGGGAGCAGATGGAGATTGCAATGCAGATTTTCTAGCCTCTAAGGAGTTTAAATTTATCTCTCTCCAAGGCCATATCCATTTCTGGGGTAACTTTTAATTTAGCATATGCCTTTTAGGGCTCTGATTTCTTTGGATTTCATGGAAGTTATTTACTAACTTATGGTTGTAGTATTTCCCAGACAGAAATATCTCTCCAGGATAAGCTCCTGCCTTTCTTGGAAAGATAGTTCATGCATTGCAGTAAAGTCAGTTCTTCTATTAATCCCCCATCCTGTGCGCATGTTGTGGTGACATCTGGAGGGCCTGCCCATGGCATAGCCCTGAGGGCACATGGTGCTGGCCATCCCTAGATGTTCAGCAATCCTGTATAAATGGTGGAAACTAGTCCTCGAGCTCTTCCCGGACCAAATGACTGAGCAGGCAAAAATACAACTTGCTTGGGAAAACACTGACCTCTGGTAACAGGCTTAGGGTCATGGGCTTGGTTTTATGCTTAAGTCAGGAAGAGTTGTGGAGGCTCTGAAACACATTTGTGGGAAAGTCAGCAAGGGAAGTGAGGTGGGAGGGAGTGATTTTCCCCAGAGCACTAAAGAAAATCTCCATCAGCCTGTCTTTGAAACAACTGTTTGACTGTCACACTCTTTAATTCTTCTTCCTGACCTCACAGACGCAAACCCTTTTCTTGTCTGCATCCTCTGCCTCCCAAAGCCCAGCATCCCACTATTGCACCTAGCAGCTGGCAGTTCTTTGGCCCTGCAGACCTGGGAGATAGAAATCATCACAGTCAAAGTGCCCTTGGGTCCCAGGAGCCTGCAGGAACTCTTGCTGCTGGAACAGTGGTCTGCCCATTTGGGCTTTTCCAGAGAGCTCCAGGTGGGAAAACTTTAACATCAGTTCTGATCTCTCTACATTGTCATGGTGCTGTACAGGCAGAACCTTACCTGTGACCTTCTGAATGTGGTGAAGGACACTGTGGGAAGACACCCATGATCAAGCCCAGAGCTTCACCACTGCATGAGCCCTCCCATGTAGGCAGGCACTGTTGCAGGGCAGGGGCTCAGCCTGGCTTTGGGGGAGTGGGGTGAGCCTCTCTGTGGAGGAGGGGCAGGAGGGTAGCATGAGCAGGGTCTTAGCTCATGGGGCAAGGGTGGAGTGTGCTTAAGAGGGTGGAGTAGGAAATAGCTTACTGGGCTGTTGCACTGCTGCCCTCACAAGGTGGCACCCACTCAAGTGGAGTTTGGAAGGAACCCCTTTCAGCTCAGTTTAGCTCAGGTTTTTTTAATCCTTTTGGGGTGAGCTGCTGTGAGAAATCACACCACATATGATCAAGCATGCATTGGCAGAGGCAGGAACATTTCCCAAATGGTGTCTTCCCTAAGGACCATCCAGAGGCACCAAAATGCATTGTCTTACAGGAAGGATGGAGCCCCTGGGAGGTGGATTGGGCAGATAAAAGCCTTCTCCTTGGGAGCCCAACTGCACATTAGTTTCAGCTGCATCATCAAAGTGAGTCATTCAATAAAAACAATTAGCTGAGGAAATATCACTAAACAGTAATAATTATCCAAACGTCCTAGCATTGACCATTTCAATGACTAAATCAACACAATCAATTGTGTTAATGAATGCTAATTCAAATCTAATAACTTTCTGGTTTATTTGATTATGTATAAAGAATTGACCTGCAGTGTTTGGACAGGATAGGGTAGCAGACCAGCCAGATGCTTGGTCACCTGTCTACCCTGTGGACTCTGTGAATGTGTGATCCCCAACCTGGCAACAGCACATAGCAGTGTCCCCTGCTTAGTCTGCAGAGCAGTAGAAGAGTGCTTAGATGATGTCTAGGTACATCATCTGGGCAGGCAGCTTTCTTGGACTTCAGAGAGACTTATGCCCACACAGAAATGTGGTGAAGCCTCTCAGGAGAGGCTACATTCTCCTTTCTGCCTCCTTGCCTTAAGGGTCTCACAGGGGTCTGAATTTCCTAAACTGGGTGACTGGACAAAGTCACACAACCACCAGATATCCATGTTGTCTGCCTGGGAACAAAGGGGTATGGAGGGAACTCATGCTTAAAAATGACAATTACAGTTTCAGTCAAGAACTTGTAATTCATGTTGGAAACTGACCCTCTGGCTCAGGTTTTTACTCTCTCCTCCTGACCTCATCACTGGTACCTAGGCTCTGGAGGCACACAGGTCTTCCCTGAAGTGCTTCATGTTCTGGATGGACCGTGATCATTGTTCATTTTATTATGCATAGATGTTGTTTTGTTGTGTCTAGACATTGGTATGATGCTTGCCACCGCAGTATCTAGAAATTATGGATGTTATAGATCCAGTGGGATTCAGCTTGGTGCTGGAATTGCCCTCACGCTTCCCTTAAAGGTGCAGTGAGCTCCTCCATCCCCACTGCCAGCACACCAACCCTTCTTAGTCCATACTTGTAAGTTCTTGGAAGAGATTCATTCAGAAAAGTTTGCTCTTTATTAGTATTTCAAGAACGAA
Source organism: Corvus kubaryi (assembly GCF_017639235.1). Classification (NCBI taxonomy): domain Eukaryota; kingdom Metazoa; phylum Chordata; class Aves; order Passeriformes; family Corvidae; genus Corvus; species Corvus kubaryi. The sequence continues at coordinate 11,784,475 of NW_024582054.1, forward strand.
ATCAGCAAAGGTACCAAGAAAGCAGCCTGCCCTGAAAACTGATGCCTATTATACTATTTTCACATGGCTGTAGAAATTGTTACGTTTAGCTGTCCTGCTCTGCAAAGGCAGGAAGGAGTGAGTGTGTCTGGCATAGGGATCAGTGATGCACTTTTGCAACATGGTGGCTAAAACCCAGCACCTCTGAGGTGGGCAGCTGTCAGGCTGTGCTCATGCTGCTCACGCTGATGCTCTGTCCACTGAACCACACTTTTGCCTCAGGTGAAAAGCAGTGCAGGCACCAACAAGGTGAATTTCTCCTGCTGCCTGCTATCTGTTCTCACTCTGGCATGGAAGGGTTTTCTAAGTGGGGCTAACAGGCAGGTGAATCACTACAATGTGCTGCAGCAGGTTTGGCTCTGTCCCTCTTGCACTCACCATCCACAGGTCTAGCAGTGGGAACAGGAGCCATTCCAGGGAGCTGGGAACCTTTGCCATCAGCTGAGGGAGTCTGGCTATGCTGTTTTTAGGAGCAGCCCTTGTACCACAAGGACAGGGCTTCTTGGCTTGTTTGCTAGTATTAACATTCATTTGCTCTCTGAAACAGTCTTGGTTAATTTTTTTTTTTAGGTCATTCTGTGTAACATAATCATATTGGAGTAGAATTCTTCTGCCTAATCAAATGAAACTTCATGTAGTTAGTTTGTCCTTAGCATTTACTAATGAATGGGATTGTGAGGATTTGGTTTCTCACATGGTTAATAGGAAGGCATTTAGATAATTACAGCTGTCTAGTGTCTTTCCACTGCTAATCGCTTTTACTGCCTGGCTCATTTCCAGACCAGCAAGTGAAACGCTGGCACACATTTGTGCAGGGAAACTGGCCCTGTGGTTATATATTGCTGTATTCCTGGTATGATGGTTTGTAGGTGTGAAGTCAGTTCCCAGCTCCAACCTAAATTTCATATGAGCTTCAGAAAATCGCAGCCATGCTGTGATCCTGCTTTCCCGCTTGTCTACACCATGCTAGGTCACGTAGTCCAGCGCTCCCTCCCCGACACTGGCCAACTGAAGACACTCAGAGAAGAAAAATATAAGAAAATATGTAATGGTCCCAGTCCTGGACTGTGCATCTAGCTTCCAGAGCTTTAGGAGCTTTCCATGTACCTTTGTTTAGAAGCTGCAGTGAATTTCTCTAATCCCTTGCTGGACTTTGCCACATCTTTGATCTCCATGACATCCTGTGACAATGATGCTGAACAGAAAACTGCACCAAAAATCCTTGGTGTTTGTTTTAAAACTAGTAGGTGGTATTTTAATTGAGAAAATTCAATACTTCTGTTCAGTGAAACAGGGAATGAGATTTTGTTCATCACCTTTTTAGGGCACCTGTGATGTGACTGAGCTGTCACCACCCTCTGCTGTCTCCTTTCCAAGCTTCAGCTTGTCCTGCTTCTATCCTGGTTATTTTTTTCTCAAATGAGAACATTTCCATACCTAGTTACCTTTTACAGACCCTTTTTTTTTTTTTTTTTCCTGGCTATCATTTTAATACAGAGTGCAAACTGTAGTTAAGAAGGATTTACAGAAAGCTAAAGCGATGTTTTCTGTTTTTTTCTCTGTTTAGTCATATTAATTCTGGTAATTCTTTCTGGTGTTTTGCCCACTATGGAGCCTTCATCTCAGGTATCTGTCATGGCTCTGAAATTAATTTCCTAGTGAAACCAGTTCATTTAAAGTCTGTGGCACATATAGATTTTCCCCCTCAGGTTTTGTATAGTGTATTTGTTCATGTGGAATTTAATGCAAAATCTAACTTCTTATTGCTGTGCTACATGACATTATGAAATGTCTGTACTTTTCAGCTGTAGTTTAATCTTTTCTGAATAATTCTGTATCAACTGCAGCCTTTGCTGCTTTGCCCTTCTCTTCTTTTACTTAGATCATTTATGGATGTGGTAAACGACTTAGCATTGTTTTCTTTAAAGACAAGATCTGGGGGAGGAAACATGCTGTTACATAAGCTAAGTGAAGTGTGTTACAGTGATGATTACGGTAGTGATAATTCTCATAACCTTATTTGTCACTGCTCTGTCCTTTGATAGTTATCTTGTTGCTAGCAAACAGTTCAGTAGCTGTTTGGAACAGTACTACCTTCTTAGGAGCTAAATGTGTCAAGGGGTTTCTGCCAGCAGGAGAGGTTTCTGTACTGGTAAGATGAAGAGAACCAGGAGGACGTCATTTTTGGCCAATATTAAATTAAAATTAGGAGCTGTGACTACTGGTCTGGGAGAGATGAGGGACCCTCAGAAACTCTAGCATCCCTCCCAGCATCCACTCCTCAGTTTATTATGACGGCATTTAATTTTAATTAACACATTTTCGTTTCTTTTCGTTTCGTTTCGGTTAGTTTAGTTTAGTTTAGTTTATCATTACTTCCCCCTCGTCCTTTCCTGGTTACTCCCCCCAGGGTTTTAGTGCAGGACCCCTCTCCGTCCCGCTCCTCCCCCGGTGGCGGAGTGGGGGAAAAGAGGAAGGCGAAGGGGAAGGGGAAAAGGGAAAGGGGCAGGAGAAGGGGAAAGCGCCTCCCCCCCGCCGCCGCAGCCCGGCGGGAGGAGCTCGTCCGGCCGGCGCAGCGCTGCTCTCGCCGCCGCTGTCCCCGCCGCTCGCCCCTTCCCTTGCGAAGCTCAGGGGAGGGCTGAGGGCGGTGCTGGGTTTCCCTCTAGTGGTGCCTGAGCTCTGCAGAGGGATGCAGTGTCCCTTCCAAGAGGCCGTCGCTGCTTGGCAGGAGTGGCCGGGTTAGGAGCTCACCGAGCTCACCTTTCCAGAGGTACCCGATCCATGAAGATGGGGATATGTCTTCAGGCGAACAGCTCTGGCTTTATAGCAAAAACGGTACAGCCGTGTTTCCTCCATTAAGCTCCCAAGGTATGTCTTTACGAAAGACGCTTCTTCTCTCCTTGACCATGTAAAGTCAGCGTTCTTGTTGCTTTCTTGTTCGATAACGACACTGTTTGGTGCAGTCCAAGTCTGCTGGCATTTGGCGCAGCATTCATGGCACAGCTAAAAAGCTTGTTTCCAGGAATCTGTATCCGGATGAGTTAGGATGCTGAAGCATCAAGCTTGTTCCTGGTCACCTGATGCCTCTTTGGGGAAGTCCCTGTCAGGTTGTGTGACTCTCTCAGTGATTTGCTGCTATCTGGTATTACAAGCAACAGGCAGAAATTGGTAAAAATAACAGTAGAATTGTTGAAAATAACCACACTTTAAGTCTTCAGAAAACAAAGCATTAAACATATGAGAACTGAGGTAAAAAGCCTTGTATGGACAGGAAACTCTTCAGAGATACTCACAGTTTATCACAGAAAATTCTGAGTTGGAAGTGACCCACAAGGATCGTTGAGTCCAACTCTTAATCTCTAGCCACTGCATAAACATACAGTAATCTCCTTCTCCACAGCTACTTGCAGGGCCTTCAAGTTTTCTCAAGATGTTCTGGGTAAGGGATTTTCATATTCTTTGAAAAATATCCCATGTCTCAAGGCAGTTGCAGGTGGATAGCTAAATCCTCCAGCTCCTCGTAGATCTAATATAAATGGCATCAGTGAGTGAATTGCAGAGATCCTGAATGGCAACAGCTCAGAGCAATTCAGAGCATGCTGGCTTGAGCCCAAGGGTGGGGTGTCCTGCCTGCAGGGTGTCCTGCCCAAGGATGGGGTACCCTATGCCCACCTTCCTGAGAAGTTTGGAGTTACTCTGAGCAAACATCATGCCTGCTCCTCACTGCCTATTCACTGGGAATGCTAGAAAGCTCAATGCAGATATTTTTAACTTGTCCTGTTCACCATTAACCAAACCAAACACTTGGGAGGAGCAAGGTGCAGGACCTGCTGACCCAAGCCTTCAGGTGTGTCTGCATTGCATCATTACCTTGTGCCTCTATGTCACTGTGTTTCAGAGTAAACCTCTCTCCCCTTGCTCAGTCTGACCACATTCTCTTCTGAGACAGGCAAGACTGTTGAGGCAATGCCACCTGTTGTTGACCCTCATTTGACCATCTTGGCACCTGCATACTGGCAATACCACTTGCATTCTCCAGCACGGCCGTTGGCCTTGCTTGCTGCTTGTATTTCCTGCTAACCTGTTATTTTCCTCCCTCTCAGTCCCTTCAGCAGCAGCTGCTAGAAGCCATTACAGGGCTGCACTCTTCTCATCGTAAGTGGGTCTTGTAATGAGAAAAGGAAACGTTGTTTTGTTCCTTGACATCTGGAAGAGGAAACAGGTGATTCTTCTGATTATTGCCCTTAAAATGAATAAGCTTATATTAAGGATGCTTTAAAATGTTATTAGTGTGTTCAAGTAGCAATGTTAATAGTTAATTCATAATATTAATATCAATAATATTATGCCTTTTAAATATTATTATGATTATTGTATTGTCTTGTAGGAACAGCTTTAAAGGTTCTTCATTGGCTTTTAGTTAAGGCAAAGCACTAGCACTGGGAACGGAAGAGCAGTGACTGTGGATGTGCATCCAGCTCTGGGTGGGATACAATCATGGGGCTTGGGCAGGACTCAGACACTTCAGTTCAAAGCTGTGATGATGAAAGCTGCCCCACAATGATTATCTGACCCCGGCCTGAAGTCTGTGAATGCTACACTTCCATGTGGTGAGGAACTTCAGCTGCAGTGTGTCCAGTGTTTCAGCCCCCATGCAGACCCATGGTTCTGGGGATCTTCAGCCCATTATCCTACAGGGCCTGGCTGGAGTGGGCTTGGTATACTGGTGATTTCCTTGGAAACAACCTCTGCTCTCCTTTTTTCAGCAGGTCAGTGGCTATCGCACTGAGGACCTGGGTTGCATCCCTCCCTTCCAATGTGTCTTGGAAGCAGCTAGGCCAGTGAGCCGCTCATCACACACATTTGGCAAGGTGCTGCTTCGTGTAGGCTCTTCAAAGTTTCTTTTGTTGTGGAAAAAGGAGCAACTGGGGAAAGATTTATGCAGAAGACGTGGTGTCAGCTCCAGTCCCTGGACACAGCTACTCAGTGGCTATTTCATGGGAAAGATAAACTTTCATTGGAGCTTGGCCTGAAGCCCTGGATGTCCTGCTCTCCAGGCGAGCACTCCTATTTCTTCACCGTCTTTCACAATCTCCTGAAGATGCTGAATGTTTGCAAGAGTTCAAAAGTGAATGAATGGAAAGGCCAATATATTAAATCTATTAAATAAAATGACACCACTCAGGAATTGCCTGAGCCAAAGAGGGCTGTTGAGAGAACATTTAGAGACAGTACCACTTTATGCTCTCCTGTTTCTATATTTTTCTCCAAGCAGCTGTTTTTGGCCACTGTAGGAGACAAAATACAAGATTAGATTGACTTTCAACAAGTAAAAAGGATATTTTTATAAAAATATACATCTATGAAATATGAATTATAAAATATAAAATGCATGTATATTTACAAAGGTACACAGGCCTTTTCTGTGCTGTCTTGATAGCATTTTACAAAATCGCAAGTTTTTTGTGAATGAGTTTTGGGCACTGACTCCAGTTTTATGAGAAAGCTTAAAATTAACCAGTAATAAAGTAATGAAAATGAGAATAACATTAAGGTTGCAAAGTTAAGCACTTAGAAGGAAGAAAGTGCCAAAACAAAGGGACTTGTACTCTTAGGATTGTAATTCTTTGAAAATTCCCAGTGTGATGCCCTGCTGTGTGTATTCGGAGATAGACTTGCTTTACACAGTAATACTCTATTTTTATTAGGCTTCCTCCCTGGTTTATATCACAGTGTGGAGGGTGACTAGCATTGAATAAGAGCACAGAGTGAAGGAGAGAGTAGCATGCAGAGTCCTACCTCCTCCTTCTGCCTGCAGGAGCTCATGGGCAGAGAGAGGAGCTGCTGGTGAACACTGACAATGGTCACCAAGTGCCATGAGATGGTCACCCAGTGCCCCTGAGGGCGTGCCAGTGTGATGTTGGATGTCTTCAGTGAAATCACATTTTTCAACAGAGGGTTTACATGGCTGCTTGTTCTGGGTGCTGACTGAGGGCACTTGGTGCTTAGCTGTAGAAATGTTTGTCCCACCTCACCTCCGGTGAGCTAAAGCTGTGCATGTCTGACAGCCCCACTTATTACTGGTGAAATTTCTATGTCAGGGCCTAGTTCTAAATTTTCTTTTCACCAGAAGCAGGATTAGCTCATAGTATACATAGGTACATACTTCAAAGAATGTATTTTTTTTATGGCAGTGTCCATGCAGACATTTGTAGTTAGGTACTTTACTATAAAAATAACATGAGAACAAGTGTTTTGATACCAACAGCACCAATAACCAGGAAGTTATCTGATGCTTTACATGCAAGTACATGTAAAGGGTGAAAATTGGATGTTTTAGTATAAGAATTTTTCTGCTGTGATCAGATATGCATATACAGATAGCTTGTCATGCTGGTAACCTGATAAACCTGAGCAGACAACAACTGATACAAAGATGGTCTGTCCTCTAACAAATGAGCAGTATTTGTGGTGTGTAATACTGCAACAATGAGCAGTGATGGGTAATCCCTCTGCCCAGGACCTCCCTGGCCTGCTGGGCAGATGCTCTTGCAGACTTAGGCACTTGAAAGTGGAATCTGCTCTTCCTTAACCCCCAAATTTTCATGAGCCACAATGTTTTTTTCTTCCTGTTATCTCTCATAATTTTTTCAGTTCTTTCTTTGACTCTGGTAACGCTTCCACTTGCCTTAGCAGTTGCCTTTCTGCCTCAAATGTAACTTTTTTTCTATTGATCATGTTTGTCAGCATTTCCCATCTCCATCTCTTCTGCTCAGGTCGCATTTCCTCACTAGTGGCACTGTTGTTCTTTGGGGTGATGTTAGGGCTTAGGGCTGTGTTAGGAATGCCAAATGTCACTATGCCTGTACAGAATTCTTGGCCCTCAGTAAAACTAGGAGTTTCCTTAGGGACACTGATGATGTGGAAAAAATCAGAGACTAAGGATGGGTTTGTCCTGCTTGGGCTGAGTTGTTCAAGGGCCACAGAGAGACCAAAAAAAGCTGTCCAAAATGTCTCCAGGCTATGGTGAATTGCCCCTGAAAGTTATTGTCACATGAAAGGTGCTTTTTTCCCCAAAAAACTCCAAGCAACAAAAACCTAACTGTTTTCATAACCTATTAAAGGATGACTGAGAGTTAAGGAAAAGACTGTATTTTTCTAACACATTGTCACAGTTGTGCCTTGCCTGAGAACACCAATCTGTGAAAAAATACACCTGCAACTCAGCCTGAAAATTGCCTCCCAACAGTTAATGAAAGTATCACTTTCCTCCGGGATGCGGTTAAAATATAATTAAGGTTATGTCACTTTGGAGGAGTTCATTGGTGACATGGTGGGTAAAGGGAGGCAAGGCTGTGGAGATGAAATGTGCTGGAAATTAGCATGAGGTATTATGTACTTATATCAGTCTTTAGTGTGTCCTGGCAGTTTGTCATGAGAGAAGATATTGAAGGAGGTGATGCTTTGACTGTGATACACAGCGTGAAAATGTGCAATGAACAGGAGGGCAGGTATGATGGGGAATTTTCTAGAGTATTTGGTCTAAACTTAATATAAACAGATTATTAGGGGTGGGGGGAAATGTGACTAAATAACTGTTGGCATCCTTTATCGGTGTGGAAGCATGAGAGAACTTCCCCTTGAAGTGAAAAGAGATATTTCTAAAGTAACAGCATCTGAAGTGTAATCTGCTCAGATTTTGTTACTTCCCAACATGTCTAGAGGTTACAGTAGAGACTGCATCAAAAAGAGTAGTCTTTTACTCTTCATTTTTATTGTCCATTTTTATAATTAAAATTGGAAACTGTCATTTAGCAGCAAATTTAAAATAAAAAGAATGTAACTTTCATAAAGTCCTCAAAGAAAACAAAAAATCGTATAGGTGTTGACACATCCTATCATCAGGTTTAGAAGGTAAATACCAGAAAAACGATTGTTATCAGGTGTGAATTAACATACAGTGAGTTTTCTCACAACTGAAGAAGGTGACAGATATAACATATGCATTAATAAAAGTCCAAATGGAAGGTATGGCCATAATTAGAAATGGTACTTGAAGAAATGCTATTGATTCCAGGAATTGAATTTAATTTGATGGCTTTTACTGTAATTAACACAATTGTTTGTATCAGCATAGATCTCTTAACATTATTATCTAAGTTGACAAATTATAAAATTAAATGTTCATTTAAGATGTAATTCAAAACTTTTAAACGTTTTCTTGAGTCAATGGATCTCAGTTAATTTCCTTAAAGCTAAAGGACCTATTTTTTTTTTTCTTTCTGCCAGTTTTCTGCAAATGAAGCTACTCCTGATTTATATCAATGCTGCAATGAAAGCAACATATACAAAGGAAACATTCACAGGTTCTGATGAGCTCTTGACAGCCCCTATTGCGTATACTTTGCAAGCTTGAAAGGTATTTTTTTCGTAGCATTAGATTTTAATGGTACTGAATGTAACGTGCACATATAATAACAATAATTCACTTTTCTTGTGTTTTCCCATTTACCTTGTCATATGTCTGCTAGATGCAGGGTCTGGTTCTCTTCTGTTTTACACCTGTTTTACCCAAGGGCTGTTTATTTTGATGCAGTTACTCCTGATTTAGACCTGTGTATATGAATCTGTTATCTGCAAGAGGTAAATTAATGCTTTTAATCAAGACCACTCTTCTGCCTACTCATCAACATCAAAGCCTAGACATGCTATTAGTTATTGAGAAAGGAAGCATAGTGTGAGTAAGCAGCCCTCAGCTATCTCTGGATCCCCATTACCAGAATTTTAGCACCATTACCTCAAAACCATGAATACTTTTATCCTCACAGTCACTTGGAAAGGCTATATATCCCCATTTTACAGACCAAAGCTACAAAAGGACGCAGAATTTGGACAGAAATAAGGTGCCTAAATCCCAATGTAATCCTTAAGACCATTTTGAGCAGCTGCTACTTAAAGTCTCCCTACTTTGAAGGTAGCTCTCTTGTGGATCCCACATACCCGAAGATTTTTTTTTGCCCATACATTGATGGACCCTGATCTTGTCAGGTCATAGCAGCTACCTGTTCTAAGCTTTGCTCTGTCAGAAAGTGGCCTCAGCAGGATTCTCTCCACAGCAGGCTGAATCTGCCACCATGTACTTAGAGTGCGCTGAAATCCTCAAGACAGATTTCACATTCAACACCACTGGTGTCACTTTTTTTTTCTTTCTCTTTAGTCAGATACAGAAAGCTCTGGCAGCCTTATCACTGGGCTTATTTGGTCATTGAATGAATAGATCCGTCATGCAGGATGTAGGTGAGAGAGCAGCAGGCCATTTGGGAGGATTCAGGTCTGTCTGTGCATGCTTTCAGTTAAGTCCCCATGCCAAGAGCTAAAAAGTAGGACTTCCCAGTTTACTAAGATCCATTAATTTCACTGAGGCCTGGTGAAGATGCAGTGCATCACCTGTTTCCACATGCCATCCACTTTGGTGGAATCAAGCCACTCTGCTGAGCTTGTTTCCTCAGAGATGGGTAAGAAATGTGGGGCTTCATGCTAGATTCCTTGTAGTCTGGGTAAAATATTCCTGTAGGCAGCCAAGCTGTAGGGTACTGTACAGAGCAACTGTTGAATGAAGTTGTATGAGCCATTCTTGGAGCAGGGACTGGAACAGGTGGTTAGATTTTCCTCTGGTTGTCTTAGACACCAGGCAACAAAGCTGATCACTCTCTTCCCCCTTCTCTGTGAGTATTTTAATAATTCAAGAGCAGTGACTTCTTTCATACAGAAGGATTGGAGAGTGCCCCAATACAACTAACTCTCATCAGATGGTGAGGGACACTTAGAAAGGGGATGTGTGGACACTCCTTGGACAGATAAAAGAATTGGGTCTGCTTTTCTGTGTCTTGGGTGCATGTGATAAACCGTTGTATGAGGGTGTAAAATATGGTGTAATGCATTACAGAAGCTCATAATCCCTTTTTTGTTTTTCCAAGTACATGGCTAACAAGCCTAGCTTAAGAAGAGGACGTAGGTTTCTGAATCAAAAGTGAGCAATGGCACTTACGTGCAACGCAGTGCCAGCATGCCCAAGTCCTAAGGAAGGTTGGAGGTTACCATGTAGCAGCTACTACAATGTTCATTGGCCCCCTTAGGTGTGTCCCTGCTCCCCGTGACAGCAGCTGTGAACCCAGCCGCGAATAGTCCTCGGCTCTGCAGGTGATGCTGGGCGCTCAGGTGAGGGCTGTGGCACCTGCCAGGGAAAGCTGGCGCCTGTGGGCTGGGCACTGCAGCGGGCAGCCTGCACGGTGGTGGCACCAGCAGTTCCCGGGTGCGCCGGGATTAATTAAGAAGCACATTCAAAAGTCATTTCGGCACTGCAAGATACAGATCGCGTATATCTAGCGGGATGGCGGGCCCACCCGTCGGGTCTGCCCCGCTCTCCAGCGCTCTGGTCATCTCCTTCCCTCTGGAGGGGGAACAGCCAGGGCAGTTGGGACCCGCGCCGCCGGCCTTGGTGGGATGGCGAGAGGAACTCGGGGAAGGGCGGCGGAGCAGGGCGGGGAGGGACGGGGGTGGCTGGGCCGATGGCGATGGCGATGGCGATGGCGATGGCGATGCCGGAGCGGGGCCGCTGCCGTGTCCGAGTCAGGGGGGGAGGCGGCGGCGCAGCCCGCGGCTGCCCGGTGGAGCTGTCCCGCCCCGCGGTGCTGAAACACTCGCAAAGGCCTCAGTGCCGGCTCATCCCGGGCCGGCCCCTGCCCTGCTCACCACGGCTCCCCAGCAGGAACCAGCAAGTACTCGGGACGTGATGAACAAGGGCCAAGTAACTTTTTAAAATACACCGTCACACGTGTAGACTGCAGTCTCTTTTTATTTGCCGGCTGATTATAGCTGTAATTGCTTTGCTATTTATCTGTGAAGCATCTTGTTCCATATTGAGGATAACAACATTAGGAATCGTTGTGAAGAATTCTAATTAGTTAAACCCAAAACTTTAAATTTCCATCCAGGCTGAGCAGTGAAATGCTCTGAGGCAATTATACATGCTAAGCTGCTGCCCTGAACAATATTCCTTACCAATGGCAACAGTAGAAGAGAAAATGTGGGAACAAATTGATAAGCAATTCAGCTATAGAATTATTTTAAGAAGATACCTAGAAAAGTGCACATTTTTCAAAACAAAGATCGTGGTCCAATACTGTTGTAATGTGAATTAACGAAAAATTAGCAGTAGTTTAAGAGAAAGCCAAAAGAGAAATAATTCTCTAAGTGTAAAAACGAAAAGCTGAACTCTAGCTTTACTTCTGCACGTGTGATTTTTCAGAGAAGTAATGAATAGAATTATAATTAATAATAATAAAGAGAATAACAAATTTCTATTAATGCCTATAAACACATCTTCCTTAATCAGATAATGACTAATAGAAGCATTCAGAAAGTAGTTAAGAGATATATTTTTTTTAAACCAAGTGGCTAAGAAATATAATCCTACTGTACCTTCGTAATTGTTAAAGGAAGGACCCATTATCATAATTATGTTTCTGGAACAAACATTATTTCAATGTGATAAAGGATGACATGACACTAAAGGTAAAGCCACAGCAGATGTTACATGAGTAACAAGACAATATGCCCACATTCTGGTAATTTCTCCCCCCCCCAGCCATGTTCTCATTAATCTGTGATTAATAGGATTGGAGTATAGTAAATGATGTTGATCTATTGTCTGTCTTTGTCCCACACCATAGAGAGAGCAATTTGTCAGCTCAGCTTTTGTGTGACTATTTAATAGCAAAGAGGGGGAGAGAAAAGACGCTAATCTTCTAATTGGCATCTATAGAGAAAGGTCTAAGAACACTGCCTGCCTGGAAATAGCTGTGTGCAATTCCTATGCCTGCGAGGCTGAGGCAGACAGAGAGCTGCACCAGCCTGGGTACCCATGGAAAAGGAACAGAGTGTACCCATCACACAATGAGCCGCTGGCCAAAGGGAGAGTGGAGAGCAAGGTGCACCGTAGAACAAGGTGCAATTGCTAACTCTTCCAAGTCTGTTATGTTGCAGCCTGTTATGTCAAGGGAGTACTTCTTGACTGGTATGACTGTATTAAAGACAGAAAGCTTCCTCCTTCCCAGAGCAGAAAGCAGAATGAGGCAGGGGAAAAACGGGGCAATGATGAAGACCAGAACAGTCCTCTCACCAGCAAAACTGGAATCAATGGAGAGAACACGAAGTGCCCAAACACCTTTCGAGATGTCAGGTGAACAATGGCTTTTTGCTAATATAGTGCCACTTCTAACCTAGCTGTCTTCCTCAGGTGCTAAGGTTACCTTATGAAATTACTGTCTTCAAATACAAATAATTTCACAATTAAGTCACTGGTCCCAATTCAACACAACATGGAAGCTACTGCTTAAAACTAGTCATGAGGACAAGTACTTTGTCTTTCCCCCATCCTCAAGTATCTATTTTATGCCCTTCAAAAGGTCAGAATGAAGACTTGGGGTTTGGGTGCAGTTGAGGACTGGATCCCCCTGGCACATTTACATTGCATCAAAATGTGTAATGATTTCTTAAGTGGTGAACATAGACGAAGAGTTCCTTGTTCAGTTTAACCATCTGAGCCATTCTGACAGTACAATATTTAAGATAATGCAATAACTCTCTAAAAATATCATTTTTGAGACCTATGTAGTTTTTGTTTGTTTGTTTGTTTTTACAGGAGCAATTTAATTCACATTTCTTTTAGTAGTTTTGTCATTCCAGTGAATGAAACCAGTGAATTGCATCATGAAGGGTGGGACTACCTTAAATCAGCTTTATCACTTGGAAATTGTTCTGTGGACCTGCACATGAAGTTGTTTCCACCTATGTAACTCTTCAATGGATATAGCATAGAAATAGCATAGCATATAGCATGACTCTTTTTAATGCCAGTGCATAGAGTCAGGATTTAATGGAAACTGATGAAGGATAAAGATTGGATAAATAAATGTTTTGCTAAAGGAAAAATAAAACCACAGATAGAATTGAATTTGATTTAAAATGGAGAAGAGTGGAGGAAAAGCAGTTGACAACACTGAGGTTAAAAAAAGGCTCTCGAAAGTATGTGTTTAAGTTAACAGTATTTACTGCCAAATTACAAACAATCACATCTCTATTCAAAGCCACCAGAACCCACTGCTCAGGTGTATGAACAGCACTTTGGCATGTACTGCAGACATTGTGTTGACTGGTCTCTGCAGTGAAAACTGCTGCGATTTGGAGATCAGATGTGAGTGTGGGCAGGGACAAAGCAGGTGGGGCAATTTGTACCATCTTGTGTATGAATTTGCAAACCCAGAGCACTTCCCTGCTGCTTGGTGATGTTACTTGGCATGCTGAGCACAATTATCACCAAGCACAGAGTGTAACCCTTTTTCTGCCTTTGGGAGCGAGCACTGACATTTGTCCCCATTTCAGGCATTGCAGAGAGCATGCATCCAAACTATCCCTGTGGAAACACCCCAAAATTTTGCAGTGGAAAGAACTTCTTCAGTAGAGATGGTGGGGCTGTCCTGGATCTATTAATCCCACACTGGGGAGTACAGTGCCAAATCTGCCTGAGCCAGGGCCATATGAATCAGCTGAAGTGCAGTAGTATAGCTGTATCAGCATGAGTCTGTGCTCTAACTTGTCTTTCAGGGAGAGGAAAATGTCCATTTTGCTTCTGAACATGAACAAAATACCAGCCTGTCATGCAATGTAGATTTAAGGTCTGAAGCTTGGGGTCTCTCTGCCTTGTGCTCTGGTCTAGGTGAACCCTGATGTGACACTTGCTCTTTTTAACTGCTTTGATCAAGCAAGAGATTTCATAATTCAGACCTGGAAGGTCTTGGGGCATGCCAAGACATATTCTGGACTAGCTGGTTGACTCCACCACCCTTCTCAATTCCCTTCACAGAGGAGAGAGGAGTCCTGCAGCCTGGTGGGACTCTACTCAACCAGTCTGTTTCCATACAAGTTTTCATAGATTTCCCTATAGTGATCACTGGGAGAAGAGGGGCAGAATGCACCCACCTTAACTCCAGCCTTCTGCCACCATTTGAAGATTTTCTTGGTGTCAGGACATAGTTCCACAAAAAAGCCCTCCAAGACTGCACACAACTCTCTGTGTGCAGGAATTGTGCAGGGACAGAGAAACCACGGGTAGCAAAAAAATGTAACTATTAGTTATACATTCCTTTTTAGAAGTTAGGGTGCTTTATCCTGCTCAAGATACAGTGAAAAATGTTCCAGCTCCTGGGAGTTTCAGTCTAAATCCACACGCTTAGGGTAAGGTCAAACCTTATGTAACACTTTTGTACAAGTATACATTGTGGCCAGGTTCAAATACTGCAAGCTTCAGTTCTTTTTTAAAAATGACATTAGTTTTTGTTTTCTAAAGGCTCAGAGCTGTGAGAATGGGGAGGGTTGTTGATCTTGTAAGCAAATAAATAAGCAAAATGCCCCCAAATGCTTACTCTGAGTAAACTTGGAGGTGTTGGAAGGCTTCAGGTGGCCATCTGTGATCTGGGCTTCATCTGACAAAGCCCTCTGCATCAAGGCATGAATTATTGCATCTGTCCATCACCACAGCTCATTATACGGAACATCAACTGTCACATATTTTCCAACATATTAATCTCTATCTAGGACATGAAGTTGTTGTGAGTACTATTTGTTATTTGATATTTGATGCTCTCAGCCTGTTCAAAAAGCTGCTTAGTTAAGAAAGATCAAAATTCAGAGTGACATTTCTCTTTAAAAAAACCATTATTATAGAGACACCTGGACTGTTAAAATGCAAGAATACCATGATAGTAACAAGTGTTATAAAATGTTATTTTAAAGCATGACCTGCTTCCTGCTCATCTCTTAATATCACTGTGCTTAGAGGAGGGAAAAGGCTGTATTTGAAACAGTTATCTCCTAGGCAGGCAATAGCGTCTGGTGATATTAAAATGTCATCAAATGAAAATATATGCAACAGCGTCCACTCATTTGAATATGAAATGCAAAGACAATCCAAGGCAGACAACTGCTTGTTTAGAGTGATATCTGGATACAAAGGCTGGATCATCAATAATAGATAAAGGTTTTTGCTTGTTGTAAATTAGAGGTAGGATGGGCATTGTAGTTTTGTGTTTTAATTATTTATCACATTAGCAAGGCTGGCTTTTACAAAGCACCATGCAGAGTAAAAATGTAAAATACAAAGTGAGAAGAATTAATTTTATAATCTGACACTAGAATAAAGCATCCAAGCCCTCTATCAACTACTCTGAAAATTAGATAGTAACATTCTGGTAGTTCTGTCAAAGTCAAATACAGAAGCAATTGTTAAGTGTTGATAGGCAGTGGATAGAAGGTGTAATCCACTGGGAAGGTTTTGATCCAAAATGAAACAGTTTTCTACCCCTGCTACTCAGGCAGAAATCTAATTACTCTCTTTTGATCTCTATGGAGAGGTAAACCAAAGAGTTATAGGTTATGGACAGTTTTATTGATTTTTACCTCAGAAATCAACAAGTGCAGGCTTTACACTTTACACATACTTGCTTAGCTGGTGATAGGATCAAATACTTCAAACTGGCTTTCCCTGCTACCAAGTCAATAAGCCTTTTAGTTGTTTTGTTCAAGTTGCACTGTAGATGTTAATATTACAGAACTTTTTTGCACTTAAATGCTTTGGGGGAAAAGATTGCCAGGTTTATATTTGGGCATTTTAAACAAAAATTGAAGCATTTTTTTTCCATCTTCTTATTTCTCTCTTGCAAGACTGCATTGTTGTATTACGGCTGTAACTGGACAAGCAGTTGTATTTTTAGCTCTGCATGTGAGAAAAGGATCTTAATTATAGAGGCAGCAGAACCACAGTCTAAACAGAAGTGACTGCCAGTTTCTGGAGATTTAGGATCCCTTCCATTGACAAGGTAGAAAAGGACAACAGCAATTCAGCTGGTAACAGCAGCTAAAACCATTTCTGGAGTGCTCACAGGACATTTCTAAGGTGGTCTTGGAGTGCAAAGGAGGAGAAGGCTTTCTGTTTCTGGAATCTCCAGTGCACCTTTGAGAAATCAGATACAAACTTCTCGGTTTGTATTCTAGCATTCACATATACCTTGGTCCTTTGTCCTGTCTCTGTGGGTGCAAACATTTCCACAAATGCCCACTCTCATCAACTACAGCTTATGGAAACATTTAATCTTCAAAAATGCTAGCCCTTCTTCTCCAAGCTACTTCCTGTAAATCCTAGGCAATTTTGCAGGATGAGTTCAGATATGGGCTGAAGTGATGAAGGAGAGAGAATTCCTTGTTTTTTGTGAAGACCCTCTTATGGGCCTTTTTGATTAAGTGTAAATGTGTGTGAAAGATTCCACAGATAGTCTTACCTAAAACTTTGGCATGCAGTCATATCCTCAATCCAGCCAACAGGAGTTGTGCTATTAAGCTAAAAGATGTCAAGATTTCATGCCACCTTTTTGGAGGTATCATTAGTTGCGGTCTGTTGTTAATTCTACATATTCATGGAATCTAATCAGTCTCCAAGAATGTGCATCAAGTCAGGGTCTGCTTGTTCATATACATGAAAAAGCCAGTTGTTCTCATTTAACTCCAGTGTCAGAGCCGCAGGCACAGACACAGAGCCTGGGATGAGTGTAGCTTTGTGATTATTTTGATAGCTTCTCTTCTTCGTGTCCTGGGAGATAAGGCTGTTTCTCCCACAGCTGCACTTTTTCCTGAATGACTGACAACCCCTTTAGAGGAGATCACCCCCTTTTTGTGCCCTTTCACTCACTCGGAGGTTATCAGCTAAAACTGCACTCAGCATTCAATCACATGTTTCCCCTGTGGCTGTAACTCCTGTTAACACAATTAACCTTCTGATGGGAACATAAAATGAATCTAGGGAGGGAAAAAGAGCAGAAATACATTCCCATGTTAAGGATTAAATGGCCTTAGTGCTTATAGCAGTGTTTTTTCACCTCTCTCTCTTCCACAACATTGTGTGTAAGGGGCTATTAGCAGGAAGCTGCCTGTCACAAAATTCTTCCTAGTAATCCCAGCAGCTCTTATTTTATCAGTGGGTTCTTTGGTTTTTTTGTTGTTCTAATTTTAAGGTTAATGGAAAATATTATGGAACACAAAAATACATACACAAATAAATACAAATTTGTATTTATTTGTGTTTTGGTTTGCTTACCTGCCTTGCCCTCTCCCCCCCCCCCCCCAAAAAAAATCAAAATCGAAATCTGAAAGATTGTTTGTCAGCCAACACTCCCCTTTTCTTTGGCAGAGGGGAATGCTGGGGACAAATAATACCTGTCTTCTTTTGGGTGCCTTTTTCTATGGCAGCATTTTAAAATGATAAACAAACCCATTGTATATTCATGTTTGTTCTCATTTCCTGGCTGTGTTTCTGTGCTGAGCTCTGTATAACTCTGTATGTGTCCCCCAGGTTTGCATAAACACAATAAGTGGCCAAGGCTAGCTGTTAAGGTGTGCCTGCACTCCTCCTCTGTTGGTTGAATGAGTTTTATGCAATGGCTCTGGTGACAGATCTAGGGGACTTTCATCATTGCAGTATCATGTATTTATCATGCAAGTGCCAGATTTGTATTTTCAGCACCATTCTCAGAGGCAGAAGTAATTGCTTAAACAGTAACTAAAGCAGGCAGAGAAAGACAACAAGCCACTCCTTAATCTGTAATTCTTACAGATTTTTGTACATTGTGATGCAATGGATAATATTATATGCACATTATAGAAAGAAATGGACAAGGCAAGATAATTATATTTTTGGGACAGACTTCAATAATGTCCAGTCTGGCTTGTATGTTGTTATATTCCCAAGTTTCTTCCTCAGTTCCTTGTTACAATCCTGTTCCCCAAGTAGGGGGTTAGGGGATGATCCATATGTGTGTGGACTTTACAGGGTTGCTACTGTAGGTTTGTAAAAGCATCATGAAGCTAAACCTTATGTTGAAAACACCACAGTTAATAATGTTGAAATGTGTCTCCGGCAAAATAACAGAAAGTCTTTGCAGCTAGACACAAGTGCCTTGTGCTGCTGAACAAGAGCCAAGGGAACGCTGTGGAACTGCCAGTTTGCAGGTGAAGCTGCTATAGGGCTTGCAAAAGAAAAGCAAGGAAACACAGCTGATGGGAAAAGGAAAATGCAAGGATACCAGCTGAAAACTAAAGACTGGGCTAATTTTCACTGTAGTTTTTTATCTCTGTTTCATACCTTTTTTCCCTTTTCGGTTCAGATGCATTAGTTGCTCACCTATCCTTGTCCTGACAATTGATTGTTGCATCCATGGGAGATTGCTGGCATGAAGAAAACACTCAGAGTAATTAAAGCGAGGAAGGCTGATGTCAGGATTGCTTCTCCCTTTCAAAAGAACTACAAAGTTCACCAGAAAACAGTTTTGTTTGAAAGCAAACTTCATTCCAGTGGATGCAGTATCCAACTGACCCAACTGAAACACAGCTTACTGTAGTCCTGTAGCAATGGAGCAGAACTGTGGAGCTCTGTGGTGATCACCCTTAAGGTAAGGATACAGCACAAGAATTGCAAATAGAAAGACCAAAAGGGTGAGGCAAGGTTAATAACATTGTGTGCCTGGCTCACACCAGGATGCTGTGGCTCGCTTTTCACGAGATACCAGTTAGCCATTGTCCTTCCCCACACAACTGCCCCAGTCCTCATCTTCTTACACGTTTCTGCTGCTGTATCTTCAGAGGACACAGAACCTGTGTGTGGTTGGGGGGGGGTTGCCAACAAGTTGCATTGTGTGACAGGGCAAGGGCTGCACCCAGGATACGGGATGCAGAAATGCTTTCTGCTGGGCTGAGCCAGCTGGGAAGCCCATAACCAGCATGGTGGTGGGTCGAGGGCAATGTCATCAGCTTGGGCTTTCTCACTGGGGAGAGAGACATGGATGTAAACTGAATGGCTGTACAAATGTGAATGCAGGACATACCAAGCAGCTCTTATCCTCCCAAAAGACATGTGTGCTGGGGTGTTATGTAAATCTTGAAAGGATATAGCCTCCAGCTCATCCCATTGTTGAAAAGGATTAAGCCTCTGCAAGTGCTGGGCACTTAGGGATTATGGTTCAGCATTCAGAGAGGGATGCACCCGGACTGACTCGCGGTGTTTAAGGGCTTTATGCCTTCACTGAACACCTACAGCTGTTAGGATTTCTTTTCACAGAATTCACAGAATGTCTGGGTTGGAAGAGACGTTCAAGATCATTGAGTCCAACCCATGCCCTAGCACCTCAACTAGATCATGGCATCGAGTGCCATATCCAGTCTTTTTTTAAACACATCCAGGGATGGTGATTCCACCACCTCCCCAGGCAGTCCATTTCAGCACTTTATCACCCTTTCTGTAAAAAACTTTTTCCTAGTATCCAACCTATATTTCCCTTGATGCAGCTTGAGACTGTGCCCTCTCGTTCTGCCTGGTTTCTGGAAATGTCAGGACAGATACTCTTAATTTCCCCATATCCTGTTGAAATGCAGATCATCATGAACTCTCTTTCCCTGGATCCACACACAGGTGTGCTCCTAAAAAGCAGTATTTGAGACATGGCATCATGTCTTCTCTGCTAAACTTGGTCACCTTTATGCAGAGCAGCTACCATCTGTGTTCTCCTTCACTGCCTGAGACCCACAGCTATACCAGGTAGATGTGTCACCAATCCTCTCCCAGAACAGCCTCACTGTATTTTACAGTCCACAGCACTTCAGGTTCCTTCTTCATATAAAAGTTCAGTGTTGTGGCCCAGCCCTTGGGAATTAGTGTCTGAGCAGGCTCTGCACTGCAGGGGTGATGGGGTTATCAGTCCTTCTGATGGGGCTGGAGCAGTCACTGACTGGTGGGAGGGCTTGTGCATCCCTACATAATACATCAAACCTCTGGTGTGGCAGCTTCTTAGAAGAGGAGATAAATTTTTCAGTGCCCCATGTGCCTCTGTGCAGGGCTCTGTCATTCCACACACCAGGGGTCTGCTTACCAGCATCAGGGGACTCAAGCAACGGTGGAGAAGGTTAGGCTTGGTTATTCTGAAACATGTGATCTGCTTAACACAACTGTAGGCTTTTGTAAAGGAGTCTTCTCATAAAGACCTTGGAGAAAAAAAAAAAAGAAGAGCTTAACTGGGAAATTAACTGAAACAGTTCTGTAATATAGATTATTTCCTCTTTCTCATCTTCTTCAGGTGGAAGTCGTGGGACAACCTCCTGCACCAGTGACTACGAGAAAGTTATACCTTCACTTCATCTTCTTTTTCATTGAGATGAACTTGTTCCGTTCCATCTCCAGAGTGTAACTGAGGCTGTATGATTTAGGCTGTCCACTGCTGTCTTACACTCTGCATTCAACAGCTCAGTCACAGTGGACATCAGTGACAAGTGGTGTCTCTCAAGGGTCTGTATTGGGACCAGTGTTATTTAATATCTTCATTAATGACAGAGATGACGGGTTCAAGTGCACCCTCAGCCAATTCACAGATGTGTGTTATTAACAATTAACAGCTGAGTGCTGCTGTTAAAGCACCTGAAGGATGGGATGCCATCCAGAGGGACCTGGACAAACTCAAGAAGCGAATCTCAGGGGAGATCTCATAAGGTTTAACAAGAGCAAGTGCAAGGTGCTGTGCCTGGGTTGGGGCAACCCCTGGTATCAACCCAGGCTGGGGATGAACAGATGGAGAGCAGCCCTGCCCAGAAGGACTTGGGGGTGCTGCTGGGTGAGAGGCTGGACATGACCCAGCCATGGGCACTGGCAGCCCAGAGAGCCAAGTGTGTCCTGGGCTGCATCCAGAGCAGCATGGGCAGCAGGGAGAGGGAGGGGATTCTGCCCCTCTGCTCTGCTCTGGTGAGACCCCACCTGCAGTGCTGCATCCAGCTCTGGGGTCCCAGCACAGGAAGGACATGGACCTGCTGCAGCAAGTCCAGAGAAGGCCACCAAGACGATTTCAGGGATGGAACACCTCTCCTATTAATGAAAGTCTGAGAGAATTGGAATTGTTCAGCCAGGAAAAGAGAAGGCTTTGGGGTGACCTAACTGTGGCCTTCCAGTACCTGAAGGGAGCCTACAAGAAAGATGGAGAGAGACTTTGTACAAGGGCATGTGATGACAGGGCAAGAAGGTATGACCTCAAACTAAAAGAGAGTGGATTTAGATTAGACATTAGGAATAATTCTGTACTGTGAGAGTGGTGAGGCACTGGAACACATTGCCCAAAGAAATAGTGGGTGCCCCATCTTTGGAAGTGTTCAAGGCCAGGTTGGATGGAGCTCTGAGCAACCTGGTGCAGTGGAAGGTGTCCCTGCCTGTGGCACGGGGTTTGCAACGAGGTGATATTTAAGGTCATTTCCAACCCAGGCCATTCTAGGACTCCATGATTATCTAGTTTTGCTCATCTGAGCTGAAGCTCAGAAAACAATAGAGAAAACAAGGGAAGATGCTACTAGTGTTGAAACTGCTGTTTCAAAACATCTGCTGTTCTCCATTTTTCTTGGCTTCTGCTTCCCGCCCCTTTCATTCCAGAATCTCTTGACAAAACAGAAGTAAAACCCACTGGTCTGTATTTCAGAAAGTAGTCTTTAAACTTTCAAGCATGGTAGACATTTTCACCTGTATTTTCCATGCACAAAAACTGCAGTGGAAAAATATCAGAGCAAAATTAGCAGTGTGTGCCTGGAGGTCCCTTTGAAAAAAATGGATCCATTCAAAACTATATTTCACCCTTAGTCCTAAATAACTGGTTTATGTTCCAGGTGAATTTCTGCAGCAATTTGCAGTTCTACTTTTTCAATTATCCATTTTCCCCCTATTGAGATCTTATTCATTTCCATTTACTTCTGCAAAGTCTTTTTTCCTGTTCGCGGTGCCATTATGCCTTTCCTGACTATTTCTTTGAAATTAAGTGCTTGGTTCTTTATCTTTTCATCATTAATTACTGATGTCTTTTTGACCTCTGCTTTGTAAGTGGCCATGTCATATTTCTATTTCCTATCTTTTAGGCTTGTTTAAGACATTTTTTTTTTTTCTTTAACAACCTGCTCTGAATAGCTTTGTTCTTGTTTTTCAGTCATTTCCCAGAATGGCCACATAGCCGAACCTTTGCCCTCCTCTCTTGTTTTTCATCTTGTCTGTACTCTATCAATGGCCTAGTTAAAAATGTATTTTACAGCTCACTGAGGCCAAACTTCACTCCATTTTTAGAATTATGCTGATTATAATCTCAAAACCCTTTTGCTATGACTGTGCGCCAGTTAGAACCTCTCTTTTGAGGGGCAGATGTAGTTAGATGTGAACAGAAGGGGGTGCTGCTTTTAGACTTGGGGTTTGGTTTAGAAGAACACGAACAGAAGCCATGAATGTTGGATTAGTGAAATGTTAGTTTAAATGGCTGAGGACTTCCTCCTCTGTAAAGGTTGTGAACCCTTTTTTTTTGCAAGCTCTTCAGTGAGATGGGTGATACTTTGGTACTTCAGGAAGACTCAAACCTGTCGTTAGGTATCAAAATTATTTCTTGGACTGGTTCCACATATACCATTTCACCATGCCTTATAGTGGCATTTTCATTTGCTTCCTCCTTCTTAATCATTCTCCAAGGTTTGTTTTTTTTTTTTTTATTTTATAATTGGAAATATTCAAATAGTTCATAAATTATTTTCCTGTCTTTGCCAAATCTCCCATTAGCGTCAGTGGAATCTCATTAAGCAGGCAAGGTTAGACTCTACCATCGCCTCTCAGTATTCCTTTCTCGAGGAGTGATGGCAAGGAAGGAAGGCCATCTGTTTTTTTCAAAACTGTAAGAGTGCTGGGCCTTGTTGCTGAAATATATGTAATATATGTGTAAGGGGAGACATGATACATGCAGGCATTTGCTGTCATTTTGTTCTTTTAAATAAATAACTGAGTATAATGAGTCTCAGCCACAGAATGAATATAATGAACCTCCAAAAAAGATGTTGTCTGAGAGCAATATTTACCACTGACGAAGGGATTGTTACAGAAACGAGAATTGTTTAGACGTTAGTGGGTGAGGTAAGAATCTATTAAAGGAATTAAAAGTAAAGATGACTCATCACACATTTCTGCTTATTTGTAAGAGACACATGAAAGGCAGGGATTTCAAAACATTTGTATTAGAAAAACATCCATAACAAAGCCCCCAATTTAATTTTTCAGTCTCACGGGCTTCAAAAGAAGATGTGACTTTTCCACATTTGCCTTGAAAAACACACAGCACTGGAAACTAGAAAAGGCTTGCTTTACTCTGCTACATTTCATTTTTAGACTGGTCACCTCTAGGTGATATTTACACAATTTTTTTCTCTGCAAAAATCTAGAAACTGTTTTTGTTGCTTTGAGAGTGAGGTTTCTGATATGTCTCAAAGGGGAAAGTGCTTCTCCTGCAGCTGTGCCGAGGCTCCTGCAGCTTGCCGAGGAAAGCCCGCCTCACCTCCTGCTCACCACTCGCTCCCACGGACGCTCCACTTCTCCAGACAACCCAGTGCTCTCCCTGCTAAGAAAATCCAGCTGGAACAGGCATCTAGGAAGTCAATCAGCTCTCTGTGTTTTGCTTTCCCTGTCGTGGGCAGGAGATCCTTGCAATGGGGTAGTATAACGATTTAGGCACAATACAACAGGGCCAGGCTTTTATGAGATTATGTGGGTACTGGAGCAAAGTCTCACAGCACAGCTGTGGTAGAAAATCGGTCTTAAAGTGTTTTTCATAGCAAGATACAGATAATATTGATAATATAATATAATATAATATAATTACAGAATTTTTATGGGTACCTTTGCTATAGGAGGATAATAGACAACACAGGAACAAAAGCAAGAAAGAGTGAAAGAAGTGAAAGCATAGGAGAATGTGTACCTAAAGAAGCAAGCTGTTGGCCAGTGCAGTGACTATGTTGGGAAAAAAAGGAGTTACAGTTCAGCAGGTCTCAATCCCTTTCATTGTACAACTTAAGTTCTGCTAAACAATATTATTTCAGATGTCTCCGGCAAATCCATCATCTATTACAACAGCCCTTGAGAAGGAACTGGCTAGTACGAGCTCCTGCTATTTTGACAGGGCAGTCAGTAAAGTCCTGACGTGGTGCAAAGTGGCAATAATTTGCCTAGCACGGGAGAGGTACCTCAAGGACCAAACACACTTGTAAGGCTGTGCAGCAGTTGAGAAAGAGGGAGCCAGGGAGGAGAAGGAAGAGTGTGACCTGGCTGCTCCCCAGGTGAGACGGAGCCACTTGACCGAGCACTGCTGGGGAGAGTGGCAACACTGCTGCAGTGCTGCAGCTCCTCTCCCTTCCTCAGTTCCTGACTCGGCAGAGCCTGGTGAAACTGAGCAGCAATGGGCAGAGCCCTGCAGCTCTCGGACTTGGAGGAGAAGTGCCACACATCCAGGAAAATTAAGCTGTGCTGAGCTCAGGGCCGCAGGGTCAGTGTCAAACTCCTGCCAGACTTCTCCAGTCTGCCCAATGGGCTCATTCCTGAGGATGAGAAGGGTAGGCAGGGGGAGAGAGGACAAAAGGGGCAAGAAGGTTCTGAGATCTCACATCCTTCTTTGAAAGATGCTGTTGGATCTAGCAAGGTCAGCAGAAAGTGAAGGGAGCTACTTCGGGTTGTGGAAGCATCCTCCCCATGCCGTGAAACAGCACCATGTCCTGCATGGGCTGGGTACAGTAGGCACTAAAACACCAACTGGCTTCTGGGGACTTTGCTTTTTAGGAAAGGGTGATCCCTTTCTGATGTGTAACTTCATGGGGAAAAAAAAGAAAATAATTCTCATTTTGAGAATTAAGAAAAACTGTTTATTTTAATGACACTTTTTCTCTTTACTGCATACCACTTAAAAATGCCAAACTACATTTTTCCTCCCACTTAAAGGTACAATAGGCCATATAAGCATAAACCGGACATAGGACATTTCAACCCAGGAACCAACTGTTTTCAGATTCATCATGCTCTAAGAAAAATGCCTTTATCCTAAGAAATACCACCTAGCCATGGGAGTCGCTGCCATGTTTGTTACAACACACAATACTTATTTTAAAAGTCCTAACTCTGACATTCTTTGTTTAGATTTTCATTTCTGATACAGTTCTGTTTGTCTCTTTCAACTGAACATATCATGCTTCTGTTTAACTGTCTATTTATAGTCGTAAGAGGAATAAACATAAAATAAATGCATCTTGATGCATAGCTGTGCAGCAGTACAGATGTTTTATTAATGAAAATGAATCCAGCTTTTTGTAAGTCATGGCAGCAATATAACGTATCATTGTTTGCTTCTCTGCTAGATGGTCCCTGCTGTTTTTACATAGAAATTCCTGTAATACTTAAAGGACATCTGGAAGAATTCAGCCAATTAATCGAATTCACGCAGGAGCTAGGCTAATGGCTGTCTGAAAGGCAGATTACATTAAATCAAACTTGCAATATGAATGAAAGTACTTAATCATACATGCAACATTCATTGGACGTGGCACAGCAAGTGTTTTGATTACTTTAATGAAAGATCAGGTAAAGTGCATCAACTGAACAGATTGAAGAGACAGCATGCTTACAAATGTTTGATTATGTTGACTATCAACAGAAACAGTGCCAGTAATTTATAGCAAAACATATTTGGAGGAGGAGGAGGAGAATAGAGCTGGTGAACTTGGGAGGCAAAGTGAAATTTAGGCCTTGCCTCCAAGCACTTTAATTAATATTTAGGATAGAAAGACTTTAATCAAATGTCACAAAAGAAGCACAACAAATGTAAGTGGAGAATCCTGCATGGCAGCTGCTAGGGATCATTATGTTAGTGGTACTTGGAGCCTGATGCTGGTTTTAAGTCCCCTCTCCTGGCTTTGGAGTAAAGAGGGCCAAGTCCTAAATGGAAAAAATATTTTCAAAACAATGAGATACATGCTCGATGATTTTGGCTTGGTGCTGCTTTTCCCCTGGGTTCTGCTGGAGACATCCTCCAGTCACCACTGCCCTTGCCTTCTATGCAGGCACTGGCACCCAGAGAGGGGAGGGAAGCTGAAGAGGAGCTTTGGCTGTGGATCATCCTGAAGCAGTGATGCATTTTCCCTTTTCCTACCTCATCAGCCAGAAGAGCATTTTGTCATTGCCCTGCAGGGTTGCCCATGGGTGTTCACCCACAAAAAACAAAAGGGGAGAGTCTCCATCCTGACACACCTGCCAAGAGCCAGCGCTGCAACCTTGCCTCTCTGAACCTTCGTGCACAGCGGGCATTTGCCAGGTCTCATTTGTGGATGAACAAGGTGGCTGGGCTCACAAGCTGGAGGTGCCCTGTCAGGAAAGGGCAGCAGGTCTCTGGCTCAGTGCTGCCTTTCCTTTGCCCTTCTCTGTCACAATCCCTGCAAAGAGATGGATTGCTATTTCCTTTTGGGAGCTATCATCCTCCTTGTTGCTTTTCTGAGATGCAGGCACCCAGCTCAGATGTGGTTTATTTCCCTGTAATGCAATTTTCCAGCTTGCTTCTTCTGGGTGCTGCTCTGCCCAGCTGTTTCTAGGCAGCTTTCTTTGTTGGTTTGCTTGTCTTCTCCCACCCCCGCCACTGGTTTTCTCTATCAGCATCTCCCATGCTCCATCTGCCCCTTGGCAACTGTTGCTGGCAGTGGTGGCTCCTGCACTGCCATCTATCTGCTTTGCAGTGGCCAGGCCATACCTGCACCGTATTCCACAACAAATCCTGCCATTCCTTTGCATAGGCAAGCAAAGACGCAGTAGCATACTTCTGTCAGGAAGTGCCTCCACTTCTGGCAGGAAAAGGACCTGGGAATTTGGTGTGACTGAAGAAAATGGAGGGAGAAATAGGGTATAATGGAGTAGGGATGGCAGAAAACTCTGGGGAATTGCCTGTTGCACCTCTGAGTCAGAGGAACTTTATTGAATAAGGGGGCCTTAGAGCAGGGGCATGAAAGAATTATTGGGGTTGGGGGGGAAAGAAAAAAAGGTAAATATTTTCCTGAGGGCTCAGCTCCCTGCACCACATCCCTGCAGAACTAAATATGCTCCAGTGCTAGAACAAGAGCAGGATGAAGTGTGACCGTAACAAAATTAAGTATTTGTGGCTGTGATTCATCTGGTGCTGATCTCTGCTCTCTGAAAGCTTCCTAGATTGAGCCCTTTTGGGAAATTAGGCAACCAGCATGTTTCTCTGTCCTGCCTAAACTTTACTGGAGGCAGGCATGGAGTTTCCCAGCCCAGCATGCAGCAGAGGCATCCCTCAGAAACTTCATTTCTCCCACCCTCCTGCTGTCTTGTCTCCTGGTCTCTTCAGTTGTTGCTCTCTTTGCCTACAGAACCATCCACCTGTCAGCACACACACCTGCACCGAGCGCAGCTGGGACTCGGCCTCCCTGAAAGCCACTACTGATATCCACGTAATTAATAACCACTGCTTTCTGGACTAGGAGATCTTTTTTTCAATGAGTTGCAACATATAATGATGCTTGTAGGGAACAGACTGCTGAGCATCTCATGCCAAAAGAAGCCAAATCTTCCTATTTATGACATGGTCAGATCAATACGTAACTCCATTGCAGGCAAATTTGGCAAATGGCGAATGGCTTCAGCCTGTGGGGTATGAGCTGAAATGAGCTGAAATCTGTAATGAAGTAACAGAAGTCATAATGGTCCCATCGAGTCTCCTGTAACTTTTATAGGTTTGGGACCGTCAATCTGCTCCCTGGAGAGGACCTGGTTTCCCTGCAATGGGCTAATGCAGGTGGAGGTGGGGAAGAACCAAACCATGAGATTGTTCCTTTGGCCCTTACGCAGCTGCTCACGGAGTAGGGACAGGAGCTGTGGCACCACTGTCCTCCCAGTATCACCGTAGTGATGGGTGATGTGATGTGACCAGTTCACAGCAGCACTTCATTTGCGGAAAAAGAGGAAGGTTAAATGTTTTCATAGTGTCTTCAAAACCCTTCAAATCCCTCTAACCCAAGTACCTTCACAGAACAGTGTTTTCTACTTTCCCTTACAGAAAGGTTTTTGTTAATATTTGAGCAATGAAGAAAACATAGCAGCTGTTAGCATCATTTTCCTCTTGAAGGAAATCTGCTCTTGAAGCAGATTGTCCTTAGGTAAAACAAAACACAATTAAGATACTAGCAAGGTCAGTTATATTAGACAATCCATATCCTCATAATGCAGGTATTTCCTTCAACGTCTGTCACCAGCATCAAATCTCCAACCACAGCAAGATAATTGGCAGCCTTGTTCTAGGGGGAAGATGAAATGACTTGTGTTGCCACCAAAACCAGCCTGGATTTTGTTTAAGTGCTGGAGCCTGGGGGTGGTATCGCTCATCTAGCTGTATTGCTGGAGAGTCATGTATCAAGGACAGGCTTCTGAGGCAGCTTCTGTCTCTCTCCTATTTACTGCTCCATTAATTACAAACCAGATGTCAGGGCAAGATTTAAAAGTCAACTTTATTTGAAATCCGGCAATATAAAAACTCAACCACAACCATTTCTTTTTGTGGTGGGGAGAGGAAACATGAAGGAGAGAAATGCTCTTTAATCCTTTGCTTATAGTTCTTTTCTATTTTATTTTTAACTCTTATTTAAGTTGTGGTTATTTTTTTCTTTTACTAAGTGGCAAAAGGGATTTCTCTTTTTCTTTCTGTCAGCTCAGCCCCCAGAAGAAGAGTTTTTAGGGTTTTCTCTGAGAACCAGACCTCACTCACCCAAGACCTTCTCTCTGCCAGCTGGCATTTCTGTCATACATTCCTCTTGCTGTTTATGCCCCAAGACTGTTCAGAAACATAAATGCAGCTGCCCACTTGCTTGACAATGTGTCATTCGTGGACCATTGAGGTGCAGACCTCCTCTTCAGTGTCTGCACTCCAGGTGTCCAGGAGCTGCTGGAGACATGGCTGGGGCTGAAAGCAATGGGATCCCTGCCTCACAGGTAGAAATGTCAGTCCCTGGACAGCTGGGATGTACAAGGACCTGGGCGATGAGCTTCTAGTGCCAAACTCTGGAGCATCCTGGGCAATCAGATGGAGCATCCTCCAGAGTCACACAATCATGGAATCGATTATGTTGAAAAAGACCTTTAAGAGTTCAACCATTAACCCAGCACTGACAAGCCCACCACTAAACCATGTCCCTAAAAGAAGGCACCAACAGGGAAAGGTATCTAGAGGAATCTGAAGATTGTCCTCACTTTGGAAGGTCCCCAAAAGGTTGGCCCAGCCATCACTGATTCTGATTGCTGAATCTTGACAAGGTTGAATGGGGCCCTCAGGCTTATTTCAGCAGCAAAGTTATGAATAAGGTACAAGTCCCTTCACACAAAATGAGAAACTTTGGCAGAAAGGGGGGCAGAGCAGTGGTGCTGTACTACTCTTGCTTCCATTCCCTAGCACACCAACATTCAGCCTCATCCAGAGAGGAGGGAATGGACTGAGGAAGCAAAAGATGTCAGAGGAGGAACTGGCTCCTTTCGTTTTCACCCTGCCAGTTCCCCACTAGCTACTGCATTTTTCCACTAGAAGTTTGATTTCCTATTTACTGCGGGATTAACCCTTTGGTTAATCTCAGGTCATACAAGGATGACTCTCATGTAAGCAGCCAATGCTGAATCAAGGCCAACCTGATTTTAGCAGACTGTGGAGAACACAGCGTAAGGACAGAAGCAACAACATCGTTCAGCTCCTTGCTTAGAAAAGCTTTGACCTTAAATAAAGTTCCCCTGTAGTATCATGTCCAGGAGGGTGAGGTGCTGTACTCTCAGCTATGTGATGGGACTAATGGAATGTAATAAGAGAGAGTAAAAAAAAAATCCAGCAAATTTACAGAGGATTTGGGGGGGTGTCCACAAAACTGTTAGCTATTCTTATAAATTACCTGAATTTTCTAATTGTAAAATTTCTGGTAGGAGTAAAGGATTATGGCAAGAAGATAAACCCATGTAACAGTTTGGAAAGCTTAGAAGCTGTGAGAGTCAGGTGTAATGCCAGTCACTACGGTTACATTCTCTTGTAAATGTGGGATGGAGGGGAAATAATCCATAATCACAGAATAATGACCCTTCCGAGTGGGAGCCAGGGCACTGGGAGTCAGCACTGGCACAGAGACAGCCTGGGACAACCAGTATGTTTATTGAGAGAAATGAGTCACAAGGTGGCTGAACTGACTTGAATCCACCAATTTTGCTGGGGTTTTTTGTCTGACATCTGTGGGCACTGGCACATGCTGCAGCAAGACCAAGCACGGAATGATGGGTTCTACAGCTAGGTCCCACCTTAGAAACTGATCATAAACTAGAGGCAAGTTTAGAAAGCTACAAGAGGGCTGTGCTGGAGGGCACTGTGAGCAAAGGGGAGGCACAGACGGGCCCCAAATCACAGGGAAGAGCCAAGAAGGGACAGCAGGAGGGACAGCAGCTGAGGAGATGGAGCAGCAATTCCATGTCTGTGACTGTAGGCTACTCCCCAAGCCTTCCCATGATGTCTGGGCCACGTCAGATGATGACACTGGGGGCCTGGAGAAACTCCCTGATGCAACTCCAGCCTATGGCTTTTACTGGAAAAATGTTTGGAGTTTCAGCACTCAGTACACCTGCTTTCCAACTGGCACTCTACCTCCCACTACTCCTGTGTAGGAAAAGGCATTGTTGGATTCCTCACCTCCTAGGACTAGGAACTGAACTGGACATTCCAGAACCGGACATTCCTACTACAAACTATTTTTGCAATGTGGCAAAAGCAAATGAAAGGTTAATGGGAACATTACAAGGAGAAACTGAAAGAACTATTTCCATATTGCTTTGAGGAACAGTTGATCTGTAACGAGAGATCCAGTTATTCAGTGAGAAATGTAGCTGGGAAGTCCAGCTACAAAGGTAAAAAATGTTGGGCAAAAATCAAGCAGCCAGTGGAGTGACCTAACTGCATGAAAGCATGGCTCATTGGTCCCAATTACAGTGGTTTGTACTAACAAAAGGTGATCTCTAGCCTGCAGAGTCTATAATCTAATCTGAGATTCAGTGCAACCATGAAAATGGAGGAAAATGGGAGAGTAATGTAAAACATGATTAAGACTTTGCTAAGCAAATATAATCAGAGCACTTACACAGAGAAGTGGTTGAGTGTTTTGAGCAGGTGGGGCGAGTTCTGGTCTTGCATGAGGGCTTCATACCTTTCTTCCACTTCTGGAAAGCCCCTCGAACCAGAGGTGCTGTTTCTCCCTTTCTCCTGGTGCTGTCTACTTCCTCCGGCCAGGCGATGTTTCCAGCAGGGTGAGTCCGACCGTCCTACTGTGGCAAGGGCTGTCTGTCCCTGGGCAGGAATGGAGCGAGCCTTTAGCGCGGTCATTTCCAATGGCACGCCATCCCGTGTGTACCGCGGGCAGCAGGTCTGCGGGCGGGACAGCACCGTCCTGCCCCCAAACCCAGGCTCGGGCTCATGGGCGGTCCAACAGGAGATGCTGGTACCGTGCCGTGGGGCCGGAGGGGCTGTTGAGACCCCGCTGCTAGCGCGCTTCATTCTCCTGAAAAGGCGATCAGTGCTTTAGCAAACACGACTGCTGCCGTGCTCCAGGGGCGCACCAGCTGCCACCAGGCTCATGGCACCCTTGAACGGGCCGGGAGGTGCATCGGGGCGGGGTGAGGGGAGGCTCGGGCACTTTTGCACTTTGCTGTACCACACCTCAGTCTTGCCTCCCCCGGGCTCGGGAGGCTGCCCGCGGGTGAGGCTGCCGAGGAACCAGTCATGGCCACTACGCAGAGCCGTGATTTAGCATTTTATGCGGCGGTGGCAGCCCTGATCTTGCATTGGGAGCGCGCCGCAATATCGGAGTTTTCTGGCTACTTCTGGGAAAACTCCTGATGTGGCTGTGCAGAAGGACGGGGTCAGTTCCCAGCTCTGGCTCCCTTCAGCAGAAGGGCGTGCGGGGCGGTCCGTGCGGCTCCGGCGGCGGATGAAGGCACCGGCACGAACACCCACGACAGACGCTCCTGCCCGAGCCCCGTCCGGCGCCTCGGCCGACGGGCAGAGCCCGTGACCCAGCTCGGGGTCTCCCCCATCTCGGAGCCATTCCCGGCCCCACATCTCACCCAGTCCCGCAGGGCGTCGCGGTGTGCACTCTCCGAGACACCCCGCCCGTCCCCGCAGCCCGAGCGCGGCCGCCCCGGCGGCGGAACCCCGGCCCGCTCCGGCCACCGCCCCTCGCCGCCAGCGCCGGCCCCAACTCCTCATTGGCCGCGGCCGCCGGAGGGCGGATGACGCCCGGGCGGGAGCGGGTGCCGGGGGTATAAAGGCCGGGCGGGCTGGCGGTGCCGTGCTCCCGCTGCCCCGCGATGCCGCGCGGCTTCCTCGTCAAGCGCAGCCGGCGCCCCGGCGGCTCCTACCGGGCGCGCCCGAGGGAGCGGGACCGGGACCCTCCGCCCGCCCCGCCGCCCCCGCCGCCCGCTGGCGGGGACAGCCCCGCCGCTAGACAGGTAGAGGAGGAGAAGGGAGCCGTCGCCGCTTGCCCCGCGACGTGGCCCCCCGGCGGCGGCTGTGGCAGCTCCGGGCTTACCCCGCCGGAGGGTCCGGCCGCCTGGGGGGCGACGGGGCCGTGCAGCGCGGCGGGGCCGCGGGCGGCTCTCTTCGAGCGGTGTCTCAGCTCCCCCGCCTCCGCCGAGTCCTTCCCCCTAGCCGCGTCCTTCCCGCCCGCCGAGAAGCTGCTGCTGCAGCCGCGGACGCCGCTGCCCGCCCCGCTTCTGCCGTCGGTGCCCGCGCTGAAGCGGCCGTCTCGGGCCAAGGCGCCGGCCAAGAAGGGCAAGGCCACGCGGAAGCTGAGCTTCGCCGACGAGGTGACCACCTCGCCTGTGCTGGGGCTGCGCATCAAAGAGGAGGGGCCCGAGGGCCGGCCGGGGCCGCCGCCGGGGCGCACGCCGCTGGGCGAGTTCATCTGCCAGCTGTGCAAGGAGCAGTACGCGGACCCGCTGGCGCTGGCCCAGCACCGCTGCTCCCGCATCGTGCGCGTCGAGTACCGCTGTCCCGAGTGCCACAAGATCTTCAGTTGTCCCGCCAACCTGGCCTCGCACCGCCGCTGGCACAAGCCACGTCCCGGCCCCAGCACCGAAGGCGCCGCCTCCGCCCCGCCGGGCAAGGAGAACAGCCCCGAGCGGCGGCCCCGCGGCCCCGCCGCACCCCAGCCACCGCCGCCGACTCGTCAGCACCGCGGCGGCGCGGACAGCGCCGGCGGCGCTCCGGCCGCCCCCGGCTCCGGCCCCGGCCTAGCTCACCGCGGTGCTCCCGGTCCGGGTGGCGGCCCCGGCGGGGAGGCGTTCGCCTGCCCCTGCTGCCAAAAGCGGTTCCGGCGGCAGGCTTACCTCCGCAAGCACCTGGGCACCCACGGGGCAGCGCGGCCTGCCGCCTTCGGCCCGCCGGAGCGCGGGCCCCTCACCTTCGCCTGCCACCTCTGCGGCGCCCGCTTTCCCTCGGCGGACATCAGGGACAAGCACCGGCTGTGGCACGCCGTGCGGGAGGAGCTGCTGCTGCCGCCGCCGCCCGCCGGGGTGCCCGAGAGCGGCGCGGCGGGCGGCGAGCGGCAGGGCTTCCCTTGCAAGCACTGCCCCGCCACCTTCTTCAGCGCGCCCGGGCTGGCGCGGCACGCCAGCAAGTGCCACCCGCCGGAGAGCAGGCAGGTCCTGCTGCTCCAGGTGCCCGTCCGGCCGGGCTGCTAGGCCCGCGGCCGCCCCGGTGGGACTGCTCCGAGAGCCCGGGCTAGCCGAGCGAGCCCTGGCCACGCTGTAATTCCTATGGAAAGTCGCGGCTCTCACGGCTACGACGTCGGAGGAGCCGCCCGGTGACTCCCGCCCGCCTTCCCCGGCCGGTGGGTAGCGACGCGGGCACGGCGGCGTGTTCAGCCCACGGGCGGCACTGCCGGCAGCGCTCTCGCCGAGCCCCGCGATGGAGGGAGCGCCGCGCAGCCCCCCTGACACCGGGGCGGCCGCCGGCACGGCCCCGGGCTGGTGGCAGCAGGCGAGGAGCCCCGCCAGCGTCTGCCGGGAGGCGAGCAATGCCGAGGCGTCGGGTGGCGGTCCACCGCCAGTACATCTTCCGTAGCGACGGATAGAAGTTCAGCTGTATATAGGGTATCTAAAGAGAGGAATTATTTTTCGTGAGAAAAGGAGCCTGATCTAGTGACCTTGTTTTAATAGCCTTAGCCCCCGAGCTTCAACATTCGTGAGGTGTTTTGTTTGCTGTACTCTGTACTAAGATAGCCGAGAAGGTAAATGTTCATACTGTCAGTGTCAAGTCATATAATAGCTAGCAAAACGTATGGGAAATTAATCGTGCTGTCTGCTTAATTGAAATACGAGGTGTTAATCTTCTATGGCTTCTCCTGCTTACTCTGTGTCTCTGTACTCTAGCAACCGTGAGGTAGGCAAAACACACATCTCTGGCAGCTGGCCGTTCCAAAAGCTGCTCCGCTCTGTTAGTGGCTTGTTAGTGCGGCACCGACAGTAGCCAGAAGGGCAGTTCAGTCTCACCAGGCTGGGCAGCGTGTGGCTCTGCCAGCCCCTGCATCGCAGGCAGGCGAAAAGGACCCTGTGTGCGGCTCGCCTTTTCAGCCGGCCTCCAACCCCTCTCCTGTGAGCTGCGCTTTCGATGTGAGCTCCTCCGAGTCTTGTGAACAGCTGAAATTAGGACATGAAGCAGTCTTTAGACATGTTCCTAAAGCGCAGGTGACAGGCTACCTTCCTTCTCCCTAATGACACCTACTTTTAGCAAAGCGACCCGCGGTGTGTATTCTCCTGGCTTTGACAGTGCTCTGGCCAAATGCTTTGAAATGCTTTGAATTTACCAGCTACTGACACCTCAGCCAGTATTTGTTTGTTTATTTATTTACTTATTTAATTTCTCCATGAGTGCTTGTTTCTAAATGTGATTGCAGATGAGGCTAAAAATAAGGGCAAGAAAATTCAATAAAAGATTTAAAACAAAGCTCATGCCTTTCTTGAATTCAGCAGGGCAAAGTGGGTCAGCTGGTGATTTCTGAAGAACCAAATTGATCCCAGTCGTAGTCTTTGTTCTAACACTCTCTCAAATGAGCACACAAAATATTTCAACCTCTTGATTAGCATCATCTAAAGCAATTATTTCTGTAGTTTCATATTTTGCTACACACAACAAAAGATGTATCATGCCCAAAGGCTGCAAGCAAGCGGTAAGTGATTTATGTTAAATGTGCTTCACGGACTTTGTCATTTTAGTTCCAGAACCTGGACAAATGAGTGAATACAATATAACCTAATGCAGCCAAGATTTGGTTTCTGACAAAGGAGGCTAAACTTGCAACTCACTAATATGCCAAAAATAAAGCATGTTATTTTAAGCTGTGCATTTTTCCATCGTTTGTTGGCAAAAGAGACTTAGGTAAAAATGCCTGTTTATACAATTAAATGAGTTTGCCCCTGGAGAAAGTCACTATGCTTTTTTTTTTAAAATCATGGTTCCTCTTTCTCCCCTTGTGTAGTCCAAGATGAAGGGCTCCAGACCACACAAACGTGGTGATTATTAACTGCTCCAACAATTAGCACTTGAACAACCAGCCTGCAGGAGGGAACGGCCTGTGCTTTGTATTACCTGCAGAGCTACGTGCAATGTATCTGCTAGATCTGGGGGAAAGCTTTCAGTTGTGCATTCTTGCAAAATTGTGTGTACTTTTTAATACAAATGAAAACTGTGTATTGCATTTAACTGGTCCATGTGCATGTAATACACAATTCTTCTATAAACTGGACTAAGAATCTAATCAGTGAGGTGAATGACTAATATACAAAAGGTGGTAAGAATAATTTTATTGGATTATTAAATAGCATGTCTTCTCTTCA
Source organism: Corvus kubaryi (assembly GCF_017639235.1). NCBI lineage: Eukaryota > Metazoa > Chordata > Aves > Passeriformes > Corvidae > Corvus > Corvus kubaryi. The sequence goes on from NW_024582054.1 coordinate 11,820,410, forward strand.
ACCATTACAAATTTGTAGATACTACATGAATGACAATACATAATTTCTTTTTTAATTGTTGCCCGTATGATATATTTACACATGCAGTTAGTACCGATGCCATGCTACATTTTGTTAACAGCATTTTGTTGTTTACTAGATTCAAAATGTGAGCATTTCATTTTCTGTAGGAAAATACCTCTAGGTGGGTGGAACTCGTGTACTAATCTGCGCTCAGAAGGTTGAAATTATTAACATTTCAGGCCAGGCTCCCGGAGCATGTTCCCTTTTCTTCCTTAGTACCCATCATCACAGCAATGAATTTCTATCAGGAAAGTGTTTGTTTTAAATTTTTTTTTAATGTAAGACAAAAGAATATACATCTAGATGGAGCAGCCTAATGATAACGGCTAAAACTCATGAAACTCAATGGCATTTACTGTCGATACCACTTGGAAAAGCAAACATTATAAAAATATTTGGAAGCCAAGCATAAGTAGGATTTCAGCACAGTGATTTTTTTTTCTGGCATAGATTATCTGCAGAGTTATGAAATGATAACATCGCTTTATGATGAAAGAGTTGGTGCTATGAGCGAATTATTTCATTTGGATTCTGTAATGCTTGAAAGGCCATGGAACTATTTTATTCTCAACATAAATAATCTGTACACATCTTGTGACATTAACATTGTGACATCTGACAAAGACTTTACAAATGCAACTTCAATTTAAAATTGTACATTCATTTTCAAATTGTACATATTTCTTTCTTTCTTACACAGAAAATTGCAATGGGGCACAATAAATATACTGTAATCCAACTGCAGTCTCCAATTCCATACTGACTCAAGATCAACCAGAGTTAAAACCCAAAGTTAATCATCCATGATCATCCAAGAAAGTAAAAGGTGCAGGATACAAACTGCACTGCAGAGAAAAAAAAGGCAAACTGGAGTTTGATAAAAAAACCAAAGCTAAGATATTAAAGTAAAATTCCAGTGTCACTGTTTAAAATAAACATACAGAAAAGGAGTATGCAGGGCATGGGCGCACACACATGAGACACATTATCCTTGCATGAAAGGTGTGAGCAGTAAAAAAACCCGAAAGGCGGTGAGTCACTGCGAGGAGGGTGGCCAGTTGCTGTTCACTAGAAAGCTGCAGGCGTCTTGCCACTTAGGACTTGTTGGCTGAGCCAGAGGAGCGGCGCAGTTTCATGGACATGCGGCTCTTGCTAGTCCGAGGAGACATTGGAGAGGCTAAGTCTGTTCCATCCACCTGTGCTGTTGCTGCTGCTGGAGTTTCTCCCAGCTGAGTCTCTGGGCAGAAGCCTGCAGAGGACAGCAAGAACCAGACGAGTCAGTGCTGCCTTCTGCATTTGCAGCACAGGATCTCTTAGCAAGGAGCAGAGAGGAATTTCAGTGCTGCTGTCACTGCCACAGCATCTCCTAGCCCTTTACCAGCTGTGGTTGATGATATTGCTCATGGAATTAGCAAATGCTACAAATCTACCTCTAGAGAAAAGATGACTCCAGAAACCACTGAGCTATGGGACTGCAGAACCCCCTCGGCTCTGAGCAACTGAGGCAGCACTGAAGTGGGAAACGTTCTCCCGCTAACCAGGAAAACAAACAGCTCCAGTTCCCTTGCAGGGATGGGGAATCATTAGTCAAACCACAACCCAGAAGAATCCAGTCTTTAATGAGAACACGAAGGTTAACAGCTCATTGCACATGAAGAGAGCTCTAGGAATGCTGCTGAAGAGGTGGAGTGAATTGGGGGCCAACTGAGAGAGCAAAACATCTTCTCCCATCCCAACTTTAGTTGGTGCTTCAAAAGACAAATTTCTACAGGGCCCACAAGGCAGAAGCTTGAACAGATTGTACTAAGTGGATGCACTATACGTTAACGTTTCTTTGTAAAAGGAACAAGATGAATTTGAGACAATGATGTGTAATTCATTAGCCCAGTGAGCTACACTCCAGTGGCCCCAGAGTCCTCATTGCAAGGGGACAAGGCTCTTTCCTACAAACAGCCTGTCTCCAAATCTTCTTCCACAGAAGTACAAAAGGAAAAGGAGAAAATATGAAATCAAAATTACATTCTCCTTCCCATAACACAGAAAATTAATACTATGAATTCCCATCCATAAAACTAAACTGCATTTTCATTAGCCATTTACAGAAACTGACAGTGTGATTGAACTCAACTACCTCAGTTGACTCTGAAGGCTTCTGACCCATATAAATTAGAGACAGAAGCCTAGTCCTGCAGGTGTCAATGGGGAAACCCCTGTGGACTGAAGTAAGCCAGAAATCACTTGCTATTTCTTCCACATCATGCTATTAACTGGTAATTTTTTTAAAATAATAATGCAATAATCAGAACTGAAGGTCTCTCTGCCTCAGTATACGTTTCACATACAAAGGGTGCAAAAGTCATTCAAACCTGGTCATGATTTATTTTGAAAAAGTCCTCTAAAATCGAATGAGGTCATAAGGTAAGAAGTCTAGGAGCACATTTAAAAGATTGTTATAAACCTGTGGTATTTAGCAACCTGGCTGTTTTCCTCACCTGGTCCCTCACCTGCCTGCTCCAGAGCAACAGCATGGTACTTTCTATCTTCAAACTGACACGACCCATCAGAGTGACAGGGGAGAGAAAGGGCTGTTATTTGTTCCCCAGCTGGTGACAGTAATTTTGTTCATGAACTAGGTACTTCACTGCCAAACAATCTGGAAAAGCATGATAATGCCTGACTCACTGCGCCTTATAGAAAAAGGCAAGCAGGGAAACATGCATTTGCATTTTCTGAAATTCTATCTTGTTCTGATTTTACAAGAAATTAAAGCATTTCAAATGGTGGAAATTAGAGAATAGAAAATAACCGTTGTTGTTTTGCACAGCATACCATTCACAGCTAGCGTGAAAGACCTTCCGTTTCAAGCCTTTGCCCTTTACCTTGATGTGGCCAATGCTTTCTAGTGGAGGTTTTGGAAGGAGAAGAAATATCACAGCATTTCTTTCTTTGTTGAGAATGAAGAAGTGATGAGGAAGGAGGAGTGGAAAGAAGTGAGGAAGGGGGAGGAGAAAAGATAAAAGATAACAGGTGTGAGACATGAGACACGAACCGCAGAGATTGAAGGGTATTAACAGATGAGCACAGAAAACGGAATTTCGAATTTCATTATGCAATTGCTGCTCATGCTACAGGTTAAAGAGAGTGATGAGTTAGTTATGTGCAATGAAGCAACAGCTCTGAAATCCAGCATCATACTTACCAACTAAGCATTACAAGAAAAAAAAGGAAGGGAGAGAGAAAGAAAAGAATTCTATAACATTATCCAGATCCAGCAACCTTATTAATAGCAACTGAGATACATCCTAAACACTGTCTGAAATGCTTGCTTAACATCTGTGAAAACAGCTAAATACTCACACACATACACACAGTTGAGAAGGAAAAACAAATGGCAACTTGATATATGGCTTCTGCTCCCCAGCTGTTTCACCAAATATTTTAAAATTATAGCCAGTCTTAACATGAGACTCCTGAAATCATGTAAAGAAGAAAAAGCAGCTAGTTTTAAGCTAGTTAGTCTGCATTGAAGGGTTAAACCCTAGTGTGAAATTTTATCATGTGTTGTTGGATAAAGAAAACCTCAGTCTGCCCTATTATTTCAATTAAAGTATTATTCCAGTCGTACCTTAAAATTTTGTTTCTGATTCCTGCAGACAAAAGCACAAATCCACATTTAACCACATTTTTTTACAGAAACTTAGAGCCATTGAAGAACAGAAGTCATGTAAAGTGATTTTCACATCTGAACATACCACACCAGAAGAGTGAAGAATAACACTACTTAAAATATATTTAAAGTCTGACAGAAATTAACAGATTAATTAGTAACTAAATTTCTTTGGATTTTAGATAAGCATATATATACATACATACGCTCATACACACATGTGGATATTAAACATGGTATATAAAAATTTTGCAGGTTTTGCTTCCGCTTCAGAGTTTTAAAATTTTCACTCTAAAATGCTATTATCTTTATCTCTCTCCACAATTGTCCTGGTTCTGGTCAGGACAGGGTTAATTTTTGCAGTAGCCAGGAGGAGGTATGGCTGGGACCTGGAGGTTATTCTGTACCACCTTGTGTCATTTTCTGGGGAAGGGCTCACTTCTGGGTCAGTGCAGTGTGGTGCAGGAAGTGGTTGGGTATTACTGGGAGGGGTGTTTGCTTCCTACATCAAATGGTTCACTTCTTTCTTGTACCCTCTGTCATTAGCACTGTTGTTGTTACTGTATGTTTTCTCATCTCATTGCTGTTTCCAGTAAAGATAGTTCTTATCTCTCGAGCTTTACCTTTTATGCCTCCAATTCTCCTCTCCAGCCTGCTGAGGGGAAGGGGAGTGGGAGTGATGGAGCAGCACATGGTTTGGAGTGGTTTCAGTGGGAACACTGAATCGGAGAATACCATTCCTAAAACACAACAGCCTTCTTTGGTGCCCAGTGTGAGGCACAAAGGGTTGAGATAACAACAGATCTGCCCACAGTGAGTTGAAAACAAATTTTATCTAATCTTATTTGATTTGTTGTATTAGATCTAGATCTACTGGTCACAGTGTTGCTTGGTCTGCTCATGTGGGTGCGGTACCTAACCCTGTGCATGTTTCTGTATATGCACTATGTGCTCATAGAGCAGGGAGAGGAATCAGGATTGCTTTGTTGCTGCGCTATGGGGTATCAGTTCATGACATGGTAAGATAAAGGGCAATGAGGGTAATTTGGGATGTGTATTCAGCATTGCTCTCCTATCCTTACTCAGGCACTAGCTCTGGGAGTCCATTAACAATCAAACCCAGTCTGTGGGAAGAACAGGGGGGATGACTTTCCCCAGCTTTTCACCTCCTTTTTCTCCTTCAGACCTGTTAAAACAGCTTTTGAGAATTTAGAATTCCTGCTGGATGTTAAGGAAAGCATGTTCTGGTTGCTAAGTCTGCCATATCTCCTCAGTGCAGTCTACACCGTGTTTAGAGTAGGTCAGGAGTCAGAGATTTCTAGGGAGGTCATTCAGAGATCTGCCCTGAGGGTGGATAGTCATGAGTGGATGGAACTTGGAGAAAATGTCCCCAGTTTTGGGGGAAAATTCTTTGCTCCAATGGTTTGGCAGTTCACCTGCATGACCCTGATAAAGTGACAGAATATTTGCAAGGAGAATACTGTGGCAGCTCCAAAGAGGAGCAATACAGAAGAAGTGTGTGCATCTACATGATGTACTTTTACAGGCAACTTCTCTACCCGGGCAGTGATGTCTTGCCATAGTTCAGTCGCTCAGATGGTTTCCTTTTGCACTGCCAATCGCTCTTTTTCCATCGTTCTAGCCACCCCACAGAGCATTTGCCACCATCCATGAGTCAGTGTAGAGGCAGAATGCTGGCCATTCCTCTTGTTCAGTGACATGTGAAGCCAGCTGGATGGCTTTCAGCTCTGCACCCTGACTTGATCCACCTTGTCCCTCAATATCTTCTGTGACTCGCCATGTAGGACTCCATACATCACCCTTCCATTTTCGATGTATCCCTACAAAATGCTAGGAACCATCAATGAAGAGAGTGTATCCTTTTTCATTTTCTGGTAGCTGATAATATGGGGGGGTTGGAGTTGGGCTACTGAAGAACACTGCAACAATGGACAGGTGGATCAGGTTGCCAAGATTAAAGTGTCTCAGGTGGATCTGGACTGGCAACATAAGGGTGAATTATTTCTGACTTGGTGGGCCCATAACACCTCAGGTCATGGGCTTGTGATTGAGTGGTGGACACTATATCCTAGGTTATCCGTAACTGTGAAACATGCACTGCAATCAGCCAGGCTAAATGGGTAAAGCCTCTTTGGTGTGGGGGACGATGGTTGAAATATAAATGTGATGAGGCCTGGCAGATTGATTACATCGTACTCCCACAAATCTGCCTAGGCAAGCGCCATGTGCTGACAATGGTGGAGGCAACCACTGGATGGCTGGAGACGCACCCTGTGCCTCATATCACTGGCCAGAACACCATCCTTGAAGAACAGCTAATGTGGTGACATAGCACCCCCAAAAGAATTGAGTTCGACAATGAGACTCATTTCAAAAATATCCTCATCGACACCTGGGCCAGCATGATATTGAATGGGTACATCACATTCTGTATCCTGCGCCAGTCTCTGGGAAAATGAAACAGTACAATGGACTATTAAAAACCACATTGAAAGCAACGGGTGGTGTGACCTTCAAACACTGGGATCTGCCTTCAGCACAGGCCCCCTGGTTAGTTAACACTAGAGGATCTACCTTGCTGGCCCTGCCCAATCAAAACCTCCCTGTACCTCCCTGTGGAGCACATGAGAAATGTGTTAGGGAAGACAGTTTGGATTAGTCCTGCCTCAAGCAAAGGCAAACCCATCCATGGGATTGTTTTTGCTCAAGGACCTGGGTGCACTTGATGGGTGATGCAGTGGAACAGGGAAACACAATGTGTACCTCCAGGGAGTTTGATTTTTGGGTTAGAACAGTCTGTAATATTGAATTGTACAAAAGTGGTTGCTGAATGACACTGCCACCGTATGCCAGAACCACCATGGACAATGAGTATGAACTGCACCAATTGTGAGCTCCTGGTGCAGCTTGCTTATTTGACAAGTGACAAATACCACCTGACAGCACACCAGCCCTCCTGCCCTGGAAGATATCTAGGACAGATTGAACCCACAGTCATTGACTAATGGAAGTCAACAGACACCTTGGAGGGATGGTCATTGACTATGGAAATGATACTCATGCTTACGCATATAGCTGGAAGGTGTAGGATCTGTGTATCAGCAAAGGATGATGGAGATGGTATAGAGTAAGGGGTGAAAAATGTCCTGGTTCTGGCCAGGACAGGGTTGATTTTTGCAGTAGCCAGAAGGGGGCATAGCCAGGACACATAGGTTATTCTAGATGACTTTTTCCAGGTATGGGGGAAGGGCTCGCTTCCAGATCAGTGTAGCATGGCAGAGGGAACAGTCGGGTATTGTTAGAGATGGGGTATGTCTGTGCCCCATGTGAATTGTTTGCCTCTTTCTTGTACCTTCTGCTGCTGTTCATTTTCTTATCTCATTGCTGTTTCCAGTAAATTGTTGTTATCTCATCCCATGCCTTTTATGACTCCAGTTCTCCTCTCCAGCCCACCGAGGAGAGGGAGAGGGGGAGTGATCAAGTGGCACATGGTTTGGAGTGGTTTCTGTGGGAACACTGAATTGGAAAATACCATTCTCAAACCACAACAACAAAATACTTAGTTATCTAAAATATAAACATAGGGTTATATATGAAGGCTTTATGGACAAATGATGTGAAGCCAGAAAGTTCTATTAAAAAAATAAAATAGATATCTGTGGATTCTTAAGAGGCTGAAAAACATTAGGAAGTGATCCGTATTTTTCTCCTCTTAGGTTTGACAAGGGACAAATACCATAGTCTGATGAGCTATGATATTTTGGGGCCATAATGCAAAGCTACTTCAATTGCTTCTAAACTAGGAGGTGGGTCAACAAAGTTGAAATGCGACATTTTTCACACTCCATTTGAAAAATTTTAGAATCTTTTAATGATAGTATGTCGGTTATTTGACTCAGAAATTAACTATTTAAAATGGAATCCTAACTATACAAAGATTAAATTAGAAGTGAGGTGAGATGGAGGAATCTGGAGGTATCATAACATATGCACTGCCATGACTAATCTCGCTCATCAGTGCTGACTTTCCAAGGTGAAAAATTCACCAAGGAGAAGCCTGACAGGTTGCTGCATGGTAAAACTACTCTAAGCACTTCCAGCTTTATCACACATTGTTGTCTCGATCAGTGCAGTCCTGAGTGCTGTCTCTGAAAATGACCACAGAGTAAAATACAATTTGTGCATGTTGGTAAATTTTGATGGTCTTCTAAGATACTTCACCACGTCCCATCTGACCTTCAGGAAGAGGGCAATTATTTTTGTACAGCTTATGCCCTTCACCACTCTTACAAATTTCAGTCCAAATCTGGCCAGGTTGTCTGTCATGCTCAGCAGCTTTGCTAGAGTCAAGTCAATCAAGTCTCTCACTAATTTTGTGAAATGAGGAAAGGAAGTGAGAGCAGATTTAGAAAGACTGCAAAAGCAGCTGCAAAGCAAGGCAAAAAGGTGAGGAAGAGATGGTCTAAAGGCCTGAGAGACCAGAACTGGGTAGAAGAGAAAGAACTAAGAGGCATGAGAAAGAACACAGCAAAAAAGATTAAGTTTATGGCAAAACAGCAGCCAAGTCCAAGGCCAGTGAATAATACTCTTCAGAACCTAGACTGAACCATGTGTGTTAGGTAAGCCTATTTCCCTCTGTCAGCCTACAGTGAAACCCACTGGCAAAATTCCCAGTCTTTCCACTACAGAAATTCAGGCAGAGCTAAGAGAGCTTACCATTCCTACCAACTACTGTCCTACCTCAGTCTGCAGGAGGTGGTGGTGCTAGAGGTTGCAGTTTGCTTATGTATCCTGTTAATCAGTGCTACAGAATTTATTTTGCCCTATACTTTATAACAAAAATTGAAGTAATTACACAAGGCAAATGTCACAAGAAAATAAAGTCAAAAATTCAGAAACTAGGAAAAGTCAGGATTAAAATTTAGTTTTGTCCCCTTGTGTGTATGCATGGGATGCTCTTTAATTGAACAATCCTACTCTTTTTTTTTTCAGTAGATCTATTTCATTAAACGTAGGAAGTTGATCTGTTTGGGTTTCTAGCAGTCCACACCGAATTTACTGTCTCAAAATGCTGAGTGGACCTTCACCCAAGTAGTTGACTTTAGGACAATAGTTCAGAAATGCTTCAGCTGTTCCAATACGAATTCTGTGGAAAATGTCAGTAAGTTTTGAGCTTTTGCTCTGATTTGGAATAAAAAAAAGGCCTTCTTAAGTTTGGACTGGAGAAGAGATAATGAGAAATTCTTCCAACCCTGCCAGGCACAGAACCCTCACTTCTGTATTTCAGCTCCACTTCCAATCACAAACCACCACCACCAAGTGTTACTCAGATCCTTCTACAGTGACAAAAGCACCATCATTCTCATCTGTGAAGGGGTAGTACAGGGACAAAAGGATTATTAGTTTCACCATTTTGCACCAAGGAAGCAGCGGAAGAAAATGCAAGCTGTTGAACTTGATCTTTAATTGTGCAATGCTAAAGCATCATTACCTCTACATTCTCCTGCTTCCCTGCCTGTATGGTGGCAACCCCACTTACTTTGGGAGTGGGGCAGCAGAACTGTTCTGAATGCAGGCTTGAAAATACAGGGATGATTGTTGGGGCCAAAAAGCCTGATGCTTTTGTCACAAGGAAAATACTATGATTAATGTAGAAGGGCCTCTTCTTTAGAAAATTTACTGTAAAAAGGTACTAGTCTTAGTAGGAAGAAAGGGAACAAAAGAAGACAGAAAAAACAAACCCAAGACATTTTAAAGATCAGAATCTTAGCATCATGAGGTCAATATGTTCTTCAATATAATTGAGCTTATCATTGACAGTTCCCTCAACCTATTCTGGTGTCACAGAGATCTGGTTCACTCAATATCTGCATAGGACGAGTTACTCTATTTAGCAGAGTATTTGCAGTTACTCAATTTAACAGGAACAGCACAAGGTAAAAAACACAGAGGCAACTGAATTGCATTCTGTGATTAAGTACAGGTAAATCTCAATTTCTTTAAATGTACACATTCACTACATTGGTCAGGTTCCCAAACATGGGAAGGTAGATTTGTCAGAAGCAAACTAAGCTTCTAGATAAAACAGCAGCTGCCACAATCACATTGTACTGAACGGTAGTCACAGAAAAAAGGAACAGCCTTTGCTGATGTCTGAGCCTTTGATAAAATAAGTCCATCTGAGAAAATACAGTTTGTTACTGAATGGCATGTTCTCTATTTGCTCTAATTCTCATAGCTCAAATGAAAAAAAAAGGCCAATGGGTCACAACAACAACATCAAAATGATAACACCTGGTGATGGGCTGTAGCAGCCTCATAGTTTCTAAGACCTACCTCAGATGAAAAAAGGTATAGAATATTTTATAAAATTAAACATATTCAGCAGTTGTAATCTTGGAGATCATGATACAATAAAAGAATTAAGTCTGTAATATCTAAAATGTAGATTTTTTTTTTCTTAGTCTCTTCTGGTCAATTATTTTTTATTAAAAGAAGCCCCATAAATAAATGAAATATTTTGTATTTAAAAAAAATGTAAAGTATTCTTAGAAGTTGGCTAGAAATTTTCAGATGACATGGACACATCTGGTAGGAAGCTTGCACAGTTTTGTCTGAGTCATCTTGAGGGTGATGAATGCATGTGGGTTCCCAGGCAGGACTACAGGACCACTCCTATGTGTAATCCTGGCATGGTTCAGTGCTCTGTACCTCCTTCAAGAAATTCACCTGTTGCAGGGGCCCTGGAAATTTAGGGGTATCTATTTTTTAACAGCACTGCTGGTGGACTCTTCTTGTGATCATTGGTCCATCAGAAATGTGGGTCATCTGCAGCAACGTAGCTCACAGATCTGCCTCTGCTAGAACTGGAAACCAGTGGTTTCCAGGCTAACCCCAAGCCCTGGGGTAACCTTTCTGGCAGGTGACTGCAGTGTTATTTTATACCTGCCTCAGGCTTTAGAATTTGTGCCCTCTAGAATCAGCTTGGAGGCAGATGGCTCCGTGCTACTCCAGGCACTCTGTCTGGAGCTCAGTATCAGAGTTCCAGGAGCCCCAGATGGAACAGGTGCCAGAGCACCTCCAGCTTCCCCGGGCTGAAATGAAAGCTGAGAGTCAGGCAGATGTGGGGCCAGGTTGAATCTGATGCTGGGTCACACTGTGCTGGCATGTCTGTCCTAGGAAGCTGCTGGCTGCTCCTGACACTGATGTCTCGGTCAGTTCCACTGCACAATGCAAGGTCCAGAAGAATGTGGCTCCCAGGACAGGACATCGTGTTTCATGGTATGCAGACACACATGCAAGTGTGCAGATGTGAAACATATCACAAGCTCCTATTAATGAGATTCCTACAGAAAATTTATTAACTTTGATAGAAAGGTTAAGTTAAAATCAAGTTTCTAAAAAATCATAACCTCATTTCAGATCATGCTAGAAAATACCAAATTTAAAAGAATACAAGAATTGCCACTGTAGAGCAGTGTACTCTGGTGCACCAAACTAGCACAGAAAAGCAGCTTTGCTTCACCCTGAAAAAATGAGTTAGAGGAAGAGGGCAGAACGACTTGGCTTGGAATGAGACTTCTGAAAATGAATAGACAGAACTTCTACAAGTGCACTAGAATATAGAATATATACTATACAAAAAAGCCATACAAAAATGTCTGGTGCTGAATATTCACTAGGTCCATTAGGCAGGAAATGTGGCAAGGACTGGTATCCCTGGTTATTGTTTTTAATGTTTATTTGTTTTTAATGTTTATTTGTTTTTAATGTTTCTAGTTACAGATTTTTCATATTCAAATGTTTTCATACTTTAAATTATGTAACTAATTTTTATACTGCTTTAGTTAAATTACTTACTTTTAATTTTGTTTTCCTTTGGTCTCAGCTATTTCCACTAGCATAATTATACCACTTACTATACTTTGAAACTGCACCTCATTTCTAGTTATTGTTTATACTTTAAAGTAAAGGAGCCTCAACATTTTAACATCTCTCAGTCTTCTTTCTGTAGTCCTATAATAATTCTTGTATAATTTAGAATTGATTTCTGTATATAATTTTGGAATTGAAAAACAAATTTTCAGATAACAACTTGCCAAATTATTCTTACAAAATTTATTTAATTTAGATTTACAGTTTTTCCATGGAAGCACTTTGATTATCATTAAATAAGGTTTTTCTGAACAGGGAATTTCAAGTGTTACACATTTTTCTTCTCCATCTCTCCTAGGTTATCACTGCAGAATGTCTTACAACATGAATGAAAGACAGTACAGGGTACAAAACACACCACTGCCATCCAGTACTACTTGTTCATGCTGAGAAACAAAGGCCAACACAATAAAGTGTTACTCATTCAACAACTGTCTCTATCATTAGTTACCTTAATCCCAGAACCAGTGTTAGTGCTTCATGCAGACCTGAGGTTAGTAAAAGACTAAAACTTTTAGATGATGTAGTGGTCATTTTTCAATCAGTGTGAAATTCTTTTTAGTGTGAACAAGGGCAACAAGGAAAGTTTGCATACAATTTGGTTACAAGCTTAGTGCTCTAGTAAAAGTAAGAGGAACAAAGGGTTTTTTTGGACACTTTGTCTTACCTTCAGATAAACAGAACTGATATTTAATGATCTAAAAAGAGGGGAAATAAAATAATGAAATAATCATAAGGAGTTCAAGAAATGTCAGAACAGGAAGGCCTTGAGTTACTCATTTTCTTTTACCGATTTTCTTATTAGTAACAAAAAATGCAGTATCCTCTTATAAAACAGGTATTTTACTGGAAAGTAAAAATTACCTTAAAACCAACTTTGTGACTAATAACCTGGGAACAAAATTAAGATTGCGAGGCTCATATTTTCAGTTTAAAACCTTACATTCTAAACATGTAGCGAGCCTTGAAACTTTCTTATGAGGACGGTGTACCTAAAATGTTTCTACCTGAACTAGCCTAAATGCAAGAGTACCAACGTTTCCATGCAGATTTTATACAGGGGATTGTGATAAAATTTGCTGCAAAAATACAGGATCCGGTTGCTATATTAAAGCATCTTGCCAAATCTTAATGCCAAGCATTGGCTCATGATGCCAGAAAATAGAATAAGGATTTAAAGTCAACTTTGCCCACATTCTCAAGCATGTATGTTCTTTCCAACTAATGGTAACTCTTCATGATGTGCAAAGGTCTGAATTTTTAGTCTTTATAAGTAAGGATACTGCATTTCAAGCAAGATTGTATAAGAACTGTTTGTTATTTCTTACCCGTCTCTGAGGGCAAATGGTGATAAGGTGCTGGACAGAAAACCTGAGCAGCAAAATCTTCAAATGTCGTAGGCTCTAGATGATGTTGAACAATTGTTTGCAGGTATCGTGCTCTCTCCTCATAACTGATTTAGCCAAGAATTAAGGATGAATTTATACCATGTACTGTAACTGCTAAATATCAGTATCTAGTAATTCAGAATTCTTGTTTTTGTTAAATATATATCATGCATTTCAGCAACTGTACACAGTTATTTTTAATTCTTTACATGACTGTGATATTGTCTGATGCATTGACATAATATTAAGTGTAAGATAAACATGATTAATGTAAACCTTTTGATTCAACTGTACTTTTTTTCATGTCTGATGCAAAATTTCCTGAAATTGTTTACAAACAACAGCAACTTAAATACTCTCTTAAGTAACTAATTTGCCTGTACTCTGGTCACAACTAAATATAAAAACATTTCAATTTTTAGGAGGTGTAGCATGAAACATACCTTAGCATTAACAAAATAAATGACTTTGCACTTTTCCATAATAAACAGCTTTCATAATCCCTAAACACGCACACACACTTTTAAGATAAATATAGTGAAATTTCAGTATTGGGAAAAACACCTTGTCAATTATGTCATTAAAACAAGCAAGAATATCTGTAAAGAATCCACAGGACCCTTAAATACTGGTTAACAGGGTGTTGGCAGGGTACTGACAGTAAAATACTGTACTTCTTTTTTCCTGTGTTCTCCCCCTCTAATATGACTGACAAGAGACTGGTATCTTGAAGTGTTGTTTTTGAAGAACCCTCTCCAGGCTTCTTGTTCCAGCAGGCCCAATTGTGCTGTTAGCACAGAGAGAGTGAGAAAAAGAGAGAATATTTCTGCTGTTCATGAAAGCAACTATGGAAATGGCTGTCAAAATGTAGAGCAGCAGGCAGCAACATACAATTATCAAGAAAAACTACCATGCTGACTTCATGTTGTATAGTTGCTCAACTGAGAAATCAGTTAACCTTTTCTCACACAACTTTCAGAGTCCTCCAGCTGGACTCAGTATGTTGAATGAGGGAAACCATCTCCAGTTATCTTACAGAAACACAGAATGATCAGAAATTTCCCCTGACATTTACACTTGTGCCCACTTTTTTTCCCATATTTTATTTGCAGATAGTGAGATAATTTTCTCCTTACATAGTTCTGTTTTCTGGAAAAATACCCCAAACAAATCAGCATGCTGTGGAGGAATGCACTCAAAATAGGTTTCTTTAAAGTTCTGGGGTTTGATTTCAGGTCTGCTGCTCTTTTTGGGGGAATCAGGGAGAGTGAGGAAACTACCTTTCTGACTCAATTTCACCACCTGTGAAATGGAGATAATACTCATCTTGCACATATTTTTTAGCAATCCAAACATAAAAACTGTATTACATGTGATAAACACTTTTAATTACTAGTGATAACGTTTAAAATAAATAATGACACCATTTTCAGTTATGATAAGCAATTAAATTCCCAACACCAAATTAAAGCTGGAAACAATAATCTTCATATTATCTTACAAAACTACACTTCTACAATTACAGAACTTTTCCTACTAAATTTTTTGCAGTTTTTTCTGTACAATATTTACTGTAGATTTTACAGTCTATCTAAATATGAAAAAAAATAGAGACTATATTATCTGGAAAAAAGTTCCAGTGAATAAAATTATTTCTGTCATATTTCCTTAGACCATAACTTGGTTACATAGTGAAACCGGGAAACAGTTTTCCCTCCAAAATCCATGCTCTGAATTATTTCTGAATCCAGAGACAGCTAAACCACAGCAGAAGCCTCAGTTTGGAGAAGCTTTAATAGAAGCACCGGGACAAGAGAAAATATAAAAATCTCCCATTGTATCGATTCTTAGGTTGGGGGATAAACACAGTATTGAGCCTGAACAGAGGACAGTAATATAGCACAGTTTTTAAGAGGCTATGTATAAGTGGTAGAGGATGAAACTGATGGTTGAAGTCCAAATAATACTACGTATCTCACAACTTGTTGAAAAGCACTTTTTTTTTCATTGGGGGAGATTCACAGCTGCTGAATTTTCTGCAGTTAATAGAGTCCTTTGATTCACAGCAGTGCCCCTTGCACAAAAAATACTGGCCTTTGTGTATTACCAGAAACTAATTTTCTATTTGGCTGAAAAGGGAAAAATGGGGTTATTGCTTCTCCCTCCTACAGAGCTTTTCATTATGCCTGATGCACTCAACTTCTAAGCTCTTCTGAGAAAAAAAAATAACTGAAGAGGCAAGAGGTAGAAAAATGAGCTTGTTAGCACATTAGAAGTGAAGTATCTTGGTGGGCCCTAGAAATTCCCAGTGGTGTGTTAACTTATCACTCTATGCATGCTGGCACTGATAGTCTCCCAATTGATCACTCTCTTTTCGCACCAAAGGTGCTGCCAGGAAGCAAAGGCTGAAGGCCCACAGGAGAACAGGCTGCTATCAAAACAAGCTGTTTTTAAAAGTCTGCTTGAATGGGTAAAATGTTTCATGAAAAAGTAGGGTAGAGACACCTACTTGCTTTTAAAATGCTCTACTTTCAGAGGTCTCTAAAGGAAACCTTTTAGTTTATCCTATTATATCCAGAGCTTATACACAAATAAGGCAAAATGAAGGAAAGTTACTGCTTTGAACATGACAAGGACATTCTCATTCTCCAGCCTTGGTATATATCTCCTAACCAAATACAGAAGTCTTGAGATAGATGCTGACTGAGGACAATAATGATGTTTTTGTTACCCAGTGAAGAGGATATGCTTGTATCAGTTCTAGAAGTCTAATTCAAATGCACACTTAGTACACCCAGAGTAAAGTAATTCAGCTAGCTGGGTTGCTGCTCATCCTAACAATCCACAAAACCATCTGCAGCTTGTTAAAAACAAAACCCACCTTAAAAACAAAACAAAAATCTGAGGCAAATGCTAAGTCCAAAGCTTGCTCTATTCTGCACTAAGAAATTACACACTCTCCTCGGAAGAACTCTGTTTCTGTATTAGAGACGGCATAGATGAGATACTTTTATGTTCTATACATTTATATTTTGAGAACATCCTAGTAATTTTGAAACTCCAATTCTGTATGCTTTTCTAGCTGAGATAATCTAGGGCTACACTGTATTTGAATGCAACTGTCTGCAAGAGTGACCATAAACCCACTGTAGCTAATTTCTACATTACTTCTAATAGGCTAGACATTTATTTCTTTAAAACACTGCTCTCTAGGAAAGACTTATTAGCACTTACCGATTGAGTGGCACATACAAACCCAATGGCTAGTAATAACAGCACAATGCAAGCTGTATCCTTACTTCGAGTGCATGTTGCCACTGGCATCAGCAATTAAGATGGAATGGGAAGGATGCATAGACAAACCAATGGAGAAAGACTGGCACAGAGAGTGACAAAACACTTAAACAACAGTGAGTATTTTGCTTCTGAAGAAGGTGCTAACTGGAACAAAACAGAATGGATAAAAATGTAAGATACACGTTAATTATACAGGCACTTGCCCAAATGTGTCAGCTAAAAACTTGCAGATTCATAACTGCAAAAAGCGTAACAAAAAAAATCTAATTACTTCATTATACTTTCTCAGAAGAAACTATTCTGAAAAATAGAATCAGTACCAGAAGGAATTAGGAATCATATCTTTACAGGTCACTCAGGTTGTAGTCACTCCAGCTAATATTTAATTTGCATTATGATCCCTTTTACTCATTCTCTAAATCTGTAATAATTTATATCAATAATTATCTGAAAAGATCTATTATCTGAAAATACTGTACTTTCCATTATTAGATCTGTTGACTTCCACTTGGGAACAAGCACTGAAAGCCTGGCTGTCAGATCACCTACTTCTGCCTAATCTTGCTGAAAAACTTCATCTCATGTCTTCACCTAATAGCTCTCCATCTCTGTTGATTGTATCACTTCCAAGATTCCTATGGCAAAATACATCTGCATCTAGCCATCTACCTGAACAAATTACCTAGGCTCTCACCTCACATCTAAGTTACTGCCATATCCTTTTCTCTGGCCTAAATAAATGCATTTTTAATCCTTTTATAACCTACTCAGAGAACTGCAGAATCCACTTTCTGGATATACTACTTAGATGGTGCATTCTCTCATATATTGCCACCAGTCTGCCACTCCCTAGCACAAATGCAGGCTACTGATTTGAACTTGATAGCCCACACCTATTCCATCAATTTTACCAAAACCACTTGCCTCCAGTCACTTAATGCAGTCACTCTCACCAATCTTGACATTTTTGGAAAGGCACTTTTGCACTTTCTTCTATGTGTCTTCTTACGTGTGGCATCAGGTCTCTGCAAGTGTCCACAAACAATCCCCTCCACAAACTCTCCCTTTGCTATGATTATTGATTTTTTACAATTTACTGTGTCATTTTGACTACAAATTTTCTTTCCATTCTTCTTTACACTTCTCAGTTTTAGAGCTGACTAAAATGCATTACAATAAATCTATCTAGTATTTTTTAGTTAAGGAGTGGATGCATGATTACTGCTACAGTCATTGATGGAATACCAATCCTAAAATGACATTAACCTGAGGCTGGAAAAAATGAAGAAAAAAAATAGTTTAAACATAGAATAAAATTTCCAAGACTTTATTCAAGGATATAGCACTTCACAACAATGTAATCTATTACCACAACTACTAAGTGTTAGATTCCCAAATGGGCTGGAGAAGAAATTCTACTGCCTGCTCCAAAAACCATTTGATAACAAATGCTTCCTGAGCATGGACTGGAATCTGGGGACTCTTCTCTCCCAGAAAAGTATCATAATGATTAGACTACATAGATGAGCACTTTTCCTGTGATTCAGAAGAAATCTTACTTTATGAAACAACCCTTTCAGCAGTGTCAAAGTAAGACACTTTCATGAAAGCTTTATTCATAAATCTTCCCTCCTCATACTTGCGTATTTGTATATATGTGCAGTATACATGCGCAGTATACCATAATATTACTGTATATTGGTATGTAGATGCTTTGGTTCCAGAGCTAGGAAAAAATGACAAGGTTTTAATGATTGTCCTGATCTTACAAAAAAAGCTAGAACACATAATTCTAAATAGCAAGATGGATTTTTTCAGGTTAAATTACAAACTACTCTCAGAAATACATGTGCAGCTGCATCCCTGGCAGTTCCAACTGTTAGCAAAATCATCTAAGAAGTCAATATATATTGATATGATTGTGGAGAGTATGACTTTGTCAGCCAGGCATTTGGAAAATAATTTAAGACAAGCAGAAACTGAACTGCTGCTCCATCCTTATCTGGAAAATGAAAATCCTGCACCTAGAGATACTTTCTTGTAGGATCAATGGACACCTGCAACAGGTTTTTAATTGCACATATAGACAATTTATATAAAAGAGTTTAACAATATTTTAAGAAAAGCTACGTAAAAAGGAACTCTCTTATTTACTACATTTTCCCCTTCAGCAAATTTAGAAGCACACATCATTTTTTATAGAAAAAAACCACCAAATCTGTAGTATTGTCAACATACAAAAGTGCTCCTGGGATAATAGGGACCAAAGTAAAAAAAGAAACAGTAAAGCACAGTGAATAGCATATGTCGGTAAGAGATTTTAAATTTTTTGCTCTCTGGCCCAAAAAGGTGTGCAAACCTCAGAATTTATTTTATTTGGCACATTTTTCCTAGTAAATTTCAATTCCTGACATCAAAGTGTGAAAGGAGAATTGCCTCCCCTACAAAAATAACAAATACAGGTTAGGATCAAGATTTTAAGCTGAAAGGAAAACTTAGCCCCAGCAGAATTTGACTTCTACAGGAACACTGGACAAAACCCACACATCACAGAAATGGAATTTTTTTCTGGGAAATCTCACTCTAAAAGAAGAGACTGTGCAGTGGTTGTCAAACCAGCTGAACTCATACTGAGTCACAGCAATTTGCAGTCTTTGTTGGCTCTCAGAGTTAAGGATGTAAGTTGGGCTGCTATTGATCCAGTGCTGGAAGCCCTGCAAGTAGCTGCGTTTTGTATGTAGGTGGGTGATGAGTATCAACTGGCCACACTGAGAGGAACAGTTAAAGTTCTCTTATATTCTGAAAAGTTACTCTGTAGAAGTGGTATCATGGTGTTTCCCATTTATTGCATTTCAGTAATTTCCACATCTAGTTTGCACAGTATACAAATAAAGAGGGTTTTTTTCTTCCAGCTGTATCTTCTGTTTACTCAAGTCACCTTGATATCTCAAAGTCAGTCTGGGTTCTTTTTTTTCTTAACTACTACCAATATTGAAAATGGCAAATAAGTATTTAGCTAGGTACATCTGTTTAGGCAGCTATGCTCTAAATGAAAGAAGCTTCTGCACATACAACTGTATGACTTAGCCACAGCATGAATGATTCATAAGACAGAATTCAGTTAATTCTCTTAATCTCTCATGCAAGTTATTTAGGTTAAAGAGAAAAAAAAATTACTATGCTTGACACTACTAAACAGGTGAAAGAATTAAAAATTTTACAGTCTTTTAAGGTGATTTTTTCCAACTGAACCATATTTTCAAGACAGCTCTTTTGCAATAAAATGTAACAATATATTTTCTTACTCATAAAAATATGAGATAAACCTCAGAGAAATGAAAGGTGTATTTCAAAAGTAAACTTGTTGCATTTGGTGAAAACATTTTAAAACTTCACAAGGGGCTCTACTAATTATCCAAAATCAGTAATTTAGTAAGTAATGTATATGTTACAATCTACTAATTAATGCAGATATCTCTCTAATAAAATGAGAATGTATATGGAAAACAAGTAACAGACCAAGACTGTAGAATTTAAGCAAGCCTAAAATGTATTATCTAGTATATTAAACGACATTCTTTTTCAACTCCAGTTGTAACTGCGAAGGGCTTTTTGAAGCAATTTCTGAGGTATATTTCTTCATGAAGAGAATAAGGGAATATATAACAGATAAATCTATACAAACTAATCCCATCATTCCAGATATTGCAATTTGTTTCCAAAACATAGTTGCATCATTCTTTGGATAAATATAATGAAAATTACTTCTAATTTTTTACACTACTAAACAGTTAAATAAATCTGTGATAAATTAAGTATTATCAGGCACTTTTGCCATTTGGAGGAGTTTTTTGTTTAAGATTATTTATCTTGTAGTTAAAGGAGATAATTTACATTATATCTACTCCATGGTTATATGGTTAAAAGTCCTGCAAGGTAAGTGTAGGCTAGATAAAGTTGCAGCCATTGAGTGTTTCCAAGTCAATGGTATTGTTTTCTGCCTAGTTTACTAACACACTACATATTGAAAGGCCTTGACTTTATTTGAATTTATGTAAGAATCTTCATTTTTACAGTGTGGGCAGTTTCAAAATTGCTAAATTACTGCAAGAAATTCTAATTGATGCTTGCATTTTCATTAAAAAACATTTAACATTCTGCAACACTGTCCTTCTAGGAAAATCCTTGTATTGTTTACTTTTATGTTGTTCCACCAGATCTTACAGCTTGCTAAATTCATCAGTGGTTTATAACATCTTCTAGGAAGAAAAAGCTGTGATTCATCAGTGCAGACAAAGCTGGGCTTTAATCCATTTCTATAACCATATTGCCAAGTCTATATTGTTTACATTGCGTCTCAATTAAGAGACAGGCAGGACACCTGGTACTTCTTTATCTAAGTCCCACGGGCTGCCAGATGACTCAAAATCCATAACAGGTGCTAAGGCAGTGTGAGTGGAGCACCATTAACACAAGCTGGAATTGGATAAAATTTGGATTGTGCTTAACCACTTAAAACACTCAATTATGAAATGAAAAATGTAACCACTCTGCACCAAGCTCCTTTACAGAAGGCTTATAAAGATATGTAGAATTAAAGTGCAAGTGAGCTGAACTTAAAATAAATTTTAATTTCAGTATATTCTTTAGAATATGAACTATATAAAAACCAATTATATAAAAAAGTTGGGGTTCTTTTTAAGATAATCATATAAAAAGAAATACTGAATTAATTATAATTCTCTTCATCTGATTAGGCAGCAAAAATGACAAAAATTATGCTCAGACTTCTAGCAATTTCAAAGTTAAGGGGAAAAAAATCAAAATAAATACTACTTATCAAATTCTTCAACTCTGTAGAACCCAGAAGTTATTTTATTTTAAGGACTTTGGCAAACGAAAGCATCTTATGGAAGGATTTAAAAACCAAGAAGTTCAAGTGAAAACCTGTATGACAGAAGATACGCCTTTGCACCGAAACATCCCACCGCAGATTTCTTTTCAGCAGTTTTTCATCTAAAGTGACTGAACTACATATTAAGCTTAGACTCTGACAGAACACACTGCATGAGAGAAAAAATGAGTATCAGAAATTTTACAGTGGACAATTACTTAAGAACTATCTGTATCTAAATGTGCAGTAATCCAATTAAGTTTCTATTTAATATTGTAATTATCAAGAACACAATATAGTGATTTTATTACCAGAGTAAGCAGCTACAAAGTACAGTAAACTGTCATTTAAGACAGTGTCAGAGTATCTATGATAAGCAGCACATTGGCTTAAACTAATGCACTATATGCCTCTAGGGAATGACAGGCTCAGAGACTGGGTTTTAACATCAGAATCTATCCATTAATCTCGACTTAAATATAATCTACTCTGCAGTAAGAGGAAGAATGGGCATTCAATGAATTATCTGTTTGAAATATAGCAGGAGCATACTAATACAAACATACAGCAGAAAGTACCAGTTTCGGTACCATTTACAGTGTATTGTTGGTTCTACAAACCATGAACTGCATTTTAACATGGAGTTAAAAAGGAAGATCAAATGGCTAGCAGGATTGGAAGGACAACACTATAACTCTGGCTGGGTGGCTAGATGAATGATGACAGTATTTAAAAATACTCCACTTGTCCATGTTTTAGTAACAGGCTAAGGACATGAAAACAAAGCAGTGAAGAAAACCATGCTGAAGCCCATATGTAGGCAGAATTCCCATCCCGACTTAGAGGGAGGATTTGTCTTATTAATGTATCCAAGATGGGAATCAATGAATCTATAAGGTATGTTGTGCTAATTGTTTTGAAGCCCATTACAGCTGCCACTGCTTCAGGCTCTCCCTGGAGTGATGGAGCGCTGATCCTGTGGTCAGACAGAAGCGCTCACCTGGCAGCTGTGGGTTTGCAGGAGGCAGTAAGGGAGGCACAGGACCACCAGCCATGGGACTGAAGTTTATTAAAGCTGTTGTACCAAACAGACCAACGAGAGATGTTAAGGTGTGGGCTGAAGTGATAACTGCAACAAACATGGAATACTACAGGCCAGAGGGGAACTGAATCACACAAACTAACTCCTGATGTTGGGAGAGGGATTTATCCTCATTTTGACATCTGGCATTACATCAGTTTTAACTCAAGTAATTAAGGTTGACAGGTGTAAAGAACACGGAAGCAAAACTAGTTCTCTTCTCTCTGGTATTAGCATGAATGCTTAAGCTTACTGTTTTCATGCATCCAAATATTTAAATTTCTACTTTAAACACCTTCTCTGCAAATATAGACATATTAATTGATGAGAAAAACAGCAAGTGTCTTTTCATGAAGAAATCACTACAAACTGCAAAATTACACAAAAATTATATTAGTATTAAATACTGTCCAGTAAAAAAACTGCACATACAGGTACATGTTCATTTGCCATTCCACACTACTAGTAACAAAAGAAACTTCTCTAATGAGAAATTCTGTCATTAATTCCAATATGTCCTTTAATGAACTTTACAACTACCTTTTTAAAATTTTATAGTTAATGAGAAGGTTTTCTCTTTACCTTGGGTTGCTGCAGTACCAATAGCAGATAATCTACTTACAAGTCTCTATGGAGGGCAGCAAAGTCAAGTTTAAAAATCATTTTTAAAACTCCAAGTCAGGCTTCTATTTAAATAGAGAAAACAAATACGAATTTTCAGATATTTCTCTCTTTTTCTATTTTGAACAGCAATTAGCAAAGCAGCCCCTTCGCCCTCCTCCCAAATGCTGTCAAGCTGTTGAGAGCAGTCTGCAGCACTACAATGGTACTATTGTGAACACAGCCTGGGCTTCCTTCCCACAGAGAGTTAAGTGGGCAGTTCCTGCTGCCCATGATTGGTGTCCAGTGAAACAATACTTAAGAGCCAGGTTTTATCAGTTCCACGCCAAAGAAGTGAAGCCAGGGAACCCAAGCCTTCATATCATGCTGAACCATATGCCAACCCTGCTGGCCCCTAAGGTTTATCACTAAGAATCAGGATCCATCGTGTCCCCTGTGAAATTTCACTTCACATACCTTCTGTGAAATGCATGGCTTTGCTGAAAACTGACCTTTTTCCACAATTGGCATGAACAGATGGATGGTAACTATGGTTTAGCAAGCCGAAATTAAGTGATTTTCTAATAGCATGCATTCTTCTGTGTTTGGGAGGAGAAGCATTCAGAAGGAGAGAGATATATTTGTGACCCATGGATCTATTCAGATGCAGTTAATCGGCAATTAAACTATTTTCTCAATGTCTAGAAAGTATATTGAGATTAATTTGATTGGCCAGGCTATGATTAGGACTCATGTCCTTCAGACTGCCATATGGTAATTCCAATTACTGTAACACTAACTTTTAATCCTTGCTTTATGTTAGCTTATTCCATTTTCCTACTACGTCTGTGGCACATACGGAATAAACTATAACCTTTGGTGTTATAATTTTGACCCTGGTGAATATTTTTACATGAAGTACATTCAATCTCCAGCTAGATATTTCCACATACCACCAGGTATTATATACAAGCCCTTTTTTCAGTAACTGAAATAACAGACCTGTAGGAGGACAAAGCCAACCAATGTGCTAGTTTCTACTAATCTATTTTTTTTTGGTACCTATCATCTTCTAATCTCTCTGTTGGCACTGGAAAGCATGCCCCAACTGTTTTGATTACCATATACAGAATGATGCAGAAACAGTTTGCCAATATCTTATTCAACTCATCTGAAAACATTACTCTATCTCACGTCCATTACGGTTTTGCCAGTTTTGATTGTTATAAATAATCTCCCACATTTCCTACCAATTTAAATATCAGAATCAACCAAATGCAATGCCATATACTTATTTTTATATATACATGGGTTTTTGTGTTTTAACATACAAATATTGCAAGTTGTTTGCACATCCCTTATCTATTATGAGAATTTATAACAAGAAAGGATTAAATCAATACACAATGCTGGTTTTTTGCAATGTAAAAACAGGGCTTAAATAGTTTAAAAACATTTCTTTCTTTACATCTTAGAAATATCAGGAAAAATTGTTTAATCTTCCAGGCTTTTATTCACAGACTTCTGAGAGGCATCAAATAAATCTGTATGAATTTTAACACCTTAAGGGGGCAAGAGCCATAACATTTTAACAAAGGGCTTTTGTTACCCCAAATATTTAATTAATTAATAAGGTTAAGTAGGTATTAACAAAAAACCTGTCACTTTGTGTTACACACAAGGCAATCAACTCTGTGTAACAATGGATTAGTTTATCTTTTTCATTCCAGTTTAAGAACTTGTAGCCTTCTCTCTGCAAATTTTTGTTTAAGAAAGGGATTTATAGACTTCTAAAACACACTTTATAATGAGCAATTTCACTACTAACTTTCAGCTTACAGTATACAAAAATTTTCTCCCTTAAAAACATGTTGTAACAAAGAAAAATTCCCTTCTGTCAAGTGATCTGTACTGACATATCCAGACTCAGAAGTTCTAGGAGGCTGATAAAGCACATCACTGCTTTTCAGGATAGCTCACTGTCCTCCTTCTATGCTAAAGGAGAATGCCACCAGCATATTTTGTAGAGAAATCAGTAGAACCAATATTTCTCCTTCAGTTGGATAAATTATATTTATGAAAGAATGTAGAAGTAAAAGAATCTAGAATGTATTTTTCCAAACAGTACAAAAATATTTGAGTCTCCCCCACAACTGTCCACAACATTAACAGAGCACTCAGGTCTTTATAAGTGCAATTAATAGTATAAAACTACATTACTACAGTCAATCAGTTTTGCATACTTGGTATTTTGTGTTTTTACCACTTTGAGGAAAGTCTCATGCATTTCATTAGGGAAGAGTAGCTAATAAATAAAGTGGTACTACTAATTAAAATATGTTGTAGATGTCTTGTGATAACAACAGCATTATTAAACCCATGCGCTTAAACTGCACCTCTTTAACATGTGCTTCAGGCCAGGCAGTTTCACCTCAGTGCCCGTCAAGGTCATGGAGCAGATCTTTCTGGAAGCTATACTAAGACACATGGGAAATAAGGTGGTGATTTGAGACAGCCAACATGGCTGTCCTAAGGACTAATCATGTACAAATTTGGTGGCCTTCTACTACAGTGTTACAGCACTGGTGCATGAGGCAAGAGCAACTGATGTCATCTACCTGGATTTGTGCAAAGCATCTGACACTGTCTGACATGATATCCTTGTCTCTAAATTTGAGAGACATGGATCTGATGGATGGACCACTTGGTGGATCAGGAATTGTCTGGATGATCACACTCAAAGAGTTGTGACCAACAATACAATGTCACGCTTCCACTCACTCCTCAAATTAAAAATGCATGAAAACCAAGTGAAATTTTGTGAAATTATGTTCACTACATGAAAATGTAGCAAACGCAGCAGCTTGGTACACACATCTGCAAGTATTTCTCCAGCAGTTATTTGAAGTGTCTATATGACAAACACTAAGGCAAGAGTTTAAAAGCCTATCACAAATGCTGGCTCAATCAGTTGTCTCTAGTGGCTAAAATCAAAGGCATTTAAAGTGATGCTTTGGAATTATTCATTGCAAAACAATCCTATTCTTTGAACAGGTAACTAATAAATGATGGCTGAGAACAGGCTTGCACTACCTCTGAGGTCCAATTGTTACTCAGAACACTGCCTACTTTTGCTCCCTGGTGTTGCATTTTAACTCTAATTGCATGATCAAGCCAATAAATTGGACTCAGGGGACAAAAAACCCTACAAAAGTACCTACCCTGACAAAACCAGAGGTTTCAAGAAAATGCACTTCAAACAGAACTGAGGCAAGACGAGACAAGCAAAAGGAGAGGTATCAAGGCTTGAAAGACAGTCATTAATACTGACAGATTACTGTAATTCTGGCTGTCAAGGTGATCGATTTAAGCAGCATATGCCAATCAATACTCTTCTCATTTACTGAGCAGCATGAGATATATAGTTAGGCAAGATGTCCCTCAGACAGGATTTCAAACCATACTTAATGAACATAAATAGCACAATTTATGCTTTGGAATCTTAGCTCTTTTTTCATTTAGCCTTTTTTTAATTGGGCAAACTTCAACATGATGTTATCCATACAAAAATTATTTTAGATTATCCTATTACACTGCATTGTCATTGTGTATACAATTCTTTTAGATAAGATATTTCAAACGGTACTAATTTTCCATATAACATATTAAAACATTAATCTTGAGTGTGAACATTCTTAAATGCAGCAGTTATTTAACTACTGTGCATTTTGCTTTTTTTGGCATTAGTGGTTTGCCATTCTGAGCACTTTAGCCATTCATGGTCACACAAGTAACCTGGTATTATATCTTCCTGGTGTTTTCCCAGCAATTTTCCTTAAAACAGTCTCTTTTTGTTCAAAAATACTAGTGAAAACACAGGAAAATACATTAATTTGCTGTATTACTTCAGAGGAAAGGTAGTGTAAAGGTAATAAAGATATAGCTATTACAGGCATTGCAAGGAGACACACAGACACACACAAACACAATTCTATAGAGATATATACAGATACAAGACTTTCCTCTTATATTTAGGTTTCTTATCACGTGCAGAAAAATTGTTACATGACTCCTTGAAACTGAAATACCTGAACAGTCCATTTAAATAATCATATACTCGTACACATCTTGGAAATCTTTGGTTTTTCATGTTACATCATTGTATGCAGGCATTTCATTTATCAATCACATTTATAATTACTAAAATATCAAGTAAGTTGTCAGCGGAACTAGGATTTGGGAGAACAGCACAACTGAGCAATTTGAAGTACAGGAAAGACTGAAAATCATATTCTGTACCTTATGATTCTTGCTTGAACTAGGAAAACAATTTCCACTGCTAAGCAGTAAAATAGGTTTCAGAAATAACTGTATTTTCTTGTGGAAAAAACAGCAGGGGTCATATGATGAACTCATCCATGGCTCTTACTTGAAATCATATCAGATAAGGCTACAATGGCAGGCATCAGGGATGGAATAAATATTCACTGAAATTCTGAAATTTTAAATTATTTGTATAAAATACATGAAGTAGTTTTTAAAAAGTTTATCAAGTGTTATTTTAATGTTATCTTCTCAGCTGTGATGACAGAAAAAAAAATGAGGAACAGCTATGTTAAAACCTTATTAAATGTCCTGTATCAAAAATATATCACCAGAAATACAGCAAACTTTGCAGTCTTGGCATATGGCAGATGAAAAAAATTCTAAACCAGAAAATACTAGAAGAGCAACTATAATTTCATGCATTATTCCTTTCACTACACCAAAACTACAAGAGTGAGCAATCCTTATGCCCCTCCCCTTTGATACACAGTTGTCATTGATGCAGTATCACTCTATTCACTTTTTTTCTTACAGATGCTCATGGAGCTTTAAGATAGAAAACTTATTGGAAGAAGGGAAACTGGCACTGCCAAAATCAGTGCTATCCAGTTTTAACTTCTAAGTTCCTGTACTAGTGAGAAATCTTCAAAATCCTCATAAGTTACAGTTTGAAAATGAAAATAAAACAAATATTCTTAATTAAGTGAAACAAATGTTGCCAGAAATCTGAAGAATACCCTTTTCTCACTGCATGTCATTAATAAAGAACACTTTCTTCACTTTTCCAGTGCCTGCAATTCTATCTTGAGACAGGAGATGGTCAAGCAGGCACAACAGACAGCGACACTACCAGTTCTAATAAAACCCTTTCTTGGGGCAGTTGAGTATCACCTCAAGAAAAAAAGCTTTTTCTGAGCAATCAGTTTCTAATACAGAGCAAACTTTTAACAAACCACTCATAGACATTATTCATAAGTAAGTTACTGCCTTGTCAGACACCACATGGGATTAATACCTTCCCTTTCTCTGGAAGACAACTGTCAAAAGATTAGTTACAATACATCAAGTACCAACTGATAAGTCATACAATATCAAGAAAGTTAGAAGGATGTCAAATTTTCAGTTTTGATAACAAAGATTAATTTATCTAATCATTCAGATTAAGATTTACTCTATAACATTTTTTAGATGGAATAATTAAAGCAGCACTATTTTTTTTTTTTTTTGCTATTTAAATTAATTGGTTTCATGTGACCAAAAAAAAATCTCCAAAAAGAAACACCAGTTCTTGGCAATAGGTCAAAGGCTGCAGATTATTAGAAAGAAGTGAAAATTATGCTATGATGATTAAGGATAAAACAGTCATGCATTTTCCAGGTATTCTAAAATGTCTATAAATTTCAGATTTAAAAGATGTTAAAGAGGATTTCTTACTGTGTGTCTAGCTTCTTACTATGTGTCTTAGGTAGCCTCTGTAATAGGGGAATACTAACTAAGACAGAAAGCACAGTGTCTGAATTGCACTATCTGAAGTGTAGATAGTTTGGAATAATTGTTAACACTCCAGAATTTGTGTACAATGAAAAAAGTGACACTAATTGTTTCACAATTGCAATTTCACTCCCACAAGGTTTCTAGTATTTGTCCTGCTTTGTTGCAATAATTGTAAAAAGCTGAATCATTGAAGGTGCCTACCGTGTCAAGATGTACCTCTTGGCATCTGGCTGACATCTGCTGTTTATTCAGGAAGTTCAAATAAAATTTTACATGAAGCCACAATTTCTAATGTTCCAAATATTTAGTATTGATCCATTTCCCACACATGGTTGATTCTGAATTCAGAATGTGACAAAGTGCTTGCTCTGAGACATAAGCCATGAATAAAACTATTCATACAAGAATTTCAATGCAATGTAGTAAATAAAGAATATTTAACAATCCCTAAATATTGGCCTTCTTCTCCATCTTAATGAAAATGTGATTGTTCTCAACATTTAGTTCCATTATTGCACCTGCATTTATGAGTGGTAGAAGTTTTCCTAGCATATATGCAGCTGGAGCATACTCAGGAGATAAGCATGCACTTCTTAAGACAATGGTAAATGCAATGAGAAGAAGAAACACATCAGCTATGAGACAGGGAGGGGGGTTACTGCTGCTTCACTAGCAAGACACCACAAGTATTTTGTCTTTGTCACCTCCTTCTGTGTGCATGTGTGCCACCTGTTCCTGAGGGGCTACTAGTATAAGAGAGCCAGGCCACCAAAAATTATTGGGGGACCAGAGAACCCCTGAAGCAGAAACTAAAGCAAATTCTACACACCAAAGCAAAAACTCCACCCAAAATAGCAATATTCTCTTCACACAGCTGCAGCAGTGAGCGTGTCAAGAACCAAATAAAGAAGGACACCTGCCATGCATGACTAATGTTTGCCAAAGAATTTAGTAAATTTTTAATCTTAGAACATGACCATACGGAAACATATTATAGTATTCTGAGCAAACAATAAAACCACAGAGCAGATAAAACCTTTAAAAATCATTAACCAAATCAAACCTTCAAAGTGTTTTGCTATCTAAGTATCCTATCAGAAATGTCAAAATCATGTCAGAAAGAGGAAGCTGATTGACAGAATATGTCAGTCTCAGAAAGCTACTTCAGACTGTACAACACATACTCAAAGTTGGAGACGGCAGTAAGAGGGAGATGAGCAGAATTTCTGGTATCCATGCAACCATTATTATACCATTCACACATACTACCATTGCCACATTGTGATTAACAGACGAGCGCATTAAGGAAAAAGTTGCAATCAGGTTATGTGAAGAGGTCTGAATATCCCTGCTGATTACAAATGACAGATGATTTTTTCAGTCAGGTCTGCACTTAGAAAATGCACTGTTTCGGACGGTAGATAAGCTCTCCTTGGAAGTAGGAGGGCCAACCTCAGTGCCAATTTTTTCCCATCCCATACGCAAGCAAATCAACACAGTCTTTAATTAAGAGTTTACAGTGATCTGTCACCACAAGATCTACAATGTGATACTATAAACATTCTTCAAAAGTGGATAAGCATAGGCCTACATATATATCTTTAAGTCTGTACTACGTTAAAAAGTGCCCACCATGTATTACACAGCACCATAAAACAAACCACATACCTGCAGACAGAGAGATATCCGTACACTGATGCTGGCTTTCAAATTAACTATTTCTGCTGGTCTACTACTGTAATAAGAAGAGCTAATACAGAAATGTAGTGCCTGACATCTGTTTTGTTTGACAAGTCTCAAGTACTCTTGTGCCCTTAACATCCACATTCAACTGGATATCATCATCTGAGTTCCTAATAAACTAACACTGCTCAGTATATTAGACACTCATAAGTAAGTAAATGAAGATCAGTTTCAAGAACATCATGTCCAGATTCTCTTTCACTGACACTGTTATGGTCCTGGACTTGTGCAAATCCTTGATCATCAGCTTCAGTTTTCCATTTCATGTACCTTTTGAAACATAGCTTTTTTGTTCCCTTTTCCCTCCTTCTTCAAATGTATTGTTTTCATCACTCTGAGAGCTCTTTTTCTTTGCTCTGGCAATACTCCAACATGAGGAAAGGCCACCTTGATTAGTGAATCCTGTCTGTCTTCTGCAAGAGACATTAATTCCAGTAGTGTCTCCAGAAAAGCTATTTAACCACAGACCATAAAATACGCCTGTTCCCCACACCCTTTAGTCGACTACAAACTTAAAAGCCAGTGGTGAACTGCTGCAGCCATAGCTAAAATATCCCAGAGGAAAAAAGCAGGGGACAATAAAGACAGTCCTTGACGTCTTCAGCTCTGTGCTATCGCAGGAACATAATTAGATTCAACTTTCAAATGTTCCTAGATAACAGGCTATGTCCATGTTACAGGAAACATCCACCAGTCTTAGCCATTCTTGTATGAGGGAAATTCCTTCTTGGCCTCAAGTCTGGCCATAGGTTGAACACCAAGAGCATGTCCATGACATTTTTAATCAAGAGGTTTTTAAACTACTGAGACTTAGGCCAGACTTTGAAGTTAGCATTTTTTGCTGTTCTCCAGTGACACAACTGACTCCACCAGAGCCTAATTCAAGCCAGGAAAGTTTGAGGTTTTTTCTAATTTCACACCAAGCAAACAGCTTTTAAAGAACTTCCCACAACCCCATTTTAATTTTTAAATTATTACACCAAACAGTAAATCTAAGATTCTCCAAGCCAGGTGGAAAAAGAATTCCACTGACGACTCAACAAAGCCACCCTTTAGTATCAGTGCCCAGCCAACTGGTACTTCGTAGGCTTACCAAGTGATGACATGAAACCCACCAAACAATGCTACCTAAAATCAGATACACATAATGCTTTCCACTTACCATGCTAACCATACTAGGAGACATATCAGCATTTTAATGGAGGCCACACTATGTCATAAATGACATACTGTGCTTTGATGCATATTAAGAAGTGCAATTTGGAAAACTGAATTAAAAACGCAGTGCACAGTTCTCTGGAACTGGCTGATTCCTAGACATTGAGCCGGCAAGCTACATCCAAGGAATTTAACAAACCTTTCATATTCTGTGAAGTTTAAACCTACAAGTCTGTGGGGTTCTTTTGGTACTGCAAGTTTACTGTTTCAAAGTAAATAGTTTTCCAATTGCTCATCACTATACATCAATATAATGCTCTAAACCATCACTTTTGATGGTTGTTGATGACGATAATACATTTTAAATTCTTTGACTGAGCTACTTGAGTAATGACAGAAAGATCGGACCTTTCCAAACATGAAAATACAATGAATCAACGTGTCATCTACAGAAATGGCACAAACGTCACTTAATGTGATCACATAAAACACATCCATCATTAATCTGTAAATCCATTTCATCATATCTAATCCAAAACTCTGCAAGTATTAACAGTCACCAATAGAAAAAACAGTATTTTAGCAACAATCTATCACATGACAAGTATTAGTATTTACAGCTTGGTTGGAAAATAAGCACAGAATTCTTTTGGATCAAAATTTAAACTTATCTTTCAATTTATGAAATACAAAAACTTCTTGTTGATTTAACTAATAAGTATATAACAGAACTCAATCTTAAATAGGGAAAAGGGTATAAGTGACTGACTTACCTTATGTTTTTTAATTTATGGTTGATAAATCTATTCTTCCAAGAGCAGCCCCTCCAAAAATACAGTTACAACAACAACGAGACAGCCTTTTCTGACACATTTACAAAGACACTAACATGATTTCGACATCAACTTTGTATTCTGAGCTGAGTAACAAAATCTGTATGACAGAAGTTTAATAAACTTCTCGCCTTGAAGGAAAGCAGCATTCTTGGAACTCGAAAATAAAACTAAGTCACACTAATACTGGATAAATACCTAATATCTTAAGGAAAGAAGGATTATTAACATCATGATATTGCTATTTTAGAAAGACTACTCACAAAAAAATAATTTTGTTAACAAAAAGTGACAAGTTCATGTTATAAAACATTAGGAACAGGCAATTATTCAACACTTAATCTATTATTTATTTAATTTTAAAAAGGTGGTCTTCATCTCAATGCTCTTCTATGGGTTTAAGTTCCC
Source organism: Corvus kubaryi (assembly GCF_017639235.1). Taxonomy (NCBI): domain Eukaryota; kingdom Metazoa; phylum Chordata; class Aves; order Passeriformes; family Corvidae; genus Corvus; species Corvus kubaryi. The sequence continues at coordinate 11,853,318 of NW_024582054.1, forward strand.
TAAGGGCACCATCACAATTTAAATACAATATTTTCCCTATATTAATCTAAAAAAAAAAAAGAAAACATGAAGATAATATCTGTAGAACTGCAAGGGAATGTATATGCCTTGGAAACCATTTGAGTGAAAGGATACAAGTTTTGGTATAACGGGATTAATGATTTCAATGCACGGCTTGCATTTATAGCTGTTGCACGAACCATAATAGGCAGAATTTTTCCATTCACAATAGCACCATCAAAGAGTGGACCAAAAAATGGAACCTGAATAAAAAATTAAGAAGTTCAACATAAAGTAAGATCGTAGCTATAACAATTAGCAATCAACATTAACAATAGAGCACTCAAATATATGTCTTTTTCCCTCCTCATTGCTAGATAATCAAACCAGTTATTGTGTTGCAAGTCAGACCTTTTCTCTTGTGGAAATATACAGCCATATAACTGCTTGATATCCTTGGCAACAGATAACACAGCATTTGAAAAAAATTAAGCAACTATTTGAATACTATGTCTCATCAAAGATCATTTCCAACATCTGCTGCAAAAGTCCTAGGAACAGTCGTGCATATGATGTGTATGAAGTTGAAAGGCTAGATGATAATATTGTAGATGGTAGGAAGCAAAAGAAATAATTCAAATCTTAAAAAAATTTTTATCATGGCTCTAGTTTTTAACATGTCTATAAGGACCAACTTACATACAATTATTGGTGTATTGACCCTCACCTCCTATTTTCTCTTTTTTTCTTCTATCTGTTCTTCTTCCTTTCTACATTACCTAAACAAAAAGACTATAAAAGCCCTTTAGAGAAGAAATCCGTGGTGAATGTTTAACCTCTCTGAGGACTAACTGTAAAACCTTATTCGTGAGATCAGTGGAAAACCTCAATATTTAGTACAGCTAGCCCCCAAAAGGTGAACAGAACAGATAGATCTTATGTTTTGGCATCACATTTCTCTCTAATCAATCATCATTTTGCAATTATAAAAAAAAAAAACCAAAAAAGCATTCAGTATTAAGTATCTTCATTTCCTGTACATGTGAATAAAGTTCTGAAGCTGCTGACGTAAAGCAGGAGAAGAGCACCAAAATTTGTGCATCAGCTCAGCAAAGGGAGCAGAGTGTACACTCAATATTCTTCCTGCTAAGAGGAAACAAATGCTGCAAAGGAATTTTAGATCCCTGTATTATTTTTGCCATTAGTCATTTAACGTGGTTTTGAGAATACTGAAATCTAATGGAAGGCACTTTTTTCACATACAAGGACTTATTTTTGGACTAATAATAATCCCTGTTTTCAGCAGTTTTTGCTTTCCTTCTTAACCTGCATGCTCCCAATAATAGAACTATTTGTAATTAAAGTAGTAAAAGAAAGAATATACTTATTAGTTAAAAATGTAAGTAATCCAACAGTAACAAGACTGATTATCATTTTGGGCCTATCAATAGATAGAGGCAATCATCATAAAGAGGTAATCCTATTTATGTCATACCTCATTTATTAATATTAGTGCTTGTAGTAACAGTTTTAATATTTAAAGTATAGAAATTCATGGCAAGTGACAGCACACACAGAAGTTAGGTAGTACAAAATACTCATGACTACTTTTACTCAGTCAGTGCTCACTACCCTAAACCACTGTTTTAAGAAGAGGGTCAGCACTGACATTTGAGGAACAGTCATTAGAAAGAATGTGTGTTCATATGCCTAAGGGCTGAATGGTCTTGCTTTACTGAACTCATCTCCAAATTCTTGTGTGGAGTTAAGAAGAAAGTAAAAAATAGGTTTGAGAGGAAAAAAGGGGGAATATGATGTGGATGGAGGAAGTTGGAACAGGCCATTATTCAACTACCTCAGTTATGTATCAAATTTGATAAAAGATTTGACAAGTTTATTGTAATATTTAAATTATTATGCAGAATATTCTAGCTTTGTTTCCAGAATATGTTGGTAGCAGATATACTTTACAGCATCAGGCCTTTGCAATTTCAAGTTACGTATTTTACTATGCACTGTACTCACTCAGCTCTTCCTTTTCCCTCCTACCACCACTGCAACTGTCTATCACCTTGTTGGATCAATCTATTATACCAAAACCTCCGATTCTAAACAAAACTCAGTTCATGTTAAACACATGAAAGGAACACAAAAGAAAACAAACTCTTACCTCAGGCTTTTTCATGATCTGGATACTGAACATATGGTTTTTCATGGGATAGATAACTATAAGAACATCACCAAATTCTGTTGGAATTATTCCTCTTCTATAATCTCGAGTATGTTCTGACCAGACAATGTGTACTTCATCATTTCCTAAATGTCTTAGCTGGAAAACCAGGGATAAAATGCCATCAATTTAAATATTCTTAATTAATATTCTATAGCCACACAGCTATATTAAATGTACATATTTTAAAAGGACAAACCCACAAAAAACACATGAAGAAAAATGAGTAAAATAAGCAAAGTACAGTACAGTTCTTTTACAATTTCAGTGTATTAGTTGAGAGTACTGGTTTGTGCTACAGATTTTTATACATTGGTGTTAATTTCCCTTTAATTTAACATATATGTGAATATCCATTTTCTGCTGAAAGCTAACATTTTGTTGATACTATCTCAAGAATGCAGAGTGGTTCAACCTGATTTACTAAAATGTGTTCAAGATTGCCATCACTGATAGGCAGAAAACTATTAAATTCTGTATGAACTTCTAAAGTATACGAATGAACATCTGTTTAAAAGCTACATATCTGAGAAGTTAACCTCATCATTCTAGCCAAATTCCAAAGTGCCTACCACAAACAAAAAGCTTTTAAAGGAGAATAGCTACTGCATTCTCCATAGCCCCCAGAATAACTAAGATAAATGCTCCTTTTCAATGAAATCTGTATCCTTTTGTAAAATAACACCCTGCTCCCCCACAAACTACAGAATGGCTCTTGATCTGGCTCAGAATGGCTGAATGGGTTCCTCAAAATCCATGCTGTATCCTCAGATGTAATCATATAACCAGATTAAGGAATTCCTTGAACACTCTGGAATTATCTGCATTGAAGATCCAAAACACTCCTTCTGATAAACATTATCATCTGACAACAAATGTTCACATCATGGAGAGAGGCTTTATGTATACTGATCAAATACATTCAGATTATTAAATGGGAGATTCTTTCCAGTAAGGGTTACTTCTGAAAATTCAAACTTGAATATCTTTTTTATCTCCTAGTGCATCACTAGTTATTGACAAATGTCTTCACCCTCAGTTTTCAGCTTGTTTCCACAGCTTTAGGCAGGTGGAATTTGTCAAACAATTGCCTTGATATTATTCAAAGGACTGCACTGTGAACTGCTGCTAACAGGTAACATAAAATTCCAATCTGAGCACATACAAGAAGCTATTCTATATAAAAAGCCAACAATTTGCCATAGCACTTTCAGAACCCAACTGCACTTTAAATAAAAGCAAAACACATGCACAGTCTTCAGAGAAATTTAATTGCAATTATTCACTTGTTTATTTTACGAAACCTCCTGGAATGCTACCTTTGTCTTATCGGAAAGCTTACACCAGTTGTCAGTAGCAGACTTAAAAAAAACAAAAAAAATGAAAAAAGGGAAAAAGAAGCTGTCTCGGCTCTTCTCTGTTAGCTTTAAATTGTATCAGACTGAAGAACGGGGTTGTATTTCTACAAAAAAAGGATTTTCTTCCATGTTGGACTAGGCAAAGGACAGGTGGCTTCAAAACCCTATCTCTTCTTTGATGCTCAACAAGTCATTTGTTTTGCCTGGACCAGATTGTACATACACCTACACTACAATGGCTGTGGTGCCTTTGAAGTCAGCTGTTCTTGCATCTTGTGTAGATGGCTGAATTATTTTGAACAACACTTAGTTAGGGATGCTCCTGCACCAACACTTAAACCAAACTCAGCAAAAGAATAGGTTATAACAACAGTCACTACACTGAGCTTTATTCTACTAGATTAGAATAAAGCCAGACAGCAACCTGAATGGCTGATGTGCAACATGCAAACAGCAGCTGCAGGAACCTTGGAAAATACTTAACAATGACAAACATCATAAAAGAAAATTAACTGCAAAATTGAACCTCTCCTACCTTAGAATCATAGAATCATTTAGGCTGGAAAAGACCTCCAAAATCATGAAGTCCATCTGTTAATCTAACACTGCTAAGTCCATCACTAAACCATGTCACTAAGCACCACATCAATATTATCTTTTAAATAACTTAAGGGATGACAACTCCACCACTTCCCTGGGTAGCCTGTTCCAATATTTGACAACTCTTAAGAAGTTTTTCCTAATACTCAGTCTAAACTGCCCCTAGTGTAACTTGAGGCCATTTCCTCATCCTGTCTCTTGTTACTTGGGAGAGGAGACTGACCTCCACATCACTACAACCTCTTTTCCTGTAACTGTAGAAAGCAATAAACTCAATAAGTACAGTAAGAGAGTGATATGAAGCACACTTAGTTGTTTTTTTCTTTCCTGGCTATAGCTTGGAGGACTTGATAAGATAAACTTCAAAATACACAACAAAAAAACCCTCCAACCCCCCAAAACCACCAGAAAAGCAACTTCGCCTTCTAACCTTTTCATTTTGTAGCAAAACATTAATTAAAGAAACCTTGCACTGTGGCACCAGAACAGCCTCATCCATTGATTTTCATCAGGGTAGAGTTCTATCTTTTAAGTTTACACAAAGCTCAGCTTCACTTCAGTCTCCTCCAGCATCGCTGTCTAATAAATTGTTATCCTTGGCCTCCTCTCCTTTGGCCACAGTTAACCAATTTCTCTCTTCAGGCATGAGATAATTTTTCAAATGGATCACAGATGTGATCCAAGTGGGGGAAATACATGCCAGGTTTTTGTTTTAAATTCAGCTCATTTCACTGTACTGGTCTCAAACATAGCCCAAGAAAACAACTTGTTGGCACCTTTTTTTAAAGCATGACAGGAGTGGAAAGCAGGGTTGTCACATCTCAAACTGGTTTTATCACCAGAGAAGTCAGTGAGGAATTGCACCTCAGATTAAAAAAAAAAATTCCCATTTTGCTTCCTCAGCGAAGTGATGGTCAAAATAGCTGTTGAAATACGACAATGATAAGGTATCAGGGATTGACTGGCTTGCACTTAGAGCAAGCAAAAAGCTCAAGGAGAACGAGGCTGCCTAGCCAAAGAGAAAGCATGAGGCAAATCAGTTTGGACATGAAGTGTTGTGGAATGTAAAAAACCCACATGATCTTGAGGGATGGCTATCTGGAGCACGGACTGAACTCATTGAACCAACTGCCAAAAAGCAGAACTGGCACCAATACACCATCACTGCACTGCACCATTCATAATTCAGCAGTATTGAACTATCTACTAAAGTAATTATTCCTCCTTTACTTGCCATCTTTGGACTCAGAGACAATAAACTCATAGACCGTTAGAAACAAGTGATGGTGACAATGTACATGCCAAATAAATAGCTTTTAACTCCAGAACATATAGAGAGTTTAGATATTGCAGCTTCTTGAGGGCATCACTACCTCTGAATTGAATTTATCAGAGGTTGCCCCTGTGTACCTGTTACTGATACCTGCAGTTAATCAGATAGGACACGAGTTCTTGCACTTCTGTGAAAGCTACCCAGATGGAGCAGCACTACTGATGCATGCTTTCACATTAGACTGATACAGATTTTGCTGTGATAAAAGTGTACTGTGTGGTTATTTCAGCAGGATTACTGACAAGGGACACATATTTTTGGATGCCAAGTGTACCAAAGCCATCAGCAACTTTTCTTTCCAATTTCAAAGTTTACTTAATACTCATATATATGTGTGAGAATACATTCCAGGCTAAAACCAGAAACTTCTTCAGAGGAAAAAGAAAATGAATCAGATTATTTCAGAGTTCCAAGTCTTGTCAAATGTATTTCACCTCATGATTACTATCCAGAATGATCTGGCAAAGACCCAGTTTGAGTCAAATGTAGAATGGCATCTCTGTGACATGTAGTGCATTAAGAGTCAAAATCAGAGGGTGCAAGTAGGCGGATGATGGTATAAAGTATGAATGGTGGTATATAACAAAATGAAAAGTACTCAGGATCAAAACCTTGCTTCTATTATAGGTGGTCACATGACTGAAAAAAATAATAGACAAAAAACCAAGGTTGTGTGTTGCTGATTTAATATTTATGTTTGGAGAATAACTAAGTCCTAGATAAGTCATTCTGTTCTTTTTTCAAGATTAGATCAGAATCAGCTCTGACACTACTAACACAGTACTCCTTACTGCTTCTTTCAGATGTCCTCGCCTCGGTCAGCAAACAAAGCTTCTGAAAAAGCATGAATGGTGGTAACTTGACTCGCCAACAACACTCGATTCATGGAAGAGATCTGATACCTGAAATTGACTTGAAAAGCTTTCCTGGCTTACTTCATCTGCTAAGTTTTGCATAAACTTTTTAGAAAGAAGAATTTCAAATTTCTTCTCAATTTTTCACTTGAGGACCTTGAAATTCAGCAGCACTAAACAACCAAGATCTCCTACAAGCACAGCAAACACTTTGAGAATCCATCATTCACTGTAATTATTACACCGCATGAGAGCCAGGGCCTGACCTCTTTCAACTTTAACCTGGATTCTTTATTTCTTTGTATTGAATTGGAAGCATCCCAGAATTCAGTGCCCTGGACACAAGTAGGACAAAGATACTGAGCTACAACCACCTCTGCTCATTGAAACCTTAAGGACAGACAAAACCATGATTTCCCAAGAAGGTGTGGTCCCAGTGTTATCTAACAGAATAGGATTTAGTGCACACAGAATAGACAGCTGTCAAGACTGAGTTCTGTGTTAATGGTTATTCAAAACTCACCACCAGTTGTCTTCACACTTATTTCCTGACCTTGCTTTCCTGAATTTACAACTTCTTATGTACATACATCACAGTAAGCCTAACAAAGGGCAAATCAGTAGCAGAGACATAAATCACTGCAGTAACATAAATAATAAAAAGTCCTAAAATAATGTTATACTTTGAGCAACTGATAATACACTGGAAACACCTGGAACTATAGGTTACACACCAGTATCCTAACACTCTAAATGCAGATCAAACTGCCCTAGAGAGTTTATTACCTAAGCACAAGACATGACACAAAATGGAGATGGACAAATGCAAAGAAGCTGTAAAAGGTGTTAAAGATTACGAAAATGTCATTTATATCAGCATTCTTCAAGAATGAAAGTGTCAAGACCAGAGAAAGGAAGGTTCAGCAACCAAAACAACACTTTACGATATAGAGAATAAATTTTAACTGTGTGTATGGAAAGGCTATGTTGGAAAAAATATTACGTGGGAAAAAGAAGAGTTGTAAGCACAGAATGAATGTAAGAATCCAGAAAGTGGACCAAATTAAAGATTATTTCAGGCTATGGGCACAAGTGACAGGCACAATGGTCATGTTATCTGTGATGATCTGGAAAGGTGGCAATGAGAAATAGATTAAGAGCTCTGTTTTAGCCATTTTAAACCTGAGCTGTCGGGAAGACAGCCCTGAGGAGATAAAAGAGAAAACAGATTTTTTTTTTCAGGCTTGGTTTGAAACTCTACTCCATTAGAACAAATATATAAAAATGACCGACTGTTAGGTTACCTGAAATTTCAAATTTAACTCAAAATACTTTAAAATATTCTTACTCTATAACCATCATCATGTGTCAGCTCTCCTAATACATTTATGTTAACTGAATACAAAAGAAATGTGAAATAAATATAACCAGGAGGGATGATCAAATCTAATTTTGATACATTAGTGTCATATGCTGTACATGTTACAATAGCAGCCAGACTTTAAACTAAGCTGCAGGCTATACTGAAATTTCCAAATGGCAGATTGTTCTAAGCGATACCAAGTATAATTGAAGTAATAAACGATAGTAAAAGCAAAGCACACTGTCAGGAAGAATTTAAGTATTTACTTTTTAAAATTAAATGAGTTAGGTTTGGAAAGGCAGGACAAGTGAAATAATGCAGGGCTCAATTTACAGAAAATTCCTTTTATTTATCTGTTACATTAACCCTTGAACTCTTGCCAAAATTACTGTAATTTCTAATACCCACTTACCTAAAGGAGGGAGAAAAAAAGCTATTATATTTTCTTCTGATAGAACAGCTAGCCTCAACTTCTTTCCTCTTCAAAAATGGAAGTGTTTATTACAAAAAGAACAAAAGCAGCAGAGATATATGAAGTAATGGCTTTATGCAGCTACTTTTGCCCATTAGATATTAACAGTACTACTGTCTACAGTCATGTACCATCCAGATGAATTTTTCACAAAACTTTGTCTCAATAACTATGGTGTGTTTGGGTATTTTGTTTGGTTTGGTTTTTTAGCAATATGTGTATATAATTGTAACTCAAAAAAATACTGTACTAGTAATTCACATCTATAAACCTTCAGGTACCCAATACATGGTTAGCAACACAATAAAAAGCCATAAGTACTGGGAGCTGTAATGATTTTATGTGGTTAGGATCATGTCATGCACAACTTAGAACCATGTAATACACCAAAAGCTCAAGATGAATTAGTATTCAATCATTAACATTACTACTTTTTATTTACATACTGTGTGTATAATATTCTCACTTACAATGCCTTCGCTTCTTTAGAAAGTTCCTCCTAAGGAAGGAGGAATTAGACAGGTGATTGCTCATTTATGTGCCTCTACAACCTTTCTCATTCTGTGAACTGAGTCTTCACATTATTTAGTCCTGATATTCTCTGCAAGCTTGCTCTTGTAAGCTTAGTGTAAATACTTTTTACTCTAACCTTTAATTGTAAGAAAACCAGAACAAATTGCATTATCAGCATTAAACCTTTGATTTAGTATTTGCAAATTAAATATTTTATATATGTATTTCAATGTTAAGTTCCTTTTCACAATCAGAAGTTTTTTATTGGTTCTTGAATTCATGTCTTTTTTTGCTCTTGTTCACATCTTCAGAAACAAATGCTTGTTAAGTGTATCAAAACACTTAAAAGTTGAATTTACTACTCTCTAAGAGTGATGGAAAATCAGTTTAAAAATGGCTTAGCCCCTGAAACAGCAGAATCTTGATTTTGCAGTGGCTCAACTGGCAGGAAGAAGTTTTGTTTTAATTTAATTTAATTTCCATTTATAAGAGGAACTATCATGTACCTCTAGGCACATTTACAATATAAAAACCAGCAGCCAAAGCCAACTACTGCAAGTTTGCTTGTTTTTCTCCCATTGAAAAAAAAGACAAAAAAATCACACTGAAGACCTGGAGAGAAGCTCAAATCTCAAATTTCTCTGAAGGTCATGAACAGTACATGCATTCAAAACAATTAGAACTGTTAGCACTCACATGGCTCTCAAATAATTTTGATAGTGTGTATGAGCTGAACAGTATGTCATAAAATACAATCCTTTTGCTGATGTGGTGAGTCCAAGCAGCATGAGTAGTTGCAGAAATAGTAAATGAATTGAGACTGTTTTGTTACTCATGTCTCCTGATAGAACTTGCTAGTTTATCCCAAGATGTAAACTTCAGCTGATGTTTCTCTCAAGTTTAGGATGAATTTCTTAACATCTCTCTTTGCTGCTGGTTCTTTGATATCTAATGCTTCTTCTCACGAAGTCTTTACTTGCAGAGTAGGAGCACTGAAAGTCCCACCCACTCTATCTCCTTTACTTAGCCTATCATCATTAAACATACACAAAATGAACACCTTTGAAACATGTTTCTATTAGATTGGAATGGGCCAAAAACTATTAGGGAAGGGAGGAGAGAAAGAGAGAGAGGCTCCCAAGCCCCTGTTCTTGGGAAAATGTGCTTAAAAATAACAAAACCAACATACTGAGGAAGAACAGAAAAGAAAGCCACAGAGAAATAAAGTAGCTTGATTAAACAGTCAATCAGTTGCTGAGCCACAAATATAATCTCAATCTATTGATACACGTATTGATATCCATATCAATTGATATCACTTATCCACTTCAATTCATATCATATCCACTTATTGATACACTTATTGATATCCATACAGATATTTCAAATTACTGACAAGTGAGATTGTTGGTAAAGTAGGAGAGAAACAGGCCTGGGGCACACTGGAATTGTTAAGAAGCCCAGCTGACACAATTTTCACAAGCTGAGTCACAGGAAGCCTGGACCAGCACTGAACCTTGCCTGGCAAGAACAACTATATGTAGATGCAGGGTGCTCTGTGGTGGTGTATTCCTCCCTACCCCCTTGGACTGCACTGTCATTTTAGAAATGCTCGTTAGGCCTTGGCCTTGACGAACCACCTGGGCTAAGCTCCTCTTGAGCTGATCAGAAACAGAAATCACTGTCTAGTCCCAGGAACTTGTGCTATCTAATGAGCTTCTGTTTTTTAATGAACAACCTTGGAAACTTATTTTTCTTGCATGAATAACAGCCCAAGTGGAACTGGTAACTGAAGTTGTAATCGAACTTTCAAAGAAAGTTACCAACCCAAATTGTGGACAGAATGGAAAATTACTATGACTAAATTCAACTCCCTTGCAGCCCTATAAACAGCGGTGGGAAGTGAGACCCTTTGAGCTCTCCTGGACCACCAGTCAGCGGCAGCCAGCAATCTCCCTCTGAGTGACACACCTCTCAGAGGCAGCAAACTCTCAAGTTTGCTGTACTCAGAGGACCATTGGAGCCTGGGCTGATAACCCCCACTGCTCGAGGATCAACCCCTTCACTTGTTGAGAAAATGCAAAGGCATCTGACATGAGTAGTTCACTGAACTCAAGGGGAATTTTTGACAGGTATATACCTTCTACATAGTCCTTTAGATCTGTGTGCATGCAAGTGCAAATGTGCTATACCAACTGTACTATGAATGTTGCTCTTGGATTAAGTACTTTAGATTTGCAAGTAAGTTAGGCCTACAAGTGAGTTAGTGTTGTGCTATAGTAAATTCTATAGAATCTTTTGTTAAATTGTTTAAATTAAGCTATCGATGTTAGGTGCTGTTAAGTTTACATGCTGGTAAAAGCTTTAAGCCTAAACCATCATTCAAGTCTGGGGCTAAGCTTAGCAAGGGGGTCCAGTCCAAACCTTGTGACTCATTTGGAGGATCTTCCTCATTGCTTTTTATCCTTACCCTTTCCCATCCTTACCCTTTTTTCATCCCCAGCCTCCACATAGATCATACTTGGTTGATTTTAGTTTTAGATTGATTGATTTTACATTTTAGTCTGACTTTTCTCTGTGTGCTTTAACCATCCAGTAGGCAGTAGACCAAACCTTGCCAATGAACTGTGTCACACTTTTATTTGAATATTAAACCTGCTTTTGCTAATGCCTTTGCTGGTCATTCTTTGAGGTACCTAAAACACTCATTCACTATATGCTCCTAGAAACAGACAGGAGACCTTGTCTCTGTGTTCTGCTGAAGTCCATTGCATTATCAAATTATTCACTTTTAATTATTTTTCACTGTGGCCCATCTTCCCCCTTTTCAACACTCTGTAATGGTCTAATTCAAACAGATTACAAACAAACATTGTGAGGTTAATTACAAGCTGTATTTTATAAAACCAGGTTTTTGTTTAAAAAATATAGAAGCCAGTCAACTTAACCCCCCCACCAATGTTCTATACTAAAACAGTAGCAATAATTGAATTTTTAAATTAGTTATTTTTGCTATTAACCACTTTTATAAATAATTTAATAACCTAAGTATTACCCTGACTCTACTTCAGGAAATAAAGAACAGAAAGGATGCAGCATCATAGGCATACAAGCAAAAGCATTTTTAATTCAAACACCCCACACCAACCAAACCAACCTGAGATGAACAGTGAGAAGTTAGAATTCATAGTCAGTCTATAATAAGAACAATAATATTTTTTCTTCAAGTTGAACACAAAGAAAAAGAAGTCATTAATAATTGAAGCTTGCCAGAGGCATGGCTATTTCTCTCTTTACTAAATGTCTACCATCTAATTTAATTACAAGTATTAAAGTCCATGCTGAGGTCAACCAGCTTCAGTTCCTCCAATATTACACTTCAACCAGTGCTCATTAACGTGTCTAGTGAATGGATTAGCACATCTGAAGATGTATGTATGCAGGATGGGGGCACAGTCTAAGGATGGCTAATTGTTCATTTACAATAGGACACATGTTCAAGACTGTAACTTATTATTACTAACGTGGAATTTATTAAATTCTAAAGAAAAAAAATACCAATACAGAAACCCATTTTTTTCTTCATGCAGCTATAAGAGATCATATCACTGTTGAGCGTCTGTGCCTCCTCCAAGACAAAACACCTTATATACAATAAACATTGTCTTCATATTTTTAACTTTTTTTTTTTTTTAAAGGGAAGATTATGTTAATAACCAGCACACGACCCGTAAGTACATAAAAAGTCATCTCAGAAAGTACTCACCACATATACCTTAATGGGCATCCCAGGTTTCAAAAGTACTAAGATATCATTGGGATGTAATACTTTTTCTTCTACACCAACCATTACTTCCCTGCACTTTTCCCCACTTTACAATATGCTCCTGCCAACAGTTGCAATGATGGTACAAATCACCAGTATGGTAAAATCAGAAATTGGTAGAGAATATACCAACTTAGCAGGTAAGGATGTTATGATATTTTATGGTGTTTTGTTGTTGAGTTGGATTTTTTTTTTAAAGTTATTGGATTTCCTTTGACTCTAATTTGTCTAGGTTTACTACCAAGAAAACACTATTTATTCAGAGACACCTACCTTTTTTGTTAAAGAGTCATCTGAATCAGAAGGCATTCTTGTTGACACATGGAACATTACTTCTACTGTTGAGGTAGCAAAATATGGAGTGGTCAATCCAGTGCTTTTGTTTTTTTGCAGTCCTCCCATAAAGCCACAATGGTTTGTGAGATTTACCTAGAAATAAAGACCAGGAAACTTTACAAGAAAAAATTATCAGGTAATAAATAAACCCTTTATATGTTAAAATGCACTTTCAACTGAACTTTAAAAGTGAAGATCCTTTTCACAACAGTATAGTTACGTTTTTTTTCTAAAAGAGCTCAGACTTGCTGACTAGAATGGAAATCAACTGCAGTGCACTAGCATTCTATATTCTGCGGTCACAACAGAAGCTACTGGAAGGATGAGGTTAGAGGAAAGGAAAGGTTGTGCAAATAATATTTACTGCATTATTCCCTGACCATTTGAGTGCGGTCACTTACATGTGCTTTTTGTATTTTTTAAAATTCTCTGATACTACATCAACCTTGCCCTGAGCTCTGGAAAAACTCTGTGTAAGAGCCAGGTAATTTATTGCCTTCCATATATTTTTTTGAGAAATTTTCATTATGTGAATATGAAAAAAAATTCACATGAAACTAACTGATTAATTTGTAAGTAAGTTTGTAAGTCTTAGATATATGGAAAATAGTCTGACACTGAAGTAAGTAAGCATGTTTAATGTGCTGCTTCACCTTTAAAACAGTGACTACAGAAAGTTGTATTTCAGATGTGAATACATTTAATCTCTGCCCACATGGGATATATTCGGGTTTTTGATACTAAAGGATGCAGAATTTAATGTTAAGATGTTAAAATACTAGTTGTCTCATTATAGAATATTAATCCAAATTAGCAACTCTTTAACTAATAATGCCCAAGAGAATTAAACCACTAAAGAAGGATATTTGATGGTACTAATGTGGGGTTTTTTCTCCTGAATGTGGGAAATAAACATCTATGTTCATGAAGGTCAGCAGACTTGTAGCTATTTTCCTCTGTTCCTGTGGAAAAGTCAGAGTCATTATCCACACAGTTAATCTAATAGTGCCCTTTTATACCTAAGGAGTAAAGAAACACAAAGAACAAATAAGATAGACACTCATGTGGACACTCCTGATGAGCACAAGTCACAAGAGGAACAAAAAACCTGCAGCTTCTTATACACCCAACCAGGACCAGAAGCCATTCAGTGCCAAATTGAACTTTACAGTAGCAATTAATCCTGTGCATCGGAAAGAAAGATGAAAAAAAGGAAATCCTTGTAACAGTATCAAACAAGTGACTAAAGAGCTGCAGGCCCACACAGATAATGGGGTACATCACAATATTTCTGACTGCTGGAAGAGAAGTAGAGTGGAGTGTGTGAACTGATACATGCCTGCAGTGGAAGGCAGGAAGAAGAGAGTATGTCAGAAGCTGCTTGTCTGTACTTTTTGAAGTCCCAAATCTGAGCAAAGTTCAAACTTCAATGGACTTAACACTTTACAAGCTAACAGGGAAATCAAGATGCCTCCTAATCAGTCCATGAAAGCCAAGTACAGGACTGCACATTAAAGAATTATCTTTGCCTGCACAAACTTTCTTCAATTGTTAAAAGCTTAAATTTAAATGGCTAGTATTGCTAATGAAACTAAAACAGGAATTCTTCTCTGAATCTCATTTTTAAACCACTGTATTTCAGTGCTTGTGAGTAATGCTGAAGAGCCAGAGACTTGTAATATATAAAGGGATTCGTAATTTTCTTTGTAAAAAAACCTAGGATAAAAACATTTTAATAAATACCTCCCAGCCAAGACCAGCTACAAAATCCTCATAGGCTTGACTTCCCCCAGTATTCGTAAGAATGGAGTGTTTATCTTCCTGTCCTTCAGCAACATAAAACACTGCAATCTTGTGTGTCTCTCGGCTGTAAAACAGAATGGTTATTGCATGACAGTGCCTTAACTAATATGAAATGAAAATATGCAAACAGTACACACAGAGCATGGTTTTCAAAGCATAGAAAATGCATAGTGGAATTACAGTACAACTATATGGCTTCTTTTTGGATGCCCTCTATATTTTCATATTCTCATTCTGTCTTTTCTAGTGTCCTCTTCTCTAGGGCCTTAAGTTTTGCTATACATGAGCAGCATTTACCCCTTTCACCACTTCTAAGATCCAGGATGGTGCTGGCTGTACCAACTGCTAATGGAATAGCTGGGCTTTTGACATGGGCAAAACCTGTCACATGGGCATTATACACACCGCACTGCCCATTAACAATGGCTTCTGAACACTGTGAAAATGCAACTTGTGCAACTGAATGAAGAATCTTTACATTTCTTTTAAAGATCATCATCATTTAAATGTCCTCTATTGACAGGTTGCTGTTAGACATTGGAACAAGTGGAGGTGGTTTCTCACACTTCTAAAACCTCCACGGGGTTTTGTTTCAACTTCTACAAAAACAAGTCAATTTTTAATTCTGTGCTACAATTCCCACTAGAGGTCTGTGTCTTCAAATACCGGGACCATTTGAAAAAGCCAAACAATCAACCAAAGCTTAAAACGTGGAGACTTTGATATATCAAAGTTTTAAAACAATTCAATGTTATGCATATAAAAATGCTCATAATTTTACGTTATTTTGAAATTTGTTTATCTCATAGTATTCTACATGCAGATTTCGACTCTACAAATAAAACCAATGCAACTTCAATATAACAGAAAAAACTACAATACAATGCAAAATACATTAATAATTAAAAAAACTATTACAAAAGTCAGCTCAATTCTCACATCTATGCAATTAGTGCCATTTGAGTAAAAGCACACTTAAAACAAGTAAGTAGGCAGTCATTAAAAGAATTTACCATTGTCTTGAGTCCAAATTTCTGAGTTCTCGAAGTAACTTCTCATTTTTCTTCAGGAGATGAAAGCTCCTTCTAAACAGAGAAATTTGTAACTCTTATCACCTCTTCACTGATGGATACAGAACAGTACAAGAACAGTACAAGAACATATCCAGGTCCACTCAGGAACAGTCAACAAATGCTTCTGCCTTTTCAACAGTCCTTTGTTAATATTTAAAAATTAAGACATCTTTAAAAAAATATACAAGCAATTTTTCTTACTCCAGCAAATCTTCTATACTCATTACAGCCCTGAGTATAACTTCTGCTTCACTCCACTTTCTTCTGTCAACCTGTTAGATCTGACTAGGATCCATTTCTTCTCTGCAGAAGAACAGAACTCCCTTTGATGCATACATAAGCCTCACACTTTACTAGACCATAATATATATGCTTAGTGACAAAAGACACTCCCATTAATCTACTGTTGTAGGGAGTTGGTGCATTCAACACAGAACTTCTGCTATCCTGAACTGCACAGCAAAACTTAGCTCAGTGATCACCCAGCCAGTTTTAACAATTAAAGAAAAGACAAAACCAATATGTTAGAGCAAGAAAGACAGTTTTCATTTCTTTTCAACTGTGCTTAAGATGTTTCCCACAAAATGCTGTGGAATTAAGAGCAGTCCTGTCCAAAACCAGACTGCCTTGAGGAATGAAAGACCCAAATAAGAAGGGCTGTAACACCAACATTTTGTCTGATTCCAGTGATATCTCAGTGACACAGATTAGTTTTGTTTTACAGAATATCCATTTCCCTTCATAGTAGGAAAATATATCAATGATTCTAATATGGAATTTGACAGCAATGGCAAAAAAGTTCAGAAAGACCCATAAATGCTAGGATGCTAATATTTGTACATATCCACATGTATATGCAGACATGCACTTAATGACACCCACACAAAAATAATAATGTAAAGAGACATTATTTCTGTAATTGAACATGGCTTCTCTCCTGTTGTTCTAAACCATATTCAAACAATACTCAAGCACAGCCAGTGTTGAAATAAACACTAGAGGACACATCTTTCTCATTAGCTAACACACATGCAATGCTTTGAGGCTGCATGCAAGCATGCTTTTAGCAGACAAAGCAGCAGGACACTGTCCAGCGACACAATAGCTGAGAATAGGACACTTTCTGAGTCTTATTCTGACATAGAAAGGTAACCATTTTTGCAGCAACATACATGGGAAGCAAAGAAAATACATCACTCCTTCAATTTGCCTTCAAACACTTTCTAAGGAAAGAATATGAATCACAATAAATGCAACAGATTCCTCCTTTCTGTCTCTCTAAACGACAGGCTGAAAAGCAGAAGAAAGCTGCTATTTTGCCCCTAGTTGCACATCCGCTCTCTTTTGTTAGCTGGCCTGGAATATTTTTGGCTTAACAAACTCTATGATCAAGGTAAGAATAGAACAATTCCTTAAAAAAAGTTCTTAAAATATGAGTCGTTTTACCTTTTATCCCATGAATTCATTCCCAGGATACTGAGAAGTAATCTACAGTAGTAAAATGCTGACTGTGGCTTTTGTGAGGTTGGCTCATCCTGCTCCATAGCCCTCATATTTACATCATTGAAATGCTTTTCAACAAACTCTTTCTCTTCTGTGTGCTGTTTCAGAATTGCATTGATGACATCGTTCTCCTGCTTTTCTGAGATGCAGACTGGTTGAGGAGCAGGGATGTTGAGTGAAACACCAGTTCTCTGTAAGCATTCAGGGCTTGTAACACCTAAATACTGCAGTAGCTCATCAAGAGCATCTTCTTCATCCCTAATTGTATCCCATGTTGGTACAGTGTCTCTAAATTTCCTTTTAACTTGGAGTGTAATTCCATCTCTTGCTGATACATCCTCCACATGCTCAAAAGATGAAAGAGCATCTTCTGGTTTATCTTGCTGAGATAATGGAAGTGCAAAAGACGTTTGTTGTGAAGATCCACACAAAGATGATGGTCCGTACAAAATGGCCGAATCCCACGAGTATTTGCCAGACAGATCACGCACTATAATTCTAACATTTGAATTAGCAGACGCAAGTCCAGCAGACAGTCCTCCCCCAGGCATGTCGACTTCTGCTTGGATTTGTATGCAAGACACCAGGGAAGTATTGTTTAATACAAAGAATTGAAGATTTGGGTTCTCAAAAAGTTCAGGAGAAAGCTCAGGACTTTCACTGTATGGATTGTCATTGTTTTCACACACTTGACTGGTCAGCATAGCAGGACCTCCACTCATAGGATAGTGGCCTAAGTGGTTGACTAGATGTGTTATCACAGTGCGAGCAGCAACAGAAATTAATCCTTGCTGCATGTGGGTTTTCACTGCAAGAGAAAGAGCACAGGTTTTAAACGAAGAGTTCAGAAAACAACACTGAGATTTATGTATTTCTTTTGGTCTCTTACTGAGTTTTAAACAGAGAATGAGCAGTGCAAGCTGAGGATACATGCAATTCAGTAAGGGAAAATATGTATTTTGATGATCGTTCTCTTGTATATAAATAGGATGAAAAATCCTGAAACAGTTAAAGAAGAATCTTCATTATTTTATAGCCAATCATACTTCCTTTGCTGTAGCTTTGTTATCAGCATTGTTCTTCTAAAATACACTATTTCTTATCTAGTGAAAATAAATCTTGAACTGCTGTTGAAGTAGAGATCATAACTGTGTTGCTAGATGTCCATTCCAACTGCACTGTATTTTTATATTTATACATATCATTACATTGACAAATACAAAGGAAGATAGATGCACAAAAGGCCTAATCCATCTTAATTTCCCTGGGGAGCATATAGCTGTAGGTTAGCTTGAGAATAACACTGGATAATTTTAAAGTACAAAATCAAAAACCGGGCTGTCTATATTGAACACAATCTAACATTATCAAAATATTCAAAAAGGAAATCTCATGCCACAACTGCATTTTAAGAAGTTTCAGGTTAGAAAACCTTGGGAGGGAGAAAGAGGAGTTAGTTGTGCCCATCTTATGTGAAATTCATCCTGTGAGATGCACTGGTATTTCAGTATGGTTTTTGCCACCTCCTTCTTTGCTGCATACCTTTCACTTGCACATTATGTCATCTAAATTCACAAAAGATATTTCTAATGTTTATATCACATCCTGCTAACCCAGTACTATATTGTTATTGAATTATTTTTATCAAGTCCAGTCTACAGGATGTACATGAGCAGAACAAAGTGACTCTCTCAGGCAGAGAACTGTCAACTGGTTCAGGGGACCCACTGAAGAACCCATACCCAAAAATATTACACTACAGAATAAGACTGCTAGAAGAGGGAACAAAATCAAAATGACAGAGTACCTGTTTTCTGTATCCTCTCTCTTGTAACTGGGCAAGGATGCCCTGAATTTGGGATTTACAAAGAGAAGATAAAATACTGTATTCCTCAGGGTTACATGACGTATTTTAAATTACATTAAACATTGAAAACTGCTGCAAATGCTTCCCATCTTCTTTCTCACTAAAAATCCATCAAACCAGAATGTTCTGAACAATGTTACTTTTTCATTCAGTATTTACTGAGAATATGCAACCTCTTGGACACAGAAGTAAGGTATAATGAAACCATCTCTCTTTATGTTGGATATTTATAACCCGCAAAACCTAATGTTTAATAAACAAATTTCTTTTTGCAGTTTCAGATGTCTTAATTGGCTTAACTGGAAAAATAAAGGCAAATTTGTGCCGTGTACTGACTACCATTATAGATCTTCAGTTTCTGAAGATGGATGCATTCAGCATCTGCAAAAATAAACAGGTAGTATATTTTTGCCTTTTTTTTTCCCAAAAGGTTTGGGTACAGCATGTAAGAGATGTTTGGGATTCTGGCTATTGTCTTCCTTTAGGAAGCACTACATCCGAAAAGGGAAACATTTCATCCAGTTAATAGGTGGCAAAATTAACATAATATTTACACAATTCCAAAACTCATGTCAACTCAAGTATTTTAATAAATTAATGCCTTGACAACTAATGTAAGAAAATTAGCGATTATATTTTTATTGTCTATAGCCTTCTTGAAGTTTAAAATTTACAAATACAAAAACATTCAGTGATGCTGAATTAAGTGTCCAGATAATGGCAGCATACAAGGAAATTAAGTTATAGCGCCATCTGCTGAAATACAAGAAGGAGCTGGAAGCAGATTTTATACAAAACAAAGAGAAAATAAGCTGGGTGCTCAAAGAATCATTTATCAGCACATTATTGACTAGCACCTGGACAATGCAGGGGGTGGCCCATCTTTGTCAGAATATTTATACCAAGTATTTAGCACTTGCCACTGCACAGATAAATAAGGTAATACTTTTCTCAGGTTCTGAGGAGCAGAGACATACAAGCTTTCCAGATACCTGAAGTCCCACTCTATAAAGGTTAAATGTCCCCTGTTAAGTTCTGCTGAGAAACCTGAAGAAATAAGAAGGACCTTCTAGCATGTAAGTTATTACTATCACTGTTGTGTGGCAAACCCTAAAGACCTCAAACTTGACCATGGTTGTTTTGTGCCTCTGTGTGTGAATTTACTCCCTCAGGAGCCCAAGGGACATATGGAAAAGGTGACACAGTAGTACAAAGAGGGGAACATTAATTTAAATTTGGAAGATCCATTCTCTAATACAGCCTTTCCCTGAAAACTTTGCACTTGAATTAAAATCATAAATCTGTCATTGTTTCTTTTATAAAATGCAAACACTTGTCTGAGTCTTCACTCAGAATACAGTGATGTTGATCTAAAAATGACACAGAAAACTTAAAGTAGAAGTATCAAGAGAAGTATACTGAAAAGCAAACTACAAGATGCAACCTGTTACGTTGAAATAAAATAAAGCAATCTTGAAACATTTTTGCCACACAGAAAATCAGATTTTGGTGATGGTTTCCTCAGGAATTAAAAAAAAAAGAAAAAAAACAATCCCAAGACTAGTAATGCATTTTGAAATTATGAAAATTTTAAATTAATTTTGCAACTTAATTTATTCCTTGAAGCACATTTCCTCCATCAGGCATAACTGGACATTCAATATATTAAAATCTTAAAACATGAGTATCTAAACCATGCTCTTTGTTTCTGGAGGGCAAATGAAAATATGTAATAATACAAGCCATCACAGCTTTACCACAAATTCTACAAACTAAGTCTATCATTACACATTAAGACAGTCCAGCTCACTGTTTGTTGACCTGTCTTTCTGAGAGAACACATCGCTGCTTTCTTTACAATGGTACTGTCTCTGGCTTGGGCAATGTAATTTAGACGTGTACATGATCATCTGGTTATTTACTAGAAGCATGTTACACTATTTATTTTTCTCAGTCTTGAAATTACCTCTTTTATGGAAAGGCTGAAGGTCCATCACTACTAATCTGTATCTGTGGCATGAATGAAGGATTCCTGAATTTCCTTCAGATGTGTTGTTAAATTTTAATTCAACTTTGGCTGAACAGTTTTAAACAACTATGGTTATGTAGTAGAAGTAAAAAATAATGACTGAGAGTGGAGTTTAACTCTCCTCATCCTTTTAGCTGTCTAAAGAATGATGACCTGTACAGACTGATTAATCTCAAATTGGAGCAATGGGATGAATCGCTCTCTAAAAAATCTTTTTCCTTCATTACATTTAGAGAGAGCCTAAGAGTGCTCCTCTTAGCTTAGTTTCCTGTATTTTACATTAGTTTAAGCAAGTCTCATTCCTTTCTAATTTTAAACTTCAGCTATATAGACATGCAGGTACAGAGAACCCATCTCTAGAATATTCCCCACAAAACACAAACTGTGTTAATCTGGATGCACTACGTATAAAGTATTTTTTTAAAGTGTGCATTTTGTGTCCTTTCAGTAAAATGGCAAACAGCAAAGCCTTAAAAGAAAAGTACTTTATATTTCTACTTTTTAAACAAAAGCTAAAACTAGCCATCAGGCAGGGA
Organism: Corvus kubaryi; assembly: GCF_017639235.1. Taxonomy (NCBI): domain Eukaryota; kingdom Metazoa; phylum Chordata; class Aves; order Passeriformes; family Corvidae; genus Corvus; species Corvus kubaryi. The sequence continues at coordinate 11,875,014 of NW_024582054.1, forward strand.
AAACTTTTTCATTAGAAATTGAAAAATATTAGAAAAAAATGATCAATCTATGCGAAAGAGTTTAAAATATGTTTGGAGAAATATGAGGAATGGGGGAAAAAAATCAATCAAATCAATAAGTGATAGGCCACTGTATCTATGTAATGTTACTAGTACCTTCCAATCACAACTATCTCTAACATATTTGTGATCTACGAAGAACAGCTTTCCAAATGTTTTTGTCTATAATTGCAAAAAAATTCTCCTTCATATATGTTTACGCTCCTGAAATGAAATGGAAAAGTTCAGAAGTTAGCAGATAGTGGCACTATGCAGTCCAGGTTGGCTTGTGAAAATCTAAGCTGGCTAGTTAGGTGCAGTTAATTAGAACAGTGGGTTTGTGTGGCAAGGTTTTGGTAGTGTGGGGGTTACAGGGGTGGCTTCTCTGAAGAGCTGCTAGAAGCTTCCCCTGTGTCTGATGAAGACAATGTCAGCCAGCTCCAAGATGGACCTGCTGCTCACCAAGGCTGAGCTGATAAGCGGTGGAAGTAATGCCTCTGGAATAAGAGTTAAGAAGGAAAAAAATTATTGGGCAGAAGGAAATTGCAGCCAGAGAAGAGCAGAGTGAGAATATGTGAAAACAACAACTCCACAGACACCAAGGTCAGTGAAGGAGGGGCAGGAGGTACCCCAGGCACCAGAGCAGAGATTCCCTGCAGCCTGTGGTACAGACCATGGTGAGACAGGATGTGCCCCTGCAGCCCATGGAGCTTCACAGTGGAACAGACATCCACCTGCAGCCCCTGGAGGACCCCATGCTGGAGCAGGTGGAGGCCCAAAGGAGGCTGTGATCCTGTGGAAAGCTCACACTGTACCAGGCTCCTGGCAGGAACTGTGGTGCTGTGGAGAGAGGAGCCCATGCTGGATCTGGTTTGCTGGGAGGACTTGTGACCCAATGGGGGGGACCCATGCTAGAGCAGCCTGGGCCTACAGGACTGAGCCCCATGGAGGGGACCCAGAGTGGAGCAGTTTATGAAGAACGGCAGTCCGTGGGAAGGACTCATGTTGTAGAAGTCTCCTGTGTGAGGGCCCCCATGCTGGAGCAGGGGAAGAGCATGAGGAGTCCTTCCCCTGTGGACGAAGGAGCAGCAGAGACAATGTGTGGTGCATTGACTGCAGTGCCCCAGTCCCCATCCACCTGCACCACTGGAGGCAAGGAGGAGGTGGAGACTCACAATGAAGTTAAACCTGGGAAGGAGGAAGGGGTAGGGGTATGGTGTTTTGAAGACTTGGTTTTATTTCTCATTATCCTATCCTGATTTGTTTGGTAATAAATTCAATTAATTTCCCCAAGTCAAATCTGTTTTGCCCATGATAGTGATTGGTGAGTGATCTCTTCCTGTCTTTATCTCAACCCAGGAGCCTTTTGTTATATTTTCTCTCCCCTGTGCAGATGAGGCAAATAACAGAGCGGCACTGGCGGGCAGCTGGCACCCAGCCAGGGTCAAACCACCACCGACAACACTTGTATGCCAGTACTATAGCTAGAGCAGGTTGTTGCCAACACTAGCTAGAGGAACAGTTAATCAGCCTTCACACAGACAAGCCTGGTAATTCTTTAGATGTATGAAAGCATCACAGACTTGCTGTCTGCATGTTCTGGTGGTGCAATAAAAGCTTCCTACTGCTGTCCTTACTGAGAGCTGCTAAAAGTTCATTCTGGTTTAAATGTAACAGTTTAATATGCTTAATCCCTAATTTCAAAATTATTCTTTGTATATCTCATACTAAAACCTACCACTTCCAAGCTACAGAGAGGAGAACAAAGACAATTTTACAGATAATCCTAAGTTAAGAGCTTCCATGTGAGAGACAGAACTTGGAAAGTTACTGAAAAACAGAAGCCAGTAATCATCTTTCTCAACACCTGTTCCCAGAGGATTTAAGGAATCTTTGCCCTGCTGTTCATTGAATGGCTTGCTCCAAACCTCCCAGTAGATCCTGTCCCCACTACAGAGCTGTGTCACTCTAAGTCCTGTATCTTTTTGGTCTCATACCACATTACGCTGTGGCTAAGTATCCACAAAACTTGCGCTGGATCTGACCTTGAACAATGGGAAGCGTAACAGGGTAAATCAATTACATCTGTTAAAGCACCTTGTCTTAAGAATTCTGTCATTTCAGTACTTTCAGCTTTGCTTGTGACCTAAGGAAAGAGTCTTGCAATTCCTACCCTGTCTTTGTAGAACTTCTCTGATTTCCCTACAGCTCCTGCCCTGCTCATTTCCATTCCTTCAAAAAAGATACTATGATAGCCCTTTTACTCTACTGAAAGATGTTGACCCATTGGCATACTGTTCTGCTGGTAGCTTGTACTAATTGACCCTCTGTCTTGATAGAGACCCAGACTGGTTGTTATCCACTAGTTTTACTCCTCTCACTCCTCCAACAATGCCAGGGCGAACAGATGCTGTGCAATTGGTTTAGCACTGCCAATTTTATTCTCCGCCTGGCAATGGGGACTAGAAATGCCAAGGTTGCAGGACCAGGGTTGCATTATAATGCTGTAGTCTGCCAATTAAATTTCACAGTCTAATTTACAATTCCAGAGCCCTGAAACTTAATTTATCTGGAGAGATAAAAGGAACATCTGAAATTACTTTTATTAAGAAATTTAACAAGAAATCATAAAAGAAAAGATCATGGTTGGAAATGCAAAATGAAGATATTGATGCTAGGGCTTTGTGCAACCGTATTCATTTAAAGAGAAATCCATTCAGGGTTGTCTTTTCAGATTGTCAGATTAAAAAAGCCACACAGCATTTGCTTCTAACCCATAATTACAGATTATTATGGAATACAAAAGATGCCAGGCATAAAAAGCTACTACAATTCACTACACTGTAATAGAACATGCAGTGGAAGTAAATTTTGGCAAATGCTTTAAATATTAGCTTTACATAATACGTATAGGTGAGACTGTAATTAGGACAGAATGAATCCTCCGAAGCCTCTTTCATTCTGACCCTGCAGATGATTACTTTTTACTAATAAGGCCACAGCCATTTGACGAAAAGCCAACTATAGTACCTTGCTTCATTCTTCAGTAAATTTAATAATTACAGCTCCTCCTGCCAGTAGTTCTCAGATCAGACTTGTTCAATCCAATACTGAGCTTATTAGGGGACAGCTCTATGTTTAGAATTCTTTGGCCAAAAAAGTACTTGAGGATGATGAAGCATGCCTTAGACAAGGGCACAATGATTAGCCATTTTCTCTACATAAAAAACAGCACGTAGTCACTACAAACCACAGAATCACCTGCTGTTAGCACACAGCTGCTACAAAGAACTGCTGCATTTATCTGGTTCTTAATACCCTTAAAAAAGCCTAAATGGAACAACTTAATACAGAGGCAGAATAGCACTACACAAGAGTTCCTTGTATCTTAATCTCATATTTTTCAATTTTCTTCCCTAGGTAGCCATTTGATATTTGCTAGATACACTGCATAATACATGACAGTCCTCTGTAGCTGAGATTCTTGATTCTTTATTTTTATTTTTGAGTTGTGAAGAAAACGTTAATTCCCAGCTCTCCTAAGGTTCTAACCAGACGAGAGAAAATTTCTCTCTTTTTGGACAAATCTGTGGTTTTAAGTAGCGTAAAAAGAGATCAACAACAGATTATGATAGCCTAAAAAAAATCACAGAAAGCATTCAATATTGCAATGTCAAACAGGAACAAAAATCCAAAATACTCCTATTTTGAAAAAAAAAAGCAAAATTAAGAAAAAATCAAATTAATTTACTGAAAGTAAAATGAAAAGCAACATTTATCCATGTTGCAGTACTTAACACTTCTGGTGATACACAGAGCACGGAAGAATCCATATCATATTGATCTTGGTGTTGTTCAGAACATACTTATTTCAGTTAATCAAATGGTAATAGCTCAAAATTACGTTTGCTCATTCCATACTAATGGTTCTTACCTAGTGTCTACATGTAGCCAAAAACCTGTGCTTTAGACCAACACTTCAATACTGAAAACCAAGATAAAATCTTTTTGAAAGAAAATGTGCTTAGGCAATTAGACAAACCTTCAGTGACTGGCTGAAGTTTAGAAGATCTCTCCGAGTCTGGAGAATGCAGTGGTTCTGGTTCCTTTAAGCTTTCTAAATGCATAAAAGGATCATAATCCATACATGCCAGATCAGAAAGGCTTAGAGGAAAATATTTAGGGTTGCTAAAACACTGAGACCCATAGACACATCCATGTAGAACCTAGAACAAAACCAGAATTTCATTACATTAACTACTGAAATTTATACTTGATAGTTTTACAAGAAATGAAGTTTATTTTTCTTTACATTTTAAAAATTGATTTGTTAGAAGGAACATGACAAAACGTTGGAAAATTTTAGATGTTTAATGTTTACAGAAACGAACTCTGGTCTGCAAAGAAAATTATTAAAACAGAGTCTACACCAAAGTGGAATTTAACAATAAAGAAACAAAACTTACAAAAAATCATTACGCTACCTTTATTTTTAGATCTCCTATCTTCTTTAATTACATATGCTAGGTCTAAGCTGCTAGAGGTTTTAATCCCCTTCCCTTGCAAAAAAAGATAAAAACCCCTATCTTTCTTCTGTGTTCCTAAAGACACTAATTATAACTTATTGCTTTTTGCTTTGCTTGTTGCTAAATGAAATTGCTTGATATATAAAAGTTACATCCTTTTGTATTAAATGTATAGCTAGTCTTCTACAATACAAGCATTTGCAATCCATGACATACAAAAAAAGGGCTTGGTTAACCATCCAAAACGTAAAACAAAATCTACTATTCCAAATACACCAAAGGTCAAGCTGTTACAGTGAAACATGCAAGAACTGAGCCAGCACTCCATATTTCAGGAGCAGAATGGAGGTCAGCTTACAGAAAACTTTTGCCTTCATTTCCATGAAAACTGACTATCTCCATACACAGAAATTCTTAATAAGTGAGTAAAGAAACATGTACCTTATATATACAATTAAGAACAGATCTTTCAGTCTTATCATTTTCTGCTCCTGTAGTGTGAAGAGGCTGCAGCAGAGTCTTTAATGGCAAGGCCATTATCCAGTCCAATAAGCACAGAAGTAAAGAAACCACCAACTGGAAAAAACACTTTCCATTACAAATCAATTAAGCCAGCACCTGCTACTTCATATTTATCACTTTATTTTATTTCTCTGTTTTGCTTTCTTTTTTCAATTCAGTAAAGTCAACTTTCTGCAGTAATGGCAGGTCTCACTTGTTAACCACTGTATCTTCAAAACCTATGGCATCACTGAAAACTTAGGCTACTGAGGTATTTAACAAAGGTCATCCATTCAACAGTTTCTCATCAGGGTAAGACTGTGAGCAGATACTATACTTAGGAGGATACCCAGAGTTTTCAAAATCGATTGTAGAGTGTTGTTTTTAAAATGACAGATAACACAGGTCCAAATAAGGCTGATGCGCCATTCTGTACATAAATTTCACTGTAAAGTGAATCAAGGATTACACAAAATGGAACTCTTTAATCTGTATTTAGTCCTTTATAAATAACACAGAATGTTTTTTACAACATATCAAGAAAGTTATGCAGCACCAGGTATCATCTGAAAGAAATCCAACTGCTTTCTGTATTGTAGGGTATTCAGTTAGCAAAAGAATCAACTCCCTCTCGGGATGTCTTGAAAGACTCTAGAACAGAATTAGATTAAGACACACATCCACACCAAATTATTAATAACTTATTGACCAAATAATTATTTTTGATTTTTAAAACTCAGCTGTGAAGAGAAGATGATTCAGATAAATAGCGGCAAGATTCTCTAAAATATTTCTCAAGTTAAATAGATGTCTTTAAAAAGAAATCCATTTACCTAATTTACTCATTTCACATAATGCACTACAAGTTTGTCTCTCAAAAGTATAATAAACCTAACGATGAAGGGAATTGAAGGGCACTTTTTATTTTTAACCAATTTTTAAGAAACCCATTAGGACTACATTTGTCAAAATAGCAAAGACAATTTTTTACATGATATTTGATGTCCAATGATCCACAGTAGTTCATGGGGAAATGTGGTCAATTATGGAAAGCATCCTCAAGTGAAAAAGTGGCTAGCTTGGCATATGAGTGTAGTCTACAACAGCCCATGACTTCTTGCAAACAGAAACAGGAGATGAAACAGAGCTCTGAAGGCCAAAATGAGCAACAGATGATCTCCAGCTCCTTGTGGGAAAGGTAGCCCAGAATGATGGAGCTGTCAGCAACAAACTGCACCAAAGTGCCCAAATTTAAATGATCCAATGAGCCCCAGAGCAAAGCTAATTCATAAGAGACACAGCTTCCAGGAGGCAAAAATAGAAATTTCATAGAAATGAAAAATACTTACCCTCTTGTCCTGCTCATAAGAGGAAGCTTCTGTACTGGGTAGCAGATGTGTAATAGTTGCTATCAGAATCTGGGGAAATATACCATATTTCTTTTAAAACGTAACCTAAATATTTAAGTTTAAAATAATTTTTAAGCAGGTAAATCTGACATAATACTAGCTTCTCGGTTGAATTCCATTACAATTATTTTGAGACAAGTTACAGTATTCCTTCACAATTTTTTTAAAAATAAAAACACTTTTAATTGAGTTTTGCAAAATACATAGAAGGACTATGTTCTCTTTGACTGATGTAGGTGCCTGAAGGACAGTGAAATTACACAGCTGCCCCAAATATTCAGGCATGAAGAGAACGTGACTCAACACACTTGTAGGATGCGGGAAGAAATCTGATACTGGTTTGCGTAGGGTGCTATCTGAGCTCCATTATTTCTTAGAACTACTAATATATACTATATACTATACTACTTGTATATACCCTATCTCTACTTGATCAAAAATATGACTGCAGAGGAGCACAGAAATGCTTGCTGTATCTCTTAAGAATCTTTTACATGAAAAGAACCTGGGAGACTTGTGTCTTTTCTCTGTGGTTCAGACTCAGAGAGGTTCAGACTCAGAGTCTACCCTCCTGTTATGGGTAGCGTATTCAAAATATTATTTTTGCTTTATACTAAAACTCTTTCATGGATATGCAAAATACAACTGCAGATCCATATTTTAGGCAATCATTTTTCTCTCTGAACATAAATAAATATGTCTGAAGGTATCTAATATTAAAAAAAAAAAATTGTACTTTATTGGCAACATTCTCATGACATTTTTTCTCTGAGAAAAAGCAGGCATGATATAGACACATTACATGTCAATTACTGGAGTGAGGAAGTTAAGTGTGCTGCAATTCCCTACCGCTAGTGTTAAGTAAGACTGTTTATACTAATTCAATGTTTTGCAAAACATGATTCTCAATATACAGGTGTTTAGAGTAATACATTGTAGTATTTCATTTAAAATAATTGAAAATTTCAAATTTAAAAAGAAATGACTTACTTGAATAATTCTTAAAGGTGAATCAGCTTGATACAGTTGAAGTCTATGCACATAATGTATCAGCATGTTCAGCATACTGCAGGCAACTTGGGCTACTGTTTTATTTGGAAACTAGAAAAGAGAACACAGCACAGTAACAATGAGAAAATGATTTAATGTAAGAGTACATTAGGTGGTAGGATGGTCACAAATTTCACAGGTAGTTTTATACATATAGTTCCTTAAGTACCTATTTACCAGAGGAACAGAATTAAATTTTACAAACTTAAAAGGAACTATTTTATATTCATAAACAAATGTTAGCAGCTAACACCAAAGTTTTGGGACAGACATCCAAGTGAGTTGCACACCGGAAAGGGGAGAGGTGTTGCCTAACTAACTTCAGGCTGGTTAGTACAATATCACGAAGCCAGGAAGAAAGAATCAATTTTTTGTTACCTTTATGATTATTAATATTAATGAATCACTGCAAAACCCCTCAAGGATCTAACTCTGAAAACGGAGGTCTTTGCTGAGAATCAAGGCAGGTGAAGAGCCACATGCCCAAAATGCAGCCTGTAGTACTAAACAGGAGATTAACTGTTCTGCTATTTGCCATCAGGGAGGAAGTTTTGATCAAGAATATGGGGGCTGGTGAAATAGATCGGACCCTTCATCTGCTTCAGAAAGCTGTCCTAGCATGGTCAATATATCACATTTCAAAAGAATGCTGTCGCTAGGGTAGAGTTAATTTCCTCTCAGAAGCTGTTGTAGTGTTGTGGTTTGGATTCGGAAAGAAAATGGTGTTGATAACACACTGATGTTTTGGTTTTTGCTGGGCTGTGTTTATCTGAAGTAAAGGATTTTTTTTTTTGTCTCATGCTGTGCCTGTGAGAAGGTGAGCAAAAGAAACTGGATGGGAGCATAGCTGGGATGGGTGACCCAAACTGACCAAAGGGATATTCCACACCATAGAACATCATGCCCAGTACATAAACTGGGGGGAGTTACCTGGAAAGGGGGTCAGTCTGGGTCGGGAAGGGAGTATTGGTCAGCAGGTGGTGAGCAAATGTATTGTGCATCACTTGGGTTCTTTTCTTCCATTCTCTTTTTATTATCATTATTATCATTTACCATTTTTACCCTGTTTTACTTTGGTTTTGACTATTAAATTGTTCTCATCTCAAAATAAAAGTTTTGCCTTGGTTCTCCTCACCATTTCACTGCAGTGAGTGGGAAGAAAGGAGATTGAGCAAGTGGCTGTGTGGTGCTTAATTTCCAGCTGGGTTTAAACCATGACAAACACTCAGACACTTTACAACAGACAGTTACGAGAGCTGTGGGTTCTGGAAGGACATTTTCCTGAACTCAAGTAACGACACTGAGTATGTGCCAGATAGTGAAACTATTCACCCCAGTCAATTTGGTTCTGACTTTTCCAAGAACTTTCAGAGGTGGCATGTAAACACCTGTGTGATGCCATAAACATTCCACCTGCCATTCTTTGTCTCTGGAAAATGCCATATGTTATAAAGCATAAGAATCACTACTTTTATATTTAGTAGTGTAAATTGTGGACATAATTTTGGAACAGTTACTTGATGGGGGGAAAAAAAGGTACCAATGAACTGGCACTTTCCCAGCTCTTAGGGTTTTTATTGGAAAGGTAGTCTTACCATCTTTGCAAGGATCCATTCCTTCTGGATGTTAAATCGGGAATTTAAACTTGTCCATACTTGAAAATAACCTATATTTAGCAATCATTCAACTAAGTCTGTACAACATAATTTTGTGATGTATCTGCAGCATTTTTGAGAGAAGCATAATAAAATCATAAGTCTGGACGGCTGGTTAGGATCCTTTGTGCTCAAGCTTCAGCGGAGGTTGATGCAGACAGAGTGGTATTGCCATACAGCTGGGAGAAGCACTAGCTATGTCCAAAGCAAGCTGCTGAACTGCAGTTCTGAATACGCTACTGGTATTTCAAAAATAAGCATATAATTGCTGCTAACATTTCTATTCAATGTTATTTGCTCAATTGAACTTATCAGTAAGTTGGACTAGGCCTATAGATCCCTACCCATTCATTTCTCCTGAAAATAAGAAAATAATCCATTCTGGGAATTCAAACCTCTGACTACTTGGTAGCCAGGAGATTGCTTAGGTAACAAATTAGAGCTAATTTATTTCTCCTATGACACAGTAATGAACTTTTCATTTCATTATTAAACTCAATTGTGAATGTATACCATTGCTCAGAACTGGAAAAAAAGACAATGTGCACAGGATGGTTTTGCCACACAAAGCAAAGCAAAGCAGAAATACAAAGATCTTTGTTTTCTCATTCAAAAAGTAATTTATGTTTAATATAAATGAGATACAAATAATTGGTTTAATAAATATGTCAGAGAAAAAGAAGATAAACCACTATGAATTTCAGGATTAAAAATAGCTCAAATATTGATAAATTGAAGCAGCAAGATAAAAACCTCATTTGCCTCATACCAAACTTGCACAGGAACTTGATAAAATGCAAAAGTTAAGTGTTATTAAAAACCATGGGGAAAAACCTGGAAGAGGGTATTAGTGGAGCTGCAAAGAATGAATGTGATTTTGCAAAACAGGAAATTGCAATTTAGAGTCTAATACTAAAAGCCCTGCAGCTAGCTTATATAGAGACTCAAATCCTGCTTCACCGGATGTGAGCAGCTGATCTGCTAAGATATTTTTCAGATTCCTGTTGCTTAAAAGAAAATAATAATCCTCAACATCCAACAGAAGTCATATGTAACAGGTGTACACTCCAATTTTTATCAATGTGTATATACAGAAAGACTATTCATAGAATTTTGATGCAGACAAAAAGCATATAGAAAGGTTCTGAAGATAAACTGGAAAACATTTAAAAACTTGAAGCTATTGCTCACAAACATGCAAATTTGAAAACTGCTTAAAAACAAGATGTTTTTACTAATATTCTAATTATTCTATAAAATAAGAACAAATGCAAAAAGATTTAAAATAGTAGGAAAGCAAAAGCACTCATCAAGGAAAAAAAAGCCAAACAGATGCAGCTCCTAGAATAAGCATAGAAAAGGACTCTGCCACAGCAAATTAAACATCCCCCAGTGCTTCCATGCATACAGTGTAAGTACCTTGCATTCCTCTCTAAATATCTAGCCATACCTAAGAAGCAATACTGCATAATGCTCTGTGAACACACAGAGAATGTTGCGAGAATACCATGGTAGGTTAGAGCGGCTAGGGATACATAGTAAGATAAAGATCCACTATCTTATCTCCCAGCACACCATTCCCTCCAAACTTAAAGAAGGGTAAAGAACTTTGGACATTTCAGAGACCCACTCATTAAACTGAGTTCTCTCTTTTTTAAGGATGGTAAATGAAACTGCAAAGTAAGGACACTAAAATGTCATCATGACTTTGAAAATGCAAAGTATCTTTACACATAAAGGCAATACACATTGTAAAAATTTAATTCTCTCACCTTTAAAGAAACACAAATCACATTCAATGCTTCCTTGATCTGAGGATGATGTGATTCATGAACTAGCTCCTCACAGATCCAAATACCAAGGCTGCAAAGAGCAACACATCTGTAAAATAATGTTGGAGGGCAAATGGTTGAGAAACATCTTACAAGAATATGCAATTTTTATGACTCATTATGTCTTGCTAAAGACATATAACAACAAATATGCCTTTAATATTTCTAAAACAACTCCATGAAGACCTTTACAGTGCTGTAACTTATTTAAAAATGAGCAAGAAATCCAAAGTATGCTGGTGAAGGCAGAGGAAAGGGCAGAGGAAAGGGCAGAGGAAGTAGCAGAGGAAGCACCCATCTGAAAAATCCAAAAGACATCAAGAACTCCTGCATTTCTATGTGTGTTTTGATTAAAAATATTACCTGAAATCAATGTATGGGAAATTCTTATATTTTCTTAAGACAAACTAAAAACTGGGGTGGGAGCTTCGTCCTTCCCAACACAAGAGATTGCTCATATTTAGAGCTTCTGAGACACAGAGATTAGAGGGGAATGTTACTCTCTCACAGACATTCCCATTGCTTTAGATTGACAATAAACAACGATGAATAGAGGAGGGGTAAAGGTATCCTATAGACAGTATATGTATCGTGACTAAGCACATCAACTTTTGTTGTTCCTTCATTTAAAATCAGGAAATAGAAAAGAAGTGCAAAGGTAAAGAGTATTTAGATATATGCGTTCAAATCAGCAGGTGGATTAAATTTGTTCAGAAATGTTAAGGAGCTAGCTTAAGCAATCTCTGAGTCATTAGTCATTTTCTTTGGGAACACAATCTATAAATATTTTGGAAACAACTTTGAAATTCAAAATCCTAGATAAAATTGGAGTGCAATCCAAAATTGACAAGAAGAAAGCTGGTCATGTGACGTGCAATGCATTACATCTGGGAAGGAAAAATTGTAGGCTAGAATAGAAACAGAAGTAGCTATGAAGCCTGTGCTGTAGAAAAAGGATTTTAAGGCTACACAGAATCACGAAAATGCTTACAGATAGCAAAAATACATACAAGACTTAATTGTACATTATAGTGTAAAACCACCCTATTTTGTACATTGTCACTGAAAGAATAACTGAAAAATGGAGTGTTATGCCTTTTAGAAATCAGTTTTGTAACATGAAAAATTAAATTAATGTGATCTCAGGATATTCCCTCCTTTTCCTGTGTTGACAATATTATCAGCTCAAGTGAAGCAAGAGGTAAGTGGACTGATGAAAACTGCTCTTGGTTTTCCAACAAAATGTTTAAAGGTTCAATAAGCTGATCTTTCCAGGTTTGTAGTTTTTCAGGTATGTAGTTCTAGTATTTTTAAGTGACAATATATTAGTAGGACATATATATTCTTTCCGGATATATAAAGCACACAAATGTGCTCTTCCTTGGTGGGCATTAGGGATTCCTGTTCCAATCCCATACACAGGACTGTGTAACTGAATGCCTCTGAAGATGGGTATGGAGGAACAAAATCCTAAGCAAATCAAGAAACAGAAGAGAAAACTGGTAACTATCCTCTCTGAAATCATTTATTTGATGAAGATGCTTGGGTTTAAGCATCAGAGCAACCATTCCCAGTTTAATGCTTAGCTCAGTTTTTTCTGCTTCTTGTCCATACCATAAAGAAGGGCTCATGAACATAGGACTGTTTCTGTTTTTCAAATTAAATAATGTGATCCAATAAAAAATAACTATCCCTCCCTCATAAATAATCTTGTCCTAATCAAAGTAAAACATGCCTCTCTAGTTCAGAAAATCCCTGAGCTGAACAGCAGGGTAAGCTGGGAAAGCTTATTCTCTTACCCATATTTACACCCTTTCCCATCAGCCACTACCACAGAAAGAACACTGGACTAGACCAGCCCAGTCTGTTCTTTTAATATCTCTATTACAAATCATTTCAAATTCACATCATGGACCACAGTTTCGATAGTGGTGAAGAAAACCATTAATAAAATGCAACAAACTTTTACTTTAAGCTCTCTAATATATTCACCTCAAAACAGTCTAATAAAGAAAAGAATCTATTAATGTAGAAGCTCTTTTTGTATGACCTACCGTGCAGGACCAGATGGCTCCTCTCTTGCCGAACTTAACACAGTTTTAATTATGAGTTCCTAAAATGAAGAGGAAACACTCACTGATTTACAGATAACTCAATCACATAAAGCATCAGAATATTATTATAGTGCACACAGGCATACTGCTTAGCTGAGTCTCTAGGTTGTGGTCAGGTGAATTGTCTGCTTACCACTACTCTAAACATCTAGCCTGTCCCAGATAATCATTATTGAACTACCCCAAGAATATCCTACAAGTTACTGTTCTAATTTCTGCTGATGAGCCATTTATCCAATTCTTGTCAAAACACTTCCATAAAATATCAAGGGTAAAAGAAGAAACAGCAAAGGACTCCCTGAAGCTAGCTCTGTGAATAGTGCTGAAGGCTATGACAGAAAGAATCTTTTACTTTGAGGTTTAAACAAGCATTTTTTAAAAAATTAATCGATTTAAAAGGTATTTTCAACTAGTTGCAGAATAAGTGCCTCCAGTGCCCTAAGAACGCTGTCAAGAAGAATTTTGACTGAACTACAGTGAAATGTCCCTAAAGCTGTAGGCTGCCCTTAATAAAATTCAAATAAACAGCCATTCTACAATAGAAATAAGAAGGAATGCAAAATCATTCTCCAAAAGGGAGCAAGGTATAAAGCAGCTCTCAAGTCATTATTTCTCCCTAAATTGAAACAGTTTGGAAAACTTAAGGGGAGCCTTTCTTAGACACACAAACTGAGCTCTGTGCCATTTCAGTATACTGTCACACTACCTAATTCTGTGTTATGATAGACAAGGAAACGACTCCATTAATATTTGCCTTTTGGCTAAAAGCACTGCTGTACAGAAATTTTTTAAAGCCTCTAGGAACACAGGAAGATTTCACCAGTTGTGAAGTCTTAATAAATTAAATAATGAATCTTAAGCCTCTCAATCTTCTCATCTCAGCTACTTAAATCTGTGATACCTGCAAATAGCCCTAGTGAGAGGAGGCTTGAAAGGGTGAGATAATGTATTATTTCCTTCTAAAAACATAAGAAAACACTTAATTATTAATTTAACAGCAATTATAAAGTATGTTTAGAACTATAAAGTTTGACAAGACCTTATGGGATCTTGAGTCTTATAATCTATTTGAAATTACTTTTGAAAAATTTTAGGATCTTAAAAATCTTAGTATTTTCTGGGAAAGCACAATATTAAACATGTATTTGGTAACAGAATACTACCCATATATTCTTAAAATTCCTACCTTAACATCTGTAAACTGAGACACAGCAATGTCAGGAATATTTGGGTGAAGAGCTGGTAGTTCACGATACAAATTGGGAAAACAGACTAGAGATCCTAAAAGAACCTGTGCTTCAACTCTTGGTGCCTAAAAAAACAAGAAGGTGGAGAGAAATATATATTCTTACTGGTATCAGGAAGCTGACATTTCTAACTGCCTTAAAAGAGAACAATGGCTGAAACGGTATAGAGCTATTTTCTTTCTCCTGCAAATTCTGAGCTCCTGCAGAGCTGAGTAAACAGAGACCACAGCCCCTTGGACTGCTACTCATGCACATCCCTGCTCTCATTTTCCAAGACAGTCAAAAGGAGGCAGAGGAATTGTTAGAACTACAGACAGACTGAGCTGCTAACTAGGCTGAGGTCTAAGCTTCAGCTAATTGACCAGAACATGGAAAACTACTAAATGTGACATGAGGCATTGCTGAACAGGAAAGGCTACAGTGTAAGAAGCTGACAGAGGCTTCAGACAGTACCTTGAGGGAGGGCTGGTTTTTGTAACTGGTTAGAGGGGGATTGATGGGAGAAACAGTCAAAATTCACAGACAGTTGGAGGAGATTGTGGGGGATTTGAGAGAGTACAATATGCAAGGCCAACAGCACCTAGGTAATCACATCAGTATTACTGTATAAGTCTAAACTTGCCTAAGAAAATCAGAAACGTGAAAAAAATTCCAAATAGTGCAAACACTAGCAGATTTGAGTTCTCAAGCATGATCATAAAAGTCATTGCATAGCAGAGAGATGAAGGAATAAGTACGTTTTTAAAATGAAATCACAGTCAAAGTGGACATTTACTTTAAAACATCCTCAAGCACAGAAAAATGGCAGTCTCAATTTTTGTAACTCTAGAATGAAAGATTCTCTGCTTCAACAGTAATTTTTGCATTCTTCACATATTTTCTGGAGAGGCATGTGTAGTGTTCTAGAACAAATCACTAACATTATCTGTATTTGATAACTATTAGATTGAATTTTGGGATCAATTTAACACCCTAGTCAAGGAAAAATATACTGCTCAGTATTCTCTCAAATTCTTCCTCACCCATAAATGAGAGTTAACTGATGAATACTTACATTGAGGAAAGAAGAAGCAGCCACTCTTCCTGCTGCTACAATGAAATCCATAATAAGCATGGTAGCACCAGGCAAACCAAGTGAAAAGAACTGAGGAGAGCAGTGCTTGATGATTGTATTGACAATATCCTCGCAGAAAGAAAAGGAAAAAAAGGAAGAGTATCAACACGAATCAAGATGAAAAATGAATGAAAGAAACCAGGTATTTAACAAAGGTAGAAAGTAAAAACATGAGAAAGAAAACTCATTGTGGCCAGTAAGACACTCATTAGTGAGTGCAGAGTAGCACAAAAAGATGGAATTCCTTAAGTATACTCATATTAACATAAGTAAACTGTGGTATACTTTACAGATCAATTTAAGCTTTGACAATAGTTCATATATTAATTTACAGTCAGCTTTTAAGAGTTCTGTAACTGATTAACCATTCATTTGGATAGGTACAGAAGAGACAGAGTAAGATAAACAGCTATTATACCTTAACAATTGCTTAATCCTCTCCAACAAGTATTGCCTGACTATAACTTTAAAAAAGGCATTAGCCTCTTACATACCCATATGGAACCAAAATTTAAAGAAAGATAATAAAATGTTTAGTAACATTTCTGGTATCTAGTTAATCAGCGCAGTATATTATGTTCTGGTAGACTTAGTAAGGCACTTTTTAAAGTTATTGTACATGATGCAATTTTTTCAAAAGCACTTGAAAAAGTGTAATATGTTTTAATTGTTAAAAAACATCCCAAGTTTACAGATAGGCACCCCCCTCCTTTTCTCCTTTGAATAATTCTCCACTAGTAGTAATATCCAACTAAATGGCAGTATGTCATAGGAAGATCTTCAATCCAGCAAGAAAAGCAGCATTAATGGTTGTTAGAGGACAGAAGTTGGAGATCTGTCCTATGCATAGTCATCTGTGGAATACTTTTGGACTAATTCTATTCCTCCCAGTTAGAGAAAACTGGGTTGTTTGAACCTTTGATCTCCCCATGCCTATCATCATTCCTCAAAAAAGTTCACAAACCCAACCTTTTTACACTTCTGATGCAAACCTTTAAAAAGTATTTAAGCCATACAATATTTTCAGACTTCTTAATATCAAAACCTATGAAAAAGGTCTACTCCCACTGATTAGATACGCTCAGTACATCTCAATTTACTGGTTCCTATACTTGCTGTAGAAACAAAGTCCTCCAATGTAGTGAGCACAATTTACTAGCTAAACTGTTGCATCAGGGAGCAAGTAAGAAGAACAGTAGACTTTAGAGAGATCTGCTTCCTTCTCTTTCTTACATACTTCAATCTGTAACATACAACCAATAAAAAATGAGAGAATACCTTTTCTGCCCTCATAGTTGCTTGAAATGGACTACAAAAAAAGCATTTCTGAATACAACCAAGAACATGAGGATCATTTATCAAAGTTTTCTTTTTAGAAAAAGTATCAGTCACATCACTAATTTCAAAAACAAAGTTAAATTATCCAGATGAAAATACAGACTATTTTTGAGAAGAGAATTTTATTTTCAGTCATAACATTTATATTATCTTGAATTTCATAATTAACTTACTTGATCAACATGAAGAAGTCCACAGTGCATTATATTGTAGAAATGAGTTAAAAAATCCCTGTTCGGAGAAACATCTTGTCTTCGTTTCATTGTCTTACAAATAAGCTTATAAGCATGTAGTTTTCCTTGTTTGTATTTATCAGTCAACATTGTTGCCTACAGTTTTAGAACAATTTTTATTATTCATAAATTTAAAAAATGACATTAAACACTCTTCTATGTTTACGTTAACTTTTATTTCTGTTTCACAGTTTAGTGCTCAAATTTACCTTGAAGAGCCATGGTGTTAGAATTCTCAGTGGTGGAATTAAAACTGGGGGAGATGGTGAAGTTAGGTTATCTGTTGAAATACCAAGATTGTCTCTTATCTGCGATTATTAAAAACAAAACAAAAAGAGAATTAATTAAGGGAAGTATGTAAGGTGGTGGTTTTTTCTTTTTGAAAATCCTGCCCAAACAGGTCAGGTTGGAGAAAAGGTTCCGTTCTTTTACCTTGGCCAGATTCTGCCACAGTTCACACAGATAATCAAAAACCTGGGCATGAATCTCTGGATCCATGATGCTGTTGACATCTCCCAGAATTCCTAGCATCCTTCTCCACATCACAGTAGCAACATCTGCGTGCCATCCTGTAAGTGTTCCCCCCGCCATCACACTGCAACATTCTGAGGGGAATTCACTAGTTTCTGTAACAGAAGAGAAAAAGTATAGTGAGATATATCTCTTCAGAAAAGGAAAAGTTCTGATACAACTATTAAATACAGAGTCTTCTTAAAACTAAAAGATCGGGCTTTCAGAATAAGCTATTTTTTACCCATTCAGCCACCTCAGCACTGTATGTGATAAGGTTTGTCTTTTATAAATTCTGTAGAGGAAGAATTGTCCAGTTTCTTATTCTTTCATTAAGTAACATTTAAGGTCACTACTGGAGCTCTAATACAGATCTGATGGACCCAGTAAGGCCACTCCTTTTGTAAGTCTTTTCTTACATTCTTTGAGTCAATGAATCTCCAGAACTCCACTTGCCTGCTTTCAAGTAAAATTCCCTTTCAACTTTGCTTTTTTCCTAATAAAACATGAAGACTATTTTTCTTAGAATCTACCAGGAAAGCATGTTATTGCAAATTGAAGAGAAAAGTATAAGTAAACTTGTCTCTAGCTACCATCCTTTAAACAGTAAATTTGTATGAGTGGAGAGGCAACATTCAGTAATTTAGCACCACAGTCCTAACACCCACCTAGCTCTTGCCACACATCAGTGCTATATGAATAAACATGCTTTTTTTAGGTGGGAGATGATTAATCTAGACTGTCCACATAAAGAAACCTTCAATAGATTATGATGTCTCAAGTCTACTCAGGTCATGCTTAACTACCTAAATAGCCACCAAAAAAATAGATAATGAGCCAGTTTTAAAGCAGCAGGCATTCAGAATCTTCTTTCCACCCCCTCAGATGGGTAATTCGCTGGGATCTTCTGAAAATCTCGTAGCTCCCATAGGCATACCAAATCAAAATTAAATCTGAATTCGGCCTAATCACATAGCCTCTTCTTTTGAACTTCTGGGCCACTGTGGCAGAGACACTACTGGTTTCTAGGATGTAGATTTTAAAGTACAAAGAAAAATGATAGTATTTCTGTCCATCAATAGGCTACTTAAGGAAATAGGGTCTGAAATGCATATCAGACACTCTTTTGTTTCCAAGAGACCAAATGCCAGAGAAATGTGCACATCGTATTTACAAAGAGAATGAATCTTAGAATTCGATAGCTAAGATAGTTGACGTAATTACAAATTTGTTTAAAAATGAAAAGGAAACAAACCAAACTTACAAGGAGAAATGATAAGATTACTGAAATTGTCTTATTATTTGTACATCAATGATAAAACAGTCCATGGCAGGACCACAATTAAGCTGCCACAATTCTAAGCAACTAAAAGAATAAATATAAATATGTGGACTATTAATCCACTGCTAAAAATTCCAATGAGATCCAGGTTAAAATGCAAAAGGTTTTTGTTTGCTTTTAAAAGAAAGCACTATAATTAAATATTCTTTGAAGTGCAGATGAAATAGCCATGTACAGGATTGTTTACAATTCATGTGATACTAGCTACTTCATTATATTGCATTAGAAAGAAAGAAAGAAAGAACAGGTTTGTATTTTCTGTTCCAGATATTGCCTAGGTCATCTGGCGTCTGTAAAACAGAGTGGTGGAGCTTCTCATCCAGCTGCAGATCCTTCTGCTCAATATGATCTGCATGAAGAGTGGCAGGAGAGGGTGTCTGTGATCGGGATCCAAGAGCAGATTGGATTGGAGAAGCACTTTCAGAGCCTGCAAATGCAATTTTTAACAGTTACCTTAAAAGCCTTTTCTATTTTCTTGAGCTATTGAAATGTTGTCTAAATACAGCATTAACAGAAAACTGAACTGTTTTTATGTATCAAATTGGGCCAAGAAAAGATATAAAACAGTAAGCAGATCTCCTTGTGAATGGTGTTCTGAAAGAAAACAAAGTACATGCAGAAAAGCTGAAAGATGAACATCAAAATCAGACAGGTAAGTGGACTAGCAGACCTCTATTTTAGGTCCAAATAATTCTAAATGTGTTTGTTTTGCAGCACATTCAGTGTTCTGAAACAGCCAAATCTCTCATCACATTCCCTCACCTAAATTTCTCTCCAGCAAAATGTTTAAGCAAAAATTTTCCCGGAACAAATCCTTTTCCAGGATTATAGATGCATGCAAGTTAATTTATAAATAAAAACTGAAACCAGTAATGGATAATCTTTGATGTTTATCTACTCATTAAGCTGAGAAGATCCATATGATGGGAAAGTTCTGTATAGCCAGAGGAGTGTTATTTCCTCTAAAGCAGTGCTACAAAGGCATTTTTCTGTGATTGTCTCTGAGCAACCTCTCTAGGCAATTACGTGGTCTTTACTGAGTAATCTGTGGAGAGGGACTAGGTACTTGCATTTTTCTTCTATACTATCTTATGTTTCACATCCTGAATTTGTCTAAAGATCCTTATAAATAGCTGTGGTTAGCCAGAACAGTCACATGGCAGACAAAAAGAGAACAAATATTCACCACAGACTTTTCTACACATCAGCACACAGAATTCCTATTAATTTCAATTCTTAGATAAATGTAACAAGGACACAAAAATATTATGTGTGAAGTTCAGTATTAGTGATAAAGTGAACTTTAGGGACAGCAATTGAAAAGTGAGTCTTTTAAAATAGTAATTTTCCCAAATTACTGTGAGAATAATTGAAGAACACTTCTCATTTGAGAGGAATGTTCTTTCTTATAAAAAGAACAAATTGTTTAAAGAACTTGACAGAAAATGTTATCGGTGTTATCAGAACAGAAATTGCAGTAAACAATCTTTATTACATAGTCAAACTGCAAAGGTCTCTATCTCCTTTAAATGACTAAGACAATGAAGCTTTTACTATCAATTTAAATCAACATTTCTATTCAGGAGAGAGGGACACTACTGCTTCACATACAGACTATTGCTTCACATGACAGGTAACAATCCTCTCTTGCTACTGACCAGTAGTTTTCCACACGCTTACAAGGATAATGTAAATACACCCTTCAAAGATGTTCAAAGAAGTATTTTCTTACTTCATTTTCATTCTGCTCATTAGTTGGGGACAGATAAAAGTAGTTCAAAAAAAGCAGCAAGAAAGAATGATAGGGAAGAGAGAAAGTGAGGGAGAGTGGGATAGAGAGGGAAAGAAATTGAATGAGATGGAAAAGAAGACAGGCAGGGAAGGCAGGGAGCAAAGGAAGAAGGGAAAGAGATCTTCATATGATGAAGAGAATGGACAGAAACAATCATGGAAAATTTGCAGAACTACAGGAGTCTGTCATTAAACGATACTCCAGCATATGAGGATCTGACTTTGACTGAGACTTCCATGGGTACAACTTGTTCTAGAACTAGTAAACAGCAGTCAATAGTCAACTTTATCATTTACTTAGAATATGAAGTAATGACCATATACCAAAAAGAAATTTTCCTTCCAAAACCCTTCAGATTTAGAAAGAGTAGTTTTCTGATCAGCAGAACCACTGAAAACTTGTTTATTATGAGTGTGTTTCAAGGTTGAGTTTCTGCATTGATTTGCCAGCATCTAATACAGTGAAATTCACATTGCAGCTTCCATCATGAGAGTCTGCATACATAAAATTTTCACTAGATAGCTGCCTATCTTTCATAAAACATCAAAGAAAATAACATCCTTCTGTTTTCTTATATGTCAATTTAGCAAAAATTAGACAATAGGCTCCAATATTGTTGGGGTGTGGAACAGTCAGAGACAGACAATACAATTGCACAAGTATTGCTTCCTCAGGAAACCCAGCTAAATGCATGTGACACACAAGAGCTGCCTCTTTAAAACGGTGGTCCAAGCAAGAAGAGATAACCACAGAATCTCTCAATGGACAACTCAGTCACTAATTGCAATCTTATCAATTCAATTATAGTGCAAACTTGGACAAAAATACCAAACAGTAATGAAATTATTAACATATAAAAACATACAAACAAACAGAAAAAGAATAGATCTACAGCAAGGACTTTCAACAAGCACACAGCAAAGAGAAAAATGAAGAGAACACAAGCTGAACATTGTCGAACAAGCTGAACAACAATGTCCATGAAAGCTAATACCATGGTTCTTTCAGTGGAAGGGCACTTTTAAAAAGTGAAAATTACGGCAGAGGAAGTAAAGATGTCTTTCCATGTCTCTGAAAATGCAGAGGTTGATTTCTAACAGCGAACAAGATACAATATGGAGGTATAAGCTTTCACAGAAATATAGATACTTGTTGCTACTTGTTACAGCTAGGGTTGTAACAGGAATGGTAATGTATAACAGCTATGGAACAAGGAGTATGAAAATGACTATGGACATCTTTACTTCTCATGTACAAAACCTGGCAAGAGACCATTCTTTCAAATCATCCTCATAGAGAAGCATTCTCTCTTTGAGACAGGAGCCCATTCAATTTCAGTTAACTGCATCACTTTTCAGTTATACAAATGGAAAGTGATGTTACATGGCCAAATAACTAACATTTTGAATAATAAAAGCTCTCAGTTACACAACAGACAATATAAAGAGATATTAAGATGGATGCATATAAAAAGAATCCCAAGATACTTCAGTGTGATACGCTGGTTTGAACAAGCACTGTGAAAACCATCCAAAGCAAAAACATTTCCTGAAAATTAATTATTTAACTACCAGTAATAGAAGGACACTTGTAAGAGATCTAGCATACATTATGTGGTAAGAGTTTCTCCTTGGTAATTGTATAGATTTTCTCATGAAGGGTTTCAAATACATTTAGGACCATGAGTAACTAAGTCAGACAAAGGTTTTCCACTTACATTATTTCACATACTACTTTTCAATAGCAATCAAAAATAATTGAAATAAAAGAATCATTTAAAATAGAATATAGATTCTTGGCAGAAGCTGGAAGTTGCATTCTTCAGGATGGGTGAAAAATTCCTGAAATAAATACTTTTTTTTTTTTAAAATCTACTTTACCAGTGATAGTTGCAGCTTCAGCAGACAATGGTTGCTGATTGAGACTACTTGTTTCTGAGTCTATGTGGAGTGTAGTTAGACTGGCCACTTCTTGTTCCTCAGCACTCTGTTGCTGTCCTGAAATTGCATCAATGTCAGTAGAAGCTGGTGTCCCTGCCTCAGTGCCAAAGCTGAAATCTGTATGAGGAAAGCATTGTATTAATTTACAACACAAACCCACCACTAATATGTAAAAACCCCAGAGGCCCAGGATCTCCAAACCAAACAGAAACCTTGTATGTGCATCTTCTGTGCTACTAGCACACTGTTGCAAAATTTAAATAAAATGCAACAGCAGAAAGTATTGACTATTATGAATATTCTCTTTCCTGTCATTAACCCATGACTTCACATCTGCAGAAGACACTCCTGTCGCATGTCTGTGTTCTTAGTTGCTGTTAAGTGCAGCTACATACGAATAAAGCAAAAATAATAGACTCATACATTAAGGAATTTATTTACAGGCTGGAAGAAATATTCAAGCTTGTTGTAAAAGCACTAACTTCAAAATAAAAATATTACAGCAAATGGTACTCTAACAAACATTACTTTCAACACTAATGAAGAAAATGTCAGGCTGAAATGTAGGTTTAAATACCATAACTTATTTGCATAATGGAGACATATATAAAAATTGTAATTTCTTCAAAAAATTATACTATATTAACATTATTTTTATCTTACATAATACATGATGTTATAATTCCTAGCAACCATAATGACCCCTTCTGTTAAACAAGAGTGGGAATGGATAAATAAAATGAAGGAAAAGCATTATGTTATTAAATAAAACACAGTAATTTTAACAAAGCATACTAATTTTACCATGATATTACACTTAATATCTTGAGTAATCTATAGCTACATAAAGACCACTGTAAAAATATCAGAAGCCCTTCTTTTACGTTTTACCTAAGTATTTTCAAAAGAGTTAAAATAATTTCCAAGCTTTAATTTATATATTTGGTGCAAAACAGATGGATACGCTCCACAGAGAGACAATATTGCTTTCTAACTTCTGTTCAATTATGTTCTGCTCTTTGCATAGTAGTATTCCAGGGCTCTTTTTTTTCAGTATACTAAAAAAAAATAGCCTCTCGTAAGAACTATTCTTGCTCCATTAACTTGCTAATGATTTCAATGGAAAATCAAAACAATCTCTCTCTACAGAAAACTGCTGGCATACAACTTTATCCAGGGGAAAAAAATAAGACAACAAACAAAACAAAGGAAATTTGCAATACATTAATCAAAAATGCTATTACTTTTGGAAAAATATACTTGCTTTCAAATTTGCGGCTCTCGTACTGGAAGGCGCTGAAGGAGTCAGAGTGGCTGTCTGAGCTGATGAGGTCACTGCTGCCCGCGCTGGCAGGTGACGTCCACTCGGACGGCACGCCTGGGTCATCTACAGGACGCATTTGGTTCTGCTTGTTCAATATATCAGGTAGGTCTTTAGGAACTTCCAAGCTGCCAGGACTGCTTCCTCTTCTTGTCACATTCTACACATTGAAGATACATAAATAATCTTAAAATCTTGGATGGCTTATTTATATAAAATGGAAAAAAGCAATTCCACGTTTGCTGAAGCCAGAAGCAACAAACAGTTCTTAAGTACCTAAGCCAGAAATTGCCATCATACTAAATACCAAGACTTTCCATATCCCCACATGAAGAACCCACGCAGTCACAGAATTTCATAACTACAAATTTTATTTGCGCAGTGGACTTTTGGACACATATCGCAAAAGGCTAGGATTCAGACTAGTACCGGCCGCATGGTAGGTAAGATGTGAGAGAGAAAACTAGTTAAGTATATTACATCCAAATAACTAAAGAAAACTTGTTTACCTTGGTTTCAGACACAATGTCTTTTCCGGCCTATAGGCCACCATGCTATAATCAAAAACTTAATTTATAAAAGGAGAAAATTAACATACTAATTCATGCATTATTCCTCTTATGATTAAAACACAAAAGACCACATATAACAAAGGTAAGGCATGCAGATTTACTCATGTACAAGTAAGGTGGTGGTCTATTTGAAGTCTTTCTTTAAGGTGCATTTTTCCACAGATAAGACTGTTCGCTTGAAAGGGAAGAGATATCAAAGTAGAAAAGCCATTTTATGAAATGGCTTGAAATTTGTACGCATTATGAGACTAAAGATGCCTTCCTTTTACACTAGGCCCAGTCAGTTCTGCATTCTTTTACTACTCTACTACTAATTAGAAGTTAACTCAGACTTACAAGCTTTTCATGATACGGTTTTAGCATTCAATAGATATAGCAACCTAAAACTAATCTTAGTAAGTTGGTACTGTTTAAAGAAGGCATATCTATTCTTGTGCACTAATTAAAAAAATGAGTGGTAGTTTCAGAGTATTTACTCAAATTTATCTCAGCTCTTTCCTGCTACCTGAGGAAAGTACCAATTCTCAAAACAAAGAGTAATCCCTCCCTTTCT
Source organism: Corvus kubaryi (assembly GCF_017639235.1). Lineage (NCBI taxonomy): Eukaryota > Metazoa > Chordata > Aves > Passeriformes > Corvidae > Corvus > Corvus kubaryi. The sequence goes on from NW_024582054.1 coordinate 11,900,102, forward strand.
CTCTTCTAGAGCCAGCCGTGATGACTTCTGTTTCATTAATTTTCAGACTAAGTTAACCTTTTTCATAGACTACAAGTTAGCATTTTGTCGTGTAACTCAAGACTTAGTAACAAGAATACTCTGTGCCAACAATCAAGTTTCATAAACGAGTTCAATACAAAAGACAAAAGTACACATATCTATATACATCTATAGATCCTCTCTTGCCATTTTTAAAAGGTGATGATAAATAAACAATTTTTTTAATAACTTAGAAGAATCTTCTTCTGCCCCTTATTATCACCAACTCCTTACTGACAATTTTCTATAGGAGTATGTCTTATAGGAGCATGTCTTAAAATGACCTTAAAAACTTCTAAGAAAAAAGAACTAAACAATTTTGAAACACTATCTTTAAATTGTTACCCATTCTGTTCTTAATTTGAAACTTTTTTTTAGTCTTTTGCCTTTTGTTACTCCTTAATAAGCACTTATCTCTTCAAATCAGTTGTCTCCTTTTGTAAACATTCAACAGTAACCAAAAATTCTTGACTTAAAATTGATTAAAATTTCTTATTATGAATGCAATTCCAAACAACACGACACTTCTGGAAAAGTGTAGGAAGAAAGCATATGAAAAGTTGGTTCAATTAACAGAGCACTATTTACAGGAAATTATTCAACACTTGCAAGTGAAATAAAAAAATAAAATATATTTGAGTAGTTTTGTAGTGTGTTGCATTGACTATACCTGTAGTAAACAGTACTGTACTACAGCATGTTATTCAATTACTTACCATGCAAATTTACATTTAAACTAGTACTCTGAAAATACAGTATTCTATGTACAGATATCTTTGCAGGTGCAATTAAGGCTGTTTAATTCCATGAGACTATTCATCAGACAGTAACTTCTGCATTGCTTCCATGATGAAGATTTAATAAATATGAAAACACAAATGGTATAAAATGGCATGAATCTATGTCAAAGGCAAAGCATAATTAAGCAATATTCTTAATTCTGATTCATAAAAGCCAGAGAAATACTTTTTAATGAACTGATGTATCATGTCATTGACAAGTTCACACATAATGGAGACCTAAGTATTGAAATGTAGCAAGTTTAAAGGCTTACCAGTGCATTACCACTGCGGAGCCTCTCAGCTATAAATTCATCCATGAGGTCAGGAACATTTGTATTGCTACTGCCAATATCACTATCAATAGGGTGCAACTTCTGACTCATGTCCTCTCTATTAGCTAAAAGCAAATGAACAACCATTTATAGTAAAGAATGCATCAAGACATTTTCAAAACAAAATGTAACAAATGAAAAAATCTGCTAATTAACAGAAATTAAAAAATCAAAATTGCCAAACATGCATTTTAAGAATGTCCCTCTTTTAAAGCAGATTCTACTTTCAGAATTAGTATGGCTTCTTCTTCCCACTAAGCAGGGGTTAGTTGATTTCCAATTCCACCTTTAAGAGCAGGAAGCTTATAGGTAAGCACTACTCAAAGTTGTTAATGCTTGCTTTAAGGATAAAGCATATGCTCTTCCTCCATATCACAAGTAAGTAACAAATTCTTAAAAAATTATGTGACTCCTTCAGGCTCCTTCTTCATTGCATTCCTGATGAAAAGCAATGTTGTGGAAAAAGTAAACTAGGTTGTAATATATACTAATGACAAATGGCAATGTGGCACTGTATACAGTTAGTATAAATAGTGCAAAGAAAATGTTACATAATAAAATTACATGCTAGTAAACGGAATGAAAGTTCTAACTCTAGATGATCAATGGTTATGAACAATTAATGAAGTTCACTCCTTTATTAGTGCTATATTTTTGATATAGCTACACTGTTCATATTTAGCTGTGGCTGTTACACCTCACTTTATGATATCCGCCTTTAAAGTCTTCAAGCTATTCCAGTTCATGTTCTCTTTATACAAATTTTTCCCTCAGCATCATCTCTCATGAGACCACAGTTTAGTTTACTCTAACAATGAGGCTCTGTTAAATGCTGGATTTTAAATAACAGGTACTTCTAAAATTGGTGCTTCCTAGATATCTCTTTTTCAGAAGTCTAGTTTCTGAAGAGCAGCAAATCATTTTTGTGAGACCGATGACAGTACCGCTCTCAGGTGCTGTGCTTACAGAGACTGCCCTCAGGTGGCATTAACATCTCAGTGCAGGATGCATTGCAGACTCCTCTGTTAATCATGCCAGCATAACAATGGGAAAAAAGGAAAACCTGCATTACTGCTGAAAGTTAATTTATTGTTCAATTAAGGTTATGTGAACTATGACAATGTGTATTAGTCACAGCCTTCTTTTTTGATCAGTCCACAGAGGTCTCACAGTTAGCAGGAGAAAGACTATCACAAGACCTTCATGAACATCCATGATTCCAAGAAAAAAAGAAAGCAATGGAAGATGTTGCCAAGATGTAACTGCAGCCATTTTGATGAATGAATATAGGAAGGCCTATGATATGTTTTGAAAAAGACTCAAACAAAACCTTATGATTAGACTCAGAGAACTGCTGTAATGAAATCATTCCAGTAACAGCAGATTGCTATTTCAGACTATTTTTTTAAAACCATCTAAAATGACCTCCAAATGTAAATTTGAGGGGCTGTTTTTGTTTTTGTTTTGGAGGAGGAAAAGGAGGAAGAGAATGAGGAGGAAGAAGAAAACACACTAAATGAACCAGAAATACAATTAGTTCAACCTAGTTGGTTGAGAGCCAGGTCCTTCTGACAAAAAAACTACACTTAGAGTGGAATACCACACTCTGATAAAATATGCAATGCCAATCATTCAGTAGGCTTAATTTGAAGACTCTGCATGGTAGATGAAAATTCTAAAGTCTCAAGGCTTAATCCTTTATTAGGTCATTTATTGTCTCTTCCTCTTCCCTAACCTGATGATCTTCAGCAGCAAAGAGGTTCAACTAAGTATCTTGAAAAGAAAAATTAGTAATTTAAAGTATGTAAATGTAACTTATGCTGGGAGAAATATCAGCTGGCTATAGGCGCATGCATAACCAAACAGGGAAAGCAGTGATCATCCCAAAGCCTTTTGATTGCTTATCAGAGCTTGCTTCAGTTGCATTAAGCCAAACTGGTGCTGCCTTTCTCCTTTTGCGCTCTGCACACTGTTAGTGCTCACCTGCAGCTTTCCTTCCAAAATAGCCCATTACATGACTGTACAGATCCCTCAGTGGAGCCTCTGCTGGCATTCTGTTCTGCCTCTGTGGGGAAACATTTGCCTTCGGCTTCGAAAGAGCATGTACAACAGTTTTATAAACACCACCCAGGGAGCCCTGCTGTTGTGCCGACTCCTGACCCGATGCTCTAAAGGCACTACGAGATTGGGACTGACTAACTGCAAGACTTTCTTTCTGCAACACAGCTGCTTGAGTTTCTGTAGGTTCCTTAACTTGCTTGCTGCCAGCCGAAGCAGCATTGATTGCATCTAGATGTCTATATATTCCAGGTCTAACCAGCTCTGTGGCAGCTGATGAGCTAGTGCTTGCACTGGTACTGTTGTTGCTGCTACCACTACTGCTACTACTGAAGCCACCAAGTTTACGAAGTCTTGCTTTCCAAGCAGCCTCTTTGTTCTCAAGGGGATTGTAAAATTGAACCGATTCTGTAGATGGCCTAAAAGTAACATGAACGCTGTTTCTTTTTTTAGTTGTTATTTTCATGATTTTGGCCCTATGAGTTACGGTTTCAGATATACTTCTTTTAGTTGGTGCCAGTTTGCTCGTGCCTGTGATGTGAGGCATTTGAGGATCAACTTGTGGTTTAGGAAGAATTTTCTTTGCATGGACAATACACGAGTTGGTCGCTTTTTCATTAAACTGGGCACTTTTATTCTTTTCAGCTACTGCTGCTTCCACAACTAAATCTACATCAGCTTCAGTGGCTGCTTGCCTGTACAGACATCTCTTCCCTTCTTTACTGCTAGGACTACTTGACCCATGATCAAACATGCTTTCATATTGTTTATCAATATCTAATTGTCTGGCTTTATTAAGCGCTTGATTTCTTGTAAAAAAGTCTACTTGAGTAGGTGCAATATTACTTATGAAGCCACTTGGGTTTTGTTCTAGGTGCAGCTCTGTGTTATTGGCTCTTTCTGTAACAGTGATGCTAGTTGTGCATTGACCAGTCTGATCTCTCTTTTCTAATCCATCCAGGGGTAATCTATCGTTCCTACTTACTGATGTATCAACTTCATGAGCAGAAGCCTCACATTTATCTATCTCAACGTTACCGCAAAGTTCTTCTTTTTCTTTAATAAGATATTCTCTCAGAGAGGAAAGGAGATCATCTTCACCTTCAAGGTCAACATATTGGCTTTGTTCAAAGGCAGTGTTTGCAAATTCTACCGGCCCTATTAAATGACAAAGATGGTCATAAATACTATCCCCAACTTCCAAGGAGGACTCTCTGCTATTTGTATCAGTGATATGGCTTTCAGTGGATCTATGCATTGAAGAGGTCTCAGTGGAACTCTGTAAGCTTGGAGCATGATGGGATGAACTGTCAATGACAGGAACTGCACCTTTGGCTCGTTCAACTGCGAATGGTTCCAGGATGTCAGAGGTGCTGCTGCTTCGTGGCAGTGGCTGTTCTTCATTTAATGCACCAAAAACTTCACTTGGAGCATCCTCACTCTGAGAAAAATGTCTGACTCGAGGCGGACGTGGAAGAATTTGAGTATCATCAATGTCTGTAGGAAAAAAGTATATGTAACATGCACAAAAATTTACGAATAGAGACAATATGTATTTACCACTACATCCTAATTATGTGACTTTAAAAGCCAGAAAAATCCAGAGCCTTGTTTTCTTAGGTACAACAAAAACACTTTTTCCAATACTAGAGTGTTAAAAACACACGCACATAATATCCAGTACAGAATGTAATATGAGTTAGACCATCAGAACACAGTTTTAAATGTTAACATGCATGAGAACAAACAGTGAGGTCATGGAACGTTTGGAAATACAGTTAAAGCTAGAGCTGTGCCAATAAGTTCAATAATTCAACCAATATTATTCCAGCTAGCTTGTTCAGGAAATGGTTACTGGAATACAAATTAGCTTAACAGTAGTATTCCCTTTGTGGAATTTACATCTTCAGAAAAATGGGCAACTCCAAAGAGAATAAGGATGTTTTTTGGAAAATTAGGGTTGTTTATTGAAGTCGCAAACCATTAATTAAAAAACATATATATATGTATATATACAAATTACTTAAATATCAGAAAGAATACTATCATACCATTATAAATATTTTGGGATATGCAATATAGCGTATACCTAAAGACTAAAGCTTTTCAATTACAAGGAAGAGCAGGTCCTATACAGAAAAGATGACTGTACAAAATGGACAATTTAAAGATATACCCTTCTTCCCTAGAAGGATGTTTTGTCTCTCATCTTCAAAATATGAAACTAAATACTTAATGAAGGCTTACCTCTCCCTCTTCTTCCAGTTTTACTCAGCCAAATGTAACATTTATGAGAATTACAGAATTAAGTACTCTGATACCAAAAAACATCCTGCAGCCTCACAACAGTTAACATTAGAGTAAAGACACTTTTGTTTATGAAAAGACCAGAATTTGTTATTACCATTTAAATTAGTGATTCCTTGTCTCTGTTGAGACTCTTCCTATGTTAGTGTCAGTACATACCATAGTTAACTGTAATGAAAGCTGCAGTTCCAACATGGATCACCTACAAATTGTATGGAAGTATCAGCTGATTTCACATTATCCACAAAAATAAAGAAACTTCACGCATCTCTTCAGATTTCCTACTACGTTATAGGAATACTATATACTATCAAATCACCAGTGCAGGCAAGACTAAATATCCCTTACAGACAAGTCAACTAACTGCTATCCCTTGTAGTCCTTTTATGAGATAAGCACTTAAACAGCAAGGTGAAACCAGTTTACTCAATTTTCTGTTGCTTTCTTTTTGATAGAATCCTTTATTCCCCAGACTAATTTTTTACTACCTACTACTTAAAAAGTTGTAGAGATGCTTTCAAACTCAGGAATAACAGTAAATAGCTTAAATGAACACCAGCAGGAGTTATTTGCCACAATAAACAGACTTACCTTGTTGTTCTATCTAGAAGGTTTAACTTCATGAGTGCAATGGTGAATTTACTTAATATCAGAACAAAGTTTAAGCCCCTTTCCCTCCCCTTTTATGTGTTACAGCTAAAATAACTATGTGCATAATTACATTTTAAAATATTTCTATTATTACTAAATATTATATACAAATATTACTAAGTATTTCAAATTATTACTACATTGATCTCTCTCTATATATAATCTGAAGTCCCCTTAAAACCTGTTTGAACTGCTTACACTTTTCTGAGAATGTTAGAGATGGAGCTGCATTTTCTCATATCCTCCTTCTCAACAAAACATATAAACCAGAGGAATGAGATATGTTGTACTTAACTAAACATATGTGTTCCAAGATAATGAAAAATGCTATTTCCATGCTCAATTTTTCAAAGAAGTTAAAATTCGGAAGTAAAAGTTTTACCTCATGCAAAGTTTACTGAACTGTAAAGAAGCTATTAGACAGGAAATTGAGAGATCTATATTGGAAAAAGAGAATGACATCCAAGCTATCTCAGAAAATAAACATGAACTGAAAAATCATCGAATACAACACAATCTATTATTCCTTTTCTCTTCAGCTTTGATAAACAACAAATGTCCCATCATTGCTCTTGTTCAACTTATTACTAACTACACGAACTAACACCCTCTGAAATGAATGGTGTCTCTCTCTAGTTGGAACTGTTATTTCAAACTCCCTACTGACTTAGGCAGAGATTTTATGCTAACATAGTCTCAAGCTATTTCTTACAGCTGCAAAGAAAGGACCACAGAATTCGGTCAAAAGTGTGCATGATGATATATATGAGATTAATACATGCAACTATGATACAGTGATCTCAGATTAAGCCCTCAGTATGCATTTTTTGTATCTATTATAAACTCAACCTTATCTAAAGCAGCAGCCTAGAAATCCCATGCTGTGCATGCATGCAGTGATCATGACCTTCTAGGATGTTAAAAACAATTGGACAGAGAACTCAGAATGCACAGAAAGCAGCTCCACACATTGAAATAAATTCAGCTACATTTATTTCAATGTTGATCCAGAATTAATTTTAGGTGCCCACATATTCATGACAAGCGCATACAAGTACACATCTTCAAACTAACATGTGCTTGTGCCAATGAAGATTTCTTTTTTGTAGAACAGGAGGAAACGAAGGAAATGAAAAACGTTACTGCAACACCAGCACTGAAAACACAGACAATACTTAAAAACCCAAATGAACTGCTTCTTTTACAATCAGGGCTCACCCTTGCACACAGGTATTACAGTCAGACTGGGACACCATAAACTCTCAAGGAGTTTGTACATTGCAACTGTGTGCCAGCAGGCTGACCCTGGGTATCTGACCCTCCGCACCCTTAGGAGAAAAATTGCCGCGGTTCCTCATATGGTACAGTAAGGAAAAGCTATTGGTACATCTGGCCAATCTCAGCCAATCACAACTTTCCTAAATCAACCTTGCCTCTCCTTTTGCTGCTAGAAGGCAGAAAGAGAAGGCAGCTTTTCAGCATCAAGTGTGAGATAAATATGCTAAAATACAGACCCATGGAGAGACACATTCTGACAAGACAGCATGAGTGCTAATAGAAGATCCCTGTGTAATGCTGGGACAGGTTTTTATTTCATCATGCAAAGTCAATTTGGGAAGTGGAGAAAAAATAACATTTTGCTTCTGAGTTTTCAATAGTTTGTTGGGGATTTTTTAAAAGAACACAGGCATTCTGTGAGTTTCTGAGATTAAAGAATAATTACAGCCATACTGACATTACAATTATGATTTCTTTATATTTTGTCTTAATGATTGCTTAATGATTTGGGAACAAGGTTGTAAAGGCATAATATGGATCTCCCTTTCAGGTTAATATTTGATTCTTTTAGTCCCAGTGGATAAGGAAAAATCTCCCACCTGCAATTAATTAGTTTGCCCACTGCTTCTAGGAATCTTGCCTACATCTCATTGACACTTTATTCCAGGTCTTGTACCTGAAAACCCCCAACAGTTCCAGAATGAACCATCATTTTACTAGTTATCTTGTACATGTGTAGGACTGGAGGAAATTCTTTTTAGAAATATTTCAGATTTGCAACAAATATACTGTAACAAATCACTTTACTAACTAAACACCTTAAAGCATAAATCACTTTCACTTTCTGGATACTACTTGAAAAGTTGCAAATATTCTGCACATGGAAATACAACATTACAGAAACGACATGAAGGAATTACAATCTTAGCAAAAGCATCCTCTATGACACTAGATGACTGGATGACAATATTGAACTTTTGCAATATATTTTATCAACCTACTGATTGATCTTCAAGCAGAAACACTATGTCTCACAAATTATAGTCAGGTTTTCTGCCTTACTCTTGAAAATTAATACACAGTACATAAAGTAAAAGTTTGGTCATGAATGCTTTCTGTTAAGACTACCTGTCCAGATTCACGAGTGCTCAGTGGGTCCACCTTTCAATTATGAGTTTTACAGCTAAAAAGGAGCTGAATACTACTTCCAAAAACTTAATATTAGTCATCCTATTATTCTGGAATAATTTGAAATGTCCTCTCCTTCAAGCTGTGTTGGATCGTAAAGTCATTTTGGATAACAGGGATATTCATATAACCCTGTAATAAGATGACGGGCTGTCACAACTAGCTAAACATCATTCATTACCTAGAACGCACTTACGATAGAAACAATTTGATTACTTTCCAAATTACATGCTGTACATCTGGAAACAGAAGGCTTTCAGAAAATAATATATTTAATGTAAGAAGAAAAGACAAGGAAAATGATAAAGCTTCATGTTAAAAAAAAAAAGGAAGAAGAAAGAGAGCACAATTTAAAATGCGGAAAATTAAAAGAGCAAAGTGCACTCTGATCCAGTGGACAGTGTTTCCCTTTCTCTGCTACCTCCTCATCAACACTCTTAACAGCTTGCTTTTCTTCACTAGAGGTTTTTAATTTTCTGGCAATGTTCAAGATTCTTGGGCACATCATGAAGCTGCTGCAACACCCATCTGTTTGAGAAGACATCAAAACCAGGAAGGGCCTAGGACTTTTTCTATGTCAGAAGTGCAATGGTCTGTAACGTCACTTTACTTTTGTAATTACATTTGTCATACAGTTTTTCTATTGGATGACTATCAACATAAAGGATAATAGCAAGAGAGCCATCAGGTCTGGGACACATTAGAAGTAATATGCAAGCCAGGACTTTTCAGAAACATGGATGATAAAACTGACTACAAAAGCACTTTTGCCTTGTTTAAGAGAAGATAATTAAGTATCAGCAATTATGTGATGAAATAATAGTCCACTGTGAAAGCTCATAACCCTTCTGTAGGTGTTCTTAAGGTCTCCATTAAGCATTGACTGTTTCCAACAATGCTATGGCCAGGTAGGACCCATTTTCTAAAAGGTTGTTCATGTATCATTCCTAGAAAAATCTCTAAGTTATAATCACTTGTATCTCAGAAGAGATACTCTTTGCACTCATACTTTTATTAATTTATTACATATTATTTTTATTTTATTAAATTTTGTTTGTGGTGTCAAGAATTGCATTCAAATATTTCGTAACTGTTCATTGTGAAAGTCTGGTCTCTCTAGAGTGGGTTCTTTCCTGATTGTCCATTAATGTTTTCAGACTGAATACTAAGGCACCAAATTTCTGTTTCACAACAAGAATTCTGTCACACATGACACCTGACTAAATACAATTATGAAGATACAGTTCTTGGCACTTCTCAGGTAACAAAGGCAGGCAGGAGAGACAGAAAAAAAAATCTTTCATAAAACAAATACTGTCATGAAGTCCTTATATTTGTATGCCATTTTGACTATGTCCTCCCACTGTGCTTTAATTTTTTCTTCCACTCATTGATAAAAAGGCAGAACATGATTGTCAGCCTTAACACATTACTAATTTATACCTATGTAATACTTGGAAAAATTACATTATCTGAAAACATGCATTTTTAAAGTCTGTGCTAATCCTAATTTTTGAATCTATTTGTTCAAATAAAAGTATCCAAAGTAAGCTACTGTCCAACTTGTAGCCAAACACCCTGCTGGACGAAAGAGAATGTTGAGGAAAGCCACAATCCTAAAAAATGGATCATTTGGAAAATAATACCAAAACACCACACTTGAGAATTCCACACTACAGATTTTTTTCATGGTTTTATATAGTAATGAAAACCAGTCACACTCCAAAGCATATTATATGATACCATATTCTTTTTTCATTGGAGCTAAAGTGTATCATCATGGTTGTTCACACCACGTCTATGACACTGAATTAAAAAATTTACACAGAAATATGTAAGTGGCAAACTAAAGTAAAATTAAGTTCTTCCTTTCCCTCCCTCCCTCATCAAAAATAAAAATTTTAGATTAGTTGTACTCTCTGGTAGACAGATATTATATTACTGCTTACCAATAAATTGGAAAAGTGAAGAGATTTCTCAAATTTTCTCTTTTATGATAGTAAACATTGGCACAGCACTAACTTCTAACAGTTCCAGAATGAATTGTAAAATAGCATGGTATCTTACAAAACTCAAAATATTAATTCTTTATCTCTTCCCCTCTCCCACCATCCCCAAAGTATTTTTACTTTGAAAAATTTAATGGTTTAGCAGAATTTGAAAGCAGAAGGTTTAAAAAAGTGATAAAGGGGGTGCAGAAATTAGCAGAGGTGGCACTACCTGAAAGCTCATCAGAAAGGGGAGTGAGAACAATATCAGGCAAGAAGGGTTTGGAAGTATGGATCAGAACAGGAGCACTTTTAGCACTGCGTATATAGGCCGATGGCAGAGCACATTCACCAATGGATCGGCTTCTCATGGCTTTAAAAAGGAAAAGAAAGAAGTGGGGAAGGAAAAAAGAAGAGTGACTATAATGAAAGGCTTGTGTCACAGAAAAAGCAGCAACAGAGAAAACAAAGATAAAAAGGAAGAAAATTCAAAAATTAAAACGTTTCAGCACGGCAGATATTGGCAGAGCTGTAAGAAAGAAAAAAATCAGTGGACACATAAGACATTCTGAGTTTTCAACTTTTATGTAAAGCAGCAACAATGCCTTTATTATGAGGATTACAGAGATTTTGCATTTGAAATCAATAAGGTAATTAACACATTTTCCTACTGCATCAGGGGTTGAAAAATCAAAGTTAAAGTTACTCCGCATGCACTCTGGATTTGATTTTTTTTAAACAGAAAAACTTGTACTACATTTGCATTTTTCGAATTTCCTTTGATTTTATCCTGAAAATGCATCTCTGTATTATAGAAATACCCATACTCTTGAATTCATCTTCTCCAGAAGAGATTCAAAATCATAAGGAGAAAATGATCAGTTCTGTGTAGAGAAATTTGCAATAAAGCTTGTTATAGCTCCACATTAAAAATGAAATGACTGAAGTGAAATGGTTTGACAATGAAAAGCATTAAATTGTTTTATCCATGGGGCCTGGCTTTTAATTGATACTGGGTAAATCTTGCTAAACTAAGGTTAATTCACCTTTTCATATCTCACATCCTGCCAACATTCCTACAGAATACAAAACATACATAAGAATTGTGGTATTACAATCAAGGTTATACTGATACTGCATTCAACCTCAAGGTACACTGAAGGTCTTCAAAAAGTAATATTCGTTGCTTCAGGCAGCTTCCTTTCAAACTGCTGTAAATTTGCTAACTTTTAAAAAAATTATTGGTGATAAAATTATTGTTGATAAAATTCTTCAAGGAAATTTCAGAGTACCTTACATAAATATTTTCAGTGCAATACTTAATTAGTCTGAACTTTTCTCTCTATATGTGTATTTTCAAAACAACATGGAATATAGACTTAGAATCTTAGTGCTCCTGATCTGCATGGCAATCAAATGTATGTGAATAGAGTGCAGTGAAAGTTGAGCACATCACACTTCTAAACCAGGTTAAAGAATTGTTGCTAATAAACACATGCAGATAACCTGGAGGTCACACAGAGCAGAAAATACATTTGACAAATGCAGCACAACTTAAGTGGAGTCTTAAATTCAGTTTGAAAAAACAATTCAGAAAGACAGATCTTTTAAGACTGAAGCAATGCTCTAGTAAACTTTATATGACAGAAACTATTTTTTTAAAAAAGGCAGTTACGTGTAAAGCTTTAGAGTCAGTTTAAGAGATACAGTAATAAAATTCAGGATACAGTTATAGTGAGATGCATTACATTCATCACTGGGAATCTTACAGTGAATGAAGGCAACAGAAAAAATAAAAACTACATAGTAAATGTTAAGGAACTTTTCCAGCCTAAATTATCCTAAATAAATCAAGTTTTTGATATTGGATACTGTGTTGATTATAAATCTTAACATAAAGTGTCCCTTTTAATTTGACTAGATTTTTTTTACACCATATTACATTCAATTAAACAGTTGAGTGGAGGCAGACAATATCAGAACACGTAGATATTTGATAGTTTATAATCTTCCACTACTGTCTATACAAAAGCAGAATAATAGGTAAGTAAATTCTTTCTGATACAGTATTTTTATAGGACTAGAACCTGCCTAAACTCCTCTATCTAACCTTACAGATTTTTCAACCCATATGCATACTATGTTTAAAGGCCCTTTCCAAAAAATCACTTTACATAAGTTCAGGCTAAAAATGTACACACTGCATATCAAAAAAGCTGTGATTTTTATTTGAGTAACACGCACACACACATATTTGGTGCAGCAATAAATGTGTGCTGGCATGATGATGACTCAAAAAATAGAGGCGCAAAGATGTACACAAAATGTGTACAACATAAAACAGATGAAAAAGAAACTCCAGCTTTTTCTTACCATAAAATATTCAACATCCACATCCCCCTTACTCAGATATTAAGAGTATATGTTACTCATAATCAAAGGGAATGTAATACATATCACGTATCATGCAACATATTTAAGGTCTGACTCAATTCCAGACTTAGCTTGCAGACCTAGCGATAAACTGAAGGAGAAGATCTGACCAGCAAAATGTTCTAGATTTTACTTATTGTGGCTATTTTTTTGTAATTTGACCCTGAATTAATGGCACAGATTAAGAAGCAGCTGAACAGCCCTCTTGGCAGACCTGAGAGGCAATAACAAACAACCGTTTTCAGGCAGTTAAGATATATGTAACATTTTGTAACATTTTGCTCATTAACATTTAAAAAACCTGAAGTTTGGGATTCTAGTTCTGGCAACTCTTTTTGGACTTATCGTCTTTTAAAATCATCCTAGCAATGCTGGGATGCTTGTCCACAGTTGGTATTTTGCAACACAAATACAGTTGAAATTTTAACTGGTTGCAGTGATGCAAACTTGGCTTATTAATATCAAATATGTAAGATAATTGGAGGAAAGAAACAAAACCATGGAAGCTAAAGTGCAGTGAAACTAAAATCAGATTACTTTGCTGCTAACCAGGTCAATATAAAGCTTGATTAGGATAAATTCCAGTCATTTTAAGGCTAACATCATATAAATAGCCATCTTTTCCATTGCAGCAAAACAAAATCATTAATAAATTGACCAAACAACATAACCTTCTGAATATCTGAAATATTAACAATTTGTAAAGGAGAAATTTTAACATAAGCTTTATCTTTTAAAGACAATTAAGATTTAAAACAAAACCACCATTACTGTTAATCACAGACTATCTACAGAGAAGCAGAAATTACATTTAAAGGATCTGTGATCCATCAGGAAAACTAGGTGCTGTCAGCATGAGATACAGGAAAAGCTGTGTAGCATTTGAATGTGCAAAAAAACCAGGAAATTTTGGAATCATGACTTCATTTTTTCTCATTTCTGTATGCCTTACAGGACAATTAATTCTCCCAAATCAACAGGAGCCTTGGGAGAGAAAAACTTTTTAAAATGGAGAATTTTGAGGCATATTCAAATAAAAACTTTGTCTAAATAACCTCTGTGACTTAGAAAAATTATCTTCAAATATTTTTGGAAAAAGAAGGAAAATGTCAGTTTCTGAAATGCTAGCACAATTACATATTCAACTGCCAATATACATCCCAAATTTTTAAAACTGTGTCAGAATGTACCTACTTCCAAGAAGTATCAGTGAACACACAACACACAATGACCAAAGCTACTACTACCATAAAGATAGTAAAAATGTAAGAGATATTCCTTAGAAGGTTCTTCTTTTAAATACAAAATTAGAATCAGCTTAATTTTCCTTCACATAAGCAATAGCACTGAGATCATCAAGATGAGACAACAGAGTAAAGAAATTTGTAGTTCAGTTCCTGTTAACATAGTCTAAGAAAATCATATGAACATAAATGAGTCTTCTTTTGAGGAGTTCACCTAAAGCATTGTTCAGCATAACTCATTTATAACACAGCAAAGAGTATCTGCAAGTAATAAAATTCAGAAACAGGTGACTTCAGAAATGGAGTATTGCACACATCTGTGTCAATCTTTCATTATTGCAATATTCAGGGTATAGTAAAAGACAGCACATTTTACAACCTATGCAGACTTACACATATTTTTCCCAGTTTCCTTTGCACAGTTTGAGAATACTCAACCCATCTTCTGCAGTTTATGAAAACACATACTACTTAAGAAACCTTCTCTTACCCACCTATCAGCACCATTGCTCACACCATTCCAGCTTTTTTCTCCTTCATATATACACAACAGTATTATTTCCCAATCCAGCTTAAGCACGTGATCAAACTCATTAAGAATTAATACAGCAACTGCATTACTTTCATTTGCAGTAACTGTAATTCTAGTAACCACAAGCTATTCAGCTACCCTCAAAGCACATAGGGCTGCATAATTTACACATTTAACTAATGTGTAAATCATTATAGATAGTATACCATTGTGGAAAGAAGCTATCCATACTGCTATAGAAATCAGTTATCAATTCCTTACCCTTTCTCAAATGTAATTTTTATCAGCTCTTACAGATACTTACCAACTGTTTTCTGCCGTACTATGCTCCTTGCCTTTTCTGTTCCTGGAGAGCCAGTGGTTGTAGCACTGCGTTGTCTCATTGGTGCTTGTCCAGGCTGATCACGGCTCCAGCCTCTAGAAAAGGACTTATCAACAGAAGACTTTGGGAATTCATGCCCAACTCCTGCAAAAATAAAATTGCAAATCTATTCACTTCTATTCTGCTATCACCAGATGATTGTAGATGTGCTCTTCCAAACAATTTTAAAGCTTTAAATTAAGTTACCAAAGCGAGCATGAATTCAAAAGCTAAGCCAGCACTAACACTGAGGGATACCCAAACTTTTTCAGAAATGTTGGTGCTATTAAACCACTGTAATTTTCTTTTCTGAAAAAAGGGGCTTACGAAGGTTGTAGTCTGATAATATATGTAACTTTTTCTTTGCTGTTCCTACCAGATAAGACACACAAAGTCATACATTTCAAAACATTAATATTGGGGGGGGGTTTCCAAATAATTTTGCAACATTGAGGAATATGAAATAATGATAGCATAATTTTACACAAAATGCAAAAGCAAAAAAAATTTGACGATGGGCTCAGAGAACAGGGCTCTTCAGAAATTGACAGAAAATCATATAGTAAGATTAAGATGGAACAAATCAGATTTGACATTTACATTGAAGTAAGTAAAGCTCATATGAGAAGCTATCAAAACCAGCTAGACACAAAAAAAGAAGTGAAGAATATTTGCAATGTATTTCCTTATCCAGACTGAGCTCATTAATAATCCAAACTGACACAATTACAATCATTAAAGGGGCATCTTTTTGGAAAAAGAGAGCCCTAGTCCAACATGTTCATTATTATTAGCAAACAAACAAGGACAAAGAAATTTGGCATAATTTGTATGATATCTATTAATTCTAAAGCTGGACTTGACTCTGCAACTCACATTTAGCAATGGAGGCTTTCTCTGAAACTCTGTCACTGAAGGTTAACATAAACTTTTCTCATTTGGCTCAGATGATTCAACATGCTTTTTAAAGCATATATTCAAATAACTGTACACGTTCTTACTACACATTCTTATCCTATATCAGACTGCCATTTTTTGTTTCATTTTTGTTGGGTTTTTTGTTTGTTTGGGTTTTTTGTTTTGTTTAACCTGTGTTTTTTTAGTAAGAAAAAGAAGAAAGCTGTGTAGTACAGGAAAACAAATAATGCATGGTCTGGAACAACCTCTCAAGGTTGACTACAGAGAAATGTATTTCCAGTTGTCACACAGCAAAAAACCAAACCAAAACTGTGAATGATGACTGCTTAAGATGAGGCATAGAAGCATGTGAAATGTTTTAGCAAAAAAAAAGCTTGTAGCAACATCCTCTTTAAGAGAAGGAATCCATATACGTTACTTCTCCATGACAAACCCTATGATAGCACTAGGAATTACCTTCCCTCAGGTTTGATTGGAGAACCACATCAATCAGAACAGAGAGAGATAAAAAGTAGACTAAAAACTACATGGTTTTACATCTTTATTACTCACCCTAAATATAATCCTGCCTCTCATTATTAGATCACAATGCACTTTTTAAAGTAGAATATTATCATTATCCATGTTTTACAAAAGTGGAACCAAAGTGACTTCTAATGGTCACATGCAGAAGGTCTGTCTCCAAA
Organism: Corvus kubaryi; assembly: GCF_017639235.1. Lineage (NCBI taxonomy): Eukaryota > Metazoa > Chordata > Aves > Passeriformes > Corvidae > Corvus > Corvus kubaryi. The sequence goes on from NW_024582054.1 coordinate 11,916,920, forward strand.
CTGAGAAAAGAATCCAGGTTTTGCAATTTTCAATCCAGTCCTCTATCAAGGAGGACAAACTTCCTGTGCCTTAACAATTCCAGAACTGCACCATTATAAGCCACCTCCTCTCCCCATATTCTGTCTTACAGACTATTTTATGCATTTTTTAGGAATCATTTCAAAAACAGGTACCACTCACATGGATTATTAAAACTATACTTTCTCTTCAGTAGTCCACAAGGTTATCTTAATAAAAACTGTCTTCACAATGGGCTAGTGATCAATTAGTGCCAAACAAAACTATGTTCACCTCACATTTAATCTTCTAACATTTCACGACCAATATTCCAATTGTGCTTGCAATGGCTTCATTTTCACCAGATGAATAGCCTTTTTTATTTTCAAGAAGTTATGATTGGGACTCAACTATTTAATTGCTTTGATAAAAGGATAAAGGTATAACCCACTACAGTGCAACATTTTAGTTTAAATTCAACACACTTTCAAGAACTATATTTCATATGCACCAATTTGCAGAAATGAATCTTAACGTGATGATTTTGTGGTAGTTCTAAAAAGCAGCTTTACCTTAAAGAAACAGGGCTATTTCAGGTGATATAGATGCCTAATTAGGTATACAAAAAAAGCTAAGACCAAAATTATCCTGGGCCCAACACCTCATTACACCAGCTCAAATTCAAATTATGTCTATACAGTGTTGTCTTACCTTTGCCTTTGTGTTTTTTCTGCTTCTGCTCACTTAATTTATCCAATGGCAGGTCACTGAGGTCCAGGCTATACAAGTTTCTAGCTAATACTTTAGTAAGTGTCTCCATTGTCAGTGACCACTCAGTGGCCAGCTCTTCCCAGTACGTCAGGGATGACATTACAGACAGCAAGTCATCCCAAAGTTCTCGAGAAATGTACACATTTAGATTTGCTTTGATCCAAGCTACTATAAGAGTCTAAAAGAACAGAGAAAAGTTGGATTGTGAACATAAGTTGACAACATTCAAATGTTATTATTTAAAAGGAAACTTCAAACTGCCACAGAAATTTCATTGTAGTCCCAACATTCTTTTCCTCACCAGTACACACAGATTTTTAATGAATTATTAAGTGTTAACACAGGGTTCTGACTTACATACAGAACAACTGCTTTGACTCATTATCTTCTGTATTCTTTTTTGTTCCACTAAAGAAACTGGAGGCTCTACAGATCCTAGTCACTGAGAACCCACCAAACGGCACTTTGCAACTAAAAGCTTTGAAAGGATTTGCTACAGCTTTTTGTGAGGAATTACAGAGTTCTCTAAGAAATAAAAAAAATCCATCGATTAGGCAGGGATTCCACAGAAGACTTCATGCCGACTTGAGCTAATTTTGCTACGGAAGCAAGCTAAAACTGCACACACTGCCAGTTATCCTTGCCAGTTACTCCAACTCAACTAAAGGACAGCAATTATTGAATTTTACAGTACCTCAAATACTGTAGTCACAGTGTCACTAAAATATAGGACAGAAAGTAACAAATGTAACCAGCTCTTTGACCCACACCACTCACATTATCTGGGTAATGTATCAGCCAACAGTGGTTGCTGTATCTAATGTATTCATGAAAATTAGGCTGAATTAATTAAAGTGAATTTATGTTTACTTGCCTGGAAAAGAGGTCCTGCAAGTCTTCCAGCTAAAGTGGAGTTTTTTCTTCCTTGATGTTGCAAGAAAGTTTGGGGTGGTATTTTCAGCACAGATTCGGTTACCCTGAGCAGCACAAGTAGCATCTGTTCCCTGCAAAACAGTATTAAACTTAGAGTTATAATTTTGTTATTCTTCTGTATATACCAAGGTATTTTTAAAGGTAATAATCAAGCCTGATTTGCTCAAACACATTCCAAAAAGGAAATAATGATTACAAAGGGCCTAACTTGGTTCTTGCAAAAGAAATTATTCCAATCTTTTTTCACACTTAAGAGTGAGGAATCCCTGTGGCCCTCTAATACCCTCTTCCAAGTCATTCAACTGCTACCACCTTCAATGGCCTGAAATTAGAGGCAAAGTTTTAAATGTATTTTCAATCTGAGCTTTTTCCTCCTATGTATTACAGGTTTTGGCAATTTTACATTATCATTAACATCATCAATTATTTCGTGTGGCACAATCTTTTCCATCGTGGTCTAGAGTCACCTCTTTACATTGATGTGAAACTGAGAAAGAAAATACCAATCTAGTAGAATCTGTTTTCTACTATCACTCCCAAATTTCCCAGTGGCTAGCTTGACTGGCTCCTCAGAAGAGGAGACAAGCTTCACACGACACATGGTGCCAGTTGTACTTACCCAGAGTTCAGGAAATACTACTGACAGATTGAATGCAAGTCAAGTTAAAATTGAATAAATCGGACATTTGAAACCCCCTTGCTACTTCTTCCTTGTAATGGAGAATGGTGGCAAATACCACCTGATTACAGACTACTATTTAGAAGAGTGGGAAATGATAGAAATTCCTTTAAAGCAGGGTCCCTTGTACCTGCTAGGCACTGTAAGCACTGGAAAGGAACAACACAGTTATACAGTACACAGACTCCTGTATACAGTTACAGGTCAAGAACAACACACGCCTAATTGTAATAGTTATCCATGCTTATCTGGGTTTTTTTGTTTATTTTTAAGTAAGGCTGTGAAACTTTGTATGTTTTCATATTTTAGTGCTTTGATACATGGGTAAAATGCCCTGGAAAAAATCATCAGTAGCTCCTTAATAGCAGCCTATATATCCCCAGCTTAGTCCTTTTTGCACTGAGGGCTAAGCTGCCACAAATTAACTAGGAGCTTACTAGAGGCTTTAAGAAAGCAGATAACCTCCCCTGTGCTAAGTTGTCTGTGATGTTCAAGTTCATGTACTTCCTGATTTAGAGGAACTGGTTCATATAACCAGTACTGCTCTACTGTGTTTACTACCAAGTAAATTTTCACATTTGTGTTGTGAACTAATAATCTAAGATAAAAGCATTATCATTTTACCATGTCTTCTTGTCCATAGTCACTTGGACTACCATGTGGCGGTAGATATTGAGAATGCGTTTGCACATATCAGTGTGTTCATCCAGCAGAGCTTTAAATTCATTTGCAGGTTCAAGAAAAAATATATTTGAAGAATTTATTATAAAAACCTGCAAGCAGAAAAGAGTGGATGTTATGAGACTGAAGCACTTTGATGTTTTCAGCAATTCAGTTGACAGAACCAGGAAGAAAAAAAATCTATAACAGAAAATCTTTATCAGAAAAGGTTGTGTATGCACATGGAAGTGTATGTTTAAATATGTTAGTTTGCAGTATGATTAAGCAACAAAGAGACTGATCTTTTTCCCATTTTTTCTACAAAATCTATTTGTATATTTTTGTTCTCATAGACAGATGGTACAACAGACTACTCAATATGATTAGTTTAATATGATGGACAAAAATGTCCCAGTAAGAAATCCACTGCACAAAGTTCCACCTGTAAGCCAGGAACTGACTAGTACAATATATGCTGAACTACTTGAAATACTCCTGGTACACAGCATGTGTTTCAGCATGACACGGCCTGTATTATGTTCTGAGAAACTAAAGCATTCATCCCACTGGGATCAGTGAGGCTTACCAAAAGCAGGAAACAGGACACATTCCCCAAAGTGACTGACTTCAGTGGACAGTGAATTAGGGCCTTCAGAATGAAAATTATGGAAAAAAAAAAGTAGGCAAGGACATTGTAGGAGCTAGAGAAGCAACTACTGAAGTGTTACTATATTTTTATGAAATATGAAAAAAGTTTAGAAAGCACTTGAATCTCAGGTCTAGATTTTCAAGTATTTTTGTGTCTTTTCTAATCTACATGTAGAGGAAGTCATTGGTACTAAAGTCATAATTTCCCTCTACTGACAGCCTTCGATTTTTAATAATTAAAAGCTATTAGTATGCAGGTTTACATTCACTAGCCTCAACTAATGAACCTAACCTACACTAAGTGCCTAGAAATAAGTCTATGCAAGCATTAAATGGGAAAAAAACTCAAGACAGAAGTCTTGGATTATTGATTCACAGAGAAAAATCAAACGTGGTTCCAGGTCAGGAAATCTCTCAAACTGAGACATGGTACTGTCTTAGAATGATGTCTTGACTCTGTTTCAGGCTAAAAAAAAAAAAGATATTTGGTAGTCAAATGAACCTTTGTCTAAAAAAACTTCAACATGAATAGTCTTCAAGACATTGTCAGAAGCGTAAGCCTTAGTAGTATACTGCAAACCAAGACACCTCGTATTTCTTTTCTCAGTAACACTTTATATTCTAAAAAGTTGTTGAAAACAAAGATTATGAAGCTTAAGTTATTGTAACATATTTGAATTTAAAAGTGATGTCAATTACAAAGTTAATTTATATACGTAACAGCGTACAGCACAAAAGAAAACCCTATTCAGAAAATCATTCAAGCTGTAGTAAAAATGAGTTTACTTAGCATGGTCACACACAGCAGAAGTGCACACAATAAAGTGGCAAATGCACATGTCTATTTTATTTAGTTCAGAATCAATTTTCTGCTGCATAAAAGAGTATTATGGGGGCTAGAGTCATATATGCACCTATATGAATGCACGTACACACACATATACATAAAATGCACACACTTCATTTAACCGTAAGAGCAGTTCAAACACCCTCAAATTATACCCTCTTGATTTTCTATAGCCTCAACATCAGTGAAGCATTTTGCTAAACATTTGAAATTAACACAATTTCTACCCTGTCAAACTGCTTAGAAGCAATGAAAAAACTTCTGTTAGGGTACAACTCCAACTCTTGCTTTCCTTAATGATATCACTGCAGAGTTATGGTGTCTCATCAAATTTTTCAAACGTGCTGCAAATTCAGAAAAAGATGAAAAAATATCCCTGTACACCTTATTAATCAGACTACAAAAACTACAGGATCAGATGTTTTGGGTTTTGTGAGTAGTAGTGTAAAAGAAAAAAGCCTCTAAACATTCTTACAAAACACTTAATTAGAATTATTTGAAGATATTGAAGTCACATAAGGATTATTTTTTCTGTAATATAATGCAGAGCAGAATGCATGTTCTGATGCAAAATTAGCAGATTTTTTTTTTTGTGTGTGTGTGTTATCCAATACTGGTCTATACATTGTCCTACTTAAGGTCAATAAAGATTTAGTGAACCACTGTCATTAGTCTAACATATATCATCATAATTGTTACATTTTAGAAAATAATTTTAAAATTTAGAGATGCTTTAGCGATGCATGGGATTCCCTGGCAGAAGTATTGCACTACATTCCACTCTTTATGTGCTGATAACAAGTATTTTAGGTAATTTTAGATAGATAATTTAGAAAAAATTAGGTATCAAATCTGTTTCATACCTGCAATATTGACTGCACTCCAGCTCGTACATTTTGCTCTTCAGTATCAATTTCAGCTGTTTTATGCAAAGTGTCTTCATAACACCCATTTCTTGTCCAGTTTGAATTTCGAACATGACTGGAGTTCATCCCTTTTTCCTGAAAAATATTTTTTCTTAAAATTCCACAGATATTTAGACAAGAATTTTGGCTTTATATTAAAGGAAAAAGGATATAATAATAGACAACGGCAGGCAAATGCACCTAAGGCACAACAATATTTCATGAGGCTTGTAGCAATTATCTTAAAGTACCTGAATCAAGTAAGTACTATTTTTGTCATCCTTTTATTTGTATATAATTTTTACACAGTTGAAAGGTGGCATACTGTATAATCCACATCTCGAAAACAGTTCATAAAATGATATAAAATTTTAAATTGAACTAAGCCCATTAAAAAGCTACAGAAAATGGATAAAATTGGTAGCTCATTCATACAGTGTTTTACCATTGATTTTCCCCAGAAATGCTCTGACATCAAAGTAAACCACGTAAACTATCAAGGAAGCCACTTCTCTGTCTACTGGCATATTAATGCACAAATATTAACCAACAATATTTTACCTCTTCTCTTTCTTTTCCTTTCTCTGATGAATTATGGTCAACATTTTCATCACAATCTACAGTTGTGCACTGCATTATTTCTTCAGGTTCTTTCATAAATAAAGGTTTGTCTTCTTGCTGAATCCATTCCTGATACACCTTCACCACCTTCCTCATGGCAGCTGCTTCACATATCGGCAACAGAAATGCCTGCAAGTAGAAGAAAAAAGAAACAAAACACAGTTACAATACTTGAAATAAGTTGGGCTCTATAATGTGTAAGTTCTAAGAGAAAAGGGTGGAAAAATACAGCCACTGTAGGATCCTAACATACAAATTATTGCTAAACCTAAATGTTTGCTCACTTTCTTCGTATGTAAACTGAAAACATGAAAAAACCTCCACATTTAAACAAGAAAACTTACCAAGAAATACTTTGAAAACTTAATTGCCAAAGAGAGAGAGAGAGATGAGAATCCATGCAGGCTTAACTGCTTAGCACGTAGCCTGCTGAACTTAAGACCCATACACTCATCAAAATATGCAAAATGAATGAGCAGAAGCTCCTATTACAACATCTTCCATTCAGAGGATTTGGAAGAATGGAGTTAAACCAATTCTAAACGACTAAGAAAAATTCAAGTGACACACAATACTGGTAGTCATCTACCTTATTTTTAGCTAAGTAAAATTTTACAAAACAGTATCCTTAAAGTAAATGTCTCCCTGAAAAGATTTCAGAATTACTGTTTCTAAAAATCATGCATTTGAGTCGGTGTGATGGCTGATCAGTGCCCTCTTCAGAAGGTTTTCTGTATTGGCTGTACTGGTAACAACTAGTCATAGACCAGAAACTTTTAACATTAGTCAGATTTTAACTACCTATAAATACACTTACCAAAGACCATGATGCCCTAATTATATTTTTAGAAGAACAGACAAACTACACTAACACACAACTTTACTGGGTCCATGCTGTGACTGTTTAAAACTAGTTGCCCATATCTTTAAGGAGGGCCCACTTAACACCAGTAGTATGTTCCCTCTGGAAACAGACATTTCATACCATTTTCACACTAAAAAGAATTCAGCTTCAACTGACAAGCTCAGTCATATACTTGCTCATCAAGTCTAACATTCTTCTGCAAGCCCATACACACTTTTTTGTACCCTCAAGTCTAAAATGGATAGAACTTGTTCTCTACAGACAATCTTTCCATCACTCAGTACCACTGAAACCTTCTCTTGACTGGAATAACTTAGCCCTAGTGTTTTACAAACATTACAAACACCTTGTATATTAGAAATTAATTTACACTGAAAACTCCTGGCTAAATAATGATGTAAATAAGATCTCATACTTGCACATGAAAACAAAATAATCTACATAAATTCATGGAGTGACTTGTGAAAAGAATGAAGAAAACTGCCCTTGCTTCTTTTCACTGTGGGGACAGTTTCTACATAGACCATTGATAATTTAGACTCTACATTCAATGCCTCAGACTCTGTAAACTCTTGAGTGTCAGCTGAATTCTGGTAACTCTGCCATGTCCTTCAGTAATGTGTCCAAGCTCTTTAATACAAGGGATGCGGATAAGCTTCTGACATTTATTTGCCTCATTCAAAAATACCTATTTCATCCAGATAAAAGATTTTTAAAATGTTCCGCTTTCTGCTGTTTAGAACAATGAGTGTTGTGCATTTAACTTGAAACTTAGTGTATTTTTCTTTACTATTATTCAGAAAACTCTCTTGATCTATAGCATGGGGCATAAAGAAAGTTTATCTTGTTCTATTCTCCCATATTGAACTCAAAGTTACTATTAATAAAGACTCCATATTCTGGCATATGTTCTCAGTTTAAATTTGTTCAATAGTTTCCAGTAGAGAAACACTATTTTGAGTATGCTCAGCTAACATTTCTGGTTGCAGTAAAGGCAGAAACAGAAGGTGCTACCTTCTACAGCCACCTGTCCTACTCTTCTGATGAACACTGTCAAGGTAAGGACATTTAGATGCTCCTAAAACAGCTCTTTAACAGCTGCAGACGCCCACAGGAGGCTTATGTTAATATGGTTGGTTGTGAGTTCTAATACTTACAGCTTTGACATATGAAAAGATTAAACATTCCCGTCTATGGGGAACTGTGAAGTCCAACTTAAATGTTGTTAAACTGGTTATTAAACATATAAAATTAGAAAAATCAGGAACTGGGGATATTCTACACAGAAAATATTTCAGAATTTTAGTTTTTCGATTTCTGAAGGCAAGATGACAGAAGAAACCTGTAATTTGGTATAATGTTCTGCTTAACAAGTGCTCTAGAAAGAAAACCATGACATAATGAAAACTTACAATACAACAGTCAAGATTCTCGCATTTAAAATAGAGTTTTTTACCTGTCGAAAAATCTCAGTTAGAAAATTAACATTGCTTCTTTTAGAAGAAAAGACTTTCCGGACAATTTCAATATCAGTTAAATGCTCTTCATCAATACTGCAGAGGCTAGAAGAACTTGGTTCTCTCTCTGTTAGAGTGCTTGTGTTAGAATGAGATTGTTCTGGTTCTGCATTTCTATCCTGCTTATCAGTACTGTCATTTTTGCTGTCCTCCCTTGAAGCCATGCTGGCAGCTGCTCTCTGAAACAAAATTTTAAAATATTCCACAGTTCATTTTTAGTACAGCAATATAACAGTACAATTTAAGTAAAATTTAAAACAGCACAAAGAATTAAAGAAAACAAACAAACAAAAGGATTTACTGCATTTTAAGGCTTCTAATGTCTAGTTGATTAAAAACAAATAGCAGAATTTGAAAAAAGAAAGCAGCATTGCAAGTCTTTTCAAAGTGAATTCACAAATATACACTTTGTTTAGAAATTCCTTTTTTTAAAAACTTTTCATTAATTGTAATTATTGGAGGAAAGCATACTGCTGACATAACAATTAAGCCAAAAACATGAAAACAAATACATTTTTGTGTATTTAGTTTTACCTGAATATTCTTTGGCACATTTTCACCTTCCATCCCAGGAATATGAGGTCCTGTATGAGGTTTTGGCTCAAGCCAGAAAGACACCAACCATCTAATGACAATAACACGAGCCTTGATGAAAGGTTCCTTTGTGCAATATATTGCCTCATTGGTTTCAGCATCTTTCTTAACTATTACGTAGTGTGGCTTTGGTCTCATTTGTGGTATATCTGTAAGAAAATAAAACATCTCAAAAATATGTGCAGAGAGAAAGATCTGCATAAGAAAGAAATCCTAAAACCATAACCAATACATATGAACTTTCAGAGGTGTAGTTTTGTTGCATTCACTGTTGCACCACTCATTCCAAGATGCGCTGGAATGGATGCAACAGAGAAAATGTCAAGAATTGTAAGACATCAAAACAGTTGAATTTTCTCCTGAAGGGAGACAACACTGTTGATCCAAAAGACAGACACTTGTATCTGTTATGAAGAACCTTTAATTTTTTTATCTGAAAGTGATTTCTACAGCCTCACATTTTTGCTTGCATTTCTTTTCTATGTAAGTAAACACATTTCATTATTTTCAGGTTCTTTTAAGCTACATCATCCTCAATATTTAAAGATAAACTTCAGCAAACTCACTACTTCAAATTTTTACTGAAAACTACAAAGTTCCGAGTAGCAAAATAACTGTTAACTAGACTATGACCTATACAAGAAAACTACTTTCATATAAAATTAATATATTGTCAAATTTCATCATGGCTACAATGGGAGATATATAATTCCAAAATGCAAATGCAATAAACACAGCCTCTTCTGGCCCAGCAAAAGGCGAAAGATTAATAGAACAGAGAAATCCTGCTCCGAAGCCACATGAGCTTTGCAGCTTCACCTAGCGCCCCATCTGCACTGGCTAATTTTGCTGGACTTTGCTGCCAGACCACAGGCACATACATTCTCCTATGATTTAGCTGCAAGATGACTCTGTGGCAGTAGCTTCTGTACTGGCTTGTAGGGAGTGTAATGAAGGATGCTCAGGGGCACATCAGCTGGCAGGAACTGTGGTTGTTTGGGGACTGTAACTGACAACTCCATTTTTGCCATCCCATGTTCTACATGATGGTTCAGAACTGTTTAACTTTTCTGGTTCTCTACTGTGCTAGAGTCATCAGTACTCCTGACTCTACTTCAGAAAAAAACCCCATGACAGTACTTAGTAACTTGGTGTGGATGGAATGAACATGTGTGTTAAAAGCATTACAAAGATGGGAATACACATGGATCTCATTTTTAAATTGGGCATTTTTCTGTGACTTAACAGTACAAAACGTTATTTCTGGGTTTTACAACCCAAGACATGGTGCAGAATAGTTCTGCATTACCAATCATCAACCTGAAGCAGCAACGGTACTTTCATGTGCAAATGACATTTCTGTGCAAGCGGCATGGCAACCAACTCTACTCCTTGTTCTAAAAGGGCAAATATGAGATGTGCTCCAAAACAAAAAGAAGATGAAGATTTGTGTGAGTACTGATTATGGTATGTGCTGTCAGGACACCCTGATGCTGGCTGATGTTTTAGTACCATGATTTTCATCTAGTGAGAGCAAAAAAAACCCCAAGAAACTCAAACCAAAACAAACACAAAATGAACAAAAATCCAAACCAAAAAACCAACTAACAAAAAGAAGGAAGCATGGAAAATAATGGTCCTATCCATATACAGAGAGTGACAGATTGGACAGAGATGGTATGTAGGCACCTCAACTCTTCTACAGCCTGCAGTACATGAGCAAGAGAGTTCCATGGTTTTACAGGCCAGCCAGAAGGCAGTTCAAGGATACTAATGGTAAAAGTCAAAAAAGATTTTAAAAAGTCACACTGAACAATATAAAATTATTCCCTGACTATATCTTCCTAATGCAAAGTCAAGAGTTGTTTTAAAGGATCCTGCGTAACTTTGCCAGTTTATGGTGTTAGAATCCAAGAGGGACAAATCTGGACAGCAGTGAAGAAATAATCAACTTTTGTCTAGGCAATTATATTATGATAGCCTTTTTAAGACATCTAAAGTGAAACCAGCCAACCTGCCAGACTGCTGTAAAGATTTCCTTGTTATCACTACAAATACACAAAATCTAGCACCCGCACTGAAGATATCCATGCTGGTCTATCTCGGTGTCATTTCAAAAGCCACATACGTAAGTAGTGATAAACCCATCACATTGCTGCTAAACCGAGGAATGTTTCCTCTACAGACTTCAAAACCACATCCACACTTTTCAATGGAAGCATTATTATTAGAGGAAAAAATCCACATGATTCTTGCATACCATCTACCTACATAAGTAACAAATGCACAGAATACTCTTTGACAAGTTTACAAATGGTTTATTTACTGCAAATAATAAAACCCCAGTATATTGTTTACATTCTGTGGAAAGGAGCACGTTAATAACAAAATTAAAAACTAAGATATCTTAAACAAGCACGTATAACAGTACAATCTGTGAAAAAGGAAGCAAATGCCTGGTAGCACAGCATTTAAATATGCAAAAATCAGTGCTCTCTGGTATCTACTAGCATTCAGCAGAGCACAAAGACTGCAATACTGGCAGTATTTTCAGAAGGACTAAACATGCAGTAAACACGTTTTTGCAGCACACTGTCTCCTTCTTGTTTCATGATAACCTCTCAGAACATCCTCTTTCTATAATTTGTTTCAACTGCACTATGTGCTGCAGCTGCTTCTCAAATGTATCCTCCTTCCAGCTGCTTCTCGTATTTTCACATTTCTGTCCATCTTGGAAGAAGGTATCAAGGCTTCAGATGAGACCACAGACATAAAACCAAAGCAAAACAGAGCTTGTTAGATGGACTCAAACAGTACAAGAGGAAATATTCCCTTCCCCCAACTTTTCATTTTTTCTTTCTACTGTGTTTTGGGCTTTCCCCACCCCCTGCCCTTCCCCCTCTGGGAACCTGATGTGAGCTGATGGCAAAAAGGGCAGGAAGCTGCAGGTGGTGGAAGACATACACAGGGTAGAAAATTAACAAGCTAGCAAAAACACAGTGAACACCTGTAAGCTTTGACCATGCTTAATTTTTAAGACAATAAAGGGTTCATAAGGAATGAAGAGCTGAAGACAGCTGTAGGACAGCCCACTTTAGTGTTTCCCTGTGAATGAAGGAGCCCATCTAAATGGCTTAGAAACGGCTATGATGGAAGAAGCAACGCCCTGGAATATTACTGCCAGATCTATAGTTCTTCCTAAACAGCTTTTAACTCAATCTCAACAGATATTTAACAAAGACATTACAATCAAAGTAAACACTAAGGCAAAAAAAAAACCCCAAACCAAAACATAATAAAGCAAAAAACTCTAAACAAAACCAAACCAAACGAAACAAAAACAAACAAACCAACCCCCTCAAAAAACTATCTCATGGGCTTTTCTAATGATGTATTCCTCTTCTAAGTCTGTAATACTAAAGCCAGAATTTGAAGGAGGCACATACTAGCTTTCTTGTAACTGGAATGCTTGGTGATTGTTGCTGTAACCAACATATTTATCAGGAAAGAAGGAAAGAAATCTCAGTCCAATATACTATCTCCAGTAAAGCCTTGTATCAATGCTTGCTTATTAAAACTACTGTTCTGATTTGTACCTCATGACTTCTCCTAAATTAAACATTACACCAGTAGCATGAGAACTGTTCTTAGTAGCAGGCTCAGTGCCCAAGTTTGCCCTGCTTTCAGCCTCAAGGCTGTAAATTAAGAACAAGCACAGGATTATTTCCAAATAGGCTGGGAAGATGCATGCCAGAGAACATCTTAGAGGAGAAAAAAATTATTCAACTTACCGTGCTTCTCTTCTTTTCATCACTGTATTGTTCCAAAAATCCTCATTATAGTTGCTCACTGTGCACAGTTATAAGGCACTCACAGTACTTTTGGAGATCTGTGCACATTTCTTCCTGTTTCTCATTGTCCTCTTCTTTACTAAGGCCTTGGAAGTTTCTTGTTTACAGTTCACAGAAAAACAGAGGACTAGAGTAACACTTCTATGGAAGACTCAATCAAGATCTTCACAGAAAGAGAAAAATAGCATTTCCATATTTCTTGTTCTGGAGCATCAAGCAATGGTAGGTTTGCTTTCTCAGCACTGCTTACTATCCCTCGTGTAGCTATTTTATCGCTGAACCTCTTCAGCATCTGCCCAATAACTCTTATTCTACTGTTACTTATGGCTGTATTTATACTGGCTCTTCTCCCCTAGATGAGAAGGCCCACTGTTTGTCTTTCCCAAGAGAACACGATTTTGACACAACCATCTCTGAAATCTAAAATAAATAAATAATCTGAAATCTAAATAAATATACATGGACTGGAAGAAACTAAGACCTTTTCAACAAACTTCCCCAACGGCCTGATTTTAGATTATGGAACTGTGTCTGGAGATCGCTACTAGTTCCTTTGAGATGCTGCATCAACAGATAAGAGGAATGGTGATGTGACTGTATTACTCAAGTGACGAAATGATAATTTAAAGCCTGTGTACAAGGTATTGCTTTGCAGAGTCTTGAACTCTGTTGGCCTACAACCAACATGTGCATGAGTGCATGCAAACCTTAGATAAAAAAAAAAAAAATCAAGATTTGCAAACAACATTCTGGTTTAAAATGAGCTAAAAACTCTAAGTAAAACTCAGGTTTGCTTAGACAAAACCTAACATTCCACTCTCTATATGGAAAGATACATTCTAGCACCATCAGCTTTGAAGAGTGTGCTAAACCCTAGCTTCCTTATCCTACTGCAAGCTCCTGATAAAATGCAGTTGGCACAAAAATGTAACTTTGCCCTGTCAGAACTGTGAGCAAGCACCATGTAATCCAAACACTGGGATTTGTACAGATAAAGCCAACACACCCAAAGAACAGCACACTAACACCTTTTATTTCAGCAGCAGTAGCTTCTCTTCAGAGCACAACTGAGATCAACAATATAGGTCCCATTAAAGAGCAATTTTACAAGAACATTTAAGTTACCTCATTGAGGCCAATATAGCAAGATTGACTCTAATGAAAGGGTCAGAGGCTTCCACAAACAAAGAACTGAAAACCACAAACAGGAACCTTAACATGTTCTTTCATGACAAATACTTTTGGAGAATACCCTTCATGGGCAACATGACTCAAGCTAAAAACTGCTTTGCTATACTGTCTTGTTAGGAGTTAGAGAGCACAATTACCGGTCTCAAACATTGTTAAGGCCACAGAAGGGAGGAATTTGTGACAGGAAGTTGCTAATTCCAGGCCTGACAGAGGCAAGATCTGGTTAGCACATCCTGGTTAACACACTTCCAACTGTAACAGACTGTGAGAAAAGAAGCACCTGCTTATATGCATATCACCAGTCAAAAAAGCATCATCCCAAGTTATAGGACAGGTGGCATCTGTGGCCACCAATGGCCACCAAAGCTCCCCTGAATATGCCTCCATGGACACCCAGAATTTGGGCTGTATAAACACAGTACAAGATGTACTGTGTTAGGATCTAGGGAGAGGTTAACAAAGCTTAGGAAGAACAATGTATTACTGATAGTGGATACATAGAATACAGAATTTAGGGGCCACAAGGACATTTGCCAGAAGGTAAGGAAGAAATTATTAAAACCATCTCAGCAATTCTGCTGAAATCAGATCCAATTGGGTAAAAGGTAATTTCGCTGGGGGAGATTGCGACCACTGACTCACCAACACAAGAAACCCACCATCTCAGAAGAAGAGAGAGACTGAACATGCAGACTAACTACATGAGCTGCATTTAACCAACAGCAGATGGAATACTAATTAATAAGAGAACTATATTACTTGTAGCCAATAAGTATTAATTCCTTTGTTTGCTAAAATGTATAAATAGTGAAAAGATTTAATAGTCAGCGGCAAACCTTGTGGACCCAGCACACCTTTCAGCACAGAACTTACTAACAGATGAACAAACCAGGACCTGCACCCCACCACCAAGCCCAGGGTGTAGAAGGACCAACAAGACACTGCTGGATCCATGGGCGGTGACTAGCTTCTGCTCACTCTCTCTCTCTCTCCTTTTCCCACTCTCCCTCTCCCTCTGTCTTTTCTTTCCTCATGCACTTAGTGTCAGTACTGTTGAACCAGCATTTGGTCTTGTTGGCACCCTAGGTTGGGTAGAGGCATCTCTCACTAATCAGATCATAACATCACTATCAGATAAAATGTAATGATCTTATCAGCTGTGTTAACACTTACCAAGTATAGGGTTATACAAGCTGGTCTCCTTACAGATGTTTGGGAAAATAGAAGGTAAGTAGTACTTCTTAAAATTTGAGAATAAAAATGAAAATCCCTTTTCCTGGTTTTCCTTGTTCTTCCATTCTAAACTCTTAACCTTAAAAAAAGAATTTGGACAAAGTAAATATCTACAAACAGAAGAGACAGGTAACTGATAAAATGTCCTCTTTATAAGGTATTTCTTTGAAACAAAATCATATATATATTTTAATAAACAGTTTTAGAAAAATAATAGTTTTAGAAACTAGCTGGGAAATGTCAATGAAACAAAGACTGTTCTCTTCCAAAATACTGTTTGAAAATGAACACATAAAATACTGAAACCAACAGAAATACATTCGCTTTTGCAGACATCTTGCCAAATCAGGGAGTAAGCCCAAATTGACTGTTTTTAACAAAACTGTTTTTATACTTCAAAAAGTTTTATGAAAAAGAATAATTACCAAATAAATAATTCCAAATAGTTCTTCAACAACTTTTTCTAAGACAATTTGACTAACAAGTGTCCATATAGTCGTTATAATAGGTACTTGGATCCATTCGTGTAATTGGCAACACAAAACAGACAAATTTTTCAACCACAAGCAGCAGAAGATACAACTCTAAAGTTGAGTTACACAAATGTCCTTTCAAGGATTGTGATTGCTAAACATTCCCCATTATGAAGTGTTTTCCTACATGGTAAGTACTACCAAGCATGGTAAGTTCTCCTCAAGAAATCCAACATGCAGTTTCCATCTTTGTTCCTGAGAATCCATCTGCCTGCAGAGCTAAGTGACCTGCCAAGTCTATCATAAATAATATAAAGGAAGACTTCCCTCTCTCTTTTTTTTTCCCTTTCCCCTCTACTTCCCCATTTCTTACTCAAAGGCCACAGTTCTATTATGATCCACTTTCAAGGCAATGGGTAACTCAGTACAACGGGTGATACATATCATTCAGTGACACAAAGTCCTTTAGCAGAACTTTGTATCAAAGGAGCTAGCAAATATCAGTGCCTCTAAAGGGACTTCAGCAAACAACTTCAGAACTCACATAGTGAACAAGCTCTATGACACCTATCTCAATGACTTACCTGCATTTAAATATAATACTAACAATTTATTACAGAAAAATCTTCAAAATATAAGGGCTATTTTTCTTCAAAGTAAATAGCCAGCATTAAGCTTACCCTACAGATCACAAGTATGAAGACCTCTGTTCAAAGTGGGAGATGCTGGAAGCAATAAAATGAGGTTGAAAATTATTCCAGCATGGCAAGTTCACAGAGAAAGATAGATAAAGGGAAGCCATGAAATGTTTAACATTTGTCATACACTGTCCATCTTCTCTAGTAAAACCTGCAAAAGTGTGAAGAAAAACTTACAGATAGCCGACTGGGTTCTGTGGGACAAGTCTGACCCAGAAGGAAGTATGCAGGAATACCTACCATGTCATGCAGCACATGACAGCACAGCAGGCTCAGAAGCAGCACATGCTAATTGGCCAGCAAATCAATTACATAACATATAACAGCTGGGCCACAGTTTTTGACAGAAGCTTTTGCTATGCCTTGTACTGACTGAGATCATGGAATTGTCAAACTTCAAAGGGAAGAACAGTGTGTGTGTCTGAGTTGCACACCATGGACTAAATACTCATTCAACTCTTCATTTTCTGCACACAGTTGATCCAACTGTTGGTTGAAGACAACAGGACAGGGAAGGGGAGATGAAAAGTAGAAGGGAGCTGAAATCAGCATTGCTAGAAGTGACTGAAAGGTCTTGTTTTGTCTCTATGCCACAGTCTGATAGAAGATCCTATGGTAACAGATCTAGGAATCTTCACACAGAAGACAGGGGAACATTTTTCTAGAAGAATTTGCTTTTTACAAAAAAGGGAGCGGCAAGGAGGAAATCTTTAAAATATTTTTATATACATTTGCAGTGCTACAAGTAAAAAACTTACTATAAAGGACAAAGAGGTGTTACTTGTTTCATACTTGTTTGCTTGAAAACTATAGAACATACCTGAATTACCATGTATTTCAAAAGTGCTTCTAAAAAATAGCTTGTTAAATCTTCTTGTCCTTTATCTCCTGATTGTGGAGGAACAAGTGGAGTGATTTCTTCTATAGTTACTTGAGCTATTTAAAGAAAAACAGAAGTACATCTAACATTTAGACCATTTCTTCTCATGCATAAACATCTACCAAGTTATGAAAGTAGAAATGCACTGCAGCAAGCAGAGACAGTTACAGGTAAAACAGTCCACCCATAGATTAATGAAAATCAGGAAATTTTGACTAATAAACCACCATGGAACTAATTTCTTACACATATAAAAAGCACAGCAGACAGTAAGTAGGTTTTCTCTATGCACTTTTGGAATCTACCTGCCAAACCCAAATTTTTCCAAAAGGTGTAATTAATTTCTTCTGGAATTTATGCAAACAACAGTGTAACACTTATGGTACACAAATGCCAAATCTTTATTTACATCTTTTACCATTTTCCCATTTAGCAGTTGATCAGTTACATTTCCTTTAAGTTTTACTAGCTGTATCCTTCTTTGCCACGACAGTGAAGCTAGTTCAGAGTTGATTTTTCTCCTGTTCCTGTAGTTAGATATTCACATATAATTCCTTGCACTTTGAATTTCACAAGATAATAATAAAAAAGGGCTTAAGTAGATAGCAAAATTTTACTTGCAGAGCTATCCTGCCATGAAATTTGTCTGCTGTGTTTCAGCAAATTTAATTGCTAGTCATGGAGACACTGCTTTCCTCTACAAGCAATAAAATACTCAAATACTAAGAGAAGATGGAAAGAAGGCAACAGCACAACATTCAGGGGAAAAAGCGTTCAAGTTCTTATTCCCATTTATGTGAGTGCACAGTTTGCACTTACATTCAAAGACCCCATCTAACTGCAATTCATTAATAAATGAGTTTCAAATCCCACTATCAAGAATAAATTGAGTTAGGAAGCACTTAATACTAGAGTGAACAAAGGAAAAACTGTCCTAAGAATCATCTTAAGAGAAAAATCATCCTCACTCTATTGATTAGGGCCAAGATAATGACCTTACCATTAAGAAAAAAACATCAGAAAGTATAAAAACCTCATTTCAGCATGCTCAAGCTTTTCCACTGATGCAAACCTTTAGCACCTCAAGTTTTGCAATTTACAAGGTCTGATTATTTTCAAAGATTCCAGGTTGCAAGAATAGGACAGCCTTAATTGCCTGGTCATACACAGACGCATTTGTCCTTACACATTGCCCTAACAACCACTCACTCTCTTGAAGACCACACCAGAAACTGCTTTGCACAGCCTGCTCCCTGGAGTATGAACAAAGCCAGTGCAAATGTTCGACACAAGCAGAATTCACCTGTGCAAGTTTGCAGTAGATGCAGGATCCTCTTGCAATTCTTAAGAATTACACACAATTGGTCAGTTTATTTTCACCACTATGTGTTAAGCTACAATAGCCTACCTGGGGGGAAAAACCCCAACAACCACAAAAAACAACTCCTCCTGAAAAACAACAGAAAAGACAGAAATTGCTGCAGAAAGAAGATCTGACAAACTGCTAAGAAACTCATCTCAGCTCCATCACCTCCCTGGGTACATATGCATGTCAGTTACTTCAACTTGCGTTGTCTGTGACAAGATTTGAATTATGTCAAGAATTGAGTAATATTTCCGAATTACTTACTTTCTTGGACATTAAGGGGAGGGTTAATGAGATTATCTAGTGTTCTGGGTCCATATTCAGACTGTGGTGATGAAAATCCAGGAATCAAGCAAGAAAACATCCATAATTGTTCTTTACTACAGTTATTCTGAAGTGCTTGCAGCCACAAAAGAAAGAGACGCACACCCTCTCGACGTATCTTAAAGGAAAAAGCATGGAATAAGTTATCTTGTCCTAGAACAAACAAAAGCATTTCCATTTGTCCTGGAGGGAGAAGGGGAGCAATAAAAAAATGAGAACAGACAGTATGACCCCCAGCAATCAGCAGAGCCAAACTAACATATCTGCTGCTCCTGATGAAATGCAAGGGCAAGCCTGGCACCTTCACTGCTGTTTGCCTCAAAGAATTTTTCACAGGGGTTTCTCTGAAAGAAGAGAAAGAAAACCAACACATATCTAATCACTTGCTTGACTACAGCACTGCGAGATGCCACATTAATTTTTCAGAAAATACAAAGGTCAACATAAAATTTCTAAAAGTGTTCATGAATTATAACAACAGAGTGAGCTTTCTGTATCAGAAGGACCAATTCTACCTTCTTCCATTTCTCCTTCAAAAAAAAGGTAATGGACTCCTAGAGCATTCCCTTCCTGCCTCTCACACTGGAGAATTTCAGTACCAGAGGAGCCTGCAGGTGGTTTACAGAGGAGCTGTACAGCTGTTTTGTCCCATGGTCAACCATTTAAATTACTCTACCCACCAGCAGGTCTCCCTGGCATAGATAATCTTCCAATTCCAAGGTAGCCTGAGCCCTAGCATCAGCTTCTTTGCCTCTAACAATGAACAGTTAAGGCTTAGTATTTTGTTAATGCAAAATCCTTTAAACCACTGGCTACTCTATATAAACACTTTACTACTGTGAGTAGTTTTACTGAGATAAAGCTGATGATTTGAAGTCATTCTTTCATGACACACAAGTCATGATCTGATTCTCACTCCTATGCTTTTACTGTGAAAATTTGTCCTTATGTTCTTAATTGTATTTTTAAGTATTGTAGGTAAAAGACCATGCAATTTTTTGCAATACCTTTAATGAATTTCCAGTGTGAAGAAGCTTCTTTAAAATCAACCCTAAAAAAAAAAAAGAGAAAAAAATTTGCTTTTGTTCTTTCTTTTTATATTAAGTAAGATGTCAGAGTTCTCGGTCAGACTTGATAGTCACTTTTAAACAAGTCCTTGGCAATCTCCAATTTAATCTTGGTGACCTTGATACCTTCAAGCAATTGACTCAATGCCAGAAGGAAAAATAACCAAATATCACCTTTCATAGCTTCCTCATATAATATCTTTCCCCAAAGATTTTTGAGATGCGCACATTAAAAGTAAGTCATCACTACGCATAGAATCAGGATTCCCTATTTACAAATACCTCATGTGAATTCTGAAATGTATTACTAAGAGAAAAAAAATAAGGAAAAACATAATAATTAAAACTTTAAACTTTTCACCTGTTCTTTCTCAGCCACTCTTCTATTTCTATATTCCCAGATTTAAATCTATCTAGAAGAGTATTCACTACATCGGTGAGGTTTTTTGTCTGTTTCTCTTATTTTCTTTTTTATTTTCCTTCACCCAGCTTTTTTCAAGACCAAAACCCCTGTTAAGCCACTTTAAGGAAATGAATGGCATAGTAGCCACTAATTAGTAGCTATAAACAAAAAGTAAAATGAAAAAAAGAGGGAAAGAGAGAGGGAGAAAGCAAAAATCAACTTACCAATACTATGAAATTGCCATCTCTGATGAATCCTTTCAGGGAGGAGTTGTAAAATTTTCTATAAAAAACCAGAACCCAAGGATGTATGTTGTAGATATCACTCTTGAAAGACCAAACAGCCCTTTCACAAAGGCTACAGATCAGAAGCTGAAGCATCAACTTAGAAAATTCCCACAATGTTTTCCTTGGAAGCATTATTGTCCTTTCAAGATGATCCCATTCCTAAAGCTAAGAAGCCCAAAGGCTCTGACAGACTGTCTCTGAGTCCTGCATTGGAGACTTCAGATGTTACTGCAGGTCATTTGGCTCCACTGCCTCTCTGATGGATACTGCTGCTTACAGCAGAGGGAATGGGATGGAATGGGATGAGTGTCTGTCTCAGTTGCCCTGGTTCATAACAGATTGCATTAAGTTATTCCACCTTTCTAATGGCTTCAGCTAGGATGTTCAGCTGTCAACTTGCCTCTGTGGCACAAGCAAACATTTGCTTCAGCCTTCTCAACCAAGGGGTAATGAGCTACAGCAAAACAATGAAGACAAGACCTCTACAAATAGAATGATCATTTCCAGAGACAAGAAACAGAGCACAGTCAGTAATTAAAAATCTATCGTGTAGGACTTGCAACATTTACACTAGACGCATTTGCGACTTGTAAATAACCCGATTTCCCAAATGAATTTCTGGCTGTGGCCCTCCAGCACACTGTGCAAATGCTTCCAAAGCACAGATCACCTAATATTCCTTTATGCAGGAACTAGTGAACAAATGAACTAGCTCTCTTTCAGATTCAGCAATGTACCTCACTAACAAATAAATAATAACTGAATTCATATTCAACCATGTGATAAACATCAATAAGCTTTGAGTTTTGCAGATTTTTAAAAAGCACAATGCTTGTTCTATAATTATAGAAGCCTCCATCAAAAAGGAAAGATGAAAACTTGACAAATATAAGCTGTTTCTAAACTACAGTGTCTGCTTAGAAATGTTCTAATTTTGCTAAATTATTTCATTAGTATCTAATTAATCTTGATTAAGATACGCTTTAAGAAACAATATTGTGAGATGCAATTTTCAAGTAATGAATATATTTTAAAATAAGGAATATTTTTCAGAAAAGATCTAGAAAAAAAATGTGCAGTAGCAATCTATTATGAGAGAAATCAGAGATAATATGCAATCAAAAGGTCAAAAATAAAATGATTAAACAGATATCACCTTTCTAAGAATTTCAATGTGTATAATACATTATGCAGAAATACCACCACCAAAGACTAATCAACTATCTAGAGACACAGAAACATCTTTTTCCAGTTAAGATATCTTCTTGCAAAACTGCAAGTCAAATTTTTATTTTTCACACAAAGCACATAAATGCAGCTCTATGCAAAAGGGAGAAGGAATGCAGTTAAATGCAAAGTGTATTTACAGACAACTGTAGAATAACAGGACTTAAAGCAAAAAAATTCAAAATATCTTACCTCAAAAATAAAAAGAATAGAATCTAATTCTTCTCTCTGAGACTTGTGACCTAGTTGCAAAAATAAATAATTAAAATAGTTAAATAGTTAAAAATAATCAGAAGATGCACTTTCTTTATCAAAACAAAGACCCTTAAATGTGTAAAATAAAAACCTGCATTTATACAACCATAACTTTGCACTGCTTCTGCAAATAAAAATTATACTCCACAAATACAAGTTTATAGCAGCTACAATTTGTATAACTTCCTATTATGGCATCTACAGCTGGGAGAGATTAAGTTACACAGTATCTTGTTAAAGAATAATTCCACAGAACACAAAGTATAACACCTTAAGAACCCTCACTCTGCAAAAGGGCAAACAGAGTCATCAGAGAATAAACACTTCTTCCTCACCTCCACTGAATGCACATCTCATTGCTCTGCCTTTATTTGCAAAGTTAGTTCTTAGACATATTTCTGCATAGCTAATGTTATCATTTGTGACCAAATAGAGCTTTATTTATAGCATCCTGCTTTATTTTATAACAAAAACACAAGCATCAAGACAAAAAGAGTTCTATCTGAAATACTTACCTTTTTGTTTAAGGTTCACTTCAATAGTCACAAAGTTTTCAAAGAACACATAATATATATGTGAAAAATGTAGGTCAAAAAACTGTTTGAGATCAATTGATTCTGCATTCTCTGAAAAACAGAACAGAACACTATTTATATTTCTTTCAAATATTCAGAGTCAACCATTATCCAGTGGTAAGAACTGAAATATTTAAAAGAAAAAATACTGGTTTTTAAATAATTAAGTAACTAAATAATTAAAGAAACTATTGACGTTTTCATTCTTTACACTGAGGCTAATGAAATTCAGTATGGCATGCTGTAAGCACCTAGTGAATTTTAAAGCAGAAAGCAGCATCTTCTTGTACACCCATTGTCTGCATGACAGTAATGCAAACGCCTGCCATGAACCCTAATTCCATCAAGACTAGCACTGTACAGATCAATTTGGTTTTAATTGTCAATTTAATAGAACTAAAGCTAGTGACACTGCCCAAACTCTACAACAGAAAGACCATCACAATCCCCAACAGTAGTTACTAAACACAACTAAGCTTAAAGAACGTGGAAGAAGGATGTTAAGTGAGGAACACATCTGCTCTGTAGAGAAACAAGCTGGGAGGACACAAACTGCAGCACTGGATTCCCACTGTTTCTTCCTTATTCCCTCCAACTTCCAACACATACTTTACTTTGTAGTCTGGCTCAGTCCCCCACCCTCCTTTCATTGTGTGCTCTCAGGAGATCAGAAGATGGGACCTCAGGGATACCCTCAGGTATCACTGTATGTATAGAGGAATGTGCTTTGTTGTGTACCCCAGGAAGGTTTCCAGACTCTCTTCCCACAACTCTCTAGATGGTTTTCTGCAAATTCCCAGTAAAGAAATACACAGTGACTTATCTTGATTAATTTTAAAGTGATCATTTTAAACAATCAAGCCTTAGTACACACTGAAACAAAAGACATTCCCTCTCCTGTTATTCAACTACATAAGACTTGAGAAACTAGGTGGACAAAACAATACCATGGAAG
Organism: Corvus kubaryi; assembly: GCF_017639235.1. NCBI lineage: Eukaryota > Metazoa > Chordata > Aves > Passeriformes > Corvidae > Corvus > Corvus kubaryi. The sequence goes on from NW_024582054.1 coordinate 11,940,743, forward strand.
CACAGAGGAACAGGAAGACAGCATTTCAAGTGGCAAAACTCTCCTCTTATTCAGAATACTCATGGGAAACAAACAAAACCAAACAAAAGCAAAACATGAAGAAAAGTGAGGCAAACAAAACTTTTATACCCTTTCACCAGCTGTATACACTGAGACATCCTCTTTCACTGCAGATATATCTTCTAAACAGCTCCTTCTGTGTTGGATCACAGGGTTTTTAACCTGTTTTAGAATTACATCAATCTGTATCATCTCACACAACTGGATATACAAAAATGGCAGAGTATAAAGACAGGAACAATCAACTGAAAGGATGGCCAAAAGCATGGCATATTTTCAGTTATGTTTTCTTATGTAGCTCTAGAGGATTATTAACTCAATTTTAACACAAATTTTGCCATAAAAGTTTCCAGTACAGATTTAATTTTTGCTGTATCACAGCATTCTGCCAACATCTTGCATAATGAGCGTAGTAGAGGCAGGGTGCTCTTGGAGCAGTAGGGCTATATCAGCAACCAAGATCAACTCAAGCAAGGCAGCTCAGCTAGGAATAAACAGCAGTCCAGAGCAGCAAGCGTGCGCCTGACCATCTACAAGCTTACCAAACCCCTGGGTTTGCAGAAACTGCCACATCACCTACAGATCAGCAGCTCAACTGCTACAGTTTAGAGACACAAATGCTAAATGACAACAAAAACCAATTCCACTTGAAACAAGCTGAATGAGTATTTTCAGTTGATCAGGGAAATGCACACGAAATGGAGCTATGACTAGAGCATAAGCACAACAACTACAACCATTTCCGCTCGTGGGCAGAGCCTTAAGTCAGTCCTAGGCTAGGGACAAGTAAATACTGGAAGGAAAATAAAGAGTTTGAGATGGATGGATTAAACAAAAAAAAAAGAGAAAGCAATGATTGAGACCTTCAGGAGAAAGAAGGGTGACAGAAGATATCTTGTAGTCCATATGTTTATAGGACTGTACAGGAATTGCACGTAGAAAGCAGTGGAATGGTTCACTCAATGCAAAGGTGCAGAAAACACTAGTTCCAAATGCTAAAGGGATAGGAAGCAGTTAAACAGCGTCCCTTCCAGTCAAAACACAGAAATGCTGCATTTTTGCAGGCATGTTAAATGTTTCATTTCCTGAAATAGGCCCTCATTCTTTCCTCAGACATGGGTCAGCTCTGAAGCAGACCAAAAGAAAAAACCCGAATGCCTAAACCAAATGTATTCTTTAAACACTCAATCTTAACACAAGAGTCAGTATTTTTGGAGATGCTATTCCTAAATTCTTCAGGCAACAAACTGAAGACTTGTCTACATAACCAGCTGAACACTGACTATCATTTTACCACATAAGTGCATATGTACAACTGGTACTGTGGTAAGGCATTCCATCTTTGGGGTGCGGGACGAGGAGGAATTTCAGAAAATTGTCCTTTTTTAAATTTTTTGTTTGTTTTCTACTTATTTAAGAATAATATGGTGTCAATCATCTCAAAAAATGCTTGAAGGAGCAGTGGTAGACCTGTATTACTACCACTAACACCCAATTAACATTAAAAGCATACCCTCAGAATACAGTTAGAGCTTGCAAGAGTAGGAGGAGAGTAAAAAATTCCTTGACTTTGCAATTTCTATAGCAAATGCATTTTACTCTGATTCCTTCCTAAGAACACACTTGAGAGCATAATCAAAAGCAAGTTTTTTAAATTGAAACCAGTTAATAACTGAATTCTTGCAATAAATACTATTGCTTCAGATGGAAGAAAATGTAACATTTTATTTAATGGGAATTTTATTCTTTTATTACGTGAAAATAATACTTTTTTAAAAACTCACTAACTATTTCTGTTAATGCTGAAAAACAGCTTTCCTCCTAAGGGAGGGAAAACACAGTTATTCATCTGACAGGCTTGCCACCTACAGCAAAAGAGAACATCTGCTCATCATCAAAAGGCACCTGTAGTGATTCAATCAGCTGCTAGTGCAGAAATTTGGAACCTTGCATTGGTCAAGAAGTTTGGAAGTCATTAAGAATACCCTGACATGAATTATGGCAAGAAGAAGGAGGGGGAAAATAGCAGATACAGCATGGAGATAACAATGTAGACCTTAAGAGAGCTTGATATGGCCACCTGTAAACATCATTCCATTTCACAGCTACCTCTACACTGAACAGAACCCATAAGACTAATACATGTATGGAGAGACTACTGCTCTCCTTGATTGCCGTACCATTAAAACTTCCAGTTACATGCTGCTGTTACAGCTTTCTTCCTTAATCAAGGATTTGATCTTTTTCCTAATGTCTCTAAAATTTTCAGTTTACCTCTAACCTTGTCATCAGCTAAAGGAACAGCTCCTCAACTCTCACATCATAAACCATTTTCTCCAACACCAAGTCACTGTCTCTTCTCTATGCTCTCTTAAAGTATCATGCATATTGCATACAGGTAAAAATCATTTCTTCTACAAGCAGCATAACCTTTTCAGACAGCCTTGAACCAGGAATTTGCAGGAAGTTGCTTGTCTGCTTTGACTAGCTAAATATTTTCTGGCTTTTTAAGAAGAGAGACAGCTTTTTTTTAATGTAAAGTGTAATTAAACAGAAAGAGGCTTTTCTCTACAACTTCCCATGCATTCCTCTTTTTTAAACAAAAGAACTTTACATTTTTCCACCACAGGTCATGTAACTAACACAAACTAAAGTATTCCTTCTGTTCTTGCTTCTAAATCTGGATTGGGAGGAGAGAAGGACTCAGAAATAGAGCTGGCATCATATGAAATAGTTGGAAAAGTTCCTCAGAATGTGAGAGGGAAAAATGGGATACTAGTGTATTTCAAAGGGATGTAAAAACTAAAGTTTCTACTGTACAAAGCATAGTTTCAGTACACTAAAACCCAGATTTTCAGCATTTTATGAAAGCTGGTTGTCAAGAAAATGCAGTTTTCTTCACAACAGCAATAAACATGGATCTTTGCAGTTTTTTCCTTAATAATTTTCTGTAACTTAGAAACTGGTACCAATCTGATCTCCATACTAACTCTGTGTTCGGTGGTGCTATTTTTTGTTAAAAGAAAAAGCCCAAATCTGTTTTGGCGGGGTCCATTTTGTTTTAAGTTCAGTATTTCAATTGTTTACCTTTAAAGTTCTGTCCTGTGCAGAAAAGTACTAGCTTATTTGCTTTATAATATTTTAATGTCACACAGTATGTTGTTTCTTTGTGCTTAAACGCAACTTTCTCCTTAAAACAAAGCAAACCCCACCAAAACAGATTTTAGACATATATTTTAACTGTTCTGAAGAGAACTTTCATCAGTTCACACCGCATCGCAGGAATTAAGAAAATAGTCTGTATGATTACAGATTAAGTTGTGGTTAATTTCATGCTCTATTTTAAGAGTTTTAGAATTTAATACTATGTTTATACATAAAATTGTCAGAGCAGGTAGTATAATGAAAATATCCTGCCTCCTTCCAAGACTTACTGGCTTTTAAGTCACTTTCCCTTGCCCTTACCACAAACCAAACTGACAACTGCAGCAAACAATGACCTGGAAGATGGCCAGACTTCTGGATCTATTTCTGTAAAGCAGAGGCCTGCTATGAACTGACAAGGTCAGTATTAATCCCTGTAACAAACTGGTGCCACTAGAAAGCAAAGGTTTCCATGTCCTCAATGGATAATCAAAATTATTCATTCTTAATTCTCCAAGCTGAAAAATTTAAGGGTGTAGTGAGTTGAACCTGAATTGATGGACAGACTTTTAGACCAATACTGTTTCTTTACAGCAGAACAGTAGAGAGATTTGGTTACATAGGGACTGTCTCGAATAGAAAAGCATGTAACTGAGAAAGGTTAAGTGGAAAACCTCGGGAACTAACTGGTAGCTTTGGCATAGTTAACAGACTGTCAAAGTGAAAGAGCCCTGATAACAGACCACAAATGCAAATCTATTAAACAAAGGCTTCACGTTAGCCCTTACTGTTTCACATCTAACTACAAGCTATTTAGCAAAACCATTTTTTTTTTTAAAAGGTAATTCTGTCAAAGAAAATATTCTTGAAGGTTTTGGTACTGAAAAAGGAACATGACTTAAAGAAATCTTCTAATGGACTTCTATTTTGCCTCCGACAAGTCTGAACTCCTGATCACAATCTTCTAGATACAAATGAAAAAAAAATCACAAATGAATAAGCAGGTTAACAGCACCAATGAACATCATCTGCATACAAACTCTTACTATACCAGTGCTCTACAGGAACGAGCAGAAGCAGCTGCCAGCTTTCCAAGCTAATTCTCTAAGGGTGCTTGCAGAGTCTGAGAGTTACACTAGCAAACTTTTAAGAAATACTTCCACAACAATTCACGTGTTCCAGAACTTCAGCTTTTATTTGAGCAGCTTCAGACACTTCCATAGTAATGTACTTATCTTCATTCCAAACTGTCAGAGCTAAACCCACACAGACCTTTCCTTTGCAACCAAGTGGTCAGAGCCTCCCTTTTGTCTATCCTGGGGCTTTGATCTGGCTCCAGCCCTTAGCCTTGCAATTCAGCAGCCCTGGCCACTGCTGAACTCTGCAAGTCGAGTGTAACATTAACCAAAATACTAAAGCAGAGTAAATCTTCCCCCTCTGCTCCTGACCAAAACATAACATGTTCAGGGTTAAATCAAGAGTGACAGAACATAAAGACCAATTTCTTACACTGCATGCAACCCACATCCAGATCCATGAGTTATATGAGCAGTGACATGACCTCTGTAGTTAGACTAACCAGGAAAGAGAAAAAAAGTCTACAACTCTTGCCAAAAATAATACATCTTTGCACATCCACAGAAACTCCAGGCAGCTAGTTTTGTTGCATCTTCTCATTTGCTGTCACTTTAACAATGATAAAACATTTTTCATTTATGACTGATGTTGATGATGTGCAACACCAATGAATGCCATCCAGCTGAAGCATTAGGGCTAACTGCCAGTGAAATAGATTTCTTAAATTAAAATCCCTTTAGATGAATACAATCTCTGTTTAAATATATTGTTTAATATTAAATGATATATCAGAATGGTATATCATTTGACTTTGAATGTGGTCCATTTCATTCTATCCCATATAATTTGACTTTTCCCTATCAAAGACTATTTACATGAGATGATCAGCACTAACCAACCATCAAGAATAACAAAACAAAATAATAAAATAAACAGCCTACACTTTAGATACTCTGTTCTCTTGCATTTTACAAGTATTCTTTCCATGGTTTCAGAGATAAAAGCAGTATAGTTTTAGATATCAGATACAAATATAATAATTCATGAGAAACAATATATTTCCTTTTTTCTTTACTCTGGATTAACAGATCATAGGCCTATAACTTCTACTCTACAAAAAAAGTGAAAAAGGAGGGGGAAAAAAACCCACCCAACAAGAAAACAAGTATCTTAAAAATTCAGGCCTATAAGTAAATTTTAAACCAAGTATATTCATTTGACTTACTTGCACAGTAGGATTTCACAGAAATCATTAAATATTTAGAGGTTTTAGCTTTTAAAAAAAATACATATATTTCCAAATTCTGACTGAAACTTCAAATTCAACAGGCAGCACCAACATATGTGATATCAAAACAAAAAGTCACTATTATTAAAGTATGATCTTATGAAAGGTCACATACCTAGTTGTCTTAATTATTTATAGAATGCTCAAACTCAAAGCACTGTTTTAGCAAAGGACAAATAAACCAAGATCTCATGCTTGAAAGATTACTAGAACAAACTTTTATAAAAGACCATTTTAAAATCATAGAATTTTAGTTTGATGTTGAAGTCTGATTAAACAGTGCAACATTTTAAGAATAACGCCATATTATTTCCACTTCAATGATCCTAAAAATTGCAATCAGCTGCTAATTGACTGGGGACTGCTAAAAATATGTACATATATATATAGATATCTTTTCTGGAAAATCATTGTACAGGCAATACCTAACTCTGTAAGGTACATGATGTGCCTCCCTTCCATCAGCTGGAGAAGCCTCAGTGATCACACCTGCACCAACTGCAGCTGGCAGCCTTCCTTCCAGCAAGGCCTCGCTGCTGCCACACAGACCCCCAGGGAATCCTGTCCACCATTCCCGCCCAAGGTTCGGATGCTCTAACTACCGCAGTCACACACAGCAAACAAAACTTACAGCATTTCCAGCATACAGGAGCAAGACAGCACAACAGTTTGTTAAAGAGTCACACACTGACCAAATGAGCACTGGGGAACTGTATGAGACTCTAAGGCACTTCCCAGAACTGAGAAGGAAAAAACCAAATGGAGCAGGGTGGGGTAAACGCTTCCCTATGCGAAGAAACTAATACATCTCAGAAGAATAAAATCTATTAAACCAGATAGCTGCAGTTGTTTCAAGAAATATACTGCAGCAACATAACAATGAAAAGCAGATTACCTTTGCTCATATACTGCTAAGTCCCAAGATATGAGACCTCAATCTTTCCAATTTTTCTTAGCATTTCTTAGCAATAATAATATTTCTTACTACTCAGGGGTCTCCTAAAGGCTTTAACTTCTACTAAAAAAACCTTATACCTATGACATGCATAAATTTATCATATATTGTACTTACTTTAACAAATAATTTAATCAATTCTGAATTAGTCACCTGAATTTCACATAATTTTCTCGGGTTCCCGAATGACAAAAAAGGCTGAATAGAGCCAAACTGAAGCAGATCAGAGAATCAGAGACAGGATATGGGACTGAAGTGGAAAAGAGCAGTTATCTACTGAAGAGTTTCAGAAAAAAAAATAAAACCAAGAAACAAAACCAAAACCCAAACCACAAGAAAAGCATTTTCCCCCAGTATGCCCATAACTGATTGCTAGCCTAGCATTCAAGAGCTTCCCAAGACAAAAATCATTTACTGTAACTTGTAACTTCAAATTTGATAAGCCTTAATAGATGTTATTTCCTAGTCTTTTTCATATAATTTTTCACCCTCTGTCCCTACACAAAGGAATTGTAAAGCTTTCAGTGTCTTTCCACATTAAAGTTTTACTCTCATCTAAGTCATTCCCATACCTAAATCTTCTATACACTGACTATAACAACAAGACTCCTAAAGCTGCAATGATATTTGGTACAATGGAACACCACTGCTTTACAAAAGACACACAATTTTTTATATATCCTTATGCAGACTCATTTGCATTTTTTACTAAATTTAAACTGAGTTGTCACCAATGACAGGATACTTTTTCTTAAAAGAATACAACTCACTTCATTCTAAGCTATCTTCTAACAGACATTTCAAAAATTCCACCTAATGTACACTACTTTTAATTTGTTAAAAATAAAAGTCACAGCTCTTTGTGCTATCCATCCGCTTAGCTTTGTATTGGGTTCTTTGATATTGTTCAGTCTCTTCTGATCCTCACTAAAAATGGCATTATACTAATTTAAATACTTTTAGATATGCCTGACTTGCACCATTGCCTTGCAGGATGCAACTCTCAGTGTTTTCCCATAATTAAATTTTTTTGATTTCTCTTTGGCTAATGGACAGCCATCAGTCTATAATTCATGAGCACTCACCTCTATTCATGACTATTCCATTATTTTGGCTTACTGGTGAACTGCTGCTTTGGATGCCTTGCTAAAATAGCAGGGAAATGAACTAAAACTCCCTTTCCTCCCCTCAAGTCTTAACCATGAATCCAAGGCCATACCTGTTTATTGTTGCTGAACCAAAGACTAAAATGTACAGCAAGAAAAATGAACTCTGGTCCAATACGCCTTGCAGGCCTACTGAAAAGATTATAAATTAAAGAACAAGAGAAAATTCTCTCCTTCTCCTGTATGTGAAACCGCAGAAAATTCTCTTCTGGGTACCTTTTAGTCTCCAGTGTGCAGAGGCTAAGAGCAATAAACAAAATAAATCATTTTTCCTTCATGAAGATGCTGAACAGACATGACCTAAGATTTCCTGCCCATCCCCTCAGATAGTCTGTTGGCAATAGCTAATTTGGCTCCCCTGAACACACGGAAATATGGCAATTATTTTTCTGGGGGAGTTGTCACTGAGGACAAAATGATACACAGCACTTCACTGCTCAAGCTGTGGGACAGTGCCTGTATGAAAAGCCACCTCAGGGAGCAGTCTGTCTTATGGGGGCTCCTTAATTTTTTTTATCTGGTCCTGAAGATTAGTCAAAGAAACAGCTGGAGAAGAAAGGCCATAGATCTTATGTTTTGGAAGCCACTTTAGGCAGTAGAGAAAGGATTAAGGTAAGGAGCTGATCACAGCAGAAGACAGACTTCAAATACTTCTCTTGCATTACAGTAGGAATATGTATGGAAATACCTTATTCTTCTGCCCTAAAAAAAACCCTGGTTTTGTACCTCATGAACCTAAGAATATCTGCATAATGACAAAATCTTGTAGATGTATCCAAAACAGACAAGCTGAAGAATACTGTTACACCTTTGCCTAATTACGCAGTCACTCACACACTGTGTTCTCCCAAACCTGGAGAAAGGATGTGTGGGAGCCGTGCTTCAGCAGCTGAGATATACACATGGTGGGGGGGTAGGGCATCATACGAAAACATCCCCAGCAAATTTAGTCTGTCCTACAGCCAGTAAACAGAAACCTTAGATTAGATAAGAATGTCCGCTTGACATTGCTTATGGCTTGCAACTTACAGAAGGCACCCAATTATTAAGAAAACTGAAGGAAAAAACCTTGTTAATAAATTGCAAGCAACATAAATACAAAATCTAGAACAGATCAGACCAAAATCATTCAGAGTGTTTTGCAGACTAAAGCAAAACTAGAAATATTCAATATACTTTAGCCAGGAAATCTAAATTCAGAGGTACTTAGCTTCTTTAGAATGTTTTTTCCTCTTAAGTTCTAACTGAGGAAGTAGCAAAAAATCAACACAGAGCAAGCTACAACTGGCTCAGTACAGCTAGTTAGGAAGAGTGGTACATTCTGAGTGAGGCAAGAGGGTGCATCTGACTACTGAAGTCTCTTAGATAGCTAGCTACAAAACTATGCTCCATTTCAAGTCTAGATAATTACTATGTTGCAGAAAATAACTCATGCAGAAGCAGATGGTGCAACATGGGAACACCTGTTCCTTTAAACACCAAGGCAAAAAAAGGGAGAAATAGCCGTTTTCCTTTGAAAGGAAAGAATTCAGCTTTGGAGGACAAGATACATAAATACCACCAGACTGTGGGCAGAACCCAGAATAATCCATTCAGCATTCTGTGCTAAACACGGAATGCAGTTGCCCTTGACCCAGCCCTGCTCACATGTTGATAAACTGTCAGAAGCAACACACGCATTTACAGGACTGAAGCGCCCAGAAGAGACTCCAGAGCAAGCTTCTTCTTTCAAGGACAGCTTGATGACAATGACGTAGATTTTTACAAACACATGCAACTAACAGATATCTTGGCATGGTTAACTCGAGGTTTGTTTTTGTTTCCCCCTGGTTTTTTCATTAGGCAATTATGCTGTATAATCACAATTTCTAATTCACTGGTCAGGTTAAATGGCAGCTCACATGGAACTGCAGCAGCATGTAAGGGCTTGTGTGTCCTCCTTTACCAACTGGCAAAACAAAAGTGTTTTAAATCTGGCTCTATAGAAGCTCATTCACATCTACGCTAGTGAGCACTTACTGCTGTAGTTCTTACCTTGAAAACGTACCCAAACATAAATTGTTACTGTAAGAACGTAGGGGAAATGGATTCGGGAGTTACAGGCATCATTTGCGCTCACCAGCCACTTTTATTCATGCGCACCAACTTAGCAGTTTGTGTATTCTAGAGAATAATTCACACGCGAAGAACACTACTTTTTCGCCTCCTTCCACAGTTACCAAAGCAATTCCACCTTCAGACGGAAATGTCCGTGTTTCAGTACAAAAGCGACGAGCGAAGCATCCCGCGCCGCGCCCGCGGGGTCCCGCAGCCCCCGGCACATTGCTGCAGTCTCGCCGCCGCCGGCCCCGCCATGCCGGGCGCGGGGTCTTCCCCTGCTCGCCGGGTGGGGTCTCCAGCCGGAGCTGAGACCCGAGTCCGCCTCCCGCCCCAGCGCCCAGCCGGTCCCTCCAAATTCCCGGTCTTTCCCACGCCGGCACCCGCGGCCCCCGCTGGCACACTCCCTTCCCCCCTCCCGGCCACCTCACCGATGAGGACGCGTAGGTGCTTGAGTCGGGTGAGTGGGTCCTTGCGGGTGTCCAGCACCTTCTGCGTGGATTTCCGCACGTCCCCGTGCGGCTTCTTGGAAAACATCCCGCCGGGCCCGGCCCCGGCGCCGCGCTCCAGAGGCGAACAGCGGCCTCCGGATCTGCCCGCTCTGGGGCCCCTACATAGCCAGAGGCGGCAGCGCCGCCTCCTCGTCCTCCTGACTCCGACTGCGATGCGGCGAGGGCGGAGGGGCGCGGCGCGGAGCCAACTCCCCGCGGGCCGGGGGGCCGGGCTGGGCCTCGACTCCCCCTTCCTCCTCCCTCGCTTTCCTCCCGCTGCTTCACGACAGCCGTCAGGTACGACCCCAGGCGTCCCCATGGCAACCGCGTCGCGACGTCACGGCGGCGCTGCCCAGCGCACCTCCGAGTCGTGGTGGGTGGGGCCGCGCCATCTCTCGAACCCCTCGCCGAGGATGGAGAGCGGGCCCCAGGGCAGGACATTTAGGGGCTCGCTGCAGGATCCTCTGAGCAGCTCGGCAACAGTACCTGTGTGGGAAACTGTACTTATACTGTTTGTAAGTAAAATGTAAAGTTATCCCATTACACAGCTACTCTGGCTGTACAGAGACGCTGCAGTGTAAGGGGGCAATCCTGTGAGCAATAAGGAAATAAAATCCAGGTGGGGACCGTATTCACCACGGCAGCGACTCCAAACCTTTACTCAAGCCTCAGTTGTGCAACCAGCAACGATGTGTCTCATAGTTCCTCTTTCCACACTGGTCCTCAAAGTGCTGCAACTCCTCACTCCGAGCTCCTGGCCAAAGTTGCTTCTCCCTGATTTCACTGCCCACGCCTTCAGCTGCAGTGCTGGCATCGAGACTGAACCATCAGGCGTGTTTGGGTCCATCACCATGGTCTAAGGCATCCTCATTTCTTCTGTGCTGTAGGACGGTCCTGTCCCTTCTGCTCCTACAGCAAAACCAGATGAGCTCAAGAGACCACGTTCGTTCCAGTTCCATGCACAACCTCACCAGTGAGGCCCACAACACCCAAGGAAATGGATGAGGTGCCATATCAACTCTTGCTGAGAACTGAATTACTAACATTGGAAAAGTCACAAGTTTCTCCTAAATGTTTGTTTGCATTCATGAGACAGAGAATTCTCAGACTTTCCAAAAGACATCTGCTGTAGTACCATTTAAGACTCTTTCCAGTATCTCTTTGCTTGGACATTTTTAAACAGTCAGTGGTGCTCTGTTTTGGATAGAGGATATCCGCTTCCCTGAGCTAAGAGTCTGATTGCAACAGCTGGAGTTTTTAATATTGGCAATATTTAATTATTTGAGACTTGTTTTAAAATTCCAAGAGTTGTCAACATTTACAGACCTATCACATAAATAACATAACCCAAGTGTTTACATTAATGACAGAGAACAGTTAGTATTAGAAGCACAAGGGCAGTGGGATTTAGTCAGCAGGCCATCAGTGAGGGACTCAGTGTTGTCTGCCTGACTATATGGTCTGTTCCCCAAAAATTAATATTCTACCATCTCTGTAAATGAGATCTGAAGATTAGCAATGTTAGGTAATAGCTAGTATTACAATTATTTGGTTTACTATAACACAGTGTATTTTAGCTGTTTAAGATCTGACAATGATACATTGATTTATGTGCTTTGTTTTCTAAATTTCATTAATTCTAAACACAATTTTGCATATTTAAAAACTTTGAAAGATACCTTTTCTTTGGAGAATTTGCTTGTTTTTCTGTTAATTTTTACATCTTTAACTCAAGACGAGATTAAAAATAATAGAGTAAGGCATCACGAAAATATTAACTGACAGGAGGGAGTGGTGTTAACCAAGATAATAATGACTTCTATAGATAACCTCCTCGTGCAGACCACACCAGGCAGGAAGGGCATGTTCTGTGCACAGGAAAAGCCATGATCTTGCAGAGGCTTGACTTTGAAGCATGTGACTTCGGTTCCTTTGAATATGCATGGCGGACAAAGTTAGAAAATGGCAGGATTAGTTAGGCAGAGGTTAGGTTCTGCTGCATTCCAGGCTGCTATTACTGTGCCAAATTCTTCGCATTTCCACTTTAAAGAAAGAACTTTTAAAATATTCTTGTCCAGGTGCAAGGGGACTGTCATAACTAAGTTTAACTGAACTTTTAGAGGAGTACTGTAGACAATTAAGTGCTGCAGAACTTTATTCCCTCCTCCTATTAACTGTCATCAAGCCTGACAGAATTCAGAAAGCATTTGGGTAATACCCCCAGGCATATGATGTGACTCTTGGGGATGGTCCTGAGCAGGGCCAGGAAATGGACTCGATAATTCAACTCATCAGATTCTGTGATTCTGTAACCTCTACAGGATCCCATAGGATAGTCAAAGTAGTGGGGGCAATTGGGTCACATTCATACCATCAAAAAACTTCTCTCAGTTTATCTAGGATTTATGGTTTCCTAAGATTTTAGCTGTTGCCAAATACTTAAAAAAAATACAGGTATTTTTTAATATATCCTAGAGAGTGCAAACCCTTCAGTTGCAGCCTGATCCAACAGTTCAATGGATACATTGTTTTGAATTCTTGCATACACCTACAGATATCTAAGTTTCTGGAATTCTTGCCTTACTATTATTTAAACCACATAAGTGTACATGATTAAAAGTGAATTAAAATTACTCAGATTTTCACTAAGTATTTCCCATCTTTCAGGTAGCTAGTATAAATCTTAAACCTGACCCCTCTGAAGTGCATGCACTGAAGAGATATTTGCCCACATGGTCCTTCAGGAGAAAAGAAGAAATTTAAAAGAATTTTTAAAAAGTGTTTCACTGCTTCTGATAATTTCATATTTAGCTCACAGTGTCCTTCCTATGAGGGTTGTCTTGCTTCTAGAGAAAGAAGGCTCTCTAAATTCTGCTGTGGCCATTGGAATGGTGTGCTGTGAACCTCTGGCTTTACCTGTGCAGCAGTATTCCTGTTCATCCTGAGTAACAAATTTTTACTTAATTGGCAACTATTTACTTTATGAAAAAGGCGCCCAAAATTAGATATTTAAGTTTTAATAGTCAAAACCACAGTTCTGTACAATTTAATACTCTAGTGTAATGTGTTGATACTAGAGATGTTTACTACTTTCACCTAAGCAGTCAAATATCAGGATCCTCTAATATATTTCTAGTATAAGAATCATGGAACAGCAGCTGTCCCTTCAACAAAATCCTCTTCCTATGAAAAAAACCCCATAATTTCCCATTACATTTGCACAACTCTGTGTCTCACAGATGTAATCTGGAATTAATAAACTTCTGTGTTTAAGGGAAGGAGCTTTTCATGAGCTTATACTCTGCTTTTGTTTTGTTAAGCAGTGTATCAGCATTAATACCTCTGTGTGATACAAAGTCAGAACACTGCAGTCTTTCCAACCACCAAAAATCCCAAGTTTGAATAAACTCTTCCAAGAACTACAGAACTCATGAAGCCAGATTTCCTCCAAATTTGTATTCTAGCCACTGAAAGCCATGAGCCACCTCCCTTCACAACCATAAGCCTTCCTTTGTTTAGTCCTCCCCTACCTATTTGGGATGGGTAAGAGGCTGGACTGCAGTTAAGTCTTAACTACATGCGTATGGGTTGGCAAGCTGTTGTCCCTTGGACAAAAGCTAAGTGAACACATATCCCTCTCTGGGACATTACTAGTTTTTATTTGTTCCAAATGCTGTTTCACAAAACATGCAGACATCTTTAATATTCATGCTCTCATGTAATATAAGATCTAAATCAGACAATGGCTTCAAAAACAACAGCGAGAGTGCAATTGAAAAAAAAAAAACAAACAACAAAACCCAAACCAACCAATCAAACCACCAAAACCAACCACGCAATCATTACCTAAGCTTTGTTTCCTTAGCATGCTAGCACTGTGTCAGCCATGCTCAAAGAACAGAAGGGGTATACGGCCTATCATGATGAGAAACTTTCGGACACTTGGAAGTTATTTAAAACTGGTTATTAAATTCATCATTACTAATTCGTGGCCATCAGTGCCAGAGAATTTAGACTTTTGCTATGTAAAGTCACCTCCAACTCACAATGTTTGAGTTCTAATGTGAGCACTAGCACCCATATCTGATGTGAAAGAGCTTTTGAAATGTGAATACTCTGATACAGTGGAAGTTGCAACAACTTTTCTTTTAACCAGAAGTACTCAAACACTCTCTCAACCACTGAGATGTTTTATTTTTCTTTCCCAACTTATGAAATAGTTTTGCAATATTGGCAAATGCACAAAAGAAACCCTGCATGTCTGCCAGCCTCTCTAGGTGAGAGACAATTTTGTACAGATTATTTCCTTTCTATCAAAGGAAATATTTTGCCCCGATCTCTCCTGTTATGTCACCTGCAGGAGTAAAATGGATATTTTAGAAATAGGTCATATCTTTTTGCGTTTATTTTGATTAGTACAACTTTACACCTTTTGCAGCACATATCAGAGTATTTTGCCTAGAAAAAAACATGATCTGAGGAAGGAACATCATCCAATAGCCTTCAAACATAGCTCATAGCTTGCACCCCATGACTGCTACTTTAAATTGCTGCTGATCTTGACCTGCATGCAAAATAGTATTTTCAGAGTTCTTGTGACCTACCTCCTAATATTGCACTTTCAAATTGAGGGTGAAGAGTTAGAGTTAATAAAGTATTCAGAGTATCATTTTTTAGTGATAAAAAGTGGCATAGTCTGGTTTGCTAGAGTCCAAACACCCCAGGGCTACTTTTTTCAGCTAATATGTTGCTGTTCTGTCTCCTTTGGAGGACCTCACACCAGCAACCAGACCTGTGATGACCAGTCCAAGACATATTAAATCTTTGAAATGGGAGAGACTCCTAATGAGAAGGTATTTCTAACACATGCTAAAAGCTTTTTCATCCCTGCTTCTCAAGGTGTCATCTATACCTGTATCCTAATGACTCACATTATAAATATTTTCGGTTTCTCCCTTTACAATTTTCTTCTTGTCAGAAATATTCAGTTACTATGCAGTTACTCACTAAAACAAAAGCTGGCAATCAGGTTTATAATCAGAAAGTTAGTAACTGCTTTTCAGATTCTAAAGGGATACATGTTTCTACTCACTGCCTCCATGCAATAAATTAGGTGTAAAATTACAGCTGTACTTCCTAGCTTTTTCTGAAGGTGTCCCAAATTGGGAAAGGAGAGATCACCATCTGTATTAGCCAGCATTTTATTTATAATGATTGTTATTGCATCCAAATTTTTTCAATGCCAGTTTTCAACAGAATTTCCAGTTTGGAATTTTTACATTGCTGCCAACTGGCCCTGTTAATGGTCTCTTTCTAATTGTTGGAATATACCACAAAAAACTCCCCCGCTGTTAATCCCCACTTCCCCATTAAATGCAGAGCTGAGCAGGTGAGGATGATGACAATCACCTTCTTAATGGTTATTTTACTTTAATGAAGGGCATAAATCATGATTCAGAAAAAAAAAAAAAAGCCAAAACAAATAACACCTTTGTAGGCACCTAACACTTTCTTTCACTTATCTTGATGAAATAGTCATTCTACAGACTGGTCCTCTGGTAGCTGGCTGGATTAATAGATGTGTGTATACACACTAAGCAAAATTATTTGCAAGTCCTCTAAAAGGCTGGATAGAATTTCTTCTTTTCCCACTCCTAGCATTTGCCTCTAGAGAGCTGATTAAGATAGGTGTTGCCACTTTATATGTTAAGGGCTTATAGGTGATCTGATAAATTAACTTTATAGTCTGGAAATAAATGATAAGCAGCCATTAGCACTATGCCACCATATGTAGTGCCCAGAGGTACCCTTTTCTCTTAGGTTTTCTAGCACTCTATTTGGGCAGTCAAGTTAACTTCAACGAGTAGCTTTTTTTTCTCTGCACAACAGTAGATGTCTATATTGCTTGAGCTGGGTAATCCCCCCCTCTCCTGGCTATAAACAGAAGAGAAGCATGTAGAATTGTGTGTTATTAAAAAAAGTTTCTGGCTTAACTCGTCATCTTGGTTGCTGATTTCCACCAGGGCATGGGAACTTTGATTTCCTTCTAGGGTTTATTTTTAGCTCCTTTAGACCTAGTTCTAACTGTTTGAATAGGAAATGACAACCAAGACAAAGGTTTCCTGTTTTCCTGCCATTCCTTTCCCGGCAACTGTTTCCAGTAGCTTTTTTTCTAGTCCAGAACCTTTGATTTCTAGTCTTTTTATCTTGCTAGTCCAAAAGGCAGCACTTGAATTGGGGATTGTTAGGCATTTTGATTTCCAGTTTTGTGGTTTTTTCCCCTTCTGAATCCCTCTAGATATTTAAAAAAAAAATTCAGATCCAGCTTGTGAAATGTCCTGGTTTTCTTCTGGGATGTGTTCTGGTCTTGTTTCAGGCCGTCTCCTAGCTCCTTTGAGCCATTTGACTATCACCCATCATTACTAACACTATTACCGGGCTACCTCAAAAGAATGCCAGCCTGGGGGGTAGGGAAGGGAAAAAATATTCCTTGATAACTGCCTCTATCAGTTTTTAAAGCTATATGAACCAGCACTTGCCCAGGCTTCGGGGACTCACAAGTTCCCCGGGAAAAACCTGGGGACAAGGTCAGCTACTGCTGCTCCGTCAAGTAGCCAGAGACATTTAAATACCCTGGGCCGGGCCAGCTCCCTTCCGCCGAGGTCCGGCCCGGCGGCCGGAGCATGCGCGGCTACCGCCGCAGGGCCGTCCCTTCCCTCGGCGCCGTGCTGGGAGCCGGGAGCAGAGACCCCGCGGAGGGGCTGGGAGGAGTGCCTCGAAGGAGTGGACACAGAAGAAAGAAAAGCCTTCCGCAGCTGCCCACTGCTGCGGATCTAGGAAAGGACTCGGGATTCCCATGTGGGCTACAGTTCTTTTACAAATCGTAGGTTTAGATTAGATGTTAGGAGGACATTCTTTACTGTGAAGGTGGTGAGGCACGGTAGTGGATTATCCAGAGAAGTTGTGGCTGCCCCGTCCCTGAAGTGTTCAAGGCCAGGTTGGATGGGGCTCTGAGCAACTAGTGGAAGGTGTCCCTGCCCATGGCAGGGGGGTTGGAGCTAGATTATATTTAAGGTCCTTTCCAACCCAAACCATTCTATGGATCTATGAAAAAAATGACGAAAATTGTAATGGGTATGGAGAATGCATGCCAAGTTTTGCTGTGTCCCTGGTTGACTACAAAGCCGGAGACAAGAAAAAGAGAAAGGATGGAGTTTGCACACTGAAGGATGGGAGGTTAATTTTGTCTACTATTTCTCTCAGTGTCCTTGGAGAAGAGGTGGCACACCTACATACACTGCTCTTGGGGGAGATTCAGGGAAATTATTTGCATTGGATATACAGAGATGTGGAAGAAAAGAAGTGACTAATGTACAGCAATGGTTATTGTGGTTGAGGTGGGCAGCTATTGCTACGGAGGTGGAAATCCATAGGGAAACTCAGAAGTTATTAACTGCTTCACAATATAGCCTCCATAACATCCATCCACACAGCAGAGAGGGGCCAAATTTGGATCTCAATATGAAGAACTGCTACTGCCAGGCACAACCTGAACTTCTTTGGAGCAGCACATCACATCACTGAGACAGACTGTGCTTTTCTACTACTTCAGCTGGCCTAGATTTCCAGAGTGAGCCTGTGCAGTACAAGTAAGCTCACCTTCGCCCCAAAGATATCACCCACATTGACCTTCAGGCCACCACCAGCTCTGTATTTCAGGACACTTGAGGATCCCTGCCAGACTTCCTTGTACGTGCGTATGTCCTGAGGTGAAGCTAATCAGTCCCTCAGAGCAAGGGGACAGTTGAAACAGCTTTTTCCAGTAAGTGTCACTTGTATTCAGTACATCTTCTGTAGCACAATTAACAGCAATTGGCAAATGAACAGAAAAGTACTGATACTCAAAGCCAAAAAAAACCTATCCCAACCCTGCACAGATTGCAGCGTATCTGTTTAGTCCCTTCTCTTATCCACTCTCAGTGGACAGCTGTCAGCTTTAGTTAAGTCTGATTTAATTTAAAGCATATCACACTGATTACAGGACAGCATATAATGGGAAGAAACAAGTTTTGCTGGGGAGGCCACTATTCATAGAATCATAAAATGGTTTGGGTTGGAAGGGACCTTAAAGATCATCTCGTTCTAAGCCCCCTGCCATGGACAGCGACACCTTCCACTGGTCCAGGCTTTTCAAAGCCCCATCCAGCCTGGCTTAGAACACTTCCAGGGATGAGGCATCCACAGCTTCTGTGGGAAACCTGTTCCAGTTCCTCACCACCCTCAGTAAAGAATTTCCCCTTAATAATCCCAAGGGCCTCTCTCCTCTGAGATCCGAGCCATAAGGGACGCCTTGCCAGGATGCTCCTCCTCGATAGGAACCAGGCAGGTGGTGGGGGCACACGTGAGGCCCCGCGTCGTCCCTCCGCTACTCCGGCCCGGAACGGCAACGATCGAACCCCGGCGCCGCACAGGGCCACAGCCTCGCTCGGCCGGCCACCTGCGCGAGACGCGGGCAGGTACAAAGCGCTCCGAACTCTGCTCGGCCGCCACGAAGCCTCTCCCGGTGACGAGCAGTCCTGTGAGTGTCCCGAGACGGGAGAGGGGCGCGAGGAACCCCCGCTACGCGCCCGACCCCTCGCAGCGCCTCGCCAGCTCTCTTTTCTCAGGGCGGACCACAATTCCCAGAACGCCGCACGCGTGGTGACGCCGGACGGCGGCGGGACTCGGCCAATGGGCGGGCGTGCAGGCGCCGGGCGGGGCGGAGCGGCCGGTGGTAGCGGCGGAGCGGCGGCGGGAAGGGCGGGCTCGGGGTTTCACAGCAGCGGCGGGGACGATGCCGGTCCATTCCCGGGAGAAGAAGGAGAATAATCACGATGAGATGGAGGTGGACTACGGAGAGAACGAGGGCAGCAGCTCTGAGGAGGAGGAGACCGAGAGCTCGTCTGTCTCCGAGGAGGGGGACAGCTCAGGTACCACGGCCACCCGCAGGCAGCGCCGCTGAGAGGGCGCCGCGGCGGCTCCCTCAGCGCCCGGTGCTGCCCCGGGGCACACCGGTTCCGCCCCGGTTCTGGTGGCTGTCGGTGTCACCCCCCCTTCCCCTCCCCCCCGTGACCCCGCCCCGGCCCAGCCTCTGCTTCGGCTCAGCGGCTCCTCTTCGGGCCGCCGGCCGGGCCGCAGGAACGGGGCGGGGCGCATGGGCAGGGAGCCCCGCTGAGCCCCGAGCCGCCGGCTCCGCAGCAGGCTGGCACTGGCCATGGCGGACTGGGCCGCGGTGCTCCGCTCCGTGGAAGAGCTGTGGGTTGTGCCCTGCTGGGCTTGAGTGCGTCCTCGCAGAGAGACTCCTTGCTGAGGTCTGCGCTTAAAGGCGTGTGCATACATGAACAAGTGTGTACGTACATATAAGTACGTATTTCCATGCAAGTTCATGAATTTCAATTAGGTGTTTTGAGACCTGTCTTTGAGGGGATATTGGAAGCCCTGTCAATACCACTGGCCTCTTTTGCCGATCACTTCAGGCTCTGCTCAGCTGAAGGTTCCTTCCTTTTTCCGTAGCTTTCCTCTGGACTGTAGATTTTGAATTACATTAGTAGCTGAAATCGATCTTTAAAAGGATTCCTTTTACTATGCTCAATTTACACTGTGTTATTAAGAAGGTTATTATTATCTGTTCAAGCTTTCCTTGCAATTACTATTTTCTGTCTTTGATCGTAAAACATATTTCCAGGTGATAACTGGTAGAAGTTTGTGGTGCCTTATTTGACTAGTGATGAGATGCAAGCCGGTGGTTGGAAAGGAAGGTGGACAGGGTTAGTGAAGTGAGAAAAGTCCTGATATGGATGTGGACCAGGGCCAGTCCTAGTCCTGACATGTGGTTCTGGCAGCGTAGTGATTTAGTGCTGAGGCCCCTATATCACCAAATTAAAACCATAGAATATGCTGAGTTGGAAGGGACCCAGAAGGATCATTGAGATGAACTCCTGACTCTGCACAGGACACCCCAAGAATCACACCATGTGCCTGAGAATCTTGTCCAAATGCTTGTTGAACTCTGTCAGGCTTGGTGCTGTGACCACTTCCCAGAGGAGCCTGTTCCAGTGCCCAACAACTCTCTGGATGAAGAACCTTTTCCTAATATCCAACCTGAACCTCCCCTGACACAATTACAGATCCAGTACTGGGGAAGGCTGATCAGTTTTTCTTTACCCCCATTCTCTCAAAGTGATTCTGTTGGAAAACAGGGCCAGAAAGATGTGCTCAAATGGTCTTGGCTCGTTTTGGTGAAACCTAAACTAGGTAGCATCTGTGTGTGCTGGTGGTTATGCTGGAAAAAAGGTGAACTTGAGTGAGGCTACCAGGGCAAGCAGCTGGAGGTAATCGTGTTGGAAAAGCATACCTGATTTGGATATATCCTTGTACATATCCTTGTTTGCATAGCAACTTGCGCTGTTCCTTTGAGATGTGACTTATGAAAGCATGCTTCAATTCTTCTATTGTCAGAATTGTACAGGACCTGAAAAAGGAATACTGTATTTAGGATAAGAAATTAATGGAGATAGCTTTTCAAGAAGTTCTGATACATGAAGTTACACCTTTAGGGGAAAACAGAGAGAGAAAAAAGGAGGAATATACAACCTTAACGGGTGGTAGGTGGGTGAGACACAGAGTTGCAAAGGTCTCTTTGATGAGGTTCAGGAGCAGCGCTGCAACAAAATCCACTACTTTCTTGCCTGATCTTCGCCTTCCAGTTTGTATTGTAGCTAGGTACCACGTGGGAATGCCCTTTCTTAATTTCTTATTCTAGCCAATATTTATGTCTGAGGAAATGTAATTTTCTGTATGAGGGAGTGAGTTTGGTAGAACATATGTAAACTTAACTTTTTCTCTCCCAACTCTCTGGCTCTAGTGAAGAGAGAATTGTCTCTGTTAGTTCCAGCCTTGAAGTTTGCTCTTTTTCAAAATTTGTCTTGTTTCCTGTTTGTAGTTCTGTTATTTGCTATTTTCAAAGAAAACTTTGAAGTTTACTTGACGTCTAAGACACTTTGGCTGATTTTTATTGAAGGCAAATATTTATATGGTTTTGTCCTTATCTTGGTTTCTTCTGGGATTAGGAAGGAGTGTGTTCTAAGTGAATGTAGTCTGTGCGTGTTTCTTTAAAACAATACAAGAAGCTCTCCAGATAATTTCTTTTGCATTCCATGGAGAAATGATTTTAAGGGAGCACTTAAAATGTGATGATTACAGAAAATTACATGCTTGTCTCAGTGTCTTGACCAATATGAACATACTCCTTGGAAGCATGTTGTTCCTACAGACTTAAAATGATTAGCACCCCAAGAAATAAGTCATAACTGAAATTCGTAAAGATTTTTTTTGGTTAAATTTGTCATTTGCTTAACTTGCATTCAGCCTTCTGTTTTTGTTTTTTTTTTCTCCAGTAGATGCCTGAGAGTACAAAAGGTGCAGTTAGAGGAAGCATGACTCGTCCTTGAGAGCTGGCACTCTATCTATCCTGTTCATTTTGATCTTATGTATTTAGTACAGGTGTTTTATTGACTGGGGTATAGAATAGTTTGTTAGAGATGAATTAAAAAAGCCACAAGTTATGCTTACCATCCCAGGGGAGAATTTGGCCATTTTTTGAAGCACTTTATACAGGCCACAGCTTATTAAAAAAAGCTATTTTAGGTGCTGTTACATTTCAACTGCTGTGTGGATTTTTTTATCTTTAAACCAGGTTGCCCTAATTACTGTGTTGGACTGCTTGAGTATAGTAGGAAAAAACAACTGTGATTTTGAAAGTGTTTAAAAGTAGCCTAAATACTTTCTGCAGTATGAAACTTTGTGGTAAATCTGAAGTTTTGAGACAGGATGGGCCTATCAGCAACTGTTTTAATGAGAAATGAGCAATCTTCCACCTCCTGTCATTTAAATTTTCAATTGGAAAGCCATGAGATTTGATCTTAAAACATTTTACCTTTTCAGCAATGCATACATATTACATAGTCTGTATGTTGTTTAAGGTCGTGATGAAGAAATTCCATAAGTGGGGAATTAAAGATGTTTCAGGACTCTGAAAATCTTCATCATTTTATGAATCTTATTGAAGGAAGAATAAAGATGAAACAATTGAAGAGCAACTTGGCATGTGAATTGACATTCAGTATGAATGATAGCTAGAATGTAGACTGCAAGGCAGAAAATCAAAGACTTTTGAGGGTATTTGCAGCTGAGAGGAGATTGGAGAGAGCTATGTGTTATTTCTTTATCTACAAGAAAATCATCTATGCCCTCAGATGCCAATGAATAGCAATTTCCTTGCAACACAAGTTGCAAGTTAAAATGTAAGATGCAGTCCCCTTCTGCTCCAGCAGTGGGTGTGCACTGATCCTCAGCCAGGGTTACAGTTGTAGCTTTCTTTGCTTTGTACTCCCTAAACATACACAAACAATAAAATAAATCCACGTTAATTTAAGAAAAGCTTATCAATGAACTCCTTACTAAAACATACTTAGAATCAAAAGCATAGCAGAACACATCTGAAACATGTTTGAGAATAAAGGGGAAAAACTGTAGGTATCCCAGTGCTTGCTCCTGTTTGGTTTTACAGGGAGGTACCGTCAAATTTTAAAGAAGCTTTAGTTTTGTAGCACAGAAATGCTTTAGACAACTGAGTAATATGATTGCCACATTCCTAAATCTGGCCAAATTATAAGTTGCTAAATTGATTTTGGCTTGGTTATTGTGTTAAGCAGTCAAATAAACATTGTTCTCTCATATGATTTTCAGCCTTATTTTGGGTTTATGGTTCTGCCTGACATTTGAGAACAATATTTTAATAGAAATAATATCTCTTAACAGCCTGATATGCTCTTCCCCTACCCTCCCCATTCAATGTATTTTTTTAAAGTTCTGTCTTTAAATTTTCTTGCTCTGCTTTCAAATACTCCAGGTTATATTGTGTTTTAAAACTCTGTACACTGTCTTTTTTGATTGTACTAACAGTAGTATGACAGACTGCACTGGGTCTTTAATTTGGACTCATAGATGCCATTGTAATACTGACTGATCTTGCTGTGCTGACTGCTGGTTTTCATATCCAGGCAGAGAAGGCTAGTGTCGTTTTTAGTCTTAAAAGCTTGTGATGATTTCAGGAAGAAGTTAAGTGCAGAGAGCTTCAAATATTGAGAGGTCTGAGTTGACAATCTGATTTAATCAGATCCTTTCAAGTAGCTAGTGGCCCTGAAGCTACTCCATTCACCTCATGAGCTTTACAAATTGCCATACTGTTTTGCAAAACAATAAGAATGGAGACTTGCACACTGCATTCTGTAGTTGGTGTAGGAGACAGCATAAAGCAGTTAAACATGTTTGTTGGAAAAATGTGAGTGAGGAGGAAGCAAAAAGCTCAGAGTTGTTTATAGCCTAAAAGAGTGATTCCTGCTCAGTTTAGGATCCTACTTTGCCTTTCTGTCAGGAGGTAGGGTTTTTCTTATCAGAGTAACTGCTTACGTAAGTAAGGGCTCCTTAGGACAGTGCTTTCTCTCGAGCATTTGGCCTGTTTGCACCAGTTCAGTCACAGTTCTGAGTGCATGGCCATTCCTTCTGCATGCCTTCTACTGGTTGATAATGGGTCAGTTGTAGTGTAACTGTAGAGAGCTAATTCCTGCAGATACTGCTGTTATAAAGCAGTTTCACGTATCTGACTTTTGAATATGGCTTAAAAAAGTCTCTTTTTTCTCTTCTTCTGGGAGTCAAGAATTTTTTATCACAGTTTCTCAGTTTTCTTGTCTAAGAAAGGCCAGTGGAGGTAACAACTGATGCTTAGTAACATCAGATGTTTCACTGGCAGTGTCAAAAGTTTTGGCAAAAAATTGTATATTTTTGTTGCTTTATCTTCCCTAGGTAAATTAAGAAAAAAATTCAGGAATATAAATTAAAATCTGTGAGAAGAGTTTAATATTAACTACTCTTGCTGCATAGAAGCATAGAAAATTAAGTATCTGCAATGTTCTAGACTTTTCAGGTTAAGAAATGTTTCATTAGAGTAATTTCAAATGGTCATTAAAATGAACAGCAGATATTTTTACATTAATATTTCAACTTCAAAGAACTTTTCCAACTGGACCGGATGAAACCTGTTTCAAAATTATGTGTTACTTTTTCTTTAAAGAATATTAATAAAACAAATCTTGAATTTTATATGACAAATGTAACACTGAACCGTGCTTGCATTCCAGGGATTGCTTTTGTTTGTACTAACCCAGGATACACTTGAATTTTCAGTGGTGGCTGATAACAGCTCACACTTAACAGTGTCTTTCATCTGGTGTGATATGCATTGTTTAGTTTTTCTGTTTCATGCATTCTTATGTATTCTTTGTATTATCAGGCATGAAATACACCTCTTGAGGTCTTACAGTGCTGTTGTTTCCTGTTTTGAGGAAGAAGAATTGCTGTTTATGGGGTTTATTCTAGAATTATATCGAGGTTTCTAACTTTGTAGCTCATGTGCCAAGTGATTTCTCATATTCTGCTTTGTGAGAATAATAATAATATGAGAGAAACTGCTCATGGCTATAATTTGGGTTTCTTTCACATTCACTAGAAACAAAATATCCAGTTTATTTGGTTATATATTACATTGTTAACTTTTTTTTTTAAAATTCTTAGAAATGGATGATGAGGACTGTGAAAGAAGAAGAATGGAATGTTTAGACGAAATGTCCAATCTTGAAAAGCAGTTTACAGACCTTAAAGATCAGTAAGTATTTTAATGTTTCAAGTGCCTCATTTGAGGATCCATTCCATGAAAATATCGTGCAGCTGGTGTTTCTTGTCTTTTGTATATGTGGATGCTACTTTTGGAGAAGAGTAGGAACTGGGAATTCTGAAATTACTTGCAGCAGAATACTTCTATATATTCATGTATTTTTTGTTTTGCTGTAAGGATGGTTTTGAAATGTTGTTCCTGTGAAGGACTAGTCTGGGTCTATTGCATCAAACTCACTAGTAGAACCAAGGAATTGTGATTTTAGGGAAATTTGAGATTTTGTTTAATTACTTATTCATTCAATATCATTCTCATACTTTGATATATGTGGGACAGACCTAAGTGCATTGTCTTTGCTAAGTAAGAAATTAGGTTTGTTTTTTTTTCAGCAGTAGTTTTTATAGTTGGTACTAATGAAAGTTTCTTGTGATTACTGCAAACCAGATACCACTACTAGATAAAATGAAAATACTGTTATCTCAGTCTGTAGTTTGCCATAATACCTGCATAAGTAGCTAGTAAAGACCTACTTAAAAGAAGAGTTATTCAAAAGTGATTGTCGTTTGTATTACAGCCTATCGTTTGTGTCATAGAATCATTAAGGTTGGAAAAGACCTCTAAAATCATGAAGTCCAACCATTTACCTAACAGTGCCAGGTCCATTACTAAACCATGTCCCTAAGCACCACATCTATGCATATTTTTGAATACTTTTGGGGACAGTGATTCCACCATTTTCCTGGGCAGCCTGTTTCAATGCTTGAACACCCGTTCTGTGAAGAATTTTTTTCTAGTATCTAATCTAAACCTCCCCTGATGCAACTTGAGGCTATTTCCTCTAGTCCTGCCTCTTGTTACCAGGTAGAACAGACTGACCTCCACCTCGCTACAAACTTCTTTCAGGTAGTTGTAGAGAGCAGTAAGATCCCCCTTGAGTCTCCTTTTCCCCAGGCTAAACAACTCCAGCTCCCTCAGGTGCTGCTCACAGGACTTGTGCTGTAGACCCATCACCAGCTTCGTTGTCCTTCTTTGGACAAGCTCCAGCAATGTATGTGAAGTTAAATTTGTTTTCATGCATGCACAGACAAGGTTTAAATTGGTGGCAATTTGGTAACTGTTAAGTGAAATTTTGAGAAGACCTGGTCTGTGTTTGGGCATATGCTTTAATTGAAAACTTAGTCAGTTGTTATTATGGTTCAGATGCTTATTTATATTGTGAGATACTTCTTTCTGCTACAAAACAGAGATATATAACTTGCTTTGCATAACAGGACACTATGAGGTCTGGAAATAATAGGGTCTGGAAAGAATTGCCCAACAAGAAATTCCTTGCCGTAGTGTCTAGAGAGGACTGTTTGTCCTGCTGTTCTTTGGGCTGAGCATGGGAAAACCTGGGAAATGCAGCCAGCTGATGAGTACTGAAGCCAGTTGGCACTGATTGGTTTGGCATTTGGAAAACTGTCAGCTTTTGAGTTCAGCCCTACTCTTCCATCTGTTTGACAGCTTGGATGACTGAAAACAATTTGTGGAAACAGATCTTTAAGGAGTGAATATGAAAGAGGGTGGTCTTGAGAGGAAGGAAGCAAGTATTTTTGGGGGCTTAGGGCTTACGAATGGTATTTGAGAAGTGGTAAGGCTGTGGTATATGGAGGAAGGTGTTGTGTAGACACATTGGTTAGTTGAGAGAGAGGTATTTGTGTGGGCTGGAAGAACAGGTGGTGGAAATACTGGAAACAGAGCATTAGAATGGTGGAAGAAGGATTATAGGGAGAAGTAGCTGTGAGTAGGGAGGTGATGATGTTTGGGAAGTAGAAAAAGATGCATAAACAATGGGATTTTTGTCGCACCTAACAGCGGAGATGATGTAATGATTGGGTCTGCCTCCTCATCCATTTCAGGGAAACTGAATTTGGATGTTGTAAGTAGCATTTACAGTGGTTTGGTAGCATTTATTCACTTTAGACAAATCATTGTTTGAAAGTACTGGATAAATAGTTGTAGTCCGTCAGCTGCTGCATGGTACCAAGTGCTGACAGCACCCAGTCCATAGCTGCTTGCTCTTATGTAGCTGGTACTTAGTGCTATGTAATCAAACTTTAGTGACTGACCCAGTCATGTGCACTGTGCACCCAGGCTTATGTTCGAGCTAAATAATTCTGCTGCAGCTCTGTGTTAACCACCATGTGCACAGCATGCTCATCAAGGGTTAAGCCCAGCAAACTGGGTTTGATCAGCTGCAGGCGATGTCAGTTGACTGCAGGACAGGTTGTGCATATCATACCCTTAACTTCTTGCAGGTAAGAGGGAGGGCAGTGATCACTGATGACAACTCTATAGTGCAAATATGTGTACCTAACCTAGCTAAAGTCAAAGTAAGAGGATGAGCAAGGTGGTGGCAAGATGAACAGGCAGTTATTTCTCAAGGAGGTCTTGATGTGTCAGTATAAATGAACTTTATTTTGTCTAATTAATTACTTAACCTGTGCACTTTAAATAAGTAAAAAGCAGCATCCTTGTCCCGAGGACGTCTGTTTATGTCTGTGTAAACAGATAACATCTGATGTGTTCGTAACAGAGTTTGTACATGTTTGCTTTAATTTTACACTTTTTGATTGTGGGGTGCAAACTGAAAAATGAGAACAGGAAAAGTTAGTTATATTGATGATTCTAACATGGAACGCTATCAGTTACAAGTAAGCAGACCTTTATTGAGATTGAAATGTTTGTAATTGATATTACATCAAATTCTTCAAAGTGCAGGCAGATTTCTTCATTGTCTGCCAGCAAATATCAGCTTTTATGGAATGACTGAATTTCAGGTAAAATAAAAATATTTTAATTACACTTCCTTTTGGCAGGACTGTAATATGTGAGTTAGAAATTATCTCATGATATTTATAATCGTATGCAACAGGTAGATTTTCACAGGAGATGAAATGAGAGTTGCTTCATTAAGTGCCTGCATCTCTTTTTCCTTGGTTTATGATAGCAGGGGAGCAGATACATGAACAGAAACGTGAATGATTGATTGTTTCCATCCACAAACTTGTCTTTCTCTCTCATGACATAACCCAATTTGTTCTTACATACTGTAGTACTTTTTTGTGTCCCCTTCCATGTTGATTTATGTCATATTATTAACAGATATACAATTTTTTTTCTTCTTCCTTAGAGATGGAGATATGTTTAATTTTATCCTGACTTTCTGCACTTCTGATTGTTTGCATTTGCTTTTCAGAAAGGCTTAATAGACATGAATAATGTTGTTGTTCAAAAAGAAAAGATGTATTGCAAAATTTAAATGCTAGCAAATCTTCATTTTATTTCAGTGTTCCATAGCATTAATAAAGGGATGACAAATAGTTATTTTAAAAATATTTATTCTAACTTCTGTTCTATTTTAAATAAAATCCTAATAATTCCTATTATTTTAAGACTTTACAAAGAAAGATTAAGCCAAGTGGATGCAAAGCTACAAGAGGTCATAGCTGGAAAAGCACCTGAATATTTAGAACCATTGGCAGCTTTACAAGAAAATATGCAAATCCGAACCAAGGTGGCAGGTAGGCATGCAAAATGAGTATTGCTGTTCCAAAGTATAAACTTGCTATGCGTTTTAAGGTCAATCTTCTCTTTTCTTCAGAATTGTTGAAGGAGTGTGTTTTAAAGTTAGAAATTCTGTAGCATAATTTTAAATATTAGGCGGTTTTTAAGTCAAAATGGATATGTTGCTTACCTCCGTGCATACGTTGCCTGATAACATCACGCTAAAAGTAGATATTTTTTTTATCTTTCATTTAACAGCTGCCTGTCTTTGTGCAGTAAGCACAAAATTACTGAGTAAAAGCTAATGATTTTTTAGCCAGAAGGTTTGGGATCAGGTCTACACAATGGTCACTGTTGAAGAGATATGTTGGTGCTATCTCATGACATGCTTACTATCTAATATGATCACATTATTTCCTGATCTTCTAGTCTGTGTCTCTTCTACTCCTCTGCTTCTATCCTTCTGTTCTGTCTAGGGAAAGAGGAAAAACCTCTTGTCCTTGGCGCTTTTCTCTAAGCTCAATTTTAATTATTAAAATTAATGTTTAGACGGGCTTTTGTGCTCAGAAGAAGGCGGCAAGAATATTCGTCTTCTTGTATACAACCATATAACCATATGGAATGGTAATATAGGAAGACAAAGTTCTGCACTTCCCTACTTTACTTCCCTAAATTTGTTTCATGTTACAGCTTGACTCCTTTAGGAGGATTCAGCTAAGGGTTACCTAACATAGGCTGTCAGGGAGCCAAAAGACAGACACCTGTGATCTCTGTAGCCAGAGAAGCTATACGAGTGTCTTTTCTAAAAAATTTAGCAGAAATGTGGTGCAGGCTAACTGAAAAATGACAAACCAACTTATACTTTCTGTAATACTAGTGCTTTTTCAGTACTACTCAATATGTCTTCATTGGTACTTCTGACTTTGAGAATTTGAAATCTTTTGATCTACTGCATTTCTTTCCCTCCAGGTCTTCTCTGGAATGCTTTTTCCCAGCTGCTGACCCAGCATTTCTGGGTTTTAAGTTCTTAGCCCAAATTTACATGATTAGTCCTAAGTAGCCCACTTGGGCTTTGCAGAAGGATCTCAGTTGAGCTTGCAAAAAGGTTTGCTATAAAAGCAACCTTAATCCAGGCTTTTGATTTTAAGTTTTAAATGTGGCTGTCCATCAGTGCTTTCATGTAGGTGGGTATGGGATATGCAGCATATTACACATTCTCCTGATTGGTCTTCAGCAGCATTGAAGAGCCATGTTTCAATGTAAAAAAAGCCCAGCTTCAAGTTTTCTTGAAGCTGTGACTAGAAAACAGGAGGTTATTTCCCTTTCATCCCCAACTGAATAAACTTGATGAAATTATTCCAGAGAAGGCAAGAGCTTGCAGAACTGGCTTATTTGCTTTTACTGTTTGAGAGCCTTGACAGAAGTTGGTAATAGCAGGACTTGAGTTCCAGCAGGTAACCAATAAGGACCTACTGTTACCTGAGAGAGGGGAGGAAGTGGTGAAAAAAAACCCCAAACTAAACTATATTTAGCTAAACCTTGGATATAATTACATCTGTGGTAGAAAAGAAACTTCTGTTCCTCAGCTCTCTAAGGCACTATTCAAACAAAATGTGGATCTTGGCTATTATAGCAAGTCAGAAAAACAACTGTTTCTTCTAGAACTGTTGATACCTATATTGTTAAATTTCAGGCAAGTAAACAGTGACCCAAATATGCCAGTCAGCCCTAAATACTAAAAAAATAAAAGAAACATAACAGCAATGTAAGAAAATAACATTTTGAATTCTAGAATAGCTTCACTGTGGAAAGATGATTGACGTAATACTTTGTGGTTTGTTTTTCAGAGGAAGTGCTGGTAGTAATACTGTTCCTCTAGTACTGTGTTCATTTATAGTCAGTTGAATTATAAGGGAAGTTGATTTTGAAAGTTTTTCAGTTGCAAGACACCACTACTGTGTGTGCAAACTTAACTCCTCATGTTTCTAATCTGAAGTAATTTAAATATTTTGTGTTGAATGAATTGAATATATTAAATGAAGTTTTATCTATGCTTGCTGGGTATTACATTTCAGATATGTTTCAGATTTTTTTCAGCTGTTTAGTGGACACATTTTCAGAAATGTCTAAGAATGCTCCTAATACTTAGAATCAGTATCCTTTGTATCACAAGGTGATTATTTTTAAGAATGGATCAGTCTTGTTAATTAATTTAATTTATTAAGGTCATGTATTATAAAGTAAGTATTATTCCAAATACTAATTTGTAAAATCCTTTTCTTTCAATCAGTTTTCTAGCTATTTTAAAACCCCAAAACCTTATTTTAAACTCTAATTAGAAAATAGAAGAGGCCATTTAGTACTTAAATTTGGAAACTGATGATATTCAGGATAGCTCGATCAGAAATATGAAATAGACATATTTTTCTAAAGTTAGTATGACTACTGGTGTACTTTTTGACTGATGGGAGAAGGAGTTAAAATATCATTTAGTTTTGCTCAGATCTTCAGAATTAAGGATTTACTTGTTCTTACTTTTATTCTTTAAAGCAGCCAGCCACTCTAAGTGCCTAATGTAATATATCTGTATTTTCCACTATGTGCATGTGTTGGGACTTGCAGGCAGTCTTAAAATAGAATTCTGAAGTTGGATATTTGCTAAAGAAAGTAATATTGCTGTAATTTGTCTGATTACAGGTATCTATAGAGAGCTTTGTCTGGAATCTGTGAAGAACAAATACGAATGTGAAATTCAAGCCTCTCGACAACACTGTGAGGTTGTGCCAGATGTTTCACATTGATAGCTAATCTCATCTAACTTTACTGTCTGTCATGCTTTTCAGGTTCAGTGCATGTTTTTATTATTTTAGTTATTTGCTATTTGAGTGCAATTGCCATGTAACATTTAAGCCCATGGAAGAGTTTATTCAAAGCATCTGAAAATTAGAATCGTAGAATATGTTGAGTTAGAAGGGACCCATCAAGATCATCTACTCCTGGCCCTGTGCTGGACATGCAAGAATCAAACCATGTGTCTAAGAGTGTTGTCCAAACACTTCTTGAACTCAGACAAGCTGGGACCACTTTTCTGGGGAGCCTGTTCTAGTGCTCAGCTGCCCTCTGGGTGAAGAACCTTTTCCTGATATCCAACTTAAACCTCCCCTGACTCAGCTTCATGCCTTTTGCTCAAATCCTGTCCCTGATCATGAGAGTAAAGAGATTGGTAACTGCCCTTCTGCTTCCCCTTGTGAGGATATTGGAGACCAAAATGAGGTCTCCCCTCAGTCTCCTCCAGGCTGAACAGACCAAGTGACCTCAGCCGCTCCTCATACAGCTTCCTCTCCAGAGCCTTCACCATCCTTGTGACCCTCCTCTGGTCACTCTCTAGTAGCTTAATATCTGTCCTATATTGTGGCACCCAAAGCTTCACACAGAACTCAAGGTGAGGCTGCCCCAGTGCAGAGCAGACCAGGACAATCCCCTCCCTTGCCCACCTGGCAATGCTGTGCCTGATGCCCCCCAGGACACGCTTGGCCCTCCTGGCTGCCAGGGCACTGCTGGCTCATGTTCAACTTGCCATCGACCAGGACCCCCAGGTCCCTTTCCATGGCACTGCTCTCCAGCATCTCATTCCCCATTCTGTCTGTACATCCAAGATTACCCTGTTTCAGATGCAGGATCCAGCAGTTGTCCTTTTTGAACTTCATTTTTGGCAATTGCCCAGCCTTCTGATTTGTCAAAATCTCTCTGCAGGGCCTCTCTGCCTTTGAGGGAGTTGACAGTTCCTCCCAA
Organism: Corvus kubaryi; assembly: GCF_017639235.1. Taxonomy (NCBI): domain Eukaryota; kingdom Metazoa; phylum Chordata; class Aves; order Passeriformes; family Corvidae; genus Corvus; species Corvus kubaryi. Next base: position 11,973,129 of record NW_024582054.1, read on the forward strand.
TTTAGTGTTGTTGGCAAGCTTGCTTAGTCCCCTTTGAGTCCCGTGTCTGAGTCGTTAATGAAGTTGTTGGAGAGATTTTTATTAGTTTGGCTTTGCATATATATATATATAGCTAAGTCTTCTTATTTTTCATTATCAAATTCTTATTAATAGATTCCCACATGATTTTTAACCTTTGTTTTAAAAAGATTACCAAGAAATTAAATAAATGTGACATAATTTTAGCAAGAAACACCTTACATTTTAATAACAAAACCAAAGGATTCTTTTTGAGATGCATTAGACAGCTAGTGATAGAGTTGTCATTTCAAAAGCAGTTACAATAAAAATAATATTCCTCTCCTTGAACATAAATATTCCTGTTCACATATCTAAATGCTGGATACTGTAGTACAAACACTCAAGTACATGTATGTCCAATGCTGTACATAGCTGCTTAGATCCTGAGTTTTTCATCATAGTACTCCTCAGCCCCCTTACAGTTGCTTAAAGGTGTTTTCTTCTGAGTGGTTCACCATATTCCTGAATTCCTGGTTCCTACTATACCAATAAAGCAAGAATATGCATGTGTACTTCTGAAAAGCTTTCCATTTTCTTGATGCCTTGGGAAAGAATTAGGTATTATGAAGGATGACTCATTATTGGCTGTCTTTGTTCCTGTGGATACTCCTGAGGCTTGACAGAATCCTGTAAGACTTGCAGGGTCTCTTATCCATGATTGAATGATTTGCTTTGGCTATGTATTATTCCTCTTTAAGGTGGTCTTTGTCCCTTGTTTTGCTGTTATGTGAAACATTCGGAATTCAGATATTCACCATCCAATAAAAGGCTCTTGGGGGGAAAAGCTCTATTAAGTCAGAAATGCTGCTTGTAGAATCACTGTTGCACTGGAGTATAACCATTCAGCAAGAATGCCTCTGATGCCTGTAACAGCTTTTCACACCTTATTGGTTACCAGCTACCTGAAGCAGAACACGTCTAAACACAAATGCTATTTAATTTTAAAATGGAATTTTAAAATGATCTCAGAAGAGGTAACACTCATTTGGCGCTTCAGATACACATAAAGAGGCATCTGCCTTTTAAATTCACCTGGGAAATGTTTTTTATAATGAGGGGTTGAAAAATATGTGAAAGGAGGTTTTTAGAATTTGCATATTTTGTAACTTGAAGAGAATGGTAAGCACGACAGACATTTAGTGGAATAGGATTCTTTGTCCATTCCTCAGCTGATTTGCTTCATTCCAGAAAACTAGCTTGAACACTGGTAAAAGTAAGTTTCTGTTACTGTGCTCTGCTGTGGGCAAGAGCAGTTGAGGTGCAGACATCTGCTCATTTGGCTGTAGGGAACTGCAGCTTCTGACAGAGACACAGTAGCAGATATCTGGATGCAGTGGCTTGAGCTGCTTATGCTGTTTTTTCAGTAAGTCCAAGCTCTCTGTTTTCCAGAGTTGTTGAAGACATTGCTCACTGAAAGTGAATGTTAAAATCTAACAATTGGCTGTATTTTCTACTCATATTTTTGGAAATGTGCAAGCTTATGAAAGAGCAGTAAAGGTATTTCCTTGAGGCTTGAAACTCAGCTTAAGTCCAAGTTACTCTTTTAGAGAATTCAGTGGGTTTTGATGCTGCCTTTAAAAGAGTAACTGTTCTGTATAGATACTGTGTAATTTAGTATAGGAGGTAGCTTTATAAAAAGCTTTCCATGAAAACATTAGCTTTTGTAATTTGTAATGGAAGGTGGCATAGATGTCACTACTTTACAGTTACCCGTTGTGAATAAATCTTTTCTATACAGAAGAAAAATACTGTGTTTGTGTCAAAATGCAAACAGTTTTTCTGGAGAGCTAGCTGCATGCTCTTAATTATTCTTGGTACCAATAGTTGATAAATATGTAATTATATTTTCTCTTGTGCTAAGTGAGTGTGCTGTCTTTAAGGAGCTAGGATCTCATGCTAAGGAAGTGGATACAGGGAGATGTGATATGCTTGGTGGCTTCTGGAAAATCTATTCTTACGTTTCTTCCACTGATGCCTTAAATTGTCAATATTTAGATTATTGAACTTAGTAATGTAAAGATCTGCAATCTTGCTTTTTTAGAGTGAGAAGCTTCTCTTGTATGATACTGTGCAAAGTGAACTGGAAGAGAAGATTAGAAGACTTGAAGAAGACAGACATAGCATTGACATTACCTCAGGTGGATGGAAATTCAGTTTGTTTTTTTAAAATTTGTTTGCTTTTAATCTTCTGCTGGCTACTGATTAGTTGACTGTACACATAGTATGTCTGGTGAGTTTTAGGTGATCTGTTAGAATGCTATTCAGCTGTAGACTTCAGGCAGAGGGTTGAATTTAAACTTAAATCAAACTTTGCTTTAATAATTGTCAGCATCCCTTGTGTGTTTTGAGAGTATTAATCTATGCCTACATAATCATGTAACACCTTTATTCTGTTCAGAAGCAGCATCTCACCAGAATATGTTATTTTTCATTTTTGGACAATGTTTTCTGCTATAAAAAGAGCTAAACATGTAAATGTTTCTGATTCATAGCATGTTCTTATTATATCTTTTCAGAATTATGGAATGATGAGCTCCAGTCCAGGAAGAAAAGGAAGGATCCATTTAGCCCAGATAAGAAGAAACCTGTTGTTGTATCAGATATCCTTTTACTGAAATCGTTGTTCTCTCTGGTAGTGTTTGCAGTTTTCTAGCTAATTTTATTACATGTGTGATTAATATCAAGTTGAAGTGATAATGAATTATCAAAACTGATTTTTGCATGGCAGACATTATTCTAATTCAGACTAGAGAAACCATGTTGGCACATCCCATTATGAAAATTGAAATTAAGATTCTCTTACCTAGCTACTAGTTTTATGTAGAAAATGTTTCTAAAAGTTGATTTTTCTAACTCTTAAAGAAAAACAGAGTTACAAGACAAAAGCAGAATTAAGTTAGGCCGCTTGAGCTTCACCAACTGACCATATAAATAGCATCGGATTCTGTGAATTATGAGCTACCTTGCTATTTTGGAGTATATTCCAAACCAAAAATACTAATATAGTGTTAAGTATAAAATCTCAGCAATTTCACGCAGTTTATAAAGCTGAAAATCCTTTCAGTCGTGAAGTAAGTGAATTTGTTCTTTTTGATTGTCGTTTAGAAATAGTTATGAACTTGTCAGATCTGTGTAAAGAAAATACCTAGACATTTTACATGTCTTTTGATTTGTAATTTTTTGCTATTTAGAGAAAAACAGATTTGAAAGAGGTTTAAGATTTTTAAAATTTCAAATGGAATTTTAAGTTTAGGCTTGGTGTCCATTTTAGGAGATTTTTTTTTTTTTAAACATCCATAGCACCTTTTTCTAAACTTGTTTTTCAGAGATGAAATGGGGAGAAACAAAGTAAAAAGTGAAGACTGTTGTAGTGGAATAGCTGTACTATATGGAATTTTGATTTGAAGTTCATGTATTGTTCTAATACGCATTTTTTACTTTGCAGTTGATAGTTTAAGGAAGGGGGCTTTGCCTTTCTACTTCCTGTGTTTTGGATATTTGATATTCAGATATATGGTGCTGACCATACTTTTTTTTCTAAGATATATGATGCAGGGTACTGTAAAAATAATTATTTCATTTAAGCTGATACTAGTGTAGGTGCTGTTTTGCAGTGGTACGTTGAAATTGCAATGAATTTTAATTGTAATTTGAATTATTGTGAATAGAATAATTTTTGAACTGTTAGGAATGGAATGATTATATCTCAGTTGTTCATCTTATCCCTTTGTTGAACTCCTGTAGTCTGAATATCTACATGCTATTATTACCTCTTTTAATAATTCTTAAAGTGCATTTCTAGGTTGCATAATTCAAAGATGGATGTGTTTGCACGGAGCTTTTACTTCATGTGGGTACTCTTTGTGTGAAAGACAGGCAGAAGAGAGCTATTAATATCTTTCTACAGTTGGAATATTTTTATTATTTCTGTTTAAAAGAGTTTTCCCTAACATTTCCACGCCCGTATATAGTTTATATGTTACAAGACCTTGATATACTTGAAGACTGGACAACAATAAGGAAGGTAAGATGAAAGGATGAATGCCAGTGACTGTGGATTTAGTTGGGTTCATATCTAGTCCTTTTGTTACTTAAAAATATGTAACTGGATTTCTTACATGGTCAAAATACTAAGTAGATTTTTATTTCTTCAGTAGTCAGTTAGTCCTTTCAATTTAATCTGTGTTATTGCTACTTCTTCTGCTTCTACCTAAATCATACAGAGGAATCCATTAAAGGTGTGCAAGAGGATATCTCTAAAAAGGGGAGTCCATAATTTTCCATGAAAAAGCGAGCCTAAAGCCTGTGTTAAGTGGATCTGCTTTCTCATAGTCTAGCCTAATTGGATAGAAACTGTTATAGGATAGTCTGGTAGGATTTTGCTTTATATGAAAATTCTAAAAAATGTATCTCATATGGCGTGTTTTCATATAGTAAGTTTTCTATTTTAAGAAGATTTCTGTCCTTGGACCTCTTCTTACATATTTTTACATAAAATGGGAAGCTGTGTTTTTCTCAGATTGTAATAGAATCATGGTTTATAGGAAAAGAAATTTGTTTGATCAATTGATATATTTGAAAAAATACATCCATCTTTTAATTGCGTAATGCCTTTTTTAGATCTTTGTAAGACTGTTGAAGGATCTTGCTGTAGTGAAATGCTATCCTTGCCTGGCACCTGCAGTCAGAAAGCTTCCCCTAGTATCCTAGTGCATCCCAGCTTATGGAATAGCAAACTACTTAGGTGAATTCAAAAACTTGGTGAGGAATTGGCTCTGAGTCAGTTTCTATCCTGTTTTTTACCTTGTACCTATTTCCTAAACAAGAAGTAAAATGTGACCTTTACGTGAGAACTTCTCTGACTTTTCTCTTTCTGTTGCTTCAGAGGAACAGACATAAAATATCTTTCCCTTGAGTTCTTTTCCGTAGTTTTACATAGTTTTAAACAAGAGCAACATACCCAGGACCTACTAGGGATTTTGCCTTTTTTGGAAATAATTTAAAAAAACCCCAAAAAGCAAACAAAGAAGTGAACCCCCAAAAACTCCTGAGTGCTTTTTTATTTTTTCAAGTCTATGTGTGATCTGGAGCTTGCATGAAGTAAGTTGTGAGCTTATAACATATAAATTAAAAGACTAGATTGTTCATGCAGCATTTTGTTTTTCAGAATGAGTTAATGTAATTTTGTGTTTTCTTGACAGAATTACGTAAGAGCAATTTTGAGGATTTAATTTAGAAAAACTTCAGAGTTACTTGAAATCAAAACTTATTAAAGAAGGTGATTTTTTTTCACCCTCAAAATGCTTTTTTGTTTAGCTACCGAGTCACCATTGAACACATTTTTATTTTAGAATTCTCATTGTGTTTTTTGCATGTAAATGCAAGTGTATACTTGCATATAAGAGTAAATACCACTGCACGTTACTTCACAACTAAAGCTGGCAGTTAAGAAAAAATGACTATGCTTGCTGACTAGCTTTAATTTTCTTTTGTGTTCCAAGGCAATGGCTACGCTGGGGCCGCACAGGGTAAAGCCAGAACGTAAGTAAATATAGTCTGGTTTCATAAGACAGAACTTGCCATGTGGAATGATGCGAACTGCATCCAGGCAGATTGCATTTATTATAGTACTGGTATAGTGATGGAGGATGAGGTGAAGTAGCTGGAAGATGTGGCTGTTGTCTTTCCGCTCTCTCAGGTGCTGATACCTGTAGCTTGATTGCTGTTGTTTCTGTTGACACAAATTCTAGAAATTTAGCATCAAAAACTCAGGCTTCCAACAGTGGTTTACAGCAATTCCTATGAGCAAACTGTGCCAGTGTTTGCACAAGGTTAAGCAGAAAACTGAGAGCATCTGGACCTTAGAGGTGCATTTCAAAAGATGCTCAAATTGACTTCAAGCTACAACCCTGAAAAAGCAGAGCTATGGGAAAGGAGGGGTATTCATATTTGGCACTGAAGTGAGAAGCATGTTCGTGCTAAGTAAAATCACATATTTGGAGGTGAGTAAGGAGGAAAAGGGACAGTAGGCAAGTAGGTGATAGTTTCTATTAGAAAATTAAAATATAACTTTTAATTATCTGGCTGGAAATAAAAAGGTATATTGCTTCCAGTTTCCATGCAATTATTAGGAGGCGAACTGTTGGAAAAAATGTGTATTCTGTGTAAATAACGTGATGAAAGTGTATTTAACCACCTAACTGATTTCTGTGAAGTCAATATTAAATCACTTTTATTACTTAATTTAGCACCTGTCAAATTAGAAAAGCATCTACATAGTGCTAGATCTGAAGAAGGAAGACTCTATTATGACGGCGAGTGGTATGGACGAGGGCAGACGATATGCATTGATAAGAAAGATGAATGTCCTACAAGGTAAAGATTATTTAGTTTATGCAGCTCTGTCCATTTATGTTAAGCAATAACTAGGATGATGGCATTGAAGAGTAAGGCCTATGTGGAAATACTGCCACCTCAGTAACATTTACTAGTTCACCTTAATTATGGAAATTCATACTTAATTATGGAAAAACACTTTATACTGTTTAAGATAAGCGTTGTTTTCTGTTGATTAGTGGTCTGAAAGAAAAGAATTGGACCTTTTTAATGGTATTTCTTTCTCTTAAGAAAGGTTCTACCTGGGAACAGTCTAAATATTAGAGTGCAAATTCAGTTGAACGTTTAAATGTATTTTCTCTATATGGATAATATTTGTAAATTCTAAGAGTCTGAGTGTATTTAAAATTAAATGTGTATCTTACCTTTTACTGAATGGGGCAAATAAGTCTAAGCCCAGTGTTGATTAAATAGGCATGTGTACTCAGGAAACTTGACTTTAATTTCATATATCAGTAGTTTACTGTAGAACTGGCTGTTTCTCTTTTTCTTTGTGTGTTGTGAAGAGGAACAAATTTTGGTGATTTTGGTATTTGTTCAGTGCTGAAACAGGAAGGTACTTTAGTAAACTATAGATTGTGTCTGAAATTTAAAAAACTTGGAATTAATTTAGCAGAACATAGCAGTTATACTGGGCCAAGTAAAGATCTTAGTATCTGACAAAAGCCAAAAGCTGATGCTTAACAGGGCAAGCGTGCAGTGGAGCTTTCCTGGGCTTTCAAGATTCCAGCAACTTCTAAGACTAGAGGGAATTGTCATGCTCAGTAAGCAATAGATCTTTATTCTATGAACTGTTTTAATCTTTGGTTTTGTCCTTTCTGTTTTCCCCATCAATCTACTTTAAATGATATTTTTTCTGTGGGGTGTGGGGAAGGGGTTTTGTTCACTGTTTGTGTTAAAGGTTACCACAAGAAGCATAAAAACAGGGCTCATTTAACAGTGAGTTGGTAAATCAGTTTTCAATTTATTTCTTATGGGCTTGGTATAATGAGTAAGAGTTGAATCCATTTTGTGCTTTAAATTGTGGCTTCAGGTTGTTCAACTGTTTTTCAAGTACTTCATATTCGATGTAATTTCAAGGCTTTTCTTGTTTTTTTACTATGGGTGGTTTATTGTTGTGTTTTCTCTATGTGACTGTTGTTCTTTTAAACAATTAAAATATTTGTACATGTTAGGGTTTTCTTGTAAGAGAATAAAATAGATAGCTACCTTCACTAAAGACACTTGCAGTTGCCAAGGGATTCTGTTAAAACTATCCTTAGAGTGAAGCCAGTATCTTTGGGGCCTAGCATTTAGAACTAATGTGTATTTTCATTTACTGTGTGGAAATACAGCTGCAGTTTTGAGGTTATTTTTAGCTTATAAGCTTTCTAAATTCTTCTTGTTTTTCTTTCCCTGACCCTTCTTCCCTCATTTTCTGTAGTGCCATAATTACAACAATTAACCATGATGAAGTTTGGTTTAAAAGACCGGATGGAAGCAAGTCTAAGCTGTATATTTCTCAGCTACAGAAAGGAAAATATTCAATAAAGCATAACCACAACTGACCATTGCTCACCGGATATGAAACAAGTGGTGTTGCCATGCATGATGTGCCATGGGGTGAAAATTGTGTTTAATAGTGTTTTGTATTCCTTATATATATACAGCAGTATCTAATGTGTATCGGTCGTGCTGTATGTAAACTTCGTATGGACGGCCTTCAGAAACCTGAGGAGAGTAAATCCTGTTAACAGACATTTTGCCTCTAAATTGGGTCCAGTGCCTAAGATATGAAGTATGCTCTTCAAGTATAATGCTTCAAAACTTACCATATTTGTAAAATGGAAAAAAAAAAATTCTTCTTTTTCCATTGCTGACCAGTTGGTGTGAAAAAAATGATAACCATAATTACCAGCAACTCACTTTATTTTCAGTGACTGTGTCATGCTTCTCTTGTGGATGTAAATTTAGCCTGCTCAGCTGTTGCTTTTGAATAGATTGTAACATGCATAAGCATTCTTTTATCCAAAGTGTACTGATTTATTAAAATTATTGTCCTCAACAGCTCTGCTAGTACTGACTGTGTTATATTTTGTAAGGTTTAATGTATTGCTTATAATGAGACAAAGCCAATATTTTGAACTATATTTTTTGAAGAGCACTCTTCTAGTGTAGGACCCTATTCTATAGCAGACAAATCATTGGTGATGTTTTTTCTTGATTGCCAGCAAAATTTATGCATAAGGTAGACAGTGTTGCTCCAACCTGTGTTACATGTAGCCCTCAAAGAACGACTGCGGGGATGGTTACATAAATGCTGTTGCATGGCCTGCATGTTTGGTCCACAGTTGTATGAAATATGATGAATTTTTGTTAGAAAAGGAAAATATTTCCCCAGAAATCATATATCTGGGAGAATTCACACTGAGTTTTTCACCAAACATTATTTTCAAAATTTCTGTACCCCATTTCATCTTATTGTACACCGGAAGTATTTCATACAGCTTAGGAAGCTGAATGTCTTTTAAAGTCTTGCTCTTTTAGCCACAGAGGAAAGTCCTAAATCCTTGATGTTACTGTGATGTGCTTCAAGCATCTAGAATGGTAGATGGGATTGTTGAAGAATTGTTAATGCATTGGTTACGTGCACTTTAATCTCCACTTATGATGATTCTTCTTGGAGAAAAAAAAGCATCAATTTGCTTTAAATGATCACAGCAAATAAATACTTTTATTGTAACATATAAATTAATCGTCTCTTCTAGTGCAGGGTGGTAAGTACTTTCCAAATGCCAAATCAGTTTCTGCTGAGTGATGCTTTTCTACAATTGTATGACGTTATAAATCAAATGTACATAAAGTATCGATTGACATGTTGGCTTTTAACAATATGAACTGTATGTATACAGTTGTTTGATAAACATTTTGTAATTAAATATTTGCATTTTTTTTAACTTAGTGTATAAATAAATGATCTGTGGTAGTGAACATCTTTTATGTTGTTTCGCTTTTTGATTTTCTAGTCTTGTTGGAATTGTTGATCTACCAAATGGCACAGGGAAATATTTTTAAATAATCAGAAGGCCTAAAGCTTTTTAAAAACTTTGGACCTTCACTTTTTTCTTTTGATTTTTGAGAGTTTGTTTGTATAGATTCTGTTTGTTTTTACAAACTTTTACAAAATACTTTATGGAAGCTTTATTCTGTGACATTTATAAATTGAACATAAGCACTGTTAAGAATTTCATATCTGTTGACATGCTTGAAATCATTTGTATTTAGGCCATGCTGGGCACTCTAAACTGTTTTTGTGATTTACCCCTTTCCTTTTTCCTCTTCTGTATTTTGCATCTCTCTAGCTGCGGTTGATTATTCCTACAGCTTTTGCTGATCTGATCTTGTACGAAGCAGAACTTTGCTTTGTACGGCCCTGCAGTTTGGACTGACACTCAGTGAGTGTGGTTTCTTAATTCAGAATAAACATAATTCATATCAACATGAGAGGTAATAATCATAGCAGTATGGATTAGTGATCAGGCAACTGGGACCTACCTGTTCCATTACTAGAAGTACAGGAAACTGAGCTTTAGCTTTCCTTTTTGACATGTAACCATTTCTGCATATGTGATGGGAAAGCTGTAAGGTTGGTCTTTCTTTATAACTGGTTAGTTGTTTCATGATTAGGTGAATATTTGGTACATGCTTTGTATCTTTTTAATATTTGAATAGTTAATGTTTTGCTTGATCCAACATGAAATGTAAGGGGTGTCTTCCACAGATTTTAGTCCTTTGAAGTACAGACATTGTTAGCCTCTTGTCATCTGTTTCATCTTTTATGCCACTACTTTTCAAGCCTTGGTAGCATTGCTTTAACCTACAAATTGGATTTAGATCTGTAAAGTGCTGAAAGGAATTCTGTGATACATAGTGCGTGAAAAGGGAAATGAAGAACAAGAGGCACTTAGTGACAAAAGTAACTTTCTATACATGTGTAGAAAAGGCTTCTCTATCAATAGTTATGTTTCAGAGGAGATGCGCTTTGGTTTTTGGTAAACACAGCAAACTGATCTGCTCATCTTTCCCACAATGAAGTATCTGGTATATTTAGTTGGAATGCAATTGATCTAACCTGACAATACTTACTGTGTAAGTATAATGTGGAATTTAGCTTAGGTATTTCATAATAAGCAGGTCTTAAACTTCCCAAATGCATTTGAATTTTGGCACTTTGTTGCAGTGTGTTTGTTTTTAAACTATAAAAATTGACTATTTATAGTCCAGGAACATCTTGCTCTATATTTGTAAGCCAAGGCCTGCGTAAGTAGTTCGCCACCCCCATCAAGTGGTAAGAGATGATTAAGTACTGAAATTTTCATTCATTTTGAAAACCTGTGCTGTCTTCCAACAATAGGTTCAGTTTGTTTTGTGCGAGGTTTTGTTTGGTTTTGTTCTTTTTTTTTTTTTCTTATAAGTAGAAAGAAAAAAACAGGCTTAGACTTCTAGCAAAAGAGAGATGTGCTAATACAGCTTCCCGTCTCCTGGAGAAATTCTTCAAATATTACTGTGGGAAAGAACAGCCTTCTTTCCCCTCCTTTTTTAGAGGACAAGGGAGAGGTAAGGAGAAAGAAACTATGTGTTCAATAGACTTTGCATTTAAATAGCTGAAATCTTCAGTGCTTTAATCTGTATGAGGCTTTGAGCAACCTGGTCTAGTGGAAGGTATCCTTGCCCATGTCAGAGGGGATGGAACTTAGATGATCTTTAAGGTCCTTTTTAACCCAAACCTTTCTATCAATCTATGATAACAGATTGACAGATGACAGCCCTGTCCAAACAGCCTTTACATGTGGCAAAGGAAGCTCTATTCTGAGGGCATGTGATCGTTCCTAAGAAAGCTCTTTACTATGCTATTCTCAGGCAGAGGCACAGTTACTGCTGCAATTCAGACCAGGTAGCCAGTATATTACCTCTGGAATGGAATTTGCAGTCTATAATTGAATCAAAGGCACAGCATGTATTCAGTAAACCTGATATTTCCTGCCAGCCTAAATGTACTTGCATGGCATTATGTATGCTTTTGTTTCTCTGTATGGAAAATGGTCGTGATGGATCAGATGTGTCTCTCACCATTTAAGACTCATTGCTGTTTTTTTCTGGAACTACCAGCCTGGAAAGCTGAAAATTGATGTTTTGAGTTGACTCCTGTTTCAGTGTGCTGGCAGTCCTGCAGACCTCACTTCTAGAAATTTAGCTTTACCGGATGTGGCATGAAGGGTTTGAAGGCTGGAAATAATGACAGATTCACTAGCAGACAGAGGACCCGAGGTTAAGTGTGGTGCTGAATGCAATGTTAAAAGGAAGAAATTCCTACTGCAGTATAAAGATTGGTTGGGTAAATAGAATAAATGAAGGCATGAAGTGTGCTTTAAGCACTAACATTTTAAAAAAATTGGTAAGATGAGTAATTTAGCCCTAGTTACCCTAGGCACTGAGACAACATCAGTTTCTGACAGGAGAAAATACTGTATGATTTTGTAAGTTAGGATTGTTTCAGGTGGTAATGGGCTCAAAAACAGGCCTTGTAGGTAAACTTTGTTTGATATTTGTAAGATTTACAAGTGTCAATGTTGCTCTTTCAGTTTGATTTTCTGTATGAAAGAATATAAATGTATAGGACTGAGGCCATTTCGTAAGGCAGTAATCTCCAAATTTTCCTGGAACAGGTATTTTAACCACAGACATGATATTTTTGTAAGACTTGACTTGCTAGATTTTTAAAAAAATCTGGCTTAAATTTTAGAACATAGTAATTCCTTTGAAAAATAGAAGAATACAGAAAGCACACTGTTCAAGAGGTGGTTAGCAGCAGTAGAATGTGTGTCCTTTATTACAGTGTCAATTCAGAAGGAAGATCTTCAGACATTACCACGATCTGCATAAATAGAAGCAAGCTGGAATAGAACAACAGAAATTAAAATAATCTGTATTATTTAATTAAACAGGGCAAGATTAGTGCATTCTCCTTTTCCTATACGTAAAATAAATCTGAATCAATTGGCCAGAGTTCGAGCATGAAATTTGCTTTCCCTTCGTCCCCATGCTCCGGTGCTCTGGAGATCCGTGACAGTGAAAACCTACCTGCAGGTGGCAGTAAACTTACGCTGAAGTTACTTAATGGTAGTTTAGAATTTTCTGTCTAGATCCTGTTAGATTTTTTCCACCGTTTCTCTTAGTTATGGCACAACTACAACTGGTTTTAATCCTAATGCATACTAATTAAGGTATATTTGGAAAGAACAGTACTAGGAGTTCTAAAGGAGGATTATCTTTTGCTACTACACTCTGAAAGGAAATTGCTATGTAAAGGCTTAGGAAGGAACAGAAATGGATTAGATTCTGTCTAGTTGCCATAGAAACAAAATATGTAATTAAACAAAATGAAATATATTACATCTCTTACACTGATGAAAGTGCTTAGGAAAGGTGGGACAATGGAATGTGTGTTTTAACCTGCAACACCAAACCCAGGAATAAACAGAGGGTTCAGGTTTATTTTTCTAATGCAATTTTCACTTACTGTACTTTTTGTGTTTGGTTAACTAAAACCAAAAATGTTTTGCTTTCTAGGGTGAGTCTATAAAAAGGAATGTCAATAATAATCAACAATAAGTAATGCAGTGAAAATTTACATCAATACTGTGTCAGATTAATAACATTAATTTTATGTGATACTAATAATACAATTAAATGAATCTTAAGCACATGCCTTTTTTGGGAAAAAAAAAGCCAAACAGTATGAACAGTTTAATTACACTTTAAAATAATTTTTAACAGATCACTTCAATGCTTCTTATTCTATAAGATTATCTGAACAGTTTCATGCCCTTGCTCTATAGCTAATAGAGACAATTTCTTAACAAAAAATGTGTGTCAAAAGAACTTCCTTTTAGTCAGGTAGTAGGTGCTGCGGATTTAGGATGTTTCAGAGCCGCAGTTACTGCCAGGTGCCAGGAGAGGGCACTTAGAGGTTTCTCTTGAAACGCTATTTTACTTAAAAAAGTTTAACTCGAGTTCTCAGACTTCTCTTTTTCATTCTTCTACCGTAAAATTTCACTGCTTAAAGTTCAGAAATGTAGCAGTGACTGTTACTTCTCTTTGTTAGCTTAACTCCTAAGGTGACTACATTCTGCTGTTTATAAATCGAGGAGGCTTATTGCCGTGGTAAGGTCTCTTATTTAGCACATCTCAGTGTGTGGCCCTGGGAGGTGGATGGAAGGAAATTGGTTAGCTTTGTATTTCACACTACCAACGCCATCCTTCCAAAAGAAAAAAAATAGAGAATTATGGTATATAATTCTTACCTTTATTGGTCAGAGTGAAGGAAAAGAAGGAAAAGAAAATCCTGCACTCAGTTCAATGTATGACTTCAAGTTCACGTGATTATGCCATAACCTGGCTAAAATATCAGAATCTACATTATACAGACAATGTTGACCTTGGAAGTACTTTATGTGGCACATCTGCATTTGCTTGCTAGGCTTCTTTGTGGAATGAATAATTTCTTACAATCCTGCTGAAGACGTGGCAGCCTTGATTTAGCACACCTATTTCCAGGGCTCTGCACCTCAGGGTGGAAACAAACAGGAGGAAACATTGAACAGACACAGAGAGCCAGCTCTGCTGCAGAGGCAAAGTGTGTCCAACATCCCTCCTCACTCAAAACCAAAAGGAAAATAGAGAAAAAGGAGAAAAAGACTGAATTTTTAGCATTTTCTGGGGTAGGAATTTATTTGAGATCTGCCTGACTTTTATTCCTCAAGCAGACTGTTCCTTCATCCTCAGGTGAGTGTGTTATGTTTGGCTATATTTACACTGATTTCTAAAGCATCTGAAACGTTAGTCCAGCTAACAAACCCTATCAGTGTAAGTATGTTTAAAAAAAAATCTCCCCAAGCCCTAGAAAAGTGCATTGACTTTCCTCCCCTTTTTTTGGAGGAGGGGGGAGCAAGGCTAGGGTTAGGTTGGGGGTGTTTAAGCACATTTAAATCCGCAATATTTTTGGATACCTGCCACTGCTAAGACTTCTGAAGGCACAGTTCTTCAGGTTTTCAACAGACAAAGTTGCTTGGAGTTTTTCATAACTACAAAGCCTACTGTAAGTGATAAACTGTTTAAGTGTAGAAATTTTGTATTATCTCACAGTAATGAAAAATTGTCACGATTTACCTCTTGCCTTATATTAACACCATGTTGTGCTCCAGCAGTGTGGTCAGGATCTGTAAAATACCAAATGCCTCACTTTCTGTGGCTAACACTACACTGATGTTCTTGTGCATACTAATGTTATTACAAATTACTTGACTCCGAAACCATCTACAACTTCCTAAAGTTGAATTGAGACATTTCAATGTTCTTTTGATCCCTGACTTTGTTTTAACCAACCAAATAATTTCTAACCTTGCTAATCTTATAAAATGAGAGGTAGGGAAGGGCACATGCCCCAGCCCCCAGGGGACCAAAGTTGAAGGTCCTTTTTCAAGCCTCTTTTCAGCCTCTTTTTCAAGCTTCAAGCAGTTGTGCAGCTCAATCTGTTCTCAGTGCAGCTGCTGCCGTGCTAAGTTGCCTGAATACTGGTGGTGCACTAGAAATTGGAAATTTAGGGGAGGCTCAATCCCCAAAACGTGTGGGGTTTGTTTGGTTTTTTGTTTGTTTGTTTATTTTCTGCCTAACCCCACGTGGCTTGTTTCTTTCCTCTGTTGCCAGGCTTTCTGAAGCTGGAGACAGCCAGCAGAAGGTGTTGGGTGCTGTCTAGTGGCAAAATTGCACTTTCACTTGTTGAAGTTGTTGCATATGTTATCATTAATGTTTACTAGAAGTGCTTCAGTATGTGGTTACCACCAGCATGTAGGGCTTTTGCATATTGAACAAGTCCCTGAGGTTTGGTGCTGATGACATTCCCTGCAGGTCTGGGATACACAGCCTCACCTCTTCAGTACCTGTCCAGAAATGGGTGTGTGTTTGAATCAGAGGTGTTGTAGTCACCTGCAGGCGATGACTCCATCTGTGTCCTTGCTCTTGCCTCAAAATTAGGTAAGGCGTTGCTACTCGGTTCCTAGGTACTATTGAGAGTTTGGCTCTTAACCTCTGCACTCAGCTGTCTCCACTTGTAAAATAGGACTTCCTTGTGGGGAAGCCATGAGGTTTAAGGTGTTTGACATTGATTTATCAGATTGTGTGGTTGTGGGGAATCCTAGAACTAACAAAACCAGACAGTTATATTGCGCAGAATGTATTTTGAGCCCAACATAATAAATAAGTTATTTTGCATTGAAAACTGTGAAGCAGAATCTAGTTTTAGTCACTCAAGGATTATTTTATTGGAATGATTATAGGATTGAAGAAAAGAATAACTTCAGCAAGGCAAAATCCGTGCATGGTATGTAAACAATAGCTGACTTTTTCAAATTTTTTACCATTTTAGCAGCAAGAATCAAATCACAAATCTGTTTTGTGAGTGTATAATTTCTGTCTCCAAAGCTCACTTGTGATGAACAGCCTAAAACTCACCACCTATGGAAAAAGTTTTGAGAACATGTGTTAAAATATATTATTAATTGCACAACAGTTACTAAATTCTCATCTTTTTCCAGGGTCTTTCATTCTCTAATTATGTGGTCTTGCTGCTTTTATCACTGGAGTATTCATTATATCTCTAAATAGAAACCAAAGGAAAGCTTTTTGGGATGAAATGCATTTTTGGTTTATTTTGTGGGTTTTTTTTGTTTGTTTGTTTGTTTTTTTTCCCCAGTTGTTCCAGTGTTTGCATTTTAAATAGTTTGAGATGCATATAAATATTCCTAATGATTAGGCAGTAGTCAGCCAACTCCAACTTGTCTACAAATGAGCATTTTTAATCAGGCTTCATCTGAATGGGGCTCTATCATAAAAATTTCACACACAAACTTGTTTCTCATTTTAAGTAATGCTCATTCTTTGTGGGTTTCTGGTTGGTTGGTTGGTTTGGTGGTGGTGGTGTTTGGTTTTTTCCCTTCCTGGGATATAAATAGCCCAGTATTGTTTGAAATTGTATAGAATAATCTTTTTTCCTTGCTATGTAGTATTGAGGGTGTGGGTTGCTTTATTACTCTACTTTATAATACAAGAAAGATTTTTGTTACAGAGGACTGACCATATCCCACTCATATTTTATTTTATGAAGAAGACTTTCACAGCAAAGGCTATCTCCTGATACCTAGTATCAGGCTAATGTCATTATCTCCAATTTTAACTTTGGAAATATACACAACCAGAATGTTACCAGTCATATTTGGTGATAATAATTTGGATAAATTTTCAGCATTACCAGCTTTTGGGATTTGGCATCCCTTCCTCAGAAGGAGCAATTCCAATGTGAGTGGGAAGCCGCTTCCCTGGCCTTAAGGTTACAACCCTCTAGCCAGGACTGGGCAGCAGAAGCACTCCTGATGCTTTAAAGGCAAGAAGTGGAAGATGTAGTTGGTGGAAGAGGAGCAAGAATGACATTAGCCTTAGCCCTCAGGTCCCCTCTAACTGCCTCCAAAGGGAACAACAACGTAGGCTGTTACCTCCTACCCACATGTTCTCACTCACTGTAGCAAAGTGCTTTCCCTGAATCCTCTTGCTGCCTTGTCTGATGTAATTAAAGCTGATAAAGAACATTTTAGAGAGAAAGGACTGATGGACCAACAGGAGGTGTTGAATCAGTTGAATCAGGCTCATTTGCTTGGAAAACTGCGCTAGGTATGTGTATTTATTATCTAAAATAGTGAGCAAGGAAACCGAAGTCAGAAATAGGGTTTTGTTCCTTTTGCATTTTTTTCGTAACTTTTATAATGATTTATGCGTTAAATATAAATTTAATCCTAAATACTCAAAGTATGCCTGCTATTTTATTGGTATCTTGTGGTCTGAAAGTTCCTACAGAATATATCAATTCTTTTCTAAACTGCTAGGAAGTAATCTAATTGCAAAAAGAGTATTATGGCAGTATTTTAGGGTTTTCTGTGCACATCAGCGTATTTAGAAATTTGGTTTTTATGGTTGGTGCAAAAAGTTTAAATGTGTATAATAGATAATTATTTTCTTTGAGTTTTTTTGAGTGCTGTGAAGAATTCTTTAATAAAGCAGAAAAGTAAACAGGCTTTGGTGATGCTTGACCAAGTGATGGGAGTTTGCCTGAGGAGCTGCAGGCCTGTGCTGCACCTCTTTAGCAGCTTACATACTGCATTTATAGCTTTGCTTTCAGAGCTGCATGTGCACCTTGGCCACAGGATAAATGTTGCCAGTGAACTGTGATGATGGAGTGTGCAGGCAACTCCCAGTCAGTACCAGTGATCACACCACCCCGGTGTCTGTGTCTTTACCTGAAAATGTGGCAACAAGTTCTCCTGTGGATGCTCTTTTTGTTTGACAGTACAAATGAATAGAAATGTTTGAAGGAAAGCCCATAAAAGCTTAAAAGTCCGAAATGGGGTAGAGATCAGTGCAGCATACAGAACACCGATTGGATCCCCGTCTGATGCTGTGCAGCTCAGGATTCCCAGTATCTGAAGAGATGTAAAATCCTTTATACTATCCCCAGCTTTTTTATGGTATTAGCTCTGCTGAGTGGTATTTTAAGTGATAAATCAGAGTGTCTGGGTGCCTATCTTATTGGGATCATAAGAAACCAGGACCTCTTGGCCCAGAGCAATGGCACGCTAATTTTGAGAGAGAAATGTAAACTCAAAGGATACCGGTCTGTGTTGCCAGTATGACTTGCAGAGGGTAGAGAGGAGTACTACTATAGTTGTTTTGAATGCCTAGTATTAAATTCCAACCATTTAGCTTTTATTTTTTTATGCTGTAGATAAGCCTATTGATGTTGTTTTAGCTCTGTACATATTAGGCACTGTCAAAATAGGAGGCCTATTCTCTCATACCTGAGAATACTGTGGATGAACTTTGCATTCCTGGAAGGTCTTGCTTACATGGAAGTAGAACTGCAGAGGTATAAAAATGGCTTTTGTAGATGTGTGAGTTCTGGAGGATTAGGCTTTTGGTGTTTAGGAAAGAGGGAGAGCTATCTGCCATCTGTCTGATTTTATATTTGGAACTTCTGTACTGCTGTGATACCAAAGCTACTCTTTGTGTTATTGATAATATCCTTCAATGCTGGTAGGTACAGGTGTGAGCTATGGCACAAATCAAAATTTCTGTTGACTTTGTGTAAGATATAATTTATCTTTTAATGCTTTGCATAAGATCTGTGTAGGAAAGCTATGTTTATTTGTTCAGATTTATTACAGCTCCAAAATAATCTTATTTCAAGAAATGAAGTGTTCTTTCTGTGACTGCATGATAGTTTAGGACATTACTATGAGGACTATTTCATAAGCAAAGTTACTTGGTGCAGGATGTGCTTGCCTGTAGAACCACAAGTTTGGGTGCTTCTTGGTGACTCCATAGCAAAATCCAAGATCTCTTCCCACAGGTACCTCGTGGTGCTTTGCCTTTCACACAGGCCTTTGCTGACACATGAGCCCCCACCTGAGATATGGGCAATGGGAATGGTGAGCTTTTTGCTGCTGTCTGAATTTGTCACAGGTGAGCTAGTGAATGCTCTGACAGGTGTGGAATGGCAACGGTGCCCAGCTCCAAAGGGGCAGCAGATCTCTGCCCTGGCTGATGACTATAGCAGGAACACAGGAGCCTGCTGGTGACGTGCTGTTTTCAACACGTTGAATGATGTATTGCTGTACAATGTGGTAAAGGGATGTTTAAGTTAATGTTGTGTTGATCTCACTTTTTTTATTCTTTTTTACCTTAACAAAGTTTGAACATACTCCCTCCTTTGCCTTACCTGTACAAGCTAAAGGTACAGCCTATGTATAACTGTATCTGAAATTTACTCATCAATTTACTGCTGGCAGCAAAGGCCATGTGTTCTATGAACATCCCACTCCTGGGTGCAGTACAGAAATTCATAATATAAAAAAAATCCACATACATGGGACTTACATTGGCAATTTATAGTTTAGAACAACAGTATGTGGCAACTTCATATTGGAAAAAAATGAAGAAATAAATATGTATGATTTTGCTCTTAGACACATGCTTTTCCTTTTTAGAACTATTTCATTTTAACAGTCAGTGCACATGCTGCTACTCAGCTAAAGAACACTTGAAAAAAGTTGTGTGGCACAGGTATTCTGACAGAGGACTTTTGCTATTTTTTGTTATTGGATGCTGTATTTTCACTTTTATTTCCAGTATTACAATGGTTGCATTTTTCTATGAAGGACGACTAATGTACTAAGCAGTCAAACCCAGGGCAGTAATTGGTCTGGGAGAGATCGAAGGGTGCTCTTCTAAATCCCAGCAATTTGATGGTGGTGAGCAAAACCCACAGTCTTTCTTTTGCCTTGGTCTCCTATTAATTTTCATTCTTGTTTTCTGCAGAGTAGGTGCTTTCTTGGCAATCCAGTGCACTGCTTGAAAAAAATCCATTTGGATGTAACAAATGTAATTTCAATGGGCTTAGTAAAACATCTATTCTTTCACTTAACCTTTCTCTTCTGTGAGTGACTTGCAGGAAGAAGAAATTCCTTGAGCAAAGGTGTCTCCAAAACCCATCAAAATGCAATACAGGAGGAAAGTGTGTCTGAAGCCAGTGACATGTTCTGAGATATGTATTAATCTGGGGCTTTGCTGAGTGATAGCACAAACTGTGTGTGATTTAAAGGGGGAAAAGAAAAAGAGTAAATATGAAGAACCCAATACACTGATGAGAAGTTGCAGGGCTAGAATGGTAGTACTAACAGCCTCCCCCCCTAGTATTGTCAGCAGAGAGATTTCTTCCTTAATGTACCTTGCTAAGCTAGGTAATTTCTTGAAAACTATTTCAGCCCAGAATTTTCATGATTTCATTACTTCATTGATTTGATTTCATGATTTCAGTATCTCAGTCTTTTGGTTGCTACTTGAAGTCCTGTTCTCTCTCCTTTCTCTGCCCTATTGTCTTGGTTTGAAAGACAGCTCAAGGAAGGCAGGAGCCACCCTTGAAATGGAAAATGTAACCCCCTTCCCTCCGAATTATAATTTTGAAAGGGGCTTTCAGGCAGAGATATGAGGAATAGGAATAACAGTTCTTTACTGATATATATATATATACATATATAACAAGGCAAACAAATAACAACTATGGCAGTAACAGAGCTACAGACCCAGTGACAGCCTCCTCGGCTGTCAGGCACTTTCCCCTTTGCTGTAGTTACTGTCGCAGCCGGCAGGGGCGCTGGCGGCTCCCGGTGAGCGGGATGCGATGGTTCTGTCAAAGCGGTGATCCTGGAGAGAGGTCTGCTCTTCCTCGGAAGGTCCAGTGGCGGCTACGTAGCTCCTGTCCTCTGGGAATCCAGTGAAAAGGTTGCCTGTGGTGTTCAGAATCTCAGACTATATCCAGGATGGAATGCTTGGTTCCTCCCTCTGGGTGGAGCATCTCACAATGGGATAATGAGTCATGAGGCCAGGTGTTGATCGGCTCATTAACAGAAGAGAGTCCGGAGGGAGGAGGCAAGGAAACACTGCCCCACCTGGTTTCAACAGCTCATGAGGATGGTAATGGAATACACTGCAACCCAGGATGCTCATATTGTCAAGTGGGTAGGGCAAGAAAAGAGGTTTGATTCAAGTTCCTTTTTCTTTAAAGTAGAGGCTACTGCTGCACTTTGCAAGAAGAGAGATGATGGGAGCATGTCTGTGTTCCTGTCTGGTGTGGATGGAGAAAGAAGTGACAGAAAAGGAGATCCTTGCCCAACAAGGAGGAAAAGGTAAGATCACCAATAACCCCAATGCTCCACTACGGGAGGAAATGACAGAGGGAATTTTGCACACTGGAGCAGAGGATGGCACAGAAGTTGCAGGATGCCTTAGGATGAAGTGGGGTGAAAAGAAAAGAGCATCACACTGCAAAAAGCATTCTACAGCCACAGTGTTTCCTTCCCTTTACTGGTTGTCTCTCAGCCTGCCTAGTGAAGAATATTTTGATAGTCTCTTGCGTGTGAGCGGGAGAAAAAGAGATGGGGATGGCTTCTCTATGGGCTTAGACCTCTGCTACTACATGCTGGTCTGAATTTTGATCCCTGTGGGATTCTCCCACTCTCTGGTTTTATGTGAACTGTTGGTAGATTATAGAGGCAGTGAAAGGCCCTCAGCCCTTGCCTGTCTGGAAACTGGGTCAATGGCTTACTAAACTAAGACAGTGCTTGCTTGCCTCTAGTATTGGTAGAAGAACTGTTACTCACTCCCAGATTTAATTCTTTCAGGACAGAGTAGCTGGAGTCAAATACTTCTCCCTGTTTCAAGTTTGCGCTGGAATTAGAACCTGAAAATACTAACAGTTTGCAGTTAGCTAAGTACATGGAAAAGCCCTCTGGTCATCACATCTTTCCCACAGAGATCTGTGACCATTTAAAAGTCTGCCCATTTTCTTAAGTATTTTGTGAATTATAGAAATCCACTTATGTTTTTCCTACAAGTTATCCATAGGCATTCTTTGCAACAGGGTTTTTTTTTTTGTTTTTGTCCATGCCTTTGTATCACAAAATGTTCAAGAATGGGATCAGCCCTGATTTGACTGGTCTGTGCTGATGGGAGAACTGCACCTTCCCCCCAGTCTGCAGCATGTTTGTATCCTGGAAGGCCAAAAAACTTTTGTTTTCTGGACACTGTCACATTGGATACAATTGTTTTACGGTTGGAGTGGGGTTGTTTTGTTTTGTTTTCTTTCCCATTGAATGCAGATATTGTACACCACTGAACATTGTACATTGCATTGTCAAATGCTGGGGCAGGGGTTACTTTCTTGCTCTGTATCAGGTGGGCTGACTGAATCCTTATGACGTGAGACAACCTGCAAATAAAGTCAAATGGAACTGAACTCTGTCACAGCTACTGTTTCAATGGAGGCTATTTCAGCAGGGATACCAGCTGTCATTTTCAACTTAAGAACAATCTCTTTGAGTTTAATTTTTGAATTATCAGACAATTGTAAAGACATTTAATTCCGGTAGCCAAAATGCAACTTTTTTAATGTGATATGAAGGCTTTTAAAAACAGTTCTTTAAAAAGGAGTCCATTTGTATTAAAGAAAGAGCACATTTTCGCTTACTGCTTAATTTCTCTTTCTGCTTCTAATCTGAGCTCCTTTGAAGTGACAACATCTGAGATCTATGTAAAGCTCAGGTGCTGTGTATGTTTACATGAATGATGTGATATTAAGTTGTTGACCTGCCTATTATAGAATTTGTAAGGCACAGAATTTTTTATTGCACAGAGATAAATTTCACACTAGGGAGAACTGAAGATGCTGCTTCCCAATAGAAATGAAGCCATTTGTAAGCCAGCTGTAATATTTTAACACAAATATTCTTTGCTTTTTCATTAATATAGAGAGAATTAAATCTTGATTTTTTTTTTTCTCATCTCCTCAAGGTACCAACCAGTATTGTAGGAAGGGATCTGGCTTTATATTTGAATATATTAAAAGTACATTAAAAAGTGTAAGAAAAATTATTCTAGCCAAAGCCTGCTGTAGTTAAATGAAGAATTCCTTCAAGTGTAAACAGACAGTGTTAAGCATGTTTGTAGGGGTGATACAATACACATACAATCTTCCAGGCCTCACTATATGTTCTCTTGCCACATAACACAGTGAGAAGACCTGGGTGAACAGAAGCAACCAGCACTGTAAATCCTAACATTCTGAAAAGCAAGTAGGAGCTATTAGTTAGTTAATTGTGAATTTTAGAAAGACTAAAAAAAATAAATTAAGAAAATAAATGTTGTCCTGTAAAACACTTTGGCATATACATTAAGACCAAAAGTTGTGTAAAAAGGGCCATTGTACCAGCTAGTACTGAAGCCTCCTGCTCATTCCTCTGGGAGAGGTATCAGGCTCCTCAGTGTAGAATTAGAGACGTGGAAGGAGAAGACCAGCTGTGAAACTATTGCAGTTTGTGGTTTTGTACACATTTATAAAGACATCGAAGACTAAATCATACAAAACAGCAGGAGTTTCTTTCCTGATTTAAAGTTCCACAGAGGTCTGCAGAGCCTTTATGGTCATAGGCATAGAGACAAAAGGAAGGCAGAAATAATGAAAAGCAGGTGATTCTGTATTAAGTGAATGGAGTTTTCCTTGGGGAAAATTAGTTCGAGAAAGTTTCTTGTGTTATTCTAGTAGAATCTTTTATGACATCTCTTTGAAATTGTATAGCAGCATTTAAGGCCAAAACATGAAAAAAAAAATTATACTTTTTTCTGGATTGAAAACCTCCGAGAAGCTCCAACTGTAATGGAAGCTATTGCAAAATGTGTAATGACGATGAGCACTGCTTAAGGGGTTCTTGAAGTCTGCAGGTTAGACATCTTCTTAGACAAAATTTCTGTTAAATTTTCTTGAACATTTTTATGCTGGATGTGAAGTGGAAAACAAGTGTTATCAATTAGCAAACAGTAAAGTACTAGGGAAAACATTTTTTTTTTATCAGAATATCTTTTCTGTTTCCTTATGTCTTTTGAAAGCTTAGAGAAAGCAAGCAAACATGTCAAGTTTCATGCAAAGGGCTGTAGAAAACCTGATGTAAATGGAAAGATGTCTGTAAAGGGCTCATTTATATCTTATGGTGATTTCCCTATATACTTATAGAATTTAAAGCAAAACCTCCTTTTATTCAGTAGATCTTCCTACTGCTTTCAATAGGTAATCATATATCCCACAGACAGGTTGACAGTCATGATTTGAAAATGTTATCACTCTGTATCACAATTTTTAATGTTATCAGCCTGAGATTGTAATAGTTTAGTTATCCACAAGTGAAGAACACATCAGTAAGTAATGCAAATCATATTCAGACTGTTAAACATAGAAATAAACTAAAATATTAGTTCAGTGATTGCAGTGATATAATGAATTCTGTATTTGCAATAATGGATTTTGAAAAAAGTTACAGCAGCTCGGGGAAAAAAACACCTTCTGATGGTAAATCTATGCACCAGACCACGTGATGCCAATGGGAATATCCCACCTGTGTCTTGTTAATCTCAGCACTCTTTCTCAATTCTGTCATTATAGTGGATTTGCTTTGCATTGGAGCAGAGAAATGTTGAATCTGTTTCCTGTGCAGAACTGGCTACTTCCTACTTCATGTTTCTGGTCCACAGTTTCTCTTCTGTCTCCATAGAGTGGAAGGTGTCCCCTGCAAGTGATTCCAATGAGAGCCAAAGTCCAAATAAGAGATTTTTTCACCCAGGTTGGACTGCTGTGGAAGTTTTCCTCGCACCTTTGTAGTTCTGTGCTTAATTTTCTTCCTAAAATCATCTGGGGATTGTGCTTAACCAATTCACTGCAAAGACCTAGAACACTGGTATGTTCTTCTATTTCTTTGTGTGATTCAGGGTCCAGGGTTTTGGTTTTTGGTTAGTTTTAGAGTTGAGAAAAGCTTTCTGGTGAGTGGTCTGCATCTATGACCTGTGGCCTGTCCTGACTGATTGCCTGTAATTGTGGGAACCCCTTTTGGAATGAATCCTATCTCAGACTCTTTGAGTGATGGAATTTCCCCAGGCAGAGGAATTTTCTTTAGTGTTTTTGTTTTCTCCCCTTCTGTCTCATATGAAGGATTTGAAAATGAAAGCAAGTCTTTAGGCCTAAGCAAGGAAGATGTCTGTCTTGTTCAGGAGTAATGTGTTTTGTGGACATGTTTACTTCCCTTCTGCTGCACATTTACCACCTACTATGAACACAGCAATGGAAATTCATAGACAAGGTTATGAGTTGTTAATTAGAGGAGAAACTGTGGCAGTTCTTTGCCTCAGATGTGCTTTGCAAATTCACTTTGTATAGATGCTGCATTCAGAATTGTTAGAAGCTCTGTTTTTATTGTGTTCTGTTTTGTCTCTGTAACATTAGAGGTGAACATTGTACTCAGCCGAGAAGAAAAGATATTCATGCTCATAGTGGATGTGAGTGCAACTATGTTTTGATTTAATTTCTTTTTATTTAAATAATCAAAATAACTTAGTGTTCCCTCTAAGAATGAATCAAATGGTGTAATAATGTGTCCTGTACTGTTGTGAGTACTAAAGCGTTTCCATTCTTGCTGACAAGGTCCAATCTTGCAGCTCAGAAAAAGTATGGGAATTTATTTATGTGTACATTAAAACCCAAGTTTTCTGCTTCGCACAAAATGAGAATTTAACATTGCCTACAGTTGGTGTGAATAGTAAAAGGAACAGGAAACAAAAACGTCTTTTGGAGCTTGGTTCAAGGGGGTCTGACACACTACAAGAGATCCGCATGACATCTGCACATTTTTCTGTACATTAGCACTGGAAAGAGGATAGAATTACCAGGAAATGTTGCCCTGTGGTTTCTGCATTGAAGTGGCTCCATCTGTGCCACCTGTGGATGACATGATTGGAGCATTAGTTCTTGCTCTGCCTTAGCACTATTGATAACTCTGCTTAACATCGCCACAGGGGAGGCTTTGTTGGAGGCTGCAGTCACTTCGCCTGAGCAATGGTGTACATTGGCTCCTCCATTGAACCCTTTTTTCTGACATTATCGCATTTGAATGGGCCACCAGTGAAGCCATTCAGTGAGAACATGCAGTGGGGCTCCTGGGTGGCCCGGCACTGAGCCCAGCACCCCCGTTAATGGACTGCCGGCCGCAGCCCATTGAGCTCCATGAACTCCGTGACCAAAGAGAAGTGAGACAAAGATGTCCCTCAGCGCAATGTGTAGGTCAGGGCTGGACAAAAGCAGATAGTGACAATCAAACCTGTTTGATTGCTCCACTAAAAGGGGACGCCTACCACCATGGACCACCGTTCCTGCAGGGGCTGCGCCCTGGACTACTCTCTGCCCATCACCCGAGCCTTGGGGCTGCACTGGCACGGCAGCTCTGAGCACCTAACTGAGCTCTTGCTCTGCTCACAGCAGGCTTTGCATTCTCCTTAGGTTTTCAATCAGAGTAATTATCGCTGCAGTTTGCTTCTAAGCATGCATATAACCCTCTTGTTTGTTCACCTATACAGTGCACACACACTTGTTCTTACATGAAAGGTCAGAGGCAGCTGAGTGAGTTAAGTACAGGATGAAATTTCTCTCATCTGGCTATTTGTGCGTATGATTTTGATAAAGGTAGCAATGTTTTTCAAATGTTCACCCAAGATTGGTGAATTCAAGATGGAAAGTGGCAGATACTGTGTTGTATCTCTCACTCCCTTAAATAAAAAATACATTCAATATAAAAATCCCTTCTGCTGAAAGAGGGGTTTTACTGCATTTTGCTGGTGATCACAAACCACAGTTTTAAAAAATTTCCTGGTGGTTGTTTTACTTCTAGCTTACGTCTGCTGAAATTACCAGCTGCTATTTACAACTGTTAAAACTATTCTCTATTCTGTTACATTAGTTGGACAGCAGGTAGTGAGAGCTTTTCCTCTAACAATTAAGGAAAAAAGTTGGAGGTGGGAGTTGGTGGCTCTGAGCTCTGTACTGGCCTACATCTGAGATAGTCTGATTTGGATCAGTGGCTTGAGAACTGTCCCTTGGCTTGGAATAAGGACAGTATGAAAGACTACACCTGTCCTTGCATCTTTGCAGGCTCTTCCTGTACTACTTTGGACAAGAGAGAATGGTTTTCCTTGAAGATTAACAGAGCTGTGTTAGAGCAGCTAACAGAGCTGTGAAAAACATCCTGAACTCCAAGTAGAGGTTGAAAGTTCAGTTGTCAAATTTTTTTGTTTGATGAACTGGTTGGAGATACATATCTTCTATTTATCTATGTGTATCTTTGCTTTCAACGTTGTGAAAATATCCCCTCAAAAATTTGTATGGGTGATAAATGTCCTGCAGCTAGGGGGAACCATGTACCTGCCTCTTTATATTTCATATCAGGCACCTCATTTCCCACTTGCTTCAAAAAAAAGCTTAGGGCTGAACTGATACCCAGATGATGTGTATTTGCTTGGTGTAATCCACCTCCCATGGAGCTAACCTTGCCTTTTCTAGATCACTTCTCCTGCCTTCAAGGTGCATGTGAGTTTTCTGCTGCAGCAGATAATATGACAAGCTCTCAGCCTCTCATTGGTATCAAATTTCCATTTTGATTGAAGATGAAGGACAGGAAATAAATGAGTAATTTTCATCCCTTGATATTATAATACCTTATAATATCAAATATTCTCTACCAGGGTTTTCTTCTTCTTTCGAGTTTTACCAAAATCGATCTAGCCTTAAAGACCTCAGAGAGAAAAAGGGAGGAATGTGGATGTAGAGGTGGAAAAAAGATGCTGAAGTGGTGAAACTTAGTTGAAAAATACTGTGGGCATTCTGACTCCACACTTCATTAACTTTGAATAGACTTTGGTTTCTGGACTGTGAAACATACATTTGAAATTGACAATATGAGAAGAGAGTTCTAGGAAGAAAAGACAAGAATTGGAAAGAAGTCCTTTCAGATTTCTGAAAAAGACAAAGGGAAAAGGGGACCAAAATAAAGACAGTGAGACAGATAAAACAGAGGAGGAGACATTTGAGACTTCTTTTCTCAGAGGAGATTAGAGAGATCTAATGAAAAAACAAATACATGTAGAATGGCAGGAATGGCTGAGACAGTGTGTCAGCTGTGTTTGAGCCCAGAGGTCTTGCATCCTAGCCCTGGTTTTTTAGTGATAAAACAATTTCCTCTACTACATAAGCATCCATGACTTTGTACGCCTTTTGGTGCCATCGCAGTTGTGCGAAAAGCATTTACTGCGTTTTCCAGACCAAACAAATACTTAGCAGGAGAAGATTTGGAAGAATGAGTGGGAAGCCTTCCTCACCTTGGTATGTTTTGATGATTGCTAAGCAGATAAGATGCCATCAAATCTCTCATGCTATTATTTTAAACACAAACAGTAAAAGCACTATGGGGGGCATGTGGTTCTGTATGAGAGAACAGTAAATATTTTTTTTTTTTAATGACTGCAGGTAAATTGGTACCTTCAGTTATAGAGTAACAAAAAGCAGAGGATACTGCATCTATCTATTGCCTTTAGAATAAAATTTCAGCTGCAGCAGTAAAGAAAATTATTCCTTTCCCTCAAATGACTATTGAAGCATACAAAGCTCAGAACTGACTAGATTAGAGCTGTTTGGGCCAAGGGCAAAGCAAGGAGGCAAGATTTTGCTGTCAGTACTAAAAAAAGTCAGTGTTAAGAGAAGCAGTGCAGTCTCTGGGGGGCAGCACACTACCACCTCCCGTGCCTGGATCTTACAGCACTTCAACTGCATGCATCATCTTAGAGGAATAATTGCTTCTACTGCTAAGTCTTCTGAAAACTTGGCTTTGATTTCACGAGACTTCCTACCATAAGTACCTTGAATTTATTTTTATACATTGATTGTGGGACTTTGTTGCTTAAAATCTAGTGACTTTGCAAATATTACCAGTTTTATGCATGCAGTTCTGTTATGTTCTTGCCTCCTGTAACCACTGTGGTATAAAATTACCTGTCAAAAATGTTTCTGGTAATTTTTTTCCTGCTTCATGACAGATTTTTTCCATTAGGGTCCTGACACATGGAAAACCATCCTTTAGAAAGGATGGGGTTTTTTCACTTCTTGCCAAGTGGTTTTTGTATTGG
Source organism: Corvus kubaryi (assembly GCF_017639235.1). Taxonomy (NCBI): domain Eukaryota; kingdom Metazoa; phylum Chordata; class Aves; order Passeriformes; family Corvidae; genus Corvus; species Corvus kubaryi. Next base: position 12,002,277 of record NW_024582054.1, read on the forward strand.
GTGTTATGAGATCTCTTCTGCACACATTACTGGAATCCCAGAGGGGCAGTTTATCTGCTTGGCACTCCATAAACCTAGTTAGAATCAAATGGGCCTATGGGATTCCCAGCATATATTTGTTCTTATGGTGTTATCAGTAATCTAGAACTGTGCAATGAATAAGGAAGGATCCAGGGGCTGATTTAAGTCAGATTTTTTTTGTTGTTATTATCAGCTATAACTGAAAAGGATAGGAGATGAAGGAGAATTCCTCTTCATCCTTTAGTACTTCGGACAGTAAAGCATCCTGCTATAAAATAGTAGAACTCTCTTTGTACCTGGATATTTCTTCAGTTATTAACCATGGTTCTCAAAGCTGAAAATGAACACAGAGGGTGCTGTCTCTAATTTGGTTAATAATGCATATGCCCAATAGGATAATTTTTTTCAGTTGAAATTTTCAAGTGAGAAGAAAGTAGAAAGTGGAAAGAAAAACTATGCGCGTTCCAGTGAAATTTGATCCATTGGTTTTGGTTGAATACAAATTTTAAGGTGTTAGGGAGCATTCACAGGAAGACCAAGGAGAAAACTCCTAAAACTATTTATAATCAGTAACCAAGACTCCTACCAAGAATGTAGAAACCTACATTCTGATCTCCATGTTGTTTGATTTAGGAAAGAGGTTGCAACCCAGATCTCCTCCACTGGAGACCTCTTAATTACGTGAAAAAAATCCCTCTTTCATGTATGAATGCTACAGAGATTTTCTTCAGAAAATGTAATGGACTCAGGATTGCTCTTTTCTTTTGAAAAATATTGCATTTCAATATGCAAATTAATTTGAAAATAATTTTAAAATGAGTAATGTAAAAAATCTTTTGTTTTTCTGTGAATGACTGTAAGAATACCTCTTCTGTTGTGAGATCAAGAAAACATAAAAAAAAAATTGTTCTTTAAAAAGTGGATTTTATCTGGACATATAAGCATTAAAATCCCTCACCATCAATGAGCTCCTTTACAGTTGTTGAAATTTTTCATTTTCTCATGGTCTGCTGTAGCATCTACTGTTACACATTTAAGAACAAATTCTCAAAAGTCTATACTAAAACTCTAATCTTCAATATCACTCCATGGAATAGCTGCAGGTCTCTTAACTTGGCCTTGACAACCATATTTGCCAAATCAGAATCTCACGATTATTAGTTTGTGTTATTTCAGGCCAGCGTGTAAGGCCCTTCAATACGAAAACAAAGGGCTTGTAACAATACCCTAGATATTTTCACATATTTGGATTTATTTCTAGTGTGGTTTACCCTGATTTTCCAGGGGTTTATAAATCTGATTTTTAGAATGGTTACAATTCAGCCCTGTAATGATTTTACCCCAAGTCATTGCATCAGGCATCTTAACTTCAGCTCCACCTTCCCAGAGTTTTTATCTGTCAACAAGCAATGATGTCTGCCTCAGAGGGAGGTCCAATGCATGTAGGTTTATGTATAATTTGCAACATGAAACCCTAAAGACAAACACAATTATATCTAAGATTTTTATAAATCTAGACTGAGACACCTTTTTGTTGCTCAGCACCAATCTTGGTATGGAACTTGTGTTGTCCAAGGGTACTTTTTTCATAAAGGTTCTATGGTTATAAGCCAAGACTTCATCTTTAAGAGCATGTTGAGGTGGGACTTAGCATTCTGAGAGCAGACATATGGTAAAGAAGAAGTTTGTAGAACGTGTCAGAGAAGAAGGATGAATAAGGGTCAAAAGTTAGACTAGCGATGTGAGGTCTAGGACCTCAGGACTAGAGAGGGTTTGAGAAAAGGGACAGGCAGCGATCAGTATTGCAGGTAATTTGGGAGGGATATATGTAGGTATCTATACTGGGAAAAGATTATGATGCCAAGTTCTGTCACAGTGGAAGCTGGAGCAAGCAGGCTAACCCAGAAGCTGTCATTTTGGTTAAAGTAGGAAGACAACAAATGAATTTGTTACTGAATTAGCAACTTCTCAAACACTAAATCCCACAATTCATGAAACAAAAATCCTTATGAATGCTGAACAGCTGGTAAAGGCAATTGTTTTTGCCAAAAAACCCACAAAACAAAATTTCCCAATCACCTCAAACTGCTGCTTTGTGTAACCCAGAAAGGCTGGTTTTAACAGGCAGCCTGCCAGTAGGGAGAGCCCTAGATAATAAGCATAAAAGATTCAGATGTGTTAATGTGATAGTTGCAGGATTTTTTCCAATTGGAGACTTTGTGAGCCTGACTTGTTTGGATTCCAACTCAGCTCTGGCTTATGGTCACATCTTGGCCCAGGTTTTGGAGGTGCAAATAATAAAAGCTGCATAGGATAATTTGGGGGAGCTGATGTGTAGAGTCTGTCTGCTGCATTTAGTATTGCACACCTTGTATCAGACTGAGAACTTCATTTTAAGCAGGGATTTCTTTGCCATCTGTGCTGTGATGATATGCCTCCAGGTGAGAAGCCAAAGCAATGGATCCCACTGGAAACCCTGCTACCCAACAGTACTTCTGTGAGGGGCATCTGACAGAGGAAACTGTTGGTAAAATATTAGCCCAGAGTGCCCACAACTTTGAGCTCTAGAAAAGCTGTGCTAAGCCAGTTTGTGGGGTCTAAAAGGAACTGATGCTTCACATTTCAGTGGAGAGGTTGGAGTGTCTTTGCATCAGAATTAAGCCCATGCCTGCATTCAAAATCACTGATAAGTCACAACCAACATACATACAAAATCTGGGCTTCACCACATCCTTGAGATGAGCTTCCAAGTGGAAGCATAAGGTGAATTTTCTTTTGCCTGTCCCTGGCCCTACCTCAACAGCAACATATGTGCACCGTGTCTGAGTACAACATTCCTGGCCCATCACCAGTGCACACATAATTTCCCCTTGTTGCGAGATAAAATGTTTCAGAAAAAGGATGCGACTTCAAACGTCATAAGGCAAACAGGATTCACAGAAAGCTTGGATTCTGGCTTCTGCATCCCCATGCTGGCAGTCTCTGCCTCACTCACTGGTGCTGCATGGGCATGAGGACAGCAGCATGGAACTGTCTGGGGGAGTACAACAGGGTTTGCTCTCCTAACTCTCCTGGTTTCTATGGGGCAATGAAGTAATGGCCTAAAGACTCTTTCTGTGGACCATTTCTGGTGGGGGAGCAGGCTCACACACAGCACTCTTGCAGATGTCTAGCAAGGAACTTGTAGCAAGCTTTGTGGCACTGTCATCACTTAAGAAAAAGATAGTTAACATATTTGTTTTACAAAATGTGCTGTGGCAGTCTGGAGAATACGAGCTAGTGTTGTGGCACTCTAGTCTTTTATTTGTGGTAGGTAACATTTCCTCATATGCCTGACTGTGGATATAAAGGAGGACAAAGATCAGCGCTTCTCTGGGAATCTGAGTTCAGAGCTCTCCTGTCCCTCTGAGAGTCTCTTTTGGAAAGCGATGGCTGGCATAGGCTGGTAAAATGTGGCAGTGAAACCTGTCCCTATTGGCAGCTTCTTAAATTTCCAAGGGGTTTTTCCAAGCTGCAAAATAAAACTGTAAAACCAGGAAGAACAGAACTGTTGTAATCAAGTTGGGAAAATCTCAAGCAGTCTAGTTTTCATTGGGACAAGGGAGCCACCATAACCCAATTCTGCAGTTCAGGGTTTGCAGAGGAAAGAAAAAAGGTGCCAAAGCTCCTTGGGACAAAGTCCTTGAGTGGATTTGCCATGTCACTGCCCCACTGTGCTGCACAGGACTGATGTGAAAGGTGGGCTGGCAGCGCAGCACAACAGACCAGGTCCTCAGCAGCAGGACCAGGTCCATCAGACCACGCTCGCAGAAGGAACATGGGATCAGAAGCACCTGGAGGAGGACAGGGTCAGGTAAATTGCTAGAGACTCCATTGGGGAGGTGGTGCTGGCTCTTGTGAATATATTTTTACTTTTCCTTTCTTCAATTTTTTTTCCACTTAAACAAAGCCTGTTTAACTCTGCACATCCCACTCTGCTTGATAGTGGAGGTGGATTGTCCAGAACCCAAACAGTCCAGGATGGTCAGGATAATATTTGATGAATATTCCCTTGCAGTCTACCCTGCAGTAGTTTTAGCAGCTGTTCATGCATTTCTAAATCTGTTGAGATTTGGAAACTAAAATAGATGTTTTGAGTTTCAGGATAGCTGTTTTCTTGAGCTCACTCCTGCCTGGCCCCAGCAGAGTGCCCCAGTGCCACTGCGAGGAAGGAGAGTGCAGGGGTGAGCCTGCAAGGCACAGGAAGGGCTCCATGTGGCATTGTCTCTATCTGTCAAGAGGTGGCCTTCCTGTGCCAGGTTTCTGTGGAAAGGAGAGTCTGGCTTGTTTAAGTGTTTCAGTGGTTTGGGAATTGAACCTGGCCCTTGTGGCTGCCAGGCACCAGTGTCAGAACAATTACACAGAAAACTGAATCACTCAATTGAAACACCTCCTGAAATGGTTTCGTTCCTCCCATCAGTGCAGTGGGAATGAGGCAGTAAATACCTGCTGTAAAACCAGCACAGAAGGTATTTGAGGGTGAGAAAGTTTGGATTTCCTCTCTGATTTACTGCTCTGTAGTAGTCATGGGTGATGTTTTGCCCATATTACCCTCTTTGATCTGTTCTGAGTAAATTGCTGCTGCCTGCTGAATCACGAGTATAAATTTCTTTCTTATGACTGTAACCCTAATTTTTTCCATCTAACTCTTTATTTGATTTAACTTGTTGAACCGTTATTGAATTTGTACTATGTAAACATCTATCTGTGGGAGTCAAATCTGACAGAAGAGAAATCAATTAGGGTAGGAAAACCCCCCATACTTGAAGAAGTCTTGAAGGACACTCAACTATATTTAATATCCATTGTGGGCAGGGAAGCTTCTGTAAGGTGACTGTTCCCTGACATTGGAAGTGTATTTACTATTAAATCATAATTGGAATGCGAGATTGTGTTTTATTATCCAGATCTGTTAAAATGTAGAAAGGTTTTATTTCTACTGCAGGTCAGAAAGGCGTAATAGTAGGTCATACATTTTGGTACATTTATGTCTTGAAGAGAGTAGATAACAAATATATTTTAAATACTTTTCTTCCAGATATTGTATTGAAGCCAAACAGTATTATCCTAGGTTCATCTGTATTCACAAAAGGGCTGTATGTTTACTTGACGATTTGAATTTGCATGGCATATATCCTATGCAGCCTTATAGAAGAAATATTTCCATTTTAGAATTCAACTTTTTTAACCTTTGGCAACATGTAGTATCAATGGCTCTTTGTTGCTTAAAAAAAGTGAAACTGTAAGCTATCCACAAGGATATGCAGGGCATTGCTATAGCAACACAGCCTCCCTTCCAGCACTAAGAGAAAAGTCATGAATAAAAGATGGAGTTCTAAAGACAACAAAATAGAAAAGGTTGTTTCAACCCTTCTAATACCTGACATTTGCGGTTATTTTGTTAAATGCAAACCAAAAAAATGTTAGGAAAGGACATGCCTTTGTTGAAAGTATGCATTTATATATTGGGAATGTCACCAAGTAGATATACACTTTTTGCATTAATCAACTTAGAGAAAGGAGTAGAAAGCATGAAGCTGACAGCATGCAATTTCTTAAAATTTACATAAAAAAATAAACATCTTAAACATCTATCTGACTTGAAAAACAGTGTTTGCTTTCTATCCGAATTAGCATAAAGAAAATATAATGTTGGAGAAACACCACCATTTTCTGGTGCATACTTGAGGTTTTAAAAAAATTGAAATGGAAATTGTACTTCAGGAAAGGAAAGACTTCCAGCCTAACCAAATTTGTATTTTCCTTTAGCTGAATAGAGATTATAATGAAAGTAAAGCTCAAACTCATTTTCCTCTGTGCCCTACTCCACTTTCTGGCCCTTAGTATTTTTCATGGAAATTATTAAAGAACTAAGTGTGAGGCATAAGGACAGCTGTATGGTTTGAAAAGGTCTTTTTAAAAATGCATGTTATTTGTAACTGCATTTCAATTCAGATTAAATCCAGAAAGGACAACAAGACTGTTTCCTGGCTATGGTCTTGTTTACTAAAATATGCTTATAAAAAATATATTTTCTTTAGAATAAGAATGATAATCTTGGTTGTTTTTTTGTTTGGGTTTTTTTTTTTTTGTTTTTTTTTTTTTTTGAGTAATCTGCAGTGTTTATCTGCACCTGGACTTATTCTATTTGAAATGATACCATAGTGAGGGATGACTGTTGGTTATGCTGGCTAATTTTCACTGAGTAACTGCAAATGCGATGGAGGGAGCAAAGTGATCCAGTAGTGTTAAAACCCTCTCATCTGTCCATCCCACATCTTGGCTTCAAAGCTGGGAAACTCACTTTCTGCAGTGCATAAGTTCAGTTTGCTTTGGGGACACAATTTGCTTATAATTAAATCCTTCCACTGAACAATACAAGTATGAAGAAAGATATAGAATAACATTGCTCCTCACCACTAGAAAACCCAACTAATTGGTTTTTGTTCTGTTTTTTTCCACCCATTCCAATCCAGTCACTTTTCTGAGCTTTGATATAGAGCAAGCAGATGAAATATCATCCCAGAGGATCCTGAGAAGTGCTTTAAGCACTTTTATAACCTTTAAATATGGCATTAATGGTCCTTGGGCTTGCCAAAAAAAAAAAAAATAAAAAAAAAAGCTTTTGCGGGGAAATGGTGAGATAAGTCTCCCTTTGCATCCCTGCTGCTGCAGAGCTGCTGGTTGTTTCCATTCTTCAAATCCTCTTTGTTCCTCTTTGTTCTGCTTGGTGGTTCTGTGGTGTGTCACATGTTGCATTGAAAGCCTTGCCTTGGCAAGACTTGTGGCTCTTTCACAGCCCTAGACACAGGAGTAAAACTCAGTTCTCTGTGTTCCTGCAGAATTCTGATTTCATGCAAGTGACCTGCTATAACACAAACTGGAATGGAAAAAGGATATATCTGCATTTAATAATTCTGGAAATATTCAGCCAATAAATTTGTTTCCATTTGGACATCTCAGGATATTTCCTTTAATCACAAAACTTGTAAAGGGTGTGTTTTCCCAAAGAAATATCTCACCATCCATCCCAGATAGCCTTCACCTACATTATTGAAGTTTCTCTAAATGAAAAGAAGCACCTCCCATCCAACTCTGGCAATTCTGTTATGTGACAGCATTACCTTGGGAGATGAGGGAAAGGGGAAATATCACTGACAGGACTGGTGGGGGGGAATTAAAATCTGCAGTTGCTAGCATGTTATTATTCTGATCAGCAAAACTGTGCAGTGCCACTGTCACAAACAGTTACCAATATGATCCCATGCCAGTTGTTAAGGGTATTTAAATACTCTGTCTAGTACAATTTCATGATGATTCCTCTCCCCAGCCCTTCTGGTGACAGGCATGCTCAGACAAAGACCAACTATTTCATGTTCTCTTTGCCACTTTGAGCAAACTTATAGTTATCTAATCCCACCATGCCATGTTAGAACTCTGATTTTTGGACAGCCCAAGGATACTTCCTTGCTAAAACTGTCAAAATTAGCCTGTTTAGACTATGCTGTTGAGATTCAGTTTTGTTTTGAGCAATTTTCTGTCTAATGCACATTAAAAATGATCTGTTAGTTTATTTTTTTCTCTGGAGATATTGAGAATGTTTTTGTGTTGATCTTCTATTTTCTATTTTAACTGCAGCTTAAGTTGTCCATGCCTGTTTTGTGACTTATTAAAAAGGAGATACATACTTTTCATCTGCTGTCTCCTTTTTTCTGGCCTGTCTGTCAAAACAAGGTCTCCTGAGCACTGAGAATGGTCACTGCTCTGATCCCACTGTCTGTGTACGTGAACACTAGGAAAAGACAAGACAAACTACGTGTAAGCATTGAAGTGGACTAGCAGATCCTTTTTCATATTAGCCGTTGCTGCACAAATTGCTTTTCCAACTCTCTTTGTGGGAAAAATGATTAACACTCATCAAACCATTCCTCACTGCTACTGAGTGAGCCAGCTCTAACATATGTTCCAACAGTGCTTCTTAGCTCATGGATCCCTCTCATAGTTATTAGTAGCCTTTGTAAGATGTGATATGGTTTGCCTATGTCTTACCTCTCACACTCAGTCATTTAGCACTGAACCTCCTCACATGGTTGTGTGGAGCAGATGCTTCCTTCTCTGGGTCCAGAGCTCTGCATGTCCTGGCACTCTTGACCAGGGCAACTTTCTTCCTGCCTCCTATTGTATTTCTAGGTACATCACTGTTTTCTTGTCTGGTGGGATATAATAAGCACATAGCCATATAAATCAGCTTTGCATATAGGTAATAAATAACACAAGAAACTAACAAAAGATTTTTCAGAAACTTCTATTAGTGTATTGGAAAACATGTTGCCACATTCCACGTGTAGCTTCTGCTTCCAAGGCCTAATAAGTTTTGTTTTAAACATGAAACTCAAAATAAATCCAGAATTAAAGTCTCTGTGGGAAGCAAGATATACTTTTCTTTCTGGTGCTAGGCTGCACCTGAACAGAGGATGATTACTGCTTCTTTGTCATGGCATGTGGCTTCACTTGAAGAGTCTCTAGACAAAAAACATGCCATAGCAAGTAGCAGAGTAGCCAAAAATACTGCATCTAAAAACTGAAAATAGACCACATTTGAAATTAAGGCTAGGTGGAACAATGAGACATAACTTGAAATGTGGCAAATATGTACAGGTACCTATTGCAAAAGTAAAGCTGTGTGGGTTTTCTGCTGTGTCAGGACAATTCTTTACCAAAAGTATTCCAAAATAACTGAAAAACCCCCATTATATCAACACAAAAGAAAACTAAACTGTTCTGACAACATAACAAGAACTCTAAAAAGAAACAAAATGTGATTATTTAATCAAGTAGTAAAGACGTTTATTTATGGCTGCATAAATAACAAGTAATAAAGGCCATGCAGTGCATACTATTTCCCTAACTCTTAATGGCAAGGAAATTTCAGTCTAAAAAAGCTGGATAAGTGTGCAGAGAAGAATTAAAATATAACCTAATCTGCCTGGCCACAAAAAAAAAAAAAAATTCAGAAAGGGAATCAGTGGCAATCCAACACTTAAACCAAGAAATAGGCAAAATAAAAGGAAGAACTCTGTTCAAGGAGTTTATCCACTACTTTATTGCCCAAATGGCTAACAACCAATCTTGTTATGGCATTTACAGTTTGAGTTATGACTTTGATGTTTGTGAAGATTACAAATCTATTAACAAAAGATTGGGCCAATTGTTCTATTTTTATGGATGTATTGGATGGCTTGATTTATTAGTAAGTGTCAACAATGAAGTGATTCCCAGTAAAATTCATGGTTAGTTTTGTTATTAATTGAAACATTTCTGAAAAAGAAATCTCATATTTACAGGAATTTCATTTAATCTTTTAAAAAAATGCTAAAAATTAGATAAACTGACAACTATAATATTCTAGTGATTTCACCCCCTAAAAAGAGTACATTATAATGTGTTTTCTGATTAGTGAATTTGTGGGTTTTTGGCTAAGAGAAGCACTTTTACCTAAACGTAGACAAATGCAGGGTTTCTCAAGCTCATGTACTTCTGGGATGCAGAACTTGTCACAAGCTAAGGCAGATTGTTTTTTGCAAGAACCTCATGGAGAAATAATTGGCAGAGTATGATTGAGAAGGCTTCATGAATGCTTTGCTAGCACTCTGTTAAAAGAACTTCCTCTTCTCATCAATAGAGTTTAATAGAATTGAAGGTTAAACATTTAAATTACAGAAAGTGGAGCAAACACCTGTTAGCTTCTGTGAATAGATGTATATTCAACAACAAAAACTTTCATTTTAATGTTTTGTAGACAAAATCTCTTCAGAGCTTCACAGCTACATATCCCATTAATTACGATGTGAGTTAATTAGAGGCAAGAGTACTAGGATGGAGTGCTGTCCTTGAAAACCTCATGATGTTGGAAAGAAAAGATGTGCAAATGATTGTTTGATTCCTGGATAACTTATCCAGCTTTTGTCTCAACTGGAACCTGGGTCTGTATTTGTGTGAATTTCTCTGTGAAGGATTGCATCTGCAGGCATTTCAGTGATGTTAACGTGGCTTAATATCCATCACAGGCTGTCTCTTTAAAAATGAATTCCATAGAACCACAAACAAAGTTCAGTGGTGAAATTGTAAAATAGGGTTTGCAAAACAAATGTGGTTTCCATTCTTCTTTCATGGCTCCGTGTTCTCCTGGTCGCTGTGTGGGAAGTACCTCAGTTACAGATGAGTGGTCCAGCACAGACAGGAGGAGGACATAAGAAGCATCACTTGGAGAAAACGGACAGCCAGTTTTATTTTTTTTTTATAACAACATAATATTGAACAAAACAAATGCAAAACCAGAGAAGAAAGAAGATATCACAGTAAGATATCTATTGTTTTCTGTGAAGGCAAGCAGGTGTAAAGATCCCTAAGCCATTAAGTCTCCCATTCTTACTACTTTAAGATGACTCTATGACAAGATTATACCTGGATACTGAGGTATCAGGGAGAAGGGCCTTTATTCCCTAGGTACCCTCTTACAAAAGAAATGTGTGTAAATTAGCTGAGGTTGGCTTAGGCAGAGGTCATGTACCAGGTACCACTGTTGTTAGAACACAACGAAATGAATCAAGAGAGGCTAAAAAGAGGAAGAAAGTCAGGTAGACAAATAAAAGAATGCACAGGGATGTGGAAGAAGAGAAAAAATAATCTAAAAATGTCGGGAAAATCCCAACAGAGCAAGGTGTAGAGAGATGGAGAAAAAACTGTGTTAATTTTGAAGATGGTAAAGAAAAAAAAGATTTTTTTGTTTTCTATTAATGAAATTTTGTTGCAAAAACAGATTTACATGTAGTTGAAGTTGTTTTCAATGTTGTGTCCATAGATTTATGGATGCTTGTCTATATCTTAGAGTCACTAAATCTGATTTCTCTACATTCTTGCAGAAGGTGGTTTTGTGCAATATTTTATTGTATTTTAAGTGTATTTGAAAGAAAAATATTGCTTTTCTAGTGTAAGTGCATAGAAGAGGGTTTTGGTTGCAATCCATGTAATTACAAGATGGAAAATTCCTCTTGGCAGTAGTGCTGACATTCTTCTGCTCCTATCATTTAAATTTCAGGCAGTCCTGGAAATTGTTGCTCGTTTCATACTCACTTAATAAAGTAAGAGGCCCAAATATAGTCTTTAGTCACCTTTATTCATCCTTTAATTGTGTTCAAAATTTGCCTCGTGACACAGTGGTTTTAGATTGTTCAATACATGTTTATTTATACGAACCTCTTCTCCCACACACTGACTATTCCTCACTGTGCTGGGGTAGCCTTAGTGAATTTATCTCTGGGTTAAACAAGCAAATCTTCATTCTGATCTTATTTCAAGGCAGCTCACTGAGCTGGGAAAAGACCCCAAAGCCACTCTGGGTAACAAAAGACATTGAGAAAAAAATATCAAGCACTATTTGTATCCCTGAATCAGTTTCATTGTGATCTGGGTGAACCTGGTTAACTGGGGAGGTCCCAGATGACTGGAAATTAGGCAGTGTGATGCTCATCTACAAGAAGGGTAAGAAGGAAGATCTGGGGGACTATGGGCCTGTCAGCCTCACCTTGGTGCCAGGGAAGGCTATGGAGCAGATTACCTTGAGAACCTCACAAGGCACATACAGGACAGGGGATACACAGCAGGGGATCAGGCCCAGCCAGAATGGGTTTAGAAAAGGCAGGTCCTGCTTGATCAGCCTGAGCTCCTCTATAACCAGTTGATCCACCTAGCAGATGAGGGAAAGGCTGTGGATATTGTCTACCTGGACTCCAGCAAAGCCTTTGATACTGTGTCCCACGGCATTCTCCTGGAGAAGCTTGGACAGGTGCTCTGTCCTGCTACTGGGTAAAAAACTGGCTGGATGGCTGGGCCCAGAGAGCAGTGGTGAAAGGAGCTACATCCAGTTGGCAGCCAGTGACCAGGAGGGTTCCCCAGGGCCAGTCCTGTTTAATACCTTTGTTGATGATCTGGATGAAGGGGATTGAGTGCATGCTCAGCGAGTTCATAGGCAACACTGAGTTGGATGGGAGTGTTAATGGGCTGGAGTGTTAATGGAAGGCTCTGAAGGGTTCGGGACAGGCTGAATCCATGGCCTGAGGCCAACTGTGTTAGCTGTAATAAGGTGAAGTGCTGAGTCCTGCCCTTGGGTCACAATAATGCCAGGCAGTGCTGCAGGCTGCGGGCAGAAGTCAGAGTGGAGGGTGGCCCAGGGAAATACGCCAACAGCTTAAGGGAGACCCCTCAGCTGGTCTTCCCACTTTTTGACCCTTCAGTGGGTTTTCCTCTTTATTTGCATGTGTTACCCCCTGCCAGGGACTGCCAGCACCTGTGAAGGACTCCCACCAACAGCTTATGGAATAACACTGTTTGTAAATACAAAATTGTGACAGGTTAAGGTTCGGGGATTGTCAGTGATAGTACCTGACTGCAAAAACATATTTAAAGCAATACACAGAGAAGCTCTAATCCCCAGTAAACGTATTCTGCATGCATAGAATATGATTGTTACCCAATAGGTATCCCCATGGGGGAGAAGACAGGTTCAGCCTATCGACAGATCCCAGCAGTTACGATGGAGGCTTCCCTAACTTTTTCCCCATTCTCGACTTACTTTTATACTATTTCTTTATGTTTAGGTGGAGCTTGAGTGACTTGAGTCATAAATACCTTTGTTACTGATTGGTGTAAAATTCTCTTGCTTTGCTGTTAAAGATACTGTCAAAACAATATAGAGCCCATGCCCAGTGAGGGGTGGTTGTACCGGTTGTACCTTGGGGGTGGGTAACTTTGGGGTGGAGGTGTGTGTTAACATTACAGTTAGGCTATAATGAACCAAGTGCATCTAAGGAGAGAGATTTCGCCACAGTTGTTGGCTCAGCAGCAGGACATCTCCTGTCTCCCTTGGCTGACAGGTGGTAAGCAGTTTATCAGCTACAAAGTGCCATCGAGCTCCCTTCCCTGCAAGGATTCCAACAGAGCCGGGCCCTCGATGTCTCCACTCTGCTCCACCTTCCATTCCATCTCCCTTAGCAGGTGCTTACTGTTGTATCAGGAATCATTGTGGACCATGCCAACCATTTTCCATCCAGGGAGTAGCAGCTACATTTTACCCTATAATTTCCATAGCATTGTAACTCCTGTTAGGATGTGAATATAATTTCTCAGTTTCCCCTGATTTTACTGCCAGCTGTCTTTCCACAAATGGGATAGGGAATAAGTTTCTTCCTGAATTAGCAATGGGTTAAAAAACAGGGGGGAAAAAAGAGCATAGGATAGATAATTGTTTTCCAAAAGATTTCATAGATGAATGGATGGAGCTGTATGTCACTCAATATATTCTTAATTGATCTAGCAAAGGGTGCAAATAATGAGACAATTTTTGGCTGATATGAAATCATTCAGGATAGCCAAATCTTACTGTAAAGAGTTTTGTAAGGAATTAGTGTTGAGTGGTTGGGTGAGAAAAGACTAAATTAATGCTAAGTAATCCTCCTGAGGGAAAAACAGTTTTAATGATGAAGCTCACAGTGGTGGACTCTAAATTAGCAAAGATCTTGAAACTCTTCTGATTAATTCCTTTAAGACATCAGCCCAAATCTCAGCAACCATCAAAACAGAATATTAGGAAGCACTGGGAAAGAATAGCAATTAAAAAAAAAACCATCAGAAAGCTTGATTATGTGTACATCGATGAGATGGACACACAGTAAATGATTTGTGGAAGTGTAGAGGCAAACAGACCTAGAAAGGGCAGAGAGAAGAGCAGAGAGGGAAGGTTAAAGGTATGGGACAACTTCTGTGAGACATATAACTGTGTAGCAGTTCTCTTCTGCTTGAAAAAAAGACAACAAAATGTGGGTGTGAGGGAGGAATAGCAAATTATGAATGACATGAAGAAACTGAATAGGGAGTGATTACTCACTGTGGGGTACCCAAGGAAACTATTAGGCAGCAGGTTTAAAACAAACAAAAGAAAGCCCTTTCCTGCATAACAATATTACATGTTGAGATTCATTTTCATTGGACACCAAAATTACAAGTAAGTTTAAAAAGTGATTAAACAATTTTGTAAAGGAAAGACTGTGAAGAGCTATTAAACATGAGATGGATGATTTGAAACAGAAGTAGCTGGCAACTACTGTTCTTCTTTCCCTCTTTCATATGTTCTTTTTTTCTTAACATCAGCTGCAGGCCACTGGCTGAGAAAAATCTTTTGGTTTTTAGTTTGATCTAGCATATCTGTTTTTATGTAAAGCAGCCTAGAAAATATGGTTTATTCAAACTAAATATGTAAGCTCTGATTCTGCTATCCTTTATCCCAGCCTATTGTCAATATAAAAGCTAACCTGGTGTCATTTCGGTGGCATGATTAAATGTCATATAACTGAGCACTTCTGAATCGATAATATGTCAATAATAACCCAGCCAAAACCTTCTATTAAATGATCCTCTTTTAGACATTTGTCATGTATGTAATGGTCTACAAATATTTTCAATGTTGCTAAGAAAAATGAATAGATATAGAATATAAAACTTGAGCCTAATAAGCGATGCCTTTTCTTGGTCTTAATATCAAGAGTCATACATGGTTAGAAGGGGAAAAGGGATTTTACTTCGGTATTTATTTTTAAGGATCCTTAGGTATACATGTCTAGGTCATATGCATCGAGATGCACCCTGGCAAGTGTGTGTGTGTGAGTTCTCCCCCCAGCATTGGGTATAACATTATAGGTTTTACTAATTAGCATATCTATCAAAGATTCCCCAGTGAGAGGCTCAAGTGAGCCCCCCTCCCCAAGGAACCTTCTCCTGGATGGTTCTATCTTGGTTTACAGAATGTGTTCTGGAGAGGACCTTGGGGTCTGGGGCACACTGATCCCTAGCTACGAAGCTTCTAAAATGTTTAGTCTCTTAGCTTGACAAACAAGTCCAAGAATGTAGGCAAAAAGCATGGGGAATACAGAAGTTGTAAACAGGGGTGTAAAAGAAAAGGCAAAAATCTTCATGGCATCATAAGTGTTGCATGGTTAAGGACAAATGGGAGAGATATACCTCCACAATCCAGCAAAGGATGCGAATTCTGTTTCTCTACAGTTTCTCTAATTTTGCTTTAGTGAAGCAAAATTTGGAAGGAAAGAACAGTTAAGTATTCTCACTATCTTTACGTTTACAAAATAGTACCAGAAGATCAGTAATCCAGGCGGTTTTTGTCCTTTATTACTGTATGAATATATAATATAATATAATATAATATAATATAATATAATATAATATAATATTTATTTCAAGGGCTTCTCCCAATAAATGTGTGATTTCTGTGGGAACAGAAAACAGCCTTGTTGGAGAACATTGGTGTCTTCACAGATCTTCAAAGCTAATGTGACCATGATTCTTTCTCTGTCAAGGCCCACCATGAACAAAACTGCAGCTTTGGAATTGGCACATGGAAGGTCTACAAAATGTTAGCTGAGTTGTCCCTGAGAGAGAGGGAAAAACCCTGAGGGTTTTTTCCAACGAGAGAAAATGAGATTCTCCTGACAGCAAAGTTAAGAAAAATACAGTTTGAGTTTGCTCTGCTGATTGAGAATGCTGAAAAAAAAAAGACTTAAATTTATGAGGAAGAATGAAGCCCTTAGAGCTCATGCCATGGGAGAAATGCAAGAAAATGGAAAGGCTGGCTGTTAAAGGTGCTATCAACCACTGAAATACTGAGTAAAACCACTGAACTGTCAAGAACTTAGCGCTCTCCTATTATTTTCAAATTTATGAACAGGTACTGTTGCATTTTCTGGAATATTCACTTCTGAAAGCTGAAAAATGACAGAGCTCATTCGAACGGGTGCCCTGCCTCTCAGGCAGCTTCCTAAGGAGCTGGGACTTGTACTGACATTTGTTTCCAGGATAAGAGGTCTGGCAACATTAGGCACGGCAGTGGCATCATGTGATGATGTGTGTGTATCTGGACAGGCTCAGCTGTAAGAGTAGCACGTCTGCTGTGTCAAGTTGGACTGGCTGGAAATACCACGTGGAGGTGGATGTTGGTGGTGTTGGATATATCGCACAATGGCAATGGGCTGAATGGTCCTGTCAGGTTGTAAGCCTGTGGTGTAAGAGAAGAACTGTCTTGAGCACTGCATAAACATCCTGACATTTGAGACTTGGACAGACTCTGAGAACATTCTCTCTTCTCCCTGAGCAGAGCTCAGGTGTCATTGCATGTGCTTCAGTGTCCATGTTTAGGTGCTTCGAGAAATTTGTGTCAAAAATTCAGGTGCAAATTGAATGCAGGTATCAGTGAAGATAAGACTTCAAAATTACTGTCTTGAACTTTTCACATTTTTCTCATCCACACTGTCATGTCTGATGCATCATGGCCACTGCCAATTGCTTTCTGATTATGTTGGATGTATGTTTGCAGCTGGTGGAATCAAGTAGTTATTTGCAGAAATGTGCTGAACTCACTTATTGAACTCCTGGAATGACAGTTCCATGAAACCAGAATAGAAATGGGATCTGCATTTATGCTGGAGTAGGAATACTCAAAATGGAAAAATTCCTCATGATCAGTCTAGGTGAGATAGTATCAGTGTAGGTTTGTTTTCTGTGGGCTACTGGAGAGAAAGTATTGGGTGAAAAGAAAGAGCAGGATTCAGTTCCTGCTGTTACTCTGCAATTTTAAATAAAACATCCAAGACCCACAGGCTTAATTTCTTCATGCTGTTAAAATGCAGGTAGTAAACCTTGACCATACTTGAAAATGATTTTGTATTTAAAGTTGATAATACAATTTGGAAATTATTTTAACAAAGAAATTAATATGAGGAGAAGAAATATTTCCTCAAAACATTTGAGAATGGTAAAATAGAAATTTGTCTTCTTGGCGACTTATCCCTACAAGTTTGCTTTGGGCTTCAGAAATGAGGCTGTTTTTTGGTTTGTACAGTCACAGAAGTGCTGGCCCACTGAAGTGAGTCTGATATAAGTAAGGTATAAACAATAACTCCTCTCCTTTTGAGGAACAAAATACTGGAAAATAATTGTCAGTTCTTGTAACAATATTCAGACTATAATATTTTAAAAAATGTGCTCTCTTTCTCTTAGCAATAGTTTCTGCTGTCAGAATTCAGATCTTTCAAGTTTCAAGCAAAGCTGACAGAATTTTCTTCTTAAGTACCCATCCAAAATGAATGCGTTAAACAATGCATTTGTTTGTTGTGTGTTTAGTTGTGAAACTTCAACAATTTAACATAAATGTGTAATCTAGTGCTGCTTGCATGCAATTATACTGGTGATAGTTAATAACTGAAGGAAGGATAGGGAGAGCAGGCATGCTTCTTTTCATTTTCTAGGATTAAAATAGTGGAGCTATGGTGCAAAATATTCTTCATGTTAATACTAATTACATTTTCCCATACTTTTTCATGTATGGGACACATTTTAACATGCATTATCCTCTATTAATTGCATGACATTTCTATAGGGTAGTAGAGCAATAGCAGTGTTGGGGAATGTGACAGGGAATGGTGCTTTTTTTTTTACCCACCATTACTCCCTGACAAGGTCACTGTGTGAATGGGTGTTCTGCTTATAGCCTTTTGTGTTGTACAAGTAAGAGATTTTGTGATGCGCTTGTCAGATATTATTAAAAAGTTCAATTAGATTTTCTAAATTTGAGCGTAGATTTTCTGGCTTTCCTTCTGCATCTGCATTTTTGATAGTCTTCAGATTTGTTTCTTGATTTGAAAACATGCTTTCTCATATATCCCCTGTCTGGTCACATGTGGTACTGTTATGTTTTCCTGAAGCTGTTTTTGTTTGTGATGAATAAGAACTACTGGGATAATCTGTAGTGATGCTAATTCAAATTCACTTGTAGTGCTGCTGCCTAGATACATAGTAATTGTTACAGGACCCTCCATTCTGATAAGGACAAATATTCATGGTGAAGACATCACTGATTTTTAACTCATTTGCTCTTTAAGCTCAGAACTACAGTGTTTTTTCCCAATGAAGAGAAGCAAAAGGGCAGGTATATGGAAACAGGTTTTGAGGATGTATATGTATGACTTTAATAACCCTAAAATACCGTGACTAATCAGTCGAACACATGTGATGTACATTGTTTGAATCTTGTGTGGCGCAATATATTTAAAGTATGAATGTCTTGGATACCACAACACCAGCATATCATCCATTGCAACCCCCCCATCCATCCCCACTATTAAGGCACTGTTGTACAAAAGGGATTTTCCCTGAAGATAAAATCAGGAGTGTTCCTCAACCAGCTGTTGGTTTCAGGTGGTAGTGCACCCTGTTAGGATGCACAGAGCTGCACCAAGCTGAAGACCTGTAGACTGTCATTAAGTTTAAAATTATTTAGTTTCTGTGTTTGCAGCCTTTAATAAACTGAAGATAATTTATTTATTCCAGAGTGGTTTGCCTGTTTTTAAATACAGTAAAATAAAACAATCACTTGGGGATTTTTCTTGCATGTGTGGGCGCGTATAGCTATGCAATCAATTGCATAGTTGTCATTTGCAAATGCAGGTATTTGTGAACAAGGGTTTCTGCAATAGTTTCTAAGATCAGATTAGAAAACATTATTCTAGAGTGTCCATTTGGAGTTTGGATATCTGATGGGAGAGAGAGGTAGAAAGAGAGCTTGTAGAAAAAAAACACTGAATCATTGACAGTAGCTGTGAAGTGACCATTTTTAATACCAAAGGTTAGGTGGCGTAATCTATATTTTCTGGCATTTTAAAATCAAAACAGGTTATCTTTCTAAAAGTCTTGGAATGCATAAAATAATTTGCTTTGTGTCATATGTTCTGTTGGGTTCTGAAAGTAAAGCCTGTAGCTCTGCAGTGAAGGAAAACTTATTAACTCAGAGTACTCCCCTCTGAGTGTGTTGCTGTTGCTAAACCCTAAGTGGTCAGGGTGCTCACGAGACAGACAACATGAAAGTTCTAGAAAGTTAGAGGTATGGTTTTTTGTATTAATAATACCACGTTTGTTTATTTAACTGCACTGGAATATGATAAAGAGGTTGTTTGGTTGGCTTTTGCATTTCATGAGCATTTGAAGAGTTTTATTTCATTTAACTCCTCAGCTTCAGTCTTCTTGCTTTAGTTGGCAACTGCTAATTTGAACCAAACTGAGAAAATGCTGGAGACCTTCTTTTGTAATGGCAGTTTGCTAATCTGACTTCTTTGTCCACAGAGAAGTCAGGGAACTGGCTCTCAGAATAGCTGCTCTTTGTTCTATCTATAGTATTCTTAAAGGCCTTTTAAAAAATGGTGATTGCTAATTACCATATATCAAGTACAGAGAACCTATATGAGAGAACAGGAATGTAAGAGAAAATAAAACTGCATTCCAGAAAAAATGTACCATAAAGAAGAATGAGAACCTAGGAAAAACTACTCTTCGTCTTCTAAGCAAGAATTTTATAATCTCTTACATGCTTTTGCTCCTAGTTCTTATCCAGGAAATGGATAATTAAAGTTTGGATGAATAGCAATTAAATTAAAACTAAATGTATATTTATTTAGAGAGTATATAGATTTTAGAGGTTTTAGAGGTACAATTTAATATAACACTCACTTATGGAATACTGGAGTATGTCTCAGGTTTACTGGCCACCGCTTCTCCATATTAGTATTTAAATCATTTGTTAACAGTGGAACTTAGTGAGCAATAAGCAATAGCTTGCCTGTTCTTACATCGGCCATTGTGGACTGACTGCTTGTTTTTCTAACTCGTATGGACTGGTATTGTCTACTGGCATTCTGCTTTTGGAAATGAATTAAAAAATATATAATACTCTCCCTAAACAATACTATCTCTTGGCAAAGAAAACCTCTGTGAATTGTATATCTAAAGAATCAAACATATGTTTTTCAATTAAAAATCTAGGCATTTATTTCTGACTTACTCATATTGACTCCACTGTTGTCAGTAACTGCCATTGGTAAGTTCTGCCTTTTGAAGTGCTGATGGTTCATTACAATAGCCTTCATTACATCATATTAAGAAAATGTTGAGAAGCTACTGCTTTTGGTTTCCCAAAAACTCCAGAACCAGTGACTACACAGACATCAATTTATTTGGGTAGGATAGTTGGTGGAGGAATTGACTTGCAAAAGATCGTAGATGGAGTAACTGCAGAATCTTTTTCAAATGGATACAGTGATAAGACCTTTTTTCCCACCTATTTCTTCCCTTCCTCTTGCCTTATACAGATGCTCTGTTACCAAAGTCCCTTTCTGTCTTCCAGTTCTACCCATGGTCCCCTTCATCTGGTTTTAGGATCTACATTTCACTGATATTTCTTTCCGTCACTACAGCTCCTCTTTTGATAATTTTAGTGAGCAAGTATTCCAGCTTTATCCCTTGGGCTTGTTATTTCCTCTCAGCCCACCTCTCAGCCTTTGATTTGCTCAGTTCCTGTCCTCTTCTGTTTCCTACCTCTGAACGCTCTGAGAAGTATTCCCTTAAAAAGTTGTCCTACTCAGCATTCTTAGAATTTTTATAGTGGTTCTGAATGGACTATGTCTGTTCTCCTAACTGTGTCTCTACATATCTGCTTGTGAAAATATGAAACCTTTTAGAAAAGGCCTCACAAGCCTGTCTCTCTATTCCAGTCTTGACTTATTTTGTCCAAATTGAAATCTTAGACCAACTTTCTTGCATAGCCTTCAAGAGACCTGTGAACTCATGTTCAGTTCAGAGATAGCTACTAACCTTTGATTCTAATTCCAGCCTACATTTTCCAAGTATGAATGCTGCTAGGCTTGTCAGTGAGGCACATAGCATGGGTTTGCTATGTGTGTTATTCTTCCATTCAGGCTGTCTTGATGATTCTTTCTGCAATATTTCAAATAATTCCTGCATTTTTATGTAGCAGAAGTTGGCACTATCTTGTGACGCCATTACGATGGCATACTTTTAGTCTTTTGTTGTAATTTTGTTCCTCTGACAATTCTTCTTATTGCTGCAAAGATCTTCCTTCCTATGTTTCTATTACCTTTGATTCCCTTGCTTTGCAAAATCCATCCTCCCTTGCTTCTCTAAACTTAAGCTGTTGATTAATTCTCGAGGCTTTTCACAACTGTTTGCAGCATACTTAGGACCTTATCTTCAAGGGTGAGGGTGAACACCAACCTCCAGTTGGCTCTGGAACAATTACTATGTATCTAGGCAGCAGCACTGCAAGTGGATTTGAATTAGCATCACTACAGATTATTCCAGTAGTTCTTATTCATCACAAACAAAAACAGCTTCAGGAAAACATAGCACTACTACATGCAACCAGACAGGAAATATATCAGAAAGCACGTTTTCAAATCAAGAAACAAATCTGAAGACTATCAAAAATTCAGATGCAGAAAGAAAGCCAGAAATCTGTGATCAGATTTAGAAAACCTAATTGAAGCCCAGCCTTCTCCATCTACTTGTTGACGTTCCAGGCAGACACATTTGGTTTTTCCCTGTAGTATTCCTCTACCTAAGCTGGGAAACGGGAATATCCCTATAAGCAGACCAAATCTTCTTCATTATCCTCCAAATCCCTGCTTAATATTCTTCTTAACTAAGACTAATACATGAGAGCATGAGCACAGTCTCCTGAGATCAAGCTGAGCAATGCCAGTTGCTTTATCTCCACCATTGATGTCTGCATTAATTTCCTCTGTACTCTGCAAAATAAGTCGTCTGAGGCAGGGGCAAGTAGCATAAACAAAGTGTTACTGCAAAGCAGTTGATAAGTAATGACTTTGGAAGTCTGGCACTTCTAGGAGATTTTGGAGTGCTGGCCTACGCTATATGAATGCTACAGAACATGTGCCTCTGGCTGAACAATAAGGTGTTATGGGATTTACTTTTCATTTCCTTACTTCTATGAAAGGTTTATTTTATAGAAACCTTTATTGTTTCTCAATTAAGTTATTTGTATAATAATGGCATGTGTGGGTAGCACAGGATGATAAATATTGAATATGTGGAAGTGATTCATATTTCATGAACTCTGATCCTGACCTTCTTACAATTACCAGAACAAATTACATTAATTACACCAAATTACATGACAGGTGGAGGAAGTTGTCATTAGTATCCATTACATACAGCAATATAGAGAGAAACTCCCTGGTTTTCTGTGGTAATTGACTGTAAGTGTGACCACTCTTACATAACAGCAGTACACACTCAGGAGGTGATGTTTTGTTTGTGTAGTTTTCATGTAAAAAGAGCTTACTTATTTCAGAATAAAAAGGTTTTTCCTGAGTGATAAAATCAGTGGAGCCTGGGTTGCTATGGATTAGGATCTACTGTGTCCACTATTGCAGCCCCTTTTCCACCTCCCTCTAAGTCCTCTCTAGTGTCCTAAGCCAAGCAGTCATGTGGGTGCCCTACGTGGACCTCCCGTCAGAGTTTGTGCCAGCTGCATTGGCAGCAGCAGAGGCTGTCTGTGCTCCTCTGGGGCGGACTTATGTTCCTGTCTTTTAGACTTTATTGCTAACTGGTGGTCTTCAGGAAACCTGTAGGAGTGCAATCATTTGTAAGTTTCAGATTTGGGTTAGTAGTGATTGTGTGTGTGTGAAATTAGATGAGAGGGAGATACTGTGGTAAGAGAAACCACATTTTCCTAGGAAAAGAAACAGTGAAAAATACTTTGTGCAAAGGTCAACATCTGAAAATGTGTGCCTGAGAATGATCTAGGAGGGTCATACAGTACGACCCATGTGACAGACTGCTGTAGCATGGCTTTATGCTCCACTGGGAGCCCCACCAGGACCTCCCACAGTGTAGACATTCCGCTGGCTTTTCCTTTTTAGTCGTAGTGCAATTTTTCTGAGGTGAAAGACGGTGATAAGGAAGGGACATATTTTGATACTGTTGCATTTTAACCCCAGCCAGCAACTAAATACCCTGCAGCTGCTCGTTCACTCCATGCCCTTCCTTGGTGGGATGGATAGGAGAGTTGTAAGAAGGTAAAACTTGTGGGGTGAGATAAGAGCAGTTTAGTAACTGCAACAAAGTAAAATATAATAATAATAATAATGAGAATAATAATGAGAATGAGAAGGAGAAAGAGAAGGAGGAGGAAAAGGGACATAAAAGAGAGAGGGTAATAAAACCAAAGAACAACAAGTGATACACAATAGAATTGCTCACCATCCACTGTCAGATGTACAGCCTGCCCTCAAGCAGTGCTCAGCCCCCCCCAGCCAACTCCTCCCAGTTTATACTTCGGGAATGACATTTTATGTTGTCAAATGTCCCTTTGGTCAGTTTGGTCAGCTGTCCTGGCCAGGCTCCCTCCCTGCTTTTTGTGTACCTTGCCACTGGCAGAGCACGAGACACTGAAAGTCCTTGACTCAGGGCAAGCACCACTTAGCAACATCTGAAGTATCAGTGTGTTATCAACATTATTCTCATACAAAACCCAAAACACAGCAGTGTACCAGCTACTAGAAAGAAAATTAACTCTATTCCAGTCAAACCAAGGACAGATATGTACAAATTTTCTTCATGCCTGACATAGTTGAATTGTTTACTACGCACAATGGAAATCTGCATTTTACTAAAAATGATTTTTTCTTCAGTTTTTTCAATGGGACAAAGAACTGAAGGGTACAGATAAGATCTTGTTCTTCCTTCATTTTATAAAGCCTTTCATTGTGTTTTTCCCTGTAGAGCTTGTAATGTGTGCTTTTCTTTCCTTTGCTCTTCTATCTTGCTCCATTATTCATCCTTAAACAAAGTTTTATCCCTGTTGATAATTCTTTAAGAAAAAGAGTTTTAATTTAAATCTTTCAAGGTAATATTATGAAAAAAAGAGAGAAAAATGTATGAAAATAACTGAACAACTTCCTCCTAATTTTTAAAAATCTCTGATTGTCTGTGAAGAGTTTAGAGAATGTGACTCTAAACATGTATGGTAGAGACAGGTTTATTCCATTATTCATTATCCATACTATTTAATTCCCTTTATAAACAGTTTTTAGCCAGTTGAAAAGCTCAAGTAGTGTAATATAAATTGAGACACGTTCCTTTTCTGGATATCTGAGCAGAGCAGGCTTTGGCATTGCATGTCATTTATGGGCACTATATCCCTAAATACCTCTTAGGACTGGGGCCTGAGACCCTCTTATGTAACAGACTCTTGTTAGGGTCTTGGAGCAGCTTCATGAAGGACCACGTGCAAAAATAGCATGTACAGGTATTTTCTTGTACATACATAGTTTTTTTATGCAGTAGGCACGATAAAAGTAAGTCAAACTGCTTCCATGAACTTGAGTTTGTTTCCCAGGTAGGTGAATATATAATTTGATATATGTAAACAAACCCACTCATGAACAACAAATGGGTCTTGCTTTAAAAAAATGCAGTGAATCCCCTATGTGAGTGATGAAGCAGTCATTATTTTCACGTAAGCTCTTTGGTTACAAAAATGTAGTAAAATCTCATATGTGAAGTTAGGAATCCAATCAAGAAATTAACATGTAGCAAATCTTTGAAAAAAAGACAACAGAATCTGTTGGAGGAGACAGTGGAAAGGTTTGAATGAGGACTAAAAAAAAGAAAAAAACCTTAAATAATCCTTTAAAAAGTGAATGAATGTGGTATATGCACAGTGGTATCCAATGCAGTATCACTGGAGGAAGTGGTATGGTTAGTGTGGCTTTCTGTGACCTTCCACCCCATCTGGGGCATCTTTGGCTGGACCAACCTCAAACTGGGAATGTCAGCTCCTCTGCTGCAATTACCTAGAAAGTATCTTTAAACAGTTCAAGGTTTGTATATGATTAAAAAACCTTGCATCTTATTGATCTACCAAAAACTTTGGAATGATGGCCCAGCACTCTAGTTGGTGGAATAAACAGTGTATTTCTGCTATAGGTGCACTTTGTCACTAAGATGAAGGATGCTAAGAGAGCCCTGGGGCTGGGGACAGTTGTATTGTGTATAATGAGATTTCTGCAAGAAAAGATCTAAATGTTGTAGAAAACATAGGAATGGAAAACCTGAAGGAAAGAGTAAGGTTTGTGCTTTGCCTTGCACTGACTGAAGCATGTATTTGCTGAATTTGTGCAAAGGAAGCTTTTCTTTTTTGAGGCTGCCTAGCCCAATAGGAGAACTTATCTTACAGCTGGAATCAGAATTTATAAGGGTTTTTATATTATAACAAACACACATACCTTTTAAGCTATGGTCTTGAAATCTAGGCCTTCAACAGCATAGCCTGAAATGTCATATGCACATGTCAGCCCACGATGTGGAAAGAGTAGAATACTTAGAGCACAGGATTTAGCCATTCCACAGTAAATGAAATACGACTTCTGAAACCTTTTGAAATGGTATTTTTTAAATTTTATGACTTTTAACTTGTTTTATAAAAGTTAAGCCTCATGCCCTTTCCTCGAAAAACTATGACACTAACACAAAATTTACTTGTTTGATATGTTATTACAATTTTTCTTCAAGCCAGCATTGAGCTTTAATATTTAGTACCATCTAACACTGTATTATAATTTAAATCCATCTTAATGACTTCTGTAATATAAATGTTTTAAGTAAATAACAATTATTTTAACAAGTGTTTCCTGATTCCAGGCATATGTAAAGAAGATAGGGTATGTAATATAGCTGACCAGATAACTGCTTTCACAAATTATATTCGTTCTTCTTTATTTCACTGCAAAATGAAGAGAGTTCAGTGTAGTTCAAGGAAAGCATTGTGATAAACAGACAGCTTAAATGTGAGCAGTGTAAAGAGCAGCAGCTTGCAGAAATATTGCTATAGATACTAAGACCGTATCCTGCCTCGCTATGGACCACACGTAATTGAATCATGTTCAATAGAAGGCCATTACAAAACAGTGCTGATTTGCAATGCTAATATGGTGAAGACAGCTGTCACTGGGAATTAAATATGATCATTCAAAGACTGAATAAATGAGGTGCCCATTATCTTCTGGCTCTGCTACAGCCTGCTTAAAGGACACAAATAAATGATACTGTCTCAATAACCAGCTCAGTTTTGTCTTCCAGCCATAGAAATATGAAGAAGACAGAGGGAAGAGGGAGGGCACACAACAACATCAACAACAAAAAGCAGAGTCAATTTACAAAGACACACAGAAAACCAATGCCCTACGACTTCATTTGCAACAGAACAGTATTTGTGGAAAAATGGAGAAAAGGCTCTTTAACCAAGCTAACATGTTGTAGTGTAGAGCATGCATACTTATTTACAAAAAAAAAACCCAGTGAAAAAACCCAGGTGTTAAAAACTCACTCAACGATTTGTCAAAAGAAATCAGTTAGAGATGCCAAAATGTCAGATGAACTGGAACAGAGTCTGGCAAGAGTGATAAAGCACAGGTCAAGGTAAATTTCTTTTCCTTTTGCCATCCAGTACTTTTAATGTCACAAAATATTTCAATTCAATTTTAATGTGAACCATAATCTATACACAAGGAAAATGTTGACCAAGAGGAAGAAATCTGAATTTGTTTGAAGAAAAAATCTGTGGGAAGTTTGTGTCATTTCACAGAGAGCAAAAACCCCAGCAGTGATAAGAAGGAAAAAGAAAAGTTAATATAAAAATGAAGAGTATTTCTACTTCAGGTAAGACTGTCAGCCAACTTAGTAGTCCCTCGCGTAGCTAGCTCAGTGCTAAGTGGGATCTGCCTGTTTGAAGCTGCAGCTGGGCAGTGCACAGAAGCCGCAGAGCCCAAGTGAGAGCTGTGCAGGGCTGGGGATCCGCATCATGCTGGGTAGGGATCCTCTGGCTGGCCTGCTCCGTGTCCTGGCTGAGCAGCTGCCCAGGCTGTGGTGCTGGGTTGCTGGCAGAGGGGATCACTGACAGCTGCTGTGGTAAGCAATGCCTTAGTTGGTATTTAATTACCAGCTCATGCCTATAGAAAACACTGTGCAAAATTTGCACCTTAAATGAGAAAGAAGAGAGAATACAGAGGAGCAACTTACAGAGGTCCTACTGACAGCAGGTGTGAAAGTACTTCTTTAGATCTGTGATATCATCTAAGGAGAGCAACATATGAAGGAGTACAGATTTGCTTTTCTTCCATTGAAGTATTTGCCCACCCCCTGCCTCTTCAAAGTGTTTTGCATTTTCCAATAGGAAAAACAGCTGTTAAAGCCTGGAAATGTCAAAATGAGCTGGACAAAGTAGAAGGAAAGGAGCTGGGCATAATGATGACCTGGACCACTGTTTTGTGTAATGCCAGGTCTCAGAACAACTGACTGTTCTGGAACCTTTGACAAACTTGTGTAAGTGCACAACAGGCAACAGCTTTCACAGTAGAGCTGGCTAAACATGTGAGGACATATGCTGGTCTAGAACAGTGAGATAATTGCAAAGAACATAAAGGTATGGGTAAGGATTAGAACATTCATTCTATAAAAACAGCAAAAAAAAAAAGCCTTAGAAGGCATATGACTGAAAAACTGCATCTGACATAACATTAAATGCCAGTAAGTGTAAGGTTATATATGGCACAAGAAAGAAAATCAATAGAGTGGATAAAAATTGGGGATTAGCTCTTTGGAAGTTAAGTTGAGATATGGGTGGAGTTTTAAAGATAAGAAAAACAAATGTAAATTTGCAAATTGAAGCACAGGCTGATATTGGTGAAACATTGTGACTAAGTGCACAAACAAAAAGCCACAGTGTTTGCAAGACACATGGCATTAATGCATCTGCACTTGAAATGCTGTGTTTGCTTATATCCTCACGTGTACTGAAATGCTTATGAAGTCAACAAGAAGGACATTTAATAATGGAGAAAAACATAATAGAGAGTACATGTGTAATGACCACTAGCACCATATCTGTCTTCTTTAGAAATCAGAGGATTCAGGGACACAAATAAGTCAAGCTATACCTGATGAAGTGGAAATGTTTATATTTTTGAAAGAGATCATGGACGTATGAGATACCCATGTAAAGCAGGTGTGAAAGGAGTTTCAAGGCCAGAATCCTTTGGTATCTAAAATTTTTTAGATAAACTTCTCTTGTGAAAAAAAATAGAGCACGGCTGAAGAAATACAGATTTGAAATCACTATTTCAAGTTCCTTCATCTGTCATTAACTTTATAACTATGTGCTTTGTAAACCCGTTATCTGTGAGCCACTAAATAGAAGGCCTATTGTGCCCTACTGTGAGAATATCTTTAATGGATTCTCTATTTTCACAGTTTCACTTGGGGTTTAGTATTCTTCCTGTTTTAAAGCCCAAGGAGTTAAAACCTTGTATTAACTGTTTTGAAACTCTGTGGGTGCAATACATCAGCTGTACATTTAATACCAAAGCCTTTGATTATGTTTAACTGAGGGGGCTCTTCTTCCCTGCCCTATTCCTTCCAGTGCCTCAGGCATTCCCTGCAGATTTATGCATTTTACCACTTCAAGGTTTTCAAAATACATTTTAATTGCTAGGTAACTTTTTCTGTAAGACTCTTGTTGATGGGGGTTTGTAATTTTTTAAAAATGTGACTGGCAATACCGCAGGTGAAATGCAGCCAGAGAATGAACCAGGGCATGGGCAGATTGTCACACACTGCACAATCCCACAGTGCTTTGCCTGTGCACATCTCTCAGATAAGTGGAATGTGCATTGCAAGGCCTTTCAACCTCTCTTCTCTGACTCTGGTCCTTTTGTGGTGAGACTTGGGGCAGGATTCCTCCCATATGTCTTCATTCCTCACATCTTACAACTCCCTCAGCCACAGCATTATCTTGTCCTTTCCCTTTTTATTAGGTGCTTTAATTACCAGACAGATTATTATGTTCTTGTAATTAGCAATTTTACTGCCAATATTACTGCATTTTTTTATGCAGGGACTAGAGTATTTATTTCATAGCAATAAATACAAGACTCATTTGGTATTTTTCTCCTCAGGAGGGCCTTCAAATGCCACTGGATGAATGTATGATCCTGATGTTTTACAATGAAAAGCTAGGATAATTCACAATTCTCCATTTTCAATAAGGCACTTAGTGTTTTCATGTGTTGTCATTGTAGCATTTAAAACTGTAGATATGGTAAATGGTGAGCAATTAATATATTTGCCAAATGGAAGTATGGCTCACCCATAAAGTTTCCTGCTAGCAGTGTGAAACCAAACTTTAGTGTTGTTAAATAAATGATTGTTCTGTTATTAAGTAAATGTTCTATGTCAAAGTGACCAGTGTAGCAGGTGAGGGAAAGAGGTTTTTTACCTGGACTTCAGCAAAGGATTTGACACTGTTGCCCACAGCATCCTCATAGAGAAATTGTCTGCTCATAGCTTGAACAGGTGCATTGTTTGCTGGGTATAGAACTGTCAGAATGGGTGATGCCAAAGAGTGGTGTCAAATGGAGTTAAATCCACTTGGCTCACAATTGCTACTGGCGTTCCCCAGGGCTCAGTCTTGTGTTCAACCCTTTTCAGTATCTTCATCTGGTTGAGGGGGTCGAGTGCACCCTTAGTCAGTTTGCAGATGACACCAAATTGGGTGGAAGTGTTGACCTGCTGGAGGGTAGGATCTCTCTGCAGAGAGATCTGGACAGGTTGGATCAATGGGCCGAGGCCAGTTGTATGAGGTTCAATAAGGCAAAGTGTTATGTACTGCCCTTGGATTGCAACAACCCCAGCCAGTGCTACAGACTGGAAAGCAGAAAAGGAACCTGGGGGTGCTGGTTGACAGCAGCTGAACATGAGCCAGGGTGTGCCCAGGTGGCCAAGAAGGCCAATGGCATCCTGCCCTGTACCAGAAATAGCTGGGGTTTTTTTTTAGACTTGCACAACTCACAGATTAAATCAATGTTTACCATAGTAAATGGTATGTAACTGATGGAAACTAATTGCAGTGTCTCATAAACAATGATTGCTGTTAAAATTTGATCTTTATATCTTAATTTTTGCCTATCACTGCAGGACTCTCTGAGATTTCACTTTTCATGATAAGACAAGCTTCACTGTTTCCTAAATTCCCAACTGCATACTGCCTCATAACTTTGCATTAGGGCTTCAGGTATTGCCCAGTTCTTATTTTCACGGTGTAGAAGAGATGCACTGCTGAGTGGAACTCTATAAAATCTCTGAAACCTTTAAGTTAGAGACCCGTGTGCCTAGATCCCTACATAATCTAGCAATAATTACTCTTTTCCTGCTATATGTGGCAGGTAGATGGAGGCAATTGGGCTAATTAAAACTGTCTTGGGGTGACTTTATGATGTGATATCCCCTATCACTGCTCTATGCCCAGACATGATTTCTGTGCCTTTCTGTGTCTTTAAAGCTGGGTGTGAGAGGAGAAAAAAAAAAAAAAGCCAGACAAACTTTTCAAAGCAGTTTTGTGCTCCAAGGTCACTACTCCTGCGCATTCTTGTGCTGCGGCAGCCAGAGCGGAGCCCTTTGCTGCTTTTCAGCCAGCTTTCAGCTCTGTTTCTCCGGAGAGAGGTGGAGAGTTAAACTCTTCTTTTCCTGGGACTTCGTCTTTTCCTTTCCTCTCTTCTGGACTGCTTCAACAACATAGAACATACCGGGAGAAATTCCCACTGAGGCCCTGGAGGGCCCATGCCAACCCAGCTCCAAAGACAAGGAGAAAGAGCACTCCCACAGAAGGACTCTAAAATCTTCCCTGGTTTCTCTCCACTGCGAGAGGTTTTATTATTCAGAATTATTATTCTGTTCCCGTGTGTTTGTTAAATAAATAGGTTTTTTTCTCTTTCACTTTCCTCTGAGGAAAATTTTTTTCCCCCTAACCTGGTGGGAGAGGAGTGGCTGTAACCCGCCTTCTATCAGAGGACGTCCAAATTTGTACATTCTTCTGAATTTGTCTCAAACCGGGACAAAATCCAGCATCAAAACACTGAGTTTGTTGATGTATTTTTTTGTACTTCTGCTGTTAATCCTGTGCATAAATTGTAATTTATTTCCTTTTCTCATTATGTGTTTGAGTAGGGTAAGTGTTGGGCTACAGTGTTTGTGTCGTGTTGATAAGGTTGGATTCATAACTATGAGGCTGTTGCACAGCAACGAGTTGTTTTATCTTTACATTATGACACTACAGTAATTTTTGTATGTTATACTCAAAATACTAAAAGAAATGGTAGAGGAAGGAGTAGAGCTTTGTTTTCAGTTTGCATTTTTTCAGTCGTTTTGTGTCTTTTCCAATGGTCTAAATTGTATTATACTTCCTGTCAAATTTAATTAAAAATAACGCCCCAAACTTCATACTAATTAGCTGATGGGGAGAATAAAATGTTTTTTCTGTCCATCTCTATTTTTATTCTTGTTTACTTTTGAAGTGTGAAAGGGGTGGAAAATTCTTCCACTAAAAGGCCGATGGAGATAATTGAACTCTGTTCATACAGTCCCAGGTAGAAATCAAATCCAAGACCCAGAGGTGAAAGGTGAGCTCTGTAACTACTATACCAAACTATCCTTGGTAATTATCAGCATGAGCATAATTATTAACATTTCAATTATACTCACAGTATTACATCTCTCCAAGGGGTTTAACTCCACTGATTTTCAACTTGTCTTATTTTTTTGGTAGACATCCAGTTGGAACAAAGTTGCTGGATAATATTTTTGACACAAAAGGGTAACATACTTTTCAAAATACAGGATCTATATATTTTGTCCTCAATTACACTTGTATGCTTCCAGATTTTGATTGCTTGGTAACACTGCTTGGCATAGCGAGTAGATTCAAATAGATTTAAATAACACAGGAAATAAAAAACTATACAGGAAATAAAAAACTGTATCCAAACTCTTCTCTTGTAAAATACATAGTTTGAAATTGAGACCTGGATTAATAATAATTCATACTTTAATTTTAAAATGTTATTCAATCTTTGTCTGTTGTTTAATAATTTTTACATAGGTTTATTAAAATTTACTTAGACAACGTATGAAGCCAAAAAATGTATCTTACTTTAAAATATTTTGTTGTTAGGTATCTAAACTTTTTCTGAGTATTCAATCTTAAAATGCTTAATAAAATAAGGATTTATGATCAGTGGGAATCACATGAGATATTTTTGTGCCTTTATTAATTCTATATAATCATCTTTACTGCTTGTACATTATGACTGAGTTCAAGTTACTGGCTATGTGAGCATCTCTGAGTAAAGGTGTTGTATTATTCTGTATTTATAGAAGTGGTACTTTCAGGAAAGGCTTATGAGAGAGACCAGCCTGTCTGGAAGAGGAATGGAGACTTCAGCTTGAAGACAGAGTATAACAGCAAAAGTGACTCACATCCTAGAGACACATGAATCAGCACAAAACAAATTAAACAAAGCAACATTAAACAGCAGCAAAGGTAGTATCCTATATTCCTGCTTCTCATCACATGGGTGTGAAAGAAACCTTGTTTAGCAACTGTTTGTTTGCTTGTTTAGAAATCCTTAAATCGTCATAAGAAAATGCCAAACATCCAACAGGGCTGGAAGAGAGAAGGTACAGGGTGACATAAAATGGAGGATGCTGCAAGCAATAATGAAAAGGAGAGATGAAGGTCAGAGAGATAAATGTCTACAGTAATACCAGGGACAGATGCTGTGGGCATGGTAGTACAGAAAGGAAATCTGATATTTTTAAATGAGGGTGGAAACTGATAATTTTAGTGTTTGTGGGTGTTGCTGAGTAGGGGATAAGTGAGAAAACATTCTCTTATTTTGTATTTCAGATACAGATGGTGAAGAAAGGTCCTGTGAACGAGATGCAGTTATTTTTTTATCTCAGCAGTAAGCAGGTGATTCAGCATCAAACGCTTCAAAAAGTGATAAATTCATTTCCAAAACCCAGTAATCATTACTAAAAGCACATCTCCAAAGAACTGAGATACTTTTGACTCAGCTGTGAACACATTCACCATCTGAGTAAGTGTAGCAACGACTGAAGGTGGTAAAGGCCAGGTAAATTTGTTACTATTAATGTACTTCAAAAAAACTGGGAGCATCTTTTCTTCTTCCCCCAAACCTAACCAACCAACACTGCCTTGTCTATTATAAAACTCACCTGGTAACAGCCAGAAACACTCCTCATGTTTATTAGTACAAAATAGCTGAGGTCACAGTTTCCTGCCCTCTCTACCATGTTAGCAAACTAGGCAAGCATATACTGAAAAACATTAAGATGATAACTAGTAATAGTAATTTTAAAAATAAGTTGAATGAAAGAAAAATGGTGTGAGTGTGAAGGATTAACAAATATATGAGAATGGGTTTAGAATATTTTATATGGGAAATGAATAGTAACATACACAAAGCTGTTGAGCTGTTGTATCTGCAAAAAAAGCAGGTAAATTGACAGAAAATTTCTTGATCATTGTAACAGAAAATTGGAGTTTGGACCAAAGTGATTATACATCTGCTTCTGTAAATTTGAAAAAGACTTTTTTAGCCCTAATTTCCCTGAAATAAATTTATTAGGAAAATCTCCAGCTAGGGGAGTGATTATGTATCTCGAATGTATTGTCCACTGTCATCTACAGGTCTATTGCCTGCCAGCAAGTCACACTATTTTGGGCAGGAAGTCAAGCAGCTGGCAGGGCTGTGCAGTCTCAGATAGGTATTTGGTGCTCCTGACCATTCTCAGCCTACTGACCCAGGGAAAATGGTGAATAGATCTGTATTTTAAATAGTTCCCAGACACAGATTGCCTACCGTGTTTGTGACTGATTAAATTACAGCATATTACCACTACATCAGCAGTGGAGTCATCCTGAACCTGGCAATATGGGAGACATGAGCTGCAGAACCATTTCATGATGATTTTGTAATGAAATTTGAACATATACACAGTGTATGAGACCATTTTATGGCTGTAGCCCTCCTTCTCTTTCCTGACAGTGAATGCCTACTCACTCCTTGGTCCACCATCTGTGTGTGAGTGTGATGCTGCCTGTCTCCACAGTGCCCATGCTTAGGAGAATGTTGTAGAGTTGCTGTACTCCAGATGGAGAAGCTGCACTGTCCCCAAAACTGATTCATGAGATGAAGGTTAGCAAGGATCTGCTAAAAAAGAAGGCCAGGGGTAAACGATAATGATAGGTGCCTGAAATATGAGAACTGGAGCAAATGGACTGACCATCTCTTAATAAAAATGACATATGATGGGCAGGGTTTGAGCGCATTGGCTGTTCACACAAGGCACCACACAAGGCACTTCAGACTATCCTGAAAGTTGTTAAGAAATTCAGTTGATAGTACAGGTAGCTCATAGTTATTTGTATCATATTCATGTCTCTTTTTCTTAATGCTTTTTTTTATTTTTGCTCAGAAGGGATGTTGTGACACTGGGAACTTCAACATCCATAATTACCGGGGGTAAATGGTGTTATGGAAACCTGTTTAGTTACAGCTCACTACAAATGGTTAAAGAATGAATCCACTCTTTCGCAAGAAATGTTTTAAAAAGTCTGACTGGCTAGTGCAGAAGAGGTCAGAGTGAAGTTGTTATGTAGCCTTCAATTAAAGAGCAAGGCTTTGGATTTTAACAAAGCGAGGGAGTGAACAGTACAGGAGAAACGTTGTCTTAGCTGCTTGCAGTTAGACAGCATGTAGAGGAGGGAGCCAAGAGTAAGATGTGCTAGAAGGGTAGTTGTTGCATTAGGGGAAAACAAAATAATGAAATGGGGCTATAATGGTAACAGGAACATTTTCTTCTCATTTTCTTTATCCAAATGGTGGAAATAGATGAAGAATAAGGTCAGTGTTGAATGTATTGCCTTGAGTGAGAATCTGATGAAAATGAGAAGTCTAATCCCAGGAAGAGGCAGTGTAATTGAAGTACAGATGCTTCTACAGTGTGCAGAATAGTGAATGTCTCAATCCTCTATGATCATACTTCTGATCTTATGTCATGTATATGCATTGGTGAGTGCATGTGTACAAATGTGCATGCACAGTAGGGATGTGCATTGTCATAACTACTTGTTTCCAAGAAAGTATCTCCAAGCAAAGATCATTTTGCACAATAGGAATACCCTGTGTTAACAACAGCCTCTACAGATTTAAGAGAACCAACAGGTTCTGCCTGCACTGCACCCCAGGTGTGGTGATGGTTCCTTGGCAGCAGAGCCCCCCAGTGCCACTGCTTTTTACGCCATCTCCTGCATCTGATCCTGCAATGTTCAGCTCTGAAAGGACGTTCTTTTCTGACACACTTGAGAAATTAGGATTGTACCACTTATTTACTCCTTCTTTCCTACTACTGCATTTTTGCTTTTAGAGTATCTGATTCCTAACTCTTTTTGGTCTCCTGTAGTGCTAGTGTATAACTGAGGATGCAGAGCTTCATCATTCCCCTCCACCATATCCAGCAAAACCAGGTCCCAGAGCAAGTGAGCATTTGGAAACCTGAAGAAAACAACCTACTACTTTTCCTACTATACCCCACATTATTTCCACTGGCCTGCCAAAAATCCTGAAACCAAACCAAACCACAAAACCGAACAAACCGACCAACCAAAAACCACCAAAACCCACCCAAATAAAAGAAATAGGGCCATAATCCTATCTGACATAGACTGGCTAATTCTATTGCCTTAAATGTATTTTAAAGTATTTGATGATCTTGTGCTAGGACTCCTAGTCTGAGCATGTAAGGACACCTGCCTTATTTTGACAAAACTTCACTGTTCTCGGTGGGTTTTGCACTGGTGGTAACTAAAAATCTGCCTGTTGTTAGCAACTGATATGAAGAAGCTCAATATTTGCTCTGATATTTGAGTATCTCAGTTTTACAACCACCAACCAAGCTATCTCCTTTGTTCTGTCAATGTCACAGTGTTACAGTGGATATTTTGATTACATTATGTCATTTATCTACACAGAACAAAAGAGTGCAGGGAACTTACAGAACATGTGTCCTGATGTTAGCTAGACTTGTTGCTGCTCTAAAAGGTTTGGCTATATGTCCATGTGCAAGATGGGCTTTGACAGCACTTATTTATTTATGTGTTATTTTTCATCATGAAGCAGTAATATATTCAGAAATGACAACATATGATCTACCTTTATAAATAAAAGGGTGAAAACAGTATCCCTGTATGACTAGAGAAACAAATGGAGGTACCCAGAGCTCTCTGCTCTTCCCATTGTCATTGGCAGGAACTGGTGGTGTTCTGGATATTTGTTCTTAACCACAAAATCACAAGGAGTCTTGTCATGTAATTATACTGAATGAGGACATACAGCAAAATTCAATAAAGAATAGTCATCTTAATTTTTTTTCTAGTTTCAACTAATTCCTGTGAAAAAATAGGTACTTAAATAACATAGGCTGTAAAAGCAGCAGCAACCAGCCATAGTGCATGTGTATAGAAACCATCTAATATAAATTAGTGCCTTTTAAAAATCATGGCAAACTCTGTTTTCTGTAATTATAACAAACCCTAGAGTTTTACCCATGTAATAGTAATTTTTAGTGTCTTCACCATTATTTTCCTTTTTATTTATTTAACTGCAACTAACTTGAGCAGACAATGTTAAGTGGGGAAACAGATGTAGTTAAATAGCCTGTAATTATGCCTTTAGTCATCTCTTACCATCACAAGGCTCCTCCTGCTACTATGACCAGAAAAAGTGACCTAACTGATTTCACCAGCAGCCTTGCCAGTGTCTGATGCAGAATAGATGGCCTTATTAAGCAATCAGAAAAAAAATAAATAAAAATCAACCATTATAGTGGAATAGTAATCAGCAGTGTTTATACTAGTCCCACAATGCACAATCAGAACCATGAATTCTGCTAATTGGGTACCTTTTGCATCCAGAGGTGCCTGCAATAGGAAACAAAAGGGACTTGAAAATTAGTGTTTGTAGCAATTAGTTTCTGTCTAAAGGCTTAGCCCAGTTCATGGAAGCCATGATTCAAACAGAGATTATTATAGTAACTATGGTATTTAAATGTCCTCTGTCATTATTTAGCATCAAATTTAGCATTGCAAGACTAATTTGGATTTACTCTTTAAAATATGTTTGTAGGGAATTTTTAAAGTCCCCAACTGCAAACCATTTATTTTATGCTTTATTATGTTGTTAACTTTTCAAGATTAAGAGTCCATTTCAGATTCACTGTAGAGCTGATTAAATGTGTTTGATATTGAATAGATGAGATTTACAAATTAGATATTGAAGAATGTTGGACTACTATTTTTCACAGAATGATCTATGCTTTATAGCATATTGAGGAATTTTAAACTTCATAGAAATGTAAGGACTGGAAGTTTATTATTTATAAACACAGCTACAAATTCACACCAGGGAGTAGTGGTATACAAATGCTTAAGAAGAGAAAATTAGGTATGCAATTTTTTGAGTAAATTATTAGTGCATTTTCAGATGGACTTCACTGAAAGCTCAGTGGATTATATTAAGTTGGTTTTACCTTTTGCCCTTTTCTTTCCTTTGAATCTTTAGCATTTCTGATGTAATAATCTGATAGACCTCTGTTCTTCAGTCCTTACCATTATAGACTCCCTGCTGTAGGTGCTTGAAGGACAAATTACCAGTAGTACAATTCGAGTAACCTCTTCACCATTGTATCAAAGAATCAGCTGCATGTCCTTGCTTTGCTAAAGGTGTCCATATGGTTACAGCAGGACTGTGACAATAGCATACAAAAATGCCTAGAATTCAGGAAAAGAAACCTCAGGAAGATACATGAAAAGAGAGGCAAAACATCTTTAAGTCAACCCTCAGTCTAAGCTCTGCTCTTTAAAGGTTACACTGAATAACGGAAATATATCATCTGCAATTTATTAATAAGTTGTCACCCTCATTAGTTAACTACTGTTTAATCAGTATGTGATTAACTGTGTGACCTTAAAAAGATTGTTATTAATACAAAACATTGCATTATGAAACCATTAAGTTATAGGAAAATATTGGTACTTTGAAGACAATCAAAATGATAAGTGTGATAGTTTTTAGAAATACTATACCAACATTTCCTCTGACTGATTGCATTACATATTGATAGCAAGTATCAGTATGTAGTGCAATCAGTCAGTGGAAAATGAGTGAAATGTGAACTAATGAGAGTTAATTGTCTCATATAATAGCAAGGACACAGAATTCTATCAATTAAATTAGTCTGAGTTGAAACAACTATCAGTGTAATAATGTTGATAATATCAACCAAATTAGATGTAATGAAATAAATGGTATGCTAAAGATCAAGGATACCCATTGGCTTCAACCCCCACCTCCTGCTAACTAGGGAGAGAGCCTCATGACTTTGGGCTCAGTTTGCTTCAAGTTCTGCCTAATGCACAGCCTGAAACACGTGGTTCTGTACTCAGGGCACTGGTATTGGGGGCTTTGTTTTAATTATCAAAATTTGCATCTGGCAAAGGGGGTAGCCCTCTGGGAGGTGGAGGCAGTGAACAAATAGTAGTGATAAGCCACTAAAGACTATTGCTAACTTTGGCACAGCTGTTGGTTAGAGCAGATGTGGTGGGTGAGACGTGCTGGCTTGAGCACTCCAGGTGTTGAGCCTTTTGTTTTATCCTTTGGAAACTACTACAACTGAACATCTGTATTGTGTAATCAGTAACAATGTCATAGTGCCCAACACTGCTTTCTCTCTCCTTGCTTAGTCCTGTTCCTTCCACTCGCTCTGAGGCAAGGCTTCCAAATGTGTTCCAAAGTTGTTTGCAAACAACTAAATGACATGGGGACTGAATGATGAGGGTTAGGTTTTCAGAGAGATGCTGAGAATACAGTAGCTCCCATTGAGGCTGAGGGAAACACTGGGATCATCAGTCCTTCAGCCCTGGTATTCAGGAGTTCAACTGGAACTAGAGCCTAACATCACCCACTTCTGAGCTTCCAGCCTCTGAAATTTCTGCTTTGCTCTGTATCGCTGTTTCACCTCCTCACACTCAGTCTTTGTGATTCTGTGATCTAATTCTCGGGACCAAGAGAAGCCCATTAAAAGACAAGTAAATCCACCAGTCACTCCTGTAACGGGACTTGGGATTATTAGCAATACGAATTCTCAAAATTAGTAGAGAACTTTGATCTGGGTTCATGCACTAAGGCAGAAAGGCATTTAGTTGGTTATAATGGTTCTGATAAACTGATCGCTGACAATCCCTCCTCAGTTAACACCCTAGAAGCATAATCTGATAAAATAAAAAAACCCAACCAGGGCCAGAAATTGAATGTTAAACAGACAGTGACTTTTATAAGTTTAAAAAGTGAAAGAACTTGATGTCCAGACTGAGTGTGAGCATTGTGAAAGATTCAAAGGTGAAAACTTTGTGATACAGTGAAATGTTGTCTGTAATGCCCACTTTCTGCTCTAAGGCCTTTGGACCGTGCTATCATGCAGTGTTTGAGCTGGTGAGACATGGTAAAATAAGCTCACACAAAGAGAGCAGATAAAGGACTCGAACCATAGAAGGAAGTGAGCAGATAAACTCCAAGGCTGGCAAAACAGGAGAGACCAAATGTGTGCAACTTCAGAAGCAAAGAGAGGAAATAATGTTAAAAAGGTCTGTGTGGCCTGACTTACCACAGGTAATAGTTAGCCCTTATGCAGTGTTCACTTTGCCAACCTGTAGAGCTACTCACAGTCTAAGACAAAAGAAACACAGAAAAAAGTCAGGGCCGCACAGCTCATAGGTACTACCAAGGTGCTACTACTACTTGTGATATGTGCTTATCTGAAACTGCAGCTCAGGAAAGCATTATAGAGGGAGAATGCCCCAGCCAAGCTGCAAAATTTGGCTGATGGCTTTCATGCTGATCTTGTGAAAATCTGTGACTGTGTATGAATGTTTGAATTGGCCATTTGTGACTGGATGAAGGGAATTTTTTTTATCCATGACAACGAATTTGATGTGAGAATGTTATAGCTGAGCCATCTTACTGATATCCCTTTCAAGAAAAATTCATCTCCTTGTGATTATACAATCACAGGAAGCAAATGCTGGGAATATCACCATGCTACAGAAAGCTTCTGTCAGAGGAGGGGAAGGCACCTAAATCATACACAGTGCTGAAACCACATCACTGAAAAAACATAATCACCCACTAACTACATATTTTATTTATTGTTTACAAGGCGCTTGACACCTCTTATCTCAAAAGTTTAGGGGGATGCTGGCAGATTCAACAGCATGCCACTGAGCTCTCACCACAGGCCTCTATCATCAGTATCCAACCACGGTGTGAAGAACAAATGAGAAGGAATGATTCCATTGGACTGGGCATTAAAAAATGCCATTTCAACAGGAATATGAAGTTTATTTTGAACCTCCTGAGAAAGGATATTTAAAGATGGAAGGACCAGGAGTTTCCAGTGGTGTGGCTGTCTTAACTGATCTGTGATACATTAACAGCATGATCTGTCTGCAGTGACAGATGCAATACAGTTCTGGAAGTGAGACTGGGCAACTAACCAGGGACATGAATGGTCCTAGATATGTTGAAAAAAACAAGCACATACACTGACATAAGACCTAAAGATAAATGGTCTTCAGTAGTAGAAATACAGTCAAAGAAAAAGGGACTCTCAAAAACTAGCTGACAATCTTATTTAAACCTTGTATGAATGGAAAAACATTCAGGAAAGAAATTAGGGCAGCACTAAGGGGGTAACAACATAGGGAAGGCTAGTCAACATGAAGATCAGATAGATGATGGATGGATTGATGAGATCACAAAGATATGAGTCAAACTAGAGAAGCATCTGGAAACTGCTACAACATCATCACAGGTCATGCTTGAATATGCAGATGTATTTCTGAAGTTATAATAATCAGTGAGTGAATAAATTTGTTAGCTAATTCTCATAATACATAAAGATAAATGAAATATTTAAATTGTATCAATAATTAAATTGTAAATTTAAATTGTAAATTTAAATTGCAAATTTAAAATGTATAAGAAAATATTTAAATTGTAGAGTCTTACATGGGATTACCAATGGTTGTTTTTGGTGGACCTTTCAGTTCATTTTTTTCATTCTATTTTCCACTTAGCAAGACTATTATCTTACCTATTTTTGAGTTGCAATTAATTTCATCCCCCTCATCTGTTAATAGACTTTCTTTCATGTGTACTTCCCTAGCCATAAAAGCCTTTTTAATCTTCCCAAGCCTCTTTTTACTTATTCTGGATTTGATGGTAATGCTACACTATGTCCTTGATAATTAGTTATGTTGCCCCAGGAGCAGGCCAGGTAATTAAGCAGGACTTGGAACTCTCGTCTCTCTCTGTGCTCTGCTCCTGAAAAGAGGGCTGGACTGTGGCTGTGTGCCCCCAGTCTAACCAGTAATTTTGTCTGACAAACCAGAGGGAAAAGCATTTGGCAGATACAGTGACTGATTTCCCTGCTGATTTGCATGCAGGTGATGGGTCCTGCTCTCCATGCCAAATTTTTTGCTGCACAGGAGAGCAACATGCAGCAGGTAATGAATTACTTTGCTGTTTCTGTGAGCCTCACATTCAACGTTTTTAGTGTTCTTAGTCTTGAGCTAAACGAGGAAGTCTCAATGCTGTGGTGGCCAGCAGGCACATAGGTACTGTCAAAATGTTGTGGTCAGGCAACCTGGGCAGGGAAACAGCATCAGGTCCTGGTGCATCATCAGTGCAGTAGCATCCTTCTATTTTTTGTCTATGTGTTCCGGTTTGGCCAAATTTAGAAATATATATCCTCTGAGAGAAGGTACAACCACCCCTCCCCCCACCAGGTTCGGGAAAAAAAAATAAATTTTCCTCGAAGGAAAGTGAAGAAGATAAAACTATTTATTTAACAAACACACGGGAAAGGAAAATAATGTTAAATGGTAAAATCTTTCGCTGTAGAGGAAAAACCTGGGAAAGTGTTCGAGTCCTCCCTTTGGTCTCCTCGGAGCTGGGGCTTGGCCCAGGGCCAGGCCCTCTGTGCCCGGTGGAAAATCCTCCCGATGTGCTCTGATGTTACAGCAATCAAGCAGTCCAGTAGAAAAGGGAGAAAATCCGAAATTCCAGAGAAGGAAAAGTTCAACTCTCAGTCTCTCTCCGGAGAACAAGAAACTGGAAAAAACTGGCCAAAAGCTGACTGGAAAAGCTGCAAGCCGGGTGCTTCCTCGCTCCCCTGCCCCAGCTGGAAAAAAAAACCTGCTATCTTTATGTGACCTTGAACAAGTTGCAAACTGCTTTGAGAAAGTTTTGCTCAGTTTTTTCTTCCCCCTCTCAGGCTCAGTTCAGAGGCATAGAAAGGCCAATAATTAATTTCTGGGCATAGGCAGCGATATGGGATACACATCATAAGGTCACCCCAAGACACTATGTCATGTCAGCTTTCTCTGTGTCTGAATATTTTAGACTGGTTTGCTAAGGAAATGGCCCTTGTAGGATTTTACTTCATCTGTACACATCTCTCTGCCTACATTTTAGTTATTTCTTTTCTCCCTTTCTCGTCTTCCCTCTCCTCTATAATTTTTCAGCCTATTCTCCAAATCCAATCACACAGGAATAGAGAATCCAAAGATGTTTTGAATACAGGTGGTCAGGTAAGGAAAAGAAATCCTGTGAAATCTCCCTTATTTCACATCTCTTTATAATCTCAGATATATCAGCAATACTGCACAAAGCCCATGTTTAGGTTTCTTTTTTCCACAGGAACTATCTGTGGTTCATACACTAGTTCAAATTTAATAAAACTTTTTCTGAGAG
The DNA here is from genome assembly GCF_017639235.1 of Corvus kubaryi. Classification (NCBI taxonomy): domain Eukaryota; kingdom Metazoa; phylum Chordata; class Aves; order Passeriformes; family Corvidae; genus Corvus; species Corvus kubaryi. The sequence goes on from NW_024582054.1 coordinate 12,045,056, forward strand.
CTGCATTTTCTTCTTAGGTTGTTTTGTTTTTTAAATCAGATACCTTTTTATTTATGTCTTACTATTCTGTTTTCAGATAGCTTCTGACTGCTGTTTCTTTATTTTTCTCTATGAATTAACATGGTTTCTTGTTCTGGGTCATAAAAGTTTGTAACTTGAGAACCTCCTTAATACACGTGTGACTGTATTCGTTATCCAACAGAGGCACAGGAGGTCAGGTTTTCTCCATGATGGCTTTTACAAGCTGGAGAAATAATTAGCCTTCCTTGACCCTGTGTGCTTTGTAGTCAGAGCTGTTCTTCTCTCCAGGTTTGATCAGTGTGTGCCATTCCACATGCTCGGTGGGACAGGAAGATTGCCATATGTGGCCAGCAGTCTGCCCTTGTACAAAATTCAGCCTGTTGCTCTGTATTGCCATAAACCCCTGAAGCATTGTCCACTCAACTGGTGAAACTTGCAGGGCAAACCAGTGGGATGAATTAATCTGTAGAAGGAAAGAGCAGAAACTAGATGGATATTTTCTCCATAGTTAATACTAATCAAAAATGACGGTATGGCAATGTGTCAGGATATTTATCAAAATGTAGGATAAAATTCTAGATAGTCTTTACTTGGCTCTTCCTATGTTTTTGCCTCTATTCTTCTGTCTTGAATACTCTTGTGAAAAAAACAGCGGTTATGACATCTGAACATGATGAATTTAATGACCTAAAAATATGCTATTGTCCACAACTGTAACTGCTTTCAAGTAACCTTCACATTTGGCGGCTGCTATGTTTTATCATGTATGCTGTGGCTCTTTTTTTCCCTCCCTTTGCTTTTGTATTGCTTTAAAAAGACAACAGAACATGCTGTGAGTTAATGTTTCACTTGTAAAAGGTTATGGATTAAGCTCAGCTGGTTTCTCAGGCTGACACAGGGTTCATGATTAGAAGAATGAAAACAAACATGAATTGAAAATGTCACTAACCTTTATTGGGCCCTGAAAATCCCTAAGCCTGCATGACAGGAGGCTTTCCTGTTTTCAACAGGATAAAAAAGATTGAAACAAAACAGCACGGATCTTGGCTATTTACATCTTTTAATGAATGCTCTTCACGTTTGGGTCCCTTTGTCAATCTCCCAGTTTTCAAGGGTTTAGCTGTGAAAAGTGCGGATGGTATCACATACTCTTATAAACCATGGAGTAGACATCTGTCTAGGATGCTTTTCCCTCCAAATTATGCTGAGTGTAAAGGACCACATTTTAAGCTTCATTTGCGACTATGCATGTATTAAGGTATCCAGTCTGAGTGTTCAGCAGCAGAAAAGCTGAATAAAACTGTCTCTACATAATGCAACCAATTTTATTTTAATAAAGTAGATCAGAGAAAAAATTTACAAACTCTAGATGACAGTGTAGTTTGAACTTTCAAACTGTTTATTGAAAAAACCCAACCAGCCTATTCACTTAAAAAATAATCAGTTCTTGCTCTCGTTGCTGTGGTAGAACATGCCCTGTATTAGCAAGGGCAGCAGGAACACAAAGCCAACACAAACTGGCCGGAGTGGAAACCAAAAGTGTCATTGATCTGGGAGCCTTTGTTCTGTCAAGAGCACAGATCCAGGTCGAATATCTTAGATCTACAAACTGAAATGGCATGGTATGACTACCCTTCTTTGGCACTGACTCTTCCATGCATTAGGGAAGAGTCAAGCATCATGTTTGCCCTTATGGACCCAGATATTCCCTGCTTCCTTGTCGCCTTACACTGCTCAATTGACTTTTTTCAGTCAAATCACTGAAAATACAGAAGAATTATCAAATGTTTTTTCATTTAAGAAGAAACAAATGTATATGTTTCCCTTCATTTAATTTTTTCTAGCTGCATGTTTTAGCAACAGCTGTACCATTGCTTCACTGATTTCATAGGTAACCTGAGAAAATACTTTATGGAGGAAGAACACCAGGGGATCCTGCAGCCAAATCTATTTCCTTCTCCTGATCTATAAATGTCTGGTGGATATGGAATTTTTGCCTCACAAAATCACATTTACCTTTTTCACAAAGTGAAATGAGGCAACATAGACCCATGCTTAGTACATAATTATTTAACATATCCTACTATTTCATGGTGCTACTCTGACCTGTAACTGAGATTTAATGAAGTGCTTTGGCAGAGAATTAATATTAGGGGGAACATAAACCTGCAATTTTTTAGTCTCACTTCATCCAATTATAGTTTGTTCTTACATTACATAATCTATTTTACAGTTTTCAGTGGAGAGGCAAGAGTGAGATCTTACAATATTTAATGATGTCTAAGGTTTTTTATCTCTAGCTATTTTAGCCTTTTGCAAATATTGAGGGAAGTCATATTTGATAAAATTTCCTAAGGATTCTTAATAATTTAGAACCCTAATCCACAGCTTCAAAATCAGCTGAGGCCTCAGTTTCTAAAGGTACGTGGACATGTGAATTCTATTTATTGAAAGTGATAAACCAGATTAACTGAGTTAAAGGCAAATGTAATAAATGGCTCAAAAACTAGAGTTTTGGTTCCTTAAACAGTTGAACTGAGGTTGACCAAGAAGTATTTGCAAGGCAGGATCCAACATCCAAGTGTCTTGCCACACATTGAATACACATTAACAACCCCACATTCTCTAAGTGAAAGGAAAAATTTCGGAGCACAGTGAAGAGCTACCCTAATTATCCATGGGAAGAAATACCAAGGAGCATTAGGAACATGACAGTCAAATGAGTATCATGCCTTGCCAGTTACTGAATTGCCTCTGTCCCCTGTCCAAAGTCATCTTGGAGAAGAGGAACACGTGTTTCTGTAACCTTGTAAATCCATAATTATGTGTGAAGGGTGAGGTGAGTCTCTGATGGGCTTCTACAGAACAGGGCAGCTTGATGCAGTTTGATGGCTAAGATGCTCACATGGAAAACAGAAATACAGAAGTCTAAAGGTGACTTGATCCTGATCCCAAGGAAACACTTGTGATATTGCTACTACCACTACTACTACTGACTGGGGTAAGAAGGGTTGGAATGAGGGAATGGCCATGCTTTGTCTGAGGTTAGACGTCCTTGGGGTGTATTTGACATGCCAGCTCTTGAAGGGAAGGTAGGTGGTAGAAAACCTTGTCTGGGAATGTCAGTGCCTTTAGATGTGAGATAGACATCAAACTGTGAGTACTTTCTTTGTGTTGAAACTCACTTTCCTAGGAGGTTTCTCTTGTGGAAACTTGCAGAAGTTTTGAGGATTTGAATTTTGTATTTTTGGCTTGGGTTCTTAAAGTTGTATCAAGATCCTGCATAATCCTCTTGAATCTAATTCATGGAGGCAACTTTTTAAAGATACGTAGTGTAAAAGTACATGGAAGCACTTTACTTTTATAAAAAAGGTGCATGGGCAATTCACTTTGTTTTGGTACTATTTGTACAGGACACGTACAGATTTTCAGCATAAATAAGTCTGAATTAGACCCTTGGTCTCTTCAGTACCCTTATCTATCTATTTGCCTTAATATATTTTTAGACACTGAATACATGTGAAATTAGGCATAAAAGCCCAATGGGCCGAAGTTCCAAAGGCACTTATGCATCTTTGTAAATTTTTTTTATGGCATTTTACTGCCGCATCACCTGCCACATGGTAATAGAAATGTGGAAAATAAAAGAGAAAGTGATGATGTTTTCATTTTGTTTTCAGCGATAATAGTTAAAATCACATACTATTTCTCTGGAAAAAAAAAGAACCACACTGAGCAATGTAACACCGTTTAGTTTAATTTGATAAGCTCTTGAGAGCAGTTTCACTTAATACATGGTTCTATATAATGTCTTGGCTTAGTCTCGGCTGTGTGAGGGTGAAGCATGAACTCAGGCATAACTCACTGACCATTGTTTTCAGTCTAAAAAATACATGGGCACACCTGATTTATAACCAAAGTAAGGAGCTAGTGACACTTGGCATGTGGAAATTACTGTTTCGCTTGGTGCCAGTTACTGCTAAACTTTACCAACGTACTTTTGTCTTGGTCCGAGCACTTTTGACTGTTCAAGGAGAAAGGTTTCCTTCAGCAGAGAAGTGAGCCAACTGTTTAAAGGGTGTTTTTTTCCCTAATAAAATTTTACAGCACTTTTATGTGAATTTAGTGTTGGTGAAAGGCCCTGCACGACAGCCCAGGGAACAGAGGCCCTAAGTTCGTTCACAGACCATGCGCAGTGCAGACAGGGGTAGTAGCAGCACTCCCGCCCTTCCGTACTCACACGTGTTCTTCACAGCCCAAACATGATTACCTGTGGTGGATAAAAGATTGATGTGGTCTCTGATGCTCTTCTGTCATTTGATTTTCATCTGAGACTGCCACAGGGCTACAGCCAGATTCCAGGTGTGGACAGGTTTTGTGGTGCGGACGCCTGCACATAACCTTCCTCTTCACCAGGTATACAATAACTTCTACCAGGTAGTCTTTTATTTTAAACCAGTTGGATTTGCACCAGTAATCTCCAGTGAGTGAAACATCTTTCTTTTAGTCCAGCTCTTTAGCTCAGATGAAACGTGATGATTAAAACAGTGGAGAAAATGTTCTTACATAATAGAACTAGAATAGAAATGCTTATGTTGGCATCACCAAGAGTAGTTCCAACACAAAGTGTAGGGGTAAATTTGTATTATAATTGGTGTGCACCTCAGAGGCTGCATGCAGTATATTCAAAGGCTGTAACTCCAGACAGCAAAGATGTTAGAGACAAGGAGCCCTGTCAGAATTACTTGGACTGCACATAGGCTGAGGCTTTGCATTTGACATACATACCCTCTTGCATTAGCTGGACAGGCTGTCCCACTGGAGCCCCAGCCGGATCTGAGGAGGTCACATCACCCTTTTCCTCTAAAATGAGAGGAGGTTGGCTGCTCTACATTAAGAAGCCCAATGCTGGGAGTGATGTCAAAGGACAGGGGAAAAAGATATCACCACTATAAGGTGAGGGAGGGTGTGGGAGACCAAGCACACTCAACACCGTGGGCTCAGCAGGAAAAGAGGCTCAAGCATTTTTGGGCAGTCTTAGGCAAGAAAACCAGTATGGAGGTGGTTCAGCAAAGACATGGTACCTCTAGGTATAAAAATTAGCACAGCTCTGAGTATCTACATTTTTTTTTACAGATATCTTGAAGGTTTAAGCATTGAAAACTGATGCAAATTATGACTGAGTTTTGTGGACTGCTTTTAGCAAGTTAAGAGAAGAAATTGTGACATTTTGACTTTATTTTGTCTTCTTATTGAGAATTTTTGAAGTTACATGAATTATGGTCTGTGAAACAGTCATGGTGAGGTAATTAACATTTTCACTGAGGCTTTAAAATACAGGAGGAATGAAACACTTAGGAATGGAAAATGCACTTCTCTTGGCCTGGCATTGGCATTTACTGGAGCTCAGAGGAATACTTTCTAAGGAAAAACTTAGAAAACTCTTGTTATTTGTGTAATATAAAGATTACTGGTTCTCTTGAGGACCTGTCCCATTGTGAACTGAGATTATATGCCTCACTTCATATTTTCCTGGTGATTCAACTGTGAGGGACTTGACTCTTCATTACTAATTTTCCTTAAAGAGTCATTTAAAACTATTAAACCTCAATTAATTTGAGTTTGGATTCAGTACAACTGATTATGTTTAGAATTAAATGCAAAAATTCAATGATAAAGAATTTATTTTACAACAGTGTTGTATTTTGTGATGATGCTATTTCAACGTATACACAAAAATATGGCTGAATATTTTCTTATTTTCTTCAATGCTCTGCTTGGACTTCTGAAAGACCTACTGGAATCTTGTAATATTTTTTATGCTTAGTGTTGCATACATTGAGAATTGGGAGAAGAAGGGTTTGAGAGGAATTGTGTCATTCACCTGTCCACCAAAATCCCACCTATAAAGCATTCTTCCCAGATGGCACTGAAATTTCTGTGTGTCTCCAAGCTCAATTTGTCTTAGACAAGCTTATTTCATTGCATTTCCTGTCATGGCTCCCTCCAAGTGCTTTGCACACAGTACTTACGTATGTTTTCTCATTTAGCAAGTCTTGTTGGCATGTTATTTCAAGTAATTCTGTTCATGATCCACAGCAGGATTATTATAGATTGATGCGTGACGGTGTCTTGGATTCCAGGTGGAACAACGTCATTAGGATATGAACCTGCATACACACACACTGCTGGGAGGATAATTGTATTTGGTTTAACAACATTAATTTATTGAAATAGGCTCATTATCTGGCCCATAATTTGCAACCCGAGTTTAATGTGTCCTTTTCTGTCTCTCCTTTCTCTTCCTCTCCCTTGTACCCTCTTTTTCTCCTTCTCATCCCCTCATCCCTGCCCTCTTTCTGTCTCCCCCTGAAATCATGGGCAAGTAGCAGAAGCCTGAGCTACCATCTTTGCTACAGTTTGAAGGATGAGTACATGCAAATAACACTCCCTTGGATTTGTGTAGCATCACCAGTGACTTTTGAGGCCTCTGTGGCTGGCATGTATTGTCCTTGGGACAGTGTCACTGAGATGATGGAGAACTCTTATAAATGTGGGCCACCTAAAAATAGGGCAGCTACTCAGTAACTAAGCTCTCACCGTGCTTTGCTCCCCATAAGGGATGCTTAGATGTATTGGGGCCAGCAAAAACTCCCTGTGCACTACTTACAACCTCAAAATAGAGCTTATGCTCCATATAAGTGGCTCCAAAGACTTATTCTGGCCCTCTGTGCTGGAAGGACTGTTGTGCAGCATGCGCGCAATGACTGCATCCTGATGAGGAGTGGTGTCATCTGATGCTAAATGACAAGGGAGCAAACCAAACACAGGAAGGTCTTTGCTTGCTGCAACAGCTGCTCCCGCTGCTAATTGATGCTGTGTATCTGTGGCATCATCCCAGTGCTTATTTTAGGCTGTTTCCAGCTGTGAAGGTTTTTGTCTCACAGCTAGTGGTATCTGTGCAGCTGGCAGAGTGAGGTAAAAATAAACACAACTAATTCAGCAAAGCAATGAGAAAAATATACAAAGAAATGTAAAAATAATGTAAGTCAAGGTTATTTGGGAGAGACATCTGAGTTTGAGCAGAGAGTGACTGATCAGGCACAGAAAAATGTTGATCACCTGCCTGTGACTATCAAGAGAAGTGGAAGATCTTAATGTGAGTTTAGGACTTACTAAATTTGTTGGGTGACGAAATTTTCCAAAGACCAAGCTCTGATGGCACTATTGACAGTTCCTCTACAATGCCCTACACATATGCTTAAATATTTACTGTGAGGGTGGCATTTTGAAGAATGAGAATATATTTATTAATATATTATTTTCATGAACTCCCTGCCTCTTTCCCGAGTAGCAGTTAAGCAACTACTGCTAATAAGAGCCCTTTTTTGTCCCTCTTTTAGTTTGGATAGTTCCCCTTAAGAAATAAAATTTGTACCATCAAACTTACTCCTCCCCTCTCCCCACCTCTTCGTAATACCCAAGTTAAAAGAGCATTCAGGATGGCTGCAAAGACACTATGCAGATATATGAGACCCTAACCACCCGCTTCCCTTATTTGCAAGACAAACCCAACTGGTCTGCAGGTCTTCTCCTGCAGTTTAATATCTCACCTGTTTGAATTCAGCCTGTATATAGGCAATTTTAGAGGAAAAATATCAAAGTGGATTTCCTACTAATTCTTAATAATATTTAGACATTCTGACTATTGTAGGAACCTTGGCATTGGAAAATTGTCATGAAAAGAGAAGACCTGATGCACAAAAAACCTACTCCCTGGGCATTCTGTTTATGTGCTTTTAATTACCTTACCTGCTGGTCAAAACAGCTATAAATACATGTAACCACAATTATTTTAGACCTCATTAAACAGCTGAATGTATGAAGTTCTGGCAATTTGTCTTGAACTTTAGTGACTAGAAACATAAATACTTATACAGTTATTCCAAATATATGTTTCCTGGTTCAAACTTCAGTTAAATCTAGTGAGTTTTCCTCCTTAAAATAGAATTTGATTGATTTCAGTAAGTTTTTCCAGAGATATCTGTATTTTTTATTCTTGTAGTTGGCTACTGTGTGGAAAATGTAGGTCATATGTTTGTTAATGCCAAAACCACCATATAGTTTCATTAACTTAGGAAATGAATTCTACTTTTCCAGAAGGAAATATATCAACTACTGTTTTGCCTCAGAGTTTTGGATATACCACCACAAGCTGTACCTCAGTTCTGTGGGTGGGAATCTGCAGTGCCAGATTATAGCCTGAAAATGCCAACCTCTGCTTGTTTTAAATATGTAACAAATTTCTTCTTGCCAGAACTTAGGGAACTGGCATTCCCAGGTCAGTCACATTACCTAGAATGCAAATATGTTCTACTTACAGTAGCGAGACATGGACTAACAGAAAGGTAAAATAAACGAACTTTACTTGATTTTATCAAGTTGCTTTACTTGATAACCTTGCTCAGCTATTTTATTTACAATATCATTAAGTGCTTTCTTAATGCATTCTGATCCATTTCATAAGGGGAAACGCTACCTAGAAACACAGAAACAAACATTGCAACAGAAAAGAAGCAAGTTCATAAAATAATATTTAGTTAATCTGCAACGACAGAGAAGTCCCTACTTGATCTCTTTGTTTCAGGATATCCATTTCCTACAGTTTCCAGTAAGTTTGGATCCTACACTGGTGTAGAGATATACTAATATTGTTATATGGCAGTGGAATATGATATGAAGTCATATCTCTTTATACAAGCTTTAAATCTAAGTTGTTTGTCCAACATCACCACATATAAATTGATGAATTTAATATAAACATTGATAATTGATATGGATTCATACATTGATGGATTTAATTTTAAAAAAAATCTTTCAAAGTAGCTACAATTAATTTGTGTTTAATATTCCACCACAGTGTTCTCTCTGAAATAGAAAGAAATTTGTCACACTTTACTCAAAGGAATACTTTTGTGTTCATATTTAGGACAGCTCAGTTATAGATACGTGAGTAAATAAGTAGAAGTTTTATATCCACTCATCTCATGTTCAAACATCTTCAGTATTGAAAAAAAAAAGTCTGTTTTGAGTTTTACAGAAAAGTATATGAGTGAAGCTCATCAAAAATGGATTTACACTCAATAAGTCCTGGCTGGTAATGGGACTTTTTCTCTTGGGGAAAGAGTGTGCAGTGGTTAAATTTTCAAAGACATCTACTAAAAACATTTGTTTTTGCGGTCTGGATTCATGATTTTGTACAGTGCATTTTTTTGAAATGTGTGTGTTTCAAAAAAACCTAGACAATGTTCAACCTGTGAATGAAGCTTTCCAGGATACGTGTTTGCACAACCAGAGGATAGATGACATCTATCTAGTGCTAGAGGAGGTTTTGTCATTAACTCCTCTGAGACCAGGATTTTATTCAGTGAGTTTGCATTTTGCTTTAGGGTGGGGCGGTAGAGTTGAGAGCTCACATAAAGATGCAGCTCCTGTAAAAGCCACTTTTTGAAGCCTGTGAGAAACACCAGTGCCAGTACAAGCAGAAAAGCATCAAAGCGTAATTTACACAATTCCTTAAACTCTAACATCTCTTCACAGTGTTGTTCCAAATCCTGTATCTGATGAGGCTACATCTCAGCAGCTTATGCCAGATAGCCAAAATCCAAGAGAGATACCCCCAAATTTTGCCCACAAGCCTGTAATTGCTGCAGTGGAATGAGTGCTGCTGAACAAGAGGTCTCCCCATTGCTAAAACACTATCCTTAATACATCCCCTCTCAAATAAAATCACTCAGAATGATTTCCATGGATGTCCTACCTAAAGGGACAGTGACCCAAGGAGAAAAAAGCCTGAGAGGAGAAGAAAAACTTCCTTGGATAAATAAGAATCAATGGCTTAAAAAATTTTTTTTTCTTTTTCTTTTTTCTCAGAGCATCCCATTCCTTTTATCAAGCCACCTAGGTAGATTCTTGAATCCACCTCCTGGAAAGGACGCATAAACCTGCTGCCTGAGCTGTCTTAAGAGCTTGATCAAGCAGTGAGGTAAGTGCCTTTTACTACATGGAAACTACAAGGTCAGAAGGGGAAAAAGTACTGACAAGATGGTGATTATGAGCATTAATCATAATAATATCAAGGTTTTATTTAGCACTTTTCATCAGAAGATTTTAAAGCACTGTAAAAAAGAGATGAGTCTCATTATCTCCGTATTTTAGATCTAAAATGTGACCTCCAGTATGTTAAGACTTGTTCTCTGAAGGGGTAAAAAAAAGACTTCTAGAATCAACAGTACTTATTCTTTGTTAAATTTCTAACCAACACAGTGAATGTTTTTAAATCTACTATTCTGTGGGTTGTGTAAGGAATTTTAATTGCTTTACTAGTAACTTGATATAGAACTAATGAATAAATATAATTTTTATCAGGATGCTGCCATCAGCTGATAGAACCAGTACACTGACATTTGCAGGACAAATTCAGAAAATTCTGTTAGCATGTTCAGTTCTGTTGCTGGTTACTGCTTCATTTAGTGGGGATTGGTAACTGGATATCTGCAATTTGCAATGCACAGTAAAAGGATCAGCTTAAATCACCTCCATAAAGGGTTTAAGCCAATCCTTTTCCTTTGCCTTTGCATAAACCTTTCAGAATATCCTAGCTAAGATCTTGCACACTAACTAGCAACCGGGAGGTGCTTTTTTTCTATTAAAAGAAGATGATGCTACCAGAAACAAATAACTGTGCCCTGAATGCCCCACAATGGAGTTATGCTGTAAAACCAGGAATATTACTGTAAGCTATTACTGAAGGGCAAATTTTTACCTTCTGCTGTCAGGAAAATATTTATGTTTTATTGTGTTAGAAGATAGACCTTGACACCTATCAGAAGAATTTTATCCTAGGAGAAAAGACTTATGGCTGCAGACCTGCAGAGAACAAAACTCAGTGTTCGCCTCTCCGCAATGCCTCTGGTGTAGGGAGGCATAAGAATTTGCTTGGGGTTTTGTTTCTGCCTGGGGCCAAGGCTGATCTGTGCAAGTGAGTCTTAATGAGAAGAGAGATTTTTCAAAGTTGTGAGGAGTTTTAAATATCCAGGAGGAAAGTCAGAAATATAAATAAAAATATAAATTTGTCTGTGTTCAGAAAAAATGGCGTTACTGAGGCAGTATTTGAGAAGGTTTAAAGTCACCCTATAGAAAATGCAGGTTTGAGACCTGAATCTCAGGAAAATTTTGTGAAATTATGTTGCTATTTAGAAGGAGGTCAGTTTGGAACAATATTGTGAACACTGACAGTTACAGCTTCTGCTTCTAGTGTAGGGCTTGACCTATTTTTGACCTATCAAAAAACCTTTTGATTTCATCAAAATCTTGATATTAGGACTATGAGATTTCAGATCCCTATTGATCATTAGAAAAGCTATTACTTTAGACCCAAGTATATTCTTAGAAACACTGGACTTTATCAGAGCACATCAGCCACACCAGTGATCAGTGCCAGTGAAAGTGTGTAAATTTTTCACAGAATAATTGCATTGGAGTATTTGAATTCTAAGAAGAAAATTCAGACAACTCCTTGCATAATTTGATTAATCAACATCTCCTCAGTGAATAAAGAGTCTCTCATGCTATTAGAGGTTGAATGGATTCAAGTGCTATGCTGGAGAATGACAGCAAAAATTGACTGAATAACACAGAAAAACTTGTCAAGTCCCCCGCATATAAGACTGCTTTCTATTTCAGGTTCTGTTCCATTCTTCCATGGAACCAAAGATGATGGGATGTCTTAATCCAGCATATAAACCCTTTAAATACAGCAGGGTAATGCTTTGGTTGTTATATGATAAAATATCCCTGTTGTGGTAGGGCTGCCTGGTCTGGTTTAACCCTTTCACCACACAGTGTTTCTCGGTGCAGTTGGAGTATGGATAAACCCTGTACAATTTTTCCTTGACAATTTCCATACTACACTAAACTTCCTTCTGTAAACTGGAGTTTTCAAAACAATTTTATTCACATTTTATTTTCATATGGTCAGTTGTGCAATAAAGTAGGCTTCCGTTATTTGGTTTAGTTTGCAAATGTTTTCAGTAAGGCTTATAATAAAATATTTTCCAATGCCTACCATCACCTTTCCTCTTTTGAAGAACCACCAAAATACCTCTGTGGCCCTGCCATGCTTTTTGCTGGTATTTGGAATGGCAGGACACAGTGACAAATAAATAAATAAATGGTAATAAAGAAAAAAGTTACATCTATTTCACTTTGAAACAAATTATTACGAAGCAGCTGATTACAATTGGAGAGAAGATGTAGAAAGGCAAGATGTTAGTAATATCAGCTGGAGTGAATTAATTGGGGTATTCAGGCACAGTCTCAAGAAATGGATTGACTCTCAGAAGGAGTTTTAGTGGTGTGAAATCTTGCATTGCATTTTTTCAGCACACCGAAAAGCAATCTACCTGATTTTCCCAAAAGTACAAAAGCAATCAGTTATTTTCCTGGTCTGCTGCCTGCTAAGATGGATGGGGAACCCTAGAAAGAACAGGAATGAAAAAACCTAAAAAATCTTTCTTGTACACCAGTACATTTTCAAGAAACATACTTATTTCTCCTAAATTTTTTCTTAGAAAGGAATTTTCCAAAACACTTTCGGAAGAAAGTATAGCCCTCATTGTTGATTTGCTTATTTGGCAAATAAAGTGAGAAGTAGTAGAAAAACCATTTTGGATGCTGCAGGGACTCAGACTGAGTTTCTCATGGAGTTTTCTTTTCCAAATTTTATCTAGCTATTTCAGTCATCTAAAAGATGCTTTTAAACAGAAATTCCAACACATGTACTAATAATTTTAATTTTTTTCTCTTCTGTTTACAACCTGTTGTGGCATTAGTTACAGTTGCTTCAATAACTTCCCTTAACATCTTCAGCCTGTTATCACCAAGTTAAATATGTCTAGTCTTGACCGGGTCCAGGAAGGATTTCTGTGGGAATGTGTGGAAGATTTCCAAATCTGCTGGTCTGAAAGAGCCCGACTTTCATTTTCAGACTTGAAAATGGTAAACTATTTTTTCCCAGAGTTACCTAAGATGCACATGTACTGCACATTTCTTCAGCATTTTAAATCTGTAATTAAATGGGTTTAGCAAACAGAAAACGAGTCTAGAAGGTGAATGTCCTGGCCTCAAGACCTAGTACACTGAGCACATGTTAATTTTTATTCCACTGGTACAAATAGAACTGTCTTGGATGCAGGGATTTCAACATCTTGTCAAAGTATTCCACCACAGCAGAACTAATCTCCTTTAACATATTTTATCTAGTGATCAGGAAAAAGTAAACTCCCTCTAGAATAAGCTTATTGCATTCATAAATTGTGTCTTATTTGCAAAACAGATTTTAATCAATATTATCCATTCACAAAAACTAGCAATGTGACAAATAACAAGAACATAATTTGCTGTACTGGAACGGTGACAAAGCAGAGTAGTTACTTACCCTATAATTGCCATTCAGATCAGAAAAGGGGAGGCACACCAAACTAATTAAGACACCATGGCATTCTGACCTAACGACCAGGATCTTGGAAAAGGGGCTGTTAAATATTCACAGCTGTTTATTCTCGAAGTTTCACTGTAAGATAACGCCCATGAAAGGAGGGTAAAGTCAGTACTGGCATGCTTAAATCAGTGGCATGGAGAGCATGTAGCTATATTATTTTCATATGTATCCACTTATGAGCTGTAACTTGTGGTGTAGTGTGAGACTCTGCAAAGAGGTGGAATAGTAATAAAAGGAGAAAGCAACATCTGTCTTCAGAACTTGCTTTCCCAAGAGACAAGCATGAAAAGGGAAGGAATAGCAGAGAGGAGGCTCAAGAGGCATTTTGCTATCCGAAAGAGAGTAAAAAGAGTGAGCTACACGTAGTATGAGAAGAGATGCCATATTTGTCATCCTTCAAGGAGTGCTCAAAGAGGATGGGCCCAGTAGGGGAGTGCCGGCCTCCATGGGGGTATGTTCCCATCCTCAGCAGTTAAAGTGGGGAGCTGCACTTAGTGTTGTGCATTCAAGCAGGAAATCCAACATCATTCACTTGTCACATTGTGATGTAATAGGCTGTGATTCACGTCTCCTTAGAGACACTTTCCTGCCATGGAATATGGAACCGTGGCTCACACTGGAGAATAACAGCATGAAATCTGTGGGTGATATGCTCCTAATGAAATCAGTATTTTCTTCAAGTCTTCCTCTGAAGCCCAAAATTTCTGCCACATCTGTAGTTCAGCATTTATTTTCATAGCTTCTTAAGCAAAAAAGAAATTTCAAAATAAGGATTGCAGCTAAATAATTTCTGACTTGCCCACCTGAATGACATCCCAGTTCTCTTCAATAATGCAGGCCTTCCTATTTTATTAACCAAACCAAAAGATACTAAAATGGTAACGCTCCATTTGCCTTGCTGTCCAGGTTTTAGATGGGATAGAGTTAATTCCTAGTAGCTAGTAGCACAGAGCTGTGGTTTTTTGGATTTAGTATGAAAATAATATTGATAACTCACTGTTTTGGCTGTTGCTAAGCGGTGTTTACACTAAGTCAAGGACCTCTCAGCTTCTCAGACCTCCCCAACAGCGAGGCTGTTGGCTGGGGGGTCACACAAAAATGAGAGGAGACACCACCAGGACAGCTGGCCCCAAATGACCAAAGGGTTATTCCATATCATACGACATCATAAACCAAGGGGAAAGGTGGCCCAGGGCTACTGCTCAGGAACTGGTTGGGCATCAGTCCTAGAAATCCTGGGAAATGCTGACTTTCTGAACTCACTGCCTCCTGAAGGCTGACAGAAGTCAGCATATCACATGAGTAAGTCATAAACTGTTCTATTCCTCCAAGTCTTCAAAAATAATTTTAGTGTTCACTTACTCCAGGAATGTAAAGCTACTTCAGTGAATGCTTTTCTCCCCCCACTCTTTCTACTTGGAAATTAAATCGCACATGGAAGGCAAACCCCATCTTATATATAGGTATTATTATAGGGACAGAATATGAAAAAACATCCCTGAAGGACTTTCTAAAAACTTCAAGACATTCACTTTGATTTTGCATATCCAATATTATCGTTCTTGCAAAGATTTTTGTAAATTATTTCCTTATAATTTATAGCTACAGTACAATGCACAAAATAATGTGTATATTAATGAGAAACTTGGTTTGTTTTAAATTATCCGTCTAGGAATCCAAATAAGTAACTAGTCAATTTTGTCAAAATGCTTCAGACTTGTAATACCAAAAAATCTCGCCTGAAGAAATTGCAGATTAAAAATTATTGCAGATGCTCTGCAAATGCTTTAGATGAATCAATATATTTGGAAGACTGTTGGCAAACAGTATATAACCAAAAATACAGGGAAAACAATATATTAAATAACTTGTATTGGTTTCTGTAGCAAATTCAGATTTGGTTTGGCATGACACATATTTGAAATACTAGCTCGTATTTTCTTGTTAAAACCATTAAATTTATGGAATTGGAACCAATATTGGTGTAGGTTTGGGGGCAGTTTGGTATGGGGTTTTGAGTATCTTTGATCTTTCACATAGATAAGACCTTTTTGAGCTAAAGTTCTTAGAAGAACAATTTCATCAGAGCCAGGGAACATAAAGTTCATGAACAGAATTAAGCCCAGCTGGTGCAGGATCTATTTGGTCTATATCAAATGGAGCTGAAAAATCTGATGCTTTAAGCGAGCTTAAAATGATCAGTCTTATTTATTCCTTATCATGACTGCAAGCAACAACAACAACAAAAAAAAACAAATGAAAGAGAAATAAAACAGAGCAGATCATACTTGAGACATTGTGTCTGGCATTAGTTATTTTTAGTCAAAAGGAGAACGCATGATGGTTTGCTATAAGACAAAAATATTTTCAGTTCCTACACAAAAAGATCTCACTCTTTGGAGGAAGACACATGGTCTCCTGAAGTGTAGCAGTTTTGCTTTTTTTTCCCATATGTACTCCACATCTCTATCTTGAATGTGTGTATACGCTTAAAGGAGCAGCAGAAAATGGCTAAAATATTAATTAGATAACAGTTCTGCTTTAGTTAATCTGAGAAAATGAGTGGAAAGCAAAAATATAGGAGGTGGAGTACATACAGTGCTTACTCTATATGCTGCTTTGTTTTTAAAAGAGAGAAACCAAGTTCTTAGAGGTTCCCATTTTTCTGTTCTTATGAATGATGATGCCATTCTGGAGTTTTTCAGTGAGAGAGAGAGGAATGTCTTTGAAGTGTTTTTGCTAGGGTCCAGTCCCAGTGCAAATACAACATAAAGATGTTGAATAATATTTCAGTGCTCTATGTTTTATGGAGAATTTTGTTTTTCTTTCATTTGTGAGGTTTCTTACGTTCATCTGTTTAATGCAACGTCAATAACTGAACCTCTTTCTCTTTTTAATCTCCACAGTGTGAGAAGAGAATACCCTGCAGGTATTCTGTTGAATTTATGAGATTATTAAACAATTTGTGAGATTTTTATTTTCAAAAATTTATGTGATTATTAAACAAATTTACGAGATTATTAAATTTACAAATTAATGACATTATTAAAAAATTATAAGATTATTAAGCAATTAAAAAAGCTTATCAGACTACCACTAGCAGTCTAGGAAAAGAGCTAGCCAAAAATGGAGAATTTCCACTCTATAAAAAATCCAGATGTTTGAAAATTTGTTTTTGTATCTAACACTCTAATACTAAACAAAGAATGATGGCTGCTTCTCTTGGATTAAATATTACTCTGTATATTTCCAAAGTTTTCAAGTGCTCCTGCCCCGTACACTTTGACTAGTTGTGCTACTCACAGAGCTGGGCTTCACTGGATATGTCCAGTGAAATGCAACTAGTTGGTTGGAAGTCCCCTCCCTGGAGGGATGTGGGAGCTACAAGCAAGTGGCCCACACTTCCTGTGAAGCACAGCAGTATCAGAGACAGATGCATAGATGCATATTCGATACGAAACACAATGTTTGTTTATGAAGAAACAAAAAAAAAGAACCTGTCTATTTTGACTGGAACCAGCCTGAGCCTCAGAGAAATCCCTTTCAGTGGAAAACTGAGAATGACAACAGGATTGCAGCAATTAGGCTAATTCCAGTTCTGCAAAACAGATGTTTTCAAAGGGAATAGTTTACATAGGGAAAGGTCTGAGCAGATCTTCTTTGTAGGCTTAATGACACGACATATCTAAACTTTTTGAAAGAATGGAATGTTTTCCCCAAAAACTGGTGGTTTTTTGTTCTATAAACAATCCCATAGTCCTGAGAGGTGAGAATTAACAGAGAAGAGTAAAATACAAACCAAGGGTAGAGCTGGAGATGAAAATCTTATGGTAAGTTTATACACAAGGCAGGGATATGCAGAAAACACCCAAATACAGTAGGAACAATATGAATCTCTTCCTTTAAAGTTTAAACCAAAGGCCACAAGAATCTCTATTGGATTTTGTCTTAGGCAAAACTGACATTATAACTTTAAATAATAGTAATTTGAGTGTGTGTATACATTATCTATCTATCTATCTACCTATCTATCTGTCTATAGATATATCTCCAAATACACTAAATAACATTTAGGAGATGGAAAGAGAGAGAGATTGCAAGCATACATATGAAGAGTTTGCCTACTATCAGGTGGAATTTAAAGTTGTATTTGTTTGACTTGGTAAATGTGATCTTTCTCTTTAAGTTAATCCTTAAATTTTAAAGCATAATTTGTTTTGATTGAATTTCTAATGTTAATTAGTGAGGCTTGCACTGTTAAAGACATCAAGAACATATAATTATGTTCCTTATAATTATACCATAATTGTTTTAGTATGTTAAATGATCTAATAGATTTTTTCCTGTTTCAACAGCAGCAGTACTACCATCTCTGTTTTATGAAATAACTGGCAAGCATTCAGTAGGTGCTTTCAAGCATTTCAAGTAAAGTTTTGATGGGTATTCATCTACTAATGAAATATTCATGCATTATATTTTCTCTATGACAAGTGACTTTCACTGAAGCGCCTAATGCTTGGTTTGCTTAGACAGATATAACATTCAATCAAACTAATGGAAACTGTGGAGTACCGTTATACTGGTTATTATTAAATCAAATTCTCTTGATAAATATTGAGTCTCTGATGTTAAAAAGCATTTCTAGCATGATGCATGGATAGCAAAGCAATAATCTGGCCCCTTGTTAAAAATGTTAATACTACAGCTGTCATCATTTAACAATTAACATGATTTCCCAAGTGGAGAAAAGCCTCAGAGTATTCAAAAATACAATCTGTATGTTGTTTGATATTTTCCATATTGTGTATGCATTCACTGCCAGTGTAGAACACTTGGACAAGTTTGTATTACCAGGAAAGTATGTATACTTTCTCTGCTTAAAATTTAATATTTCCTTCAAGCGTCACTACTTTCACCCATGTAAATACGAAGAAATCAATTTTGGTAATTTCACAGGCAGGAAGCTAATGGTCCTATTACAAAACAGTTGGTAAAGGCCTCTAGAGAATTGCCTGGGCATATTGATGTTGTTTTTCCTACTTGCTGTCTGGTTGCTAAATTTCATTAAATTAATCTAAAATAAATAAAATGTTTTCCTGCAATACTTTTCCACGTGTTCTTTTGACACTTTTTGCAAGAAAAACAGGGTAAAAATGTGAAGTGGTTGACAAGTAAAACAGGCTTCATGCCAGGTTTTAATTTATTAAAGTTCAGAGGTCAATATTATGCCTAATTTGACCACTTCTGCATATATATGACAGTTGTGACTCCATCAGCTTAATATATCCCTAGACAACATGAACCCATGGAGGAGGAGGAGGCCACAAAGATGGTCAGAAAGCTTGAGCACCTCTCAAGAGGTGCTGGAGAGAGGCTGAGAGGGTTGGGGTTGTTCAGCCTGGAGTAGAGAAGGTTCCACAGAGACCTTATAGCAGCCTCCCTCTGCCTCTCCCAGAAAGCTGGAGACAGACCTTTTTCCAAGGACACACAGTGATTGGACAAGGGAGTAATGGCTTTAAACCAAAAGAGGGTAGATTTAGATTAGATATTAGGAACTGGGTGTTAGACACTGGAACAGGTTACCCAGAGAAGCTGCAAATGCCCCATCACCATAAGCGTTCAAGGCCAGGTTGGATGGGGCCCTGGGTAACCTGGTTTAGTGGAAGGTGTCCCTGCCCATGGCAGAAGTGTTGGAACTCGGTGATCTTTAAAGGCCCTTCCAACTGAAATCATTCTATGATTCTGTGAACTCTAGGTTCATCACTTTTTAGATGATACTGTACTGGCTTCTTCCAGGGATCAGAAGGGAATCTGTAGAAGAGCCGGTTCATGAGGGAAAGTGTCAAAGGAATGCTGAGAAAGAAGATGCAGAGATGATCAGTAATGAAATTGCACTGTTTGATACCAATTAAAGGAGTCACCAAACATGCAAAAATACTTCACCAAATATTTCACCTCTTCTAAGGCATCCAGAAAATAGACACCAAGAGTCAGACCCTCTATAAAAATGTACAATTCACAGGCCCTAGTGGAAAAAAATTGTCCTTTCTCATCATATGTCATGAAGGCACATGATCCTCTGCTTTCACAAAAGAGTTTATAATACATCAATGCTGTGTGTATGCAATGCACAATATTCTGGGATCAGGTCATACTTGCTTGAAGTTAAAAATTAGATCCAGATACATTCTGAGGTCTGTATGAATGGGTTTGGATTAAATCTAAGCTAATCTATCATCAGCAGTCATCAGCAGGTAGTGGCCTCCTTTGTCACCCCACAGGTGTTGAAACTCTGAAAAGGTATCAACACCAGGAGGACTGAAGCCTATTCCTTCTTGTGGACCTGATTCTGCCAGCTTTACTTTGAAATATTTGATTTAAAATAGTATTATACATTATTCAGGGAGCAGCTAAATTATTCTTTTGACATTGCTGATTTGTTTTCTTTTCTTCTTACATTTAAATTTAGAAGGGCAAAGCATGGTGCTAAGAAAATTAGGAAATGTATATAAAATTATGGAGCAGTAACTCTGTAGGGAAAATGTTTACTCTGCAGGCTTTTCTCTTTAAAACACAACTGCTTTAAAGTATCACATTAAATTCTAATGTGTGTGTATTTAAAGAAGGTACAATATATGTGAGAAAGAGACATGAAGTGCCTAAGGTGGGGCTGCTGTGGCTAAGCACTACTTCTAGCAGAATACTACAGTAGTGCCATGAAATCCTACGTAAGTGGTCAGAACATAAGTAAGAGCTGCCTGTGGGTAGTCCCAACCCATTCACAAGCCCCTTTTAACAATTTTCCTACTTTTTTAAATACTGTTTTTGGCAAACATTTGATACTTGAAATACAAAATGCATGAGTCACCTACTGAGATGGGCACAGTATGTGGTTCATTGAATTTAGCTAAATTGTGAGTAATCTATCAATAGTCCTCATAGTGAACATACTTGTAATAATTTCACACATTACAAACAAGAGTAGGTATGATTTTTCAAGATTTTTTCCAAGCATTTTTCACTGGGAGTTTTTACCTTTTTTACTATGCTCCATTCATTGTTCTAGAAAATTGCTAACTTTTTAGTGGTGTAGGATAAAAAGAAAAGGTAGCTTATTGCTCGTCAGTGTAAACAACAAAGAACCAGAAAAACAAAACCTGACATATTATAAAATACTGTCTTACAAAGCAAAGTCCTCAACATGAGATTGAATGAATACAGACTCTTATACAGCTATTGAGATGTATTCTTCTGCCAGCATACCAATTTCTGTTGAGATGAGTAATTTTAAAATTCAGAGGCAGCAGTTCTGAAGGAGAGAGCTGCAAATTACTACAGATTCTGACTCGCCAAGAACATGGTCAGTTCTTGTGGGTTTTTTGGGTTTTGCGGTTTTTTTGTGTGTGCAGATTGCTGGGGTTTTTTTTAAGAGGAAAACTAGCACGTAGATGAAAAAAAGAAGTGAAAAGTATGTGTGTATAAAGTAGCATCATAACTGGTTTGTTGGATACAGGGAATATAATCTTTTTGCTGGAGAGAAACATGAACATTAGGGCATAAAATCTTTGAAGAGCTTTTAAAACAAATTCCTTAGACGAACAGATGTTCAGCATCCCTATGATGAAAGTGAGGAGGTAGTCAGCCCCCAAATACTTCACTTTAGCCCCAGCCTCTGGTAGGAATCTTTCCCTGAATGTTTTTCATGAGCGTGAATGATTATACGTGCATTTAAATTTGTCCCTGAAGTAGTTATTTCAGGAGCTATTTGAGACTTGGAAGCTGTGAACCCTCGTGCTCACAGCACAGAAATTGGCCCCTGCTCGGCTCTCTCCTCTCGCGCCGCGTTTTATTCTTGGGAAGACCACCCGGCTCCAGGAACTTCCCGTGCGCGACCCTGACGATGGAATAACTGGTCTGTTATGATAAACCGGTATCCTGTGACTAAATCCCTTCGGAATTACAGTTTCCCCTGAAAAAAATATAGTAATAATTTAAAAACTATACTCTTCTCCTGCCTTAGTCCTTGCACTTCCAGCGACGCTCTGCCGAGTCACCTTTAGCGCCATTCCTATGCTTTTGGCCCTTAAGGCGCCGGACGCCTCAAAGGCGGTGGTGCTGCTGGCGGAGCCGGAGCCGTGGGGCTCCCCGCTGCTCCTCAGCTTCCATGGGCTGCCCGGGGCTCCCCGCTGCTCCCCAGCTTCCATGGGCTGCCCGGGGCTCCCCGCTGCTCCCCAGCTTCCATGGGCTGCCCGGCTGCCGGGCATTCTGCGGGGGAGGGAGCGGAGCCCCGGCAGCGCCGCCCGCCGCTCCCGGCAGATGGCGCACTTGCACAAGGGACACGGTGGCTCCGGGAGCGGGGCGGGAGCGGAGCGGGGCCGGGCGGAGGGAGCGGGTGTCCCCGCCGAGGGAGCGGGTGTCCCCGCGGCGGGAGCGGGGCCGGGCGGCGGGAGCGGGTGTTCCCGCGGCGGGAGCGGGTGTCCCCGCCGAGGGAGCGGGGCCGGGCGGCGGGAGCGGGTGTCCCCGCCGAGGGAGCGGGGCCGGGCGGCGGGAGCGGGTGTTCCCGCGGCGGGAGCGGGTGTCCCCGCGGAGGGAGCGGGGCCGGGCGGCGGGAGCGGGTGTCCCCGCCGAGGGAGCGGGTGTCCCCGCCGAGGGAGCGGGGCCGGGCGGCGGGAGCGGGTGTCCCCGCCGAGGGAGCGGGTGTCCCCGCCGCTGCCAGGTGGGGCGGCGGTGCGTCTCGAAGCCGGCGGCGGCGTAAAGACCCGCGGTTTCTCTTACGCGACCTTAGCACCTCCTAAACTCTGCACCTCCGCCTTTGGCCGCGGCGCCGCCGGCTCTGCGCAGCGGCCGAAGATCTCGCAGAGGCATTCGTCCGGCCTCCGTCGCCTGGCACTCGGCTTTTCCTTTCAAAAGTACAGAGTACTTGTCAGTGTGGAGGAGGAACGATGTGCCAGTGGCAGGGATGAGGCTGAAAATGAAACCATGTGGCTAAACCAAAGCGCTGGTGGTACCTCAATGGGAAATGTAGGACCGGGAGGCGTGTGAGGTGTGCTCACCGGCTGACACCTCTGCACACACCCCCTGTCCCATTGCTCACGTGGTACTTCTTAACAAGTTCCGTGAAAATATATAAATATAAATTTCTTGTATTCACTGTTAAAGATATCGTTATCTATCGGTGAAATTTCCTACCCAGAATGCTACTACTGAATTGCTAGTGCTTCATATTCTTTCTCTTTACAAGTCGTCAGAAGGAACTTCTGGTTGTAATATGAGTCTAATAAATCATGAGTGTTTAGTGTTTTGGAGTGTTTTGTTTTTTTAAGAATAAATAACTATTTAGCTAGTGTATATACATAAATATCTGTGCAATCCAATGACAGAGAAACTCAAGCATATGTGGCTATTCCTGCTTGTTGGATAGCCACCAGCCTCAAAAACAGAATGCAGAGTGAGTAGATGGAAGAAAAGCAACATGAACTTTTCCTGCCTTGTTTTTTATTCAGCCTCATCTTTGACTATCCTTATGAGTCATGCATTTTTTTGGCACAAATTATCATCTGGACAAAATGCTTTACCTGCTTTGTTAAGCAGCATGAAGATCCCAGGAGAGGTGAAGATAGCATTGGGACCTGGAAGACCATGGTTAGAAAAGCTGTTTGAAAAACTGTTTTAAGAGCTGGCTGAAGCTGGCTTTTATATTTGTAGGCTTTACCTTTCTTATGCTTCTTTCTTATTTCATACTGTTTATGAGTTACAAGGAAGTAAAGCTTTAGGAGACAGAAAATTGTTTTCTGTTAAATCCTAGCAAATGGCTAAATCAAAAATATAAAATGCAAATATCATGGTGTTAAAAGTACAGGTCCCTTGTTAACTTAGGTGATCTATGTCAGTGATTAAGATCCTGGCTGAAAAAAGTTTTGAATTGTATATTGTGGAAAACAGGAGATGACAGACATGGGAAGATTTAAGGAAACCATGGCAACAAAGGGCTCAGTAGCTCTATACAGGTAAGAAATGCAAGAAATTTATTTGGAAGAGAAATAGGCTTAGGAAAAGCAAACTCTGCAGCTGTAGGGAACCAGGGAAGCAATTAATGCCTGACAGATAAGACCAAGAGAAAAAAGATTATCTCCCCTTAGGGTAATTACTAAGAAAACTTCACACATCATCTCTTTCCCACTCAGGGTTTCTATCTGCAGTGTCTCAGGTGTATTGTGAAAACCATAAAGAATCAGTGCTTAGTTAAATTTCTGGTCAGAACATCCGAGTAAAGAGGTCAAGGAATCAAACCAATGCTGCAGTTTTTCCCAGATGTATGGGACAAAAAAACGGGTATACTGGCGTTTATTGGACAAATAATGGGTCTTACTGCACAAACAGGTGACTAATCCTCCTATAGAAAAAGTCCACTCAGAAGGACTTCTACAATGATCCCTTGACCTTTAATTTCTTGATTTGCTGTGCTTAAGGGAACTGTGTAGCTTGGTGGTCCTTAAAATTTGTTAACAGTGTCTTAAATCAGCATATTCATGGCTTCTTGGCATTATTTCAGGTTGTCTGCTTGTTTGCACTCTATTTTCTGCTTTGAGAAATGTATTGTGTTCCTTGAGTACTCATCAGTGTGGACCCGGAGGCTCATGTATGCTTTGTGTGTGAGAAATCAGAAATCTGAATAGCAGGATCTTCTGAGAACATGTATATAAACCCTGACTTTCATGAGTATAAAGAACACAGAATTAATGGCTCTTCCCCAGCACTCTTCAGATGCAACCTGCATCTGCTCATCCTTTTAGCAGACTTTAAAATCTGTAAACCTTTTTGCAAAGGTGTGAAGAGCTTTTTTCCTTTTCTTATCCAAAATTAATATTTTTTCAAAGTCTATATCTGCTAGGCCTGTTCAATACCATTTTGCATCCATGATGTTTTCTACGCCAAATTCTGAACCTCTGAGATTCAGGTACAGGTATGGTCTGTCCTATATAGAGAAAGTCAGGCTCCAGAGAAGTGCTCAGCATGTTTATGTCTGTCTGAGAAAGCAAAAGTTTGGCTATTCTTGGCTTAACATTCTGAACACTAGTCATCCCATGTAATTATAACAACTGCTGTCCTAATAATGTCTGAACAATTCCTAAACCCACGATGTTGAAGTCTCCATGAGGGAGCTTCTGGTGGAAGATAAACATGGTTCCAAAAATTCTCACGGGATTCTTCAAAAAGATGCCTAAGAACATTGTATTGCTCTGAAGCTAAAGACTCAATGTCCTCTCTTGCCCCATGCATGGAGATGCAGAATACACTGCTAGGTGATTTATGCAAAGGGAATCCTTGTACTGCCAAACAGCACTGGCCATACTGATAAACCAGTTAAGGAACAGTGGTGCATCCAAAGAGAGGATTAAATGCCTTGTCCAAGGATACCTTCTACAAGGAACTAGCAGTTAACACTAATGTTTGTAGCAGCTGAGTCACCTCATAAGACCATAACTCAGCTACCCCACTCAACTAATTGCTTCCACTGGTTTCAGTTGAAAAATCTACCTCCCTCTTTGTGGACAGGAAACTCCAGGAAAATTTTGTTGGATCACACTGGAGTGATACTTTGGATGACCATTCTGGCTACTAAGAGTCCATGATCATTATGGCGCACCAAGGAAGGGATCCTGCTGTCTACCAGCATCTTCAGCCAGATGATCTGTGCTAAAGTCAAGCACCGCCCTCCTTTGCATGAGCTGGATGAATTGGGTTTGTCAGTCATCTGTAGTGGGCTGTACTCTGGCACACTCATGGAGCAATCACTTATGCTACGGTATGTTGCAAAGTATTTGAACCTTGATAGTGTGCCCCAGCCAAACCATTTTTAGTTATTTTTACCAGAGCCCTCAGAGTAGGACTGGGTTGCAATTACCCTCACTGGCTTCACCTGGCCTTTCCACCTTCAGCTGCAGCACATCAGCCCCAAGAGGGTTTTTAAGCTCCAGTCTGAAGGTTTAAGGAGAGTGGTGGGGTAAGTTTATATCTGTTTTGTGTCCTGTGCTGTCTTGTTGTTTGGATTTCCTGGACTAACTTGGCTGCTGATCACTGGATGGGGTTTTGTTGCTGTCATCATCTTGATCCTGCTTGCCTGGATCAGGAACCCCACTTGCTAGAGCCATCAAGAATTCCTCAAGGACTGAAAGGTAAACTGTGATAAAATGGGAAAGAAGAAGCTGAAAAACCAAATACCAAGACAGCAAGGAATAGATAAAAAAGGACTGTGCTGCACTAGATTAAAACCAATCATGTTATCAGAAAAGTCTGTGCAGAGCTCATGGACAAAATAGAGAAACCAATCAAACAATGTGAGATCTCATGCGCAGTAGTTGCAAAATGTATACATACTGTACTATGTAAAAGTTGTAAAATGTATAAGTAGAGTAGTATGTAAAAATAGGTAAATTATATAATTAAGTAAGAAAATGTGTAAGTAGAGTGATGTGTATAAGTAGTATAAGATAAGCAAGTGAAATGTATAAGTAAGGTATTATGTCAAAGTTGTGAGATGTGTGAACACGGGTATTTTAAACAATAAGATGCTTCTGCGTAATCATATTGATTTGTTGATCAGAAGGCATGAGCTCCCACAATGGTGGTGCTTTGAGATGCCAGCCTGGACACCTACACCACCCTAAGTTCTCAAGGGTTTTCAGGAACTTCCTGTACAACAATGGAAATGCTCAGAGTGCTTCACCCACCCCAGCAAATGTGAGACCTGGAAAGATCTCGTTGTCCTACACACCTTCAAGGCCATGAGAGTCCAAGGAGAGCCTGTTACAGCTGGGTAATTTACTGCTCTCCCAGTGCTGTACACCAGCCATACTGCCTAAACAACATTTAGGAACTGAAAAAGAGAGAAAACAGGAAGATGTTCACCTGTTGCAATTGTCAGAAGCTGCTAACTGTTGTCACAGATGCTACGTGTAGGTCAGAAACATGGCCTGAAAACACAGAAAATTCAAGTGCAGCAATTGAAAACTTTGGAAAAAATAAAGAAGCTTTAAGAAGCTAGAGGCTGCAAAACTACAGGGAAAAAGAACCATTACTTCTTGATGCTGGATTCTAATCTGAATAAAAACAGAGTTCAAGGTTTGCTACAAAGGATCAAAGAAATCAGATGACTAACTGGCAAGAATGAAAATGAGGATTAGAAGTGGTAGATGGGAACCTGAACTGGAAAGCAAACCAAAGCTTTCTACAGCTGAAGAGGCTTGGCAAAAATGATCAAACCATCATGGATAACAAAAGCTTCAGGCACAAAGAAGATGAAATAATGATTGCAAAATCCCAGGTTGTGATAAAGGAGACCAATTGCCTAAAACCATACTTAAAGTGCCTGTTTCTTCTATCTGGCTTTTTGTGGAGTTCTTTTGATTAATTTAGTTTTGGTTAACATATAGCATTAAAATTTAGATGATGACCTAGATAATATATTTTCTTCAAGTTTAAATTATTTAAATAATACATATAGTAGAACCAATTCTATCTTTTATAGGTGCAAAATCTCATAGGGCTGGTGGTGTTTGAGGGGATGGAAATTGGACAGCAAGATTAAGTGGGTCTAATGCACACCTTCCTGAATTGGATGTATACTGCTCTCTTTTCCTAGCCAGTATAATCCAGGCAGTGTGGGGCAACTGAGTTCTTATCAGCTCTGTTAATTCAGTTCCTCATTAGCCAGCTGGTGCTGCTGAATTGGTACTTGCCCTTTACCAGAAAAGCTGCTAAGATATTTATCCCTTCAGAGTTATATACGTGTGATGAAGCCAGTCAGGAAGGGATCTGTATCTTGTCTGCTGACTGCTCAGCTCCTCCTACCCAGATTGTCACACTGACCACAGCTAATGTATTTATCTCAAATAGGCTATGACAGATTCAGCTTCTCTGCTTCTGGTGTCATTAATAGCCATAAAGTCCATGGGACCATCAAAATATTTCCAAGACATTTGAATTGTGACTTTCTCCAACTTTGAGCCCTCCTTCTGGCTGTGGAGGCAATCAGCTGTACATCAGGTTTTGCTGAGCTTGGACAGCTCTGTAGTGTGCTGTGATCTGCAACACTTCTGGGCTCTTCAGAGCTCTTTTGCAAGTGCTAGTCACTGCTTCACCTTTCTGATGTCATCCCCTCATGCTTTCTGGGATGTTGTAGGAAGCTTTGATGGCTAGGTGGGGTTACAAATAAGCAGGAGAAAGTGCTATTACCAGGGATAGCGAGGAGGAACCTCAGAGATCCCAGCAGATATCCATTTTTTCCTGCAGAAACAGCAGAGTCCTACTGTTTATCCTCAAGATAACATTGTAGTGGTCTGAGGATCAAAAGTCATAACAGACAGCCTATTACAAAGAGAAAGAGGAGTCTGATCTCAGAAGTTTTAGGCACGTCTTTGACCCTTTATGTAGGACTTTACACCATTTCCAGTCCTGGGCGTGGTGACCTTGCACAGTTCTTGTTCTTCCCAGCTTCCTTCTGCATTTGGCATCCTGTGGTGAGAAGTGATTTCACACTGCTTTTTCACTGTGGAGTCCTGCCATTGGTGGAATAGCTGTCTGAGGCTCTTTGCAGATTTTCTTTGCAGAAAAACTCCTCTAAACTGTCCTGATGACTGAACTAGCTCATTGCTTTTTACTGTGTGAGAGATGAGGATGGATAACAAAGGTGACAGAAAATTACCTTTTTCTTATCCTTTGGTCTGGGCCTGAGTATAACTTGGCTGTAACTGCAGTAAAACTGGTGTTGGGATTGATTGCAAGTTATTACACAATCTGTCTTTTAAGACTTCTGAGGTGAGCCAGGTGTTTTTCAGCAGGAGGGGAAGAAGAAGGTGCTGTTTCTTGGGTGCTTCTGTTTTATATTTAAAGTATCTCTAAATACAGTTGCAGAGGTTGGGTCATGAATTCTGCAATTGGGTGCAAACGTAAATGTGAATTACAGAGTGAGTAGAAATAAACATTCTTTATAAGATTGGTTGAAAACTTCTGCCTGAAAAAATTCTTCAACATCAGATAAGGCAGATAATCATTAACTTATGTATTTTTTTTTTCTTCCCTTTTCATAATATAGGCTTTCCTTAACAATATTGAGAAACCCACATGAGGGATTTGAAGAGGTGCCTTTTTTAGTGACTGAAGTTGTTGAGGCTGGAGTTGAACAAAACTCAAAAATAACTAGAAAGTTGTAGCTTTGGTTGAACAAAACCCATAGCTTACTACCAAACTTATACACCCAGTAATTCCCACCTGGAAATTGTGGTTTGTTTGTCTACTTTTCTCTCTGAGCTGGACTCCAGTATCTGGATGACTTTTGTAGGGCATACATTATCAAGGCTGGCAGTGAGGACTAAGCTGGAAAGGAAACCACCTTGTACTGAGCTTGAGGAGGTTTGTCCACCATGGTGAGTGCCAACACAAGTCACAGAGGCAACATTTCCAAAACTGAATTTTTTGTATTTAGCCAAAAGTATTTAACTAAAGTTTCTTTTGACTCTTCCATCGAGATTGAAAAAATGTGCCTGGGAAAATACAGCTACACAAGTTCCTTTTTTCATCCCAGTGTACTAGTGGATCTTTCTGCTTCCCAGTTTCTATCAATATTTCTGCAGCTAAAATGTCTGTCTTCTTCCATTAAAAGGTAGAAAAATATGTAGAAATGCTAAAAAAAAATGGTTGTGATGTACTCTGCTCTGGCTGCAGGCTGCTACTATTATGTGCCAATTGCCTGGGAGCTGTGGGACCAGCAGGATGCTGCAGCTGGGACCAGCATGTAGCACTGACCCAGTGCAAGGTTCTACAGCCTGAGAGCTGCTCTCTGGTAGCACCATAAAAAAAGACATAGAACTGCAGAGAAATTTTGGAGAATCCAGCTTACATAATTGTATTTCTCAAAAGCCAAAGTCTTTCTGCTTACACTGTTTTTGAGGCTGGCTGGTTCTGTTCTTTGTTCTAAATACCAGCCCAGCTTTGTGGCAGGATCAGCTCCTCCTTGGATCTAGGAGGAGAACACCTTTTTTTTTTTTTTTTTTTTTTCCTCCAAACATCAGTGCAGGATTGCTCTCTTCTGCTCGAGGTATCTTTGGCCATTGGATCCTTTGGTATTTTTCAGTGGGTGCTTGACTTGACCTATTGGGGTTTGTTTGATCTTGGTTTATGTGTGTTAAGTTTACAAGTTATATTGTCCCATATAAAATATACATTGTATGGGAAGGGCTAAAATTCCAGTTTATGTTGTGGTGTAGGAGAAGAACATCTGTGCCTTTCAGATGTCTGATTATGTTCAGAGGGTTCAGTTGTAAATAGGGACAGAGCCATGTAATAGGAGAAGGATAATGAAGATGTGGTTTTGGATGAACAGAGCCATACATGCTTGCATGTTTCATGATTTAAATAGAGACAGTGTGGTCTGATATTATAAGACTGGTGGAATGTTTTTGTTGTTTTGAATTCCTTTTTCCCATTGTTCTGACAGTGACTTACTATATGCTCTTGGGTAAGTCACTTTCTACATTTCTTTCTCTTTCTACTTTGCATTTGCTATTTGGATTGCAGACTCACCAGGGAAATGGAGCTTCTCCCCTGACATATTTGTATAGCATTGAACTCAGCAGAACTGTTCCTTAATTAGAGTGTTCAAATATGGATGTAGTGCAAATAATAATAATTAATTAGATATTAAATCATCACAGTATTTACATAACATTGCCAGCATTTCACGCAAATGTTTTATCCAAATATTTTGTTTGAGTTTACCCAGGTATCCTTTTTGCAATAATGTTATACATCTTCATAAGAGAGAAACAATATTAATTTTTTTGTGGTTTAGGCTTATTGTCTCTCTCTCTCTCTCTCTCTCTCAACTCTAATGTAATAATGTTCCTTGCAGCTAATAAAATTTTTCCGACCATTAAAAAGGTTCCCCTTGGTTGAAGGTTATTACACATTAGACAATAACTAGTCTGCCCTCCATGACAGTCTCTGTCCTTATGAAAGCTCTTTAAGTAACCTACCATGTAGATTTCCATAAAGAATGTCTTGCAGACACTGAAATGCACAGATTTATTTAGTTGTTTTTCTTATGGTTTAATCAGCTGATTCTGTATAGTGTGAACTTATTTATAACAAGCCGAGTATGCTGTTATCCCAAAGTTTAGTTTGTCCCTAATGTTGCTAACACTGATGAAAAGTGCTCAGATTGCCAGATCTCAGGCTGGTGGTCAAACTTGAAAATTATTCATGTATATGACATCCCTCTGTAGTTGAAAGAAAAAAAAATCAACTTAAAAGATGAGAAGAAATAATGCTACCACTATAAATGGCAAAGTCTTATGAAATGAAAAGCTATACAAGCCATACTGCCAGGGCAAAAGCAGTTTTGACTATTGATCTGACACTGCTGGCAGTGTTACCACCCTGTCCCATGTCCTGGGTTCTACACCACTACGGGAAAGCAAAACAGATTCTGTTATTGCCAACATGACACAGAAGAAACATTGTTTCTGAACAAGGTTCAGGGGTTGGAAAAGCAGCAGGCTTAACTATTGTAATTTGAGTTTGAACCTGAAAGCTGCCCAGCTGCTGGAGCAGCAGGGTGTGAAAGCACACACAGGGACCTAGAGGGTTCTTTGCCCTCTCCCTGCAAATCTGTGTGTGGCCTGTAGGTATTTCCCAACACCTCAGGGGGGCAGGGGTCAAGGCCATCTCATCTGAAGGGCTAGAACAGGGACTCATATTAAAAACACTGTTTGCCAGAGATTGCTGTGGCCTTTGAGCTGCTCTCTTCTGATGGAGGAGTCATTCTTAGCACTACTACCAGAAAACATTGTCCTTCTCAGTGCCACCTATTTGTGTCTCTCACTGGGAGCTAGCACAGGGCTGGTTAACAAAATCTAGATGGAAATGTACAAAAGACAAATTTGCATAATATCAAATCAGGGTTTAATGAGATCACATCTGCTGTTTGCTCTGTGATAGGTGGTATGTGATTGCATTTCCTACTTCATATGGTGGTTTGAAGGGTTGCTGAAAATGGTTATTTTCTTTAAATTTGGTTCACTTGTGCCTATTACTCAGAAGCATAGTGGGGCAGTGCCTCCCTTTGTCTCTGCACTTGCCACACATCTCTGCAGATTAGATCAATTTCCAGAATAAAAGACCCTAGTCTTAGCGCATTAGTTGTGGTTCTAACCAGTGTGTAGGAGTGACATTCATGATGATGGAGGAGAAAGAAGATCTTCCTGTTGTTTTTCCCTTGTTTTTTAGGTAAGAAGCTGTTAAAAGAAAAGCTTCATCCTAGGCAGAGCATCTCAAGGAATCTGGAAACATTTTAGTCACTAAAGTATTGTCCCTCACTAATTTTTCTGATGCTTGCTAGCAGCTCCTTGGGAAACTTGGGCAGCAATATCTGCATAAAATCAGGATTCAGTTCTTGCAGGAGCATTGTGCATGTTCTTGGAAAGGTATGCCACCCTCCAAGTCAGAGAGGCACCTGTGCTTCTAGGTGGTCCTGCTTTATCACAACATTTCAGTTAAAAAAATAATTCTACTTAATCTACTAAGATAAGGAATAAGTAATATGGGGTCTGTAACCATGGGGACCAATACAGAAGACAAGAGAACACATTTTTAGCTTGTTTTTCAAACAAGCTCCTTTTTGTTGTTGTTTTGTTGCTTCAGCATCTTGGCTACCTTGAAGGCTGGCTATTAGCTTTGCCATGCTACCCCAGAGGGGTGTTAAGCATTCCTAGGGCTATTTTATTTCTGCCAGGGCATCTTTTCACCTTCCCTGTGCTACAATATATGACTTCCAAAATCCCTCATAGTAACTGGGCAACATTGCCAGTTACTGTGGTGGATTGACCTTTTCTCTTCCTCAAGCTTGCTGAAGAAAAAGCTTAATTTGTATGTCTTCCCTTCCTTGGCTGTCTTTTCTTGTTAATAGTTTCTACAAGCAATGTTAAAATTTCCTGGATTGTGTATCTTGAAAAATATTGTGTTTTTTAGACTTACTTTGGCATCTAAAGTGTCATTAGAAGATGAAATATGATTCAAGGCATAGTGTCATGGCTAAGAGGATATTTGGGATAAGAAACAACTATGCACTGTTAGTTAAGTGGGGATGAATTAGAAATAGGTTCCACAAGAGATCTCTGTTCTGTATTCCACTTGGACAATGGACAGGTCTGTGGCATTGAAAGGAATGGCTTCCAGCAAGTTTATTGTTGGCAATCATAGACAAGCATTTGGCACACTGGTTCTCTTAATTTCAACTGAATAAAAGAAGGCAATCAAGCTCCTTTATGAAAGCAAACAAGGAAAAAAGAGAAATCTATGTCCAAAGCAGAAAATAGCTAGAAATATGAAAGACTAAGGTGGTGATTTTTGGAGGGTGGGGGGAATTACCATTGTTTGGTAATGCAGAGCTAGGGCAGTGGTTGGAACACAGCTGTGGAAGCAGGAAAGCAAGAGCTGCAGCAGGAGAGGGAGGAGAACCTGAAGTAGCATTTACCCTTAGAAGAAGCCAAGACCAAGCTTCTTTTGAGAAGACTGCTGCTTGAAAATTTTCCAGGAGGATCAGCTCCATGTCTTGTCAGGCACCGAGGTGAGACTGACCAGTCTGTCATTCTTTTGGTCATCCTTACGTCCCTTTTCAAAAATGGGCATTATGTTTCCCCTTTTCCAGTCAGTGGGAACTCCCCCAGTCTGCCATGACTTCTCAAATATGATGGATAGCGGCTTAGCCACTTCCTTGGCCAGCTTCCTCAGGACCCATGGATATATCTTATCAGGTCCCGTGGACTCATGCACCTTCAGGTTTCTTAGATGTTCTCAAACCTGATATGCTCCTATAGTAGGTAGTTCTTCCTTCTTTCAAGAAGCAGGGACTGTTCAAGAAGGCATTTTTGTGGAGGAGACCCACAGTGCTATAAAAAAATAAGTGTATTAAGCTTGCTTTGTTCTTCAGATCCAGAATAATTTTAAGCAACCTCTGTTCCCACAAAATTCTTCATTGTTTCAAACACATCTCACCTTTCTTTTAGGAGTTACAGACAGGCAGTAGTGAACATTACATTTTCTTAAAACAGAACATTGG
The DNA here is from genome assembly GCF_017639235.1 of Corvus kubaryi. Classification (NCBI taxonomy): domain Eukaryota; kingdom Metazoa; phylum Chordata; class Aves; order Passeriformes; family Corvidae; genus Corvus; species Corvus kubaryi. Next base: position 12,078,754 of record NW_024582054.1, read on the forward strand.
GGGATAGGAATCAAAACTTTCCACAAAATTAGCTCCAAATTTGTGATGAGTTTGAATAAAGGAAAGACAAAAAGAAGTTGAAATTCTTTAAATATTTAAAAAAGTAAGTAATTTGATGTCTCAAAACTGACTTCAGAGTCAAGATGCTGAACCTGGAAGTGGGTTTTAAAAATAGGCTTGAAAAGGCAGGCTTTTAAAAACCAAAATGTAACAATTTCCCCCTCTGTTTCAGTTCAGCCATTGAACTAGAAAGCCACAATTTTTTTTTGGTAGTCTGAATCTGGTTCTCCTGTCCCTGAAAACAATGTGCAACCTTAGCAGGCATTTCTTACCATCTGAAATGGTGAGTCTAGCAATTTTAGATACATAGTAGTTATTCCTTCTGACACTTAACCCTCTAAAATCAATAGCTAAGGCTGTACCTACTTGGCGTTCAGTCTCTGCCTCTTTCACCAGCCTGGCAGGAGCTTAGCCAGCATAGGTGACGTCTCATCAGTCTAGAGAAGAGAAGACTGAGAGGAGATCTCACTAATGCATATAAATATTTCAAAGATGGATGTCAATAGGATGGTGCCAGACTCTTCTCAGTGGTGCCCAGTGACAGGATGAGAAGCCATGTCCACAAATGCACAAGATGATCTCCGGAGGTGCTTTCCAAGCCTAACAATTCTGTGGTTCTGTGATTCATTTTCCCTGCTCCCAGTTGGTCATTGCTGTGCCCAGACCATCCCAGGTCTGGACCAGGGGTCCGCTTCCTTGACCTGGCATCTGCCTTCTGCTGTGGCCTGGGATCCTTTGATTTTCCCTGACCTATGGCTTTGGTTAAGGAAGTGTTTCCTCCAACTCCTGTATTTAAAAAAACCTGATGCTGTTTCTGACACTGCTTCTTTAAGTGTTTTCCACTATTACAGGGACATATCCAGAACTATCTCAGTGATGTAGTGTAAGCGCTTGCTCTGGGGATGCAGGTGAAGTTAAATTAGGTCTTTTGTGTTATTGAAGTTATAGACTTTGTTGTTTTGATTAGTTTAATATTCTCATTTGCTGTTGAAAAAGGTGTAAGCAATTAAAAACTGATTCTACTAAAACCTCTTGTATGCCTGTTAATGTTTTTATTTCAGAACCAGGTAAAAAGAACTTTGTTGTAATATTCAGTTTTTGTGCTTTTTGGTGTAAAGTGGGCTTTGTTAGTGGTGACAGTCTTTATTAATGACACTGCCAGTCACTCCTTATGGTCTGGAATGATTAGTTTGTTCTAAAATGAACTAGAGATTACAAATATCTCATTTTTTCCTAAAGGTTAATCTAAGACTTTTATCTGAGAAAAATCCATTTACAAGTAAGAGTCAGACTAGCTTTATCCACTGCAGCAGAAGTGATCCCAGTGGTGATCATTAAGGAAAGATTGTAAAAAGCAGTAGAACTGGAAAAGATTTGGAGGAATCCTTGCAGAAAAAGAGGCAGACTTCATTCTGAGAGGTGTTAATGGGAGCTTAAGGTTATGGATGCAAGATGTGGGTATTCCTGTTGAGTACTGTGTCCAGCTTTGGATATGGAGCTTCCAGAATAAAGCAAATCTCTGGAGAGAGAAGCTACAGGATTGATAAGGAATTTACTAAATATTTGCTAAACTGTGTGGAAAGCAGGAGGTGTCTGTATCAATTTATGCTAAATGAAGGGAAATACAAAAGGGAACAAGACACAATTCTTTCAGTATGTCACAAATGGTTATGAAGAGGCTAATGATCAGTTATTCCTTATGTCCCCTGCAGGGAAGACAAGGAATTTGATGGGTTTTCTGCAAATGGGTCAGTGATAATATCTGCATAAACCCAGAAGTCTGAAGCATAACCCAAACACTATTTGCAATAGATTTACCTGCTTTTTCAGCTTCTGAGTGTCGTGCTAATTATTTTATAGTCTTACTGTTTAATCTTCCTTACTTTTGTAAAAACCAGTTCTATTGATAATTTCATCAAGATTTTTTGTTATTCATAATATGAGTATTTGTTCTCACTCAAGACTTGTTGGAAAATGACAACTGACAACTGTGCCATCATTCTCATTTTGGGGTGGCACTCATGGAGCTACTAAAACGGGCCACTACTACTGCATGGTGGATGGTGGTTTGTACCACATAAACCAGAGCTTCATGGCACCATCATTCTTACTCCTCGCGTTCAGCTGAGCAGAGGTGGGTGCTCAACACCCTGTGGTGCAGAGCATGGGTGTTCAACATGTACAGAAGAACTGGTCCAAAATGTTGAGCAATTTGAAAAGAGCAAGGCTGTAATAAAATCACAGATTTTTTGGGGGCCATCTATGAGACAAGGATTATAAGCATTTATAGAAAAAGTAAGATTTTATGTGTCTTTGTATTTTGTTAGAAGAGAAATCATACATAACACTTCACAGAGTAACATTCCACATGATAATTCCAAGCATTATGGCCATCTTAACTAAAATGTAAAAGAAGAAGATGATTTTATTCTCAAAATTAGTATGAGAAAGTTGAATTATGACTGAGATGCTAGATGATACTTTTTTTTGGAGATGAATAATTCCACATGAGCAGGCAGAACATAGGCTGCACAAATAATACTGAATGTTAAAAAACTCTGTTAGAAAGGCTAGTATTTGTACAAAAAAACACTGAAAAAATTACACATGACATAAAGCCCCTGCAACAAAAGTACTCCATTTGTGTCAATGAAAATCCTGTCCTTCACTTCAGTGAAGGCAGGTTTTATCTACCATTTCACCTCACATTATCTTATAATATGAAAATAAGATTCAGCTACTAATATAACTAGAGAATTAGAGTACAAGATAATCTCCTCTGTAAAATGGCAGGCTTTTGTTCAAAATGTCTACAATCATTGGTTTTATCTGCCTTATCATCTCTTTTCCTCTCTGATGAATGCAAACTGTTTGGGTAATTTGCTTTGACCAGATCTGTGTCTGGGAGATCTTAAGTGGAAAAACTATTTGCATACTTAAGAATCCTGAGAACAGAGAGTGGCATTATAGTTTGGGATTTGGTTGGGGGTTTTTATCCCCTGTGCTGGGCCAAGAGAGACACTTTACATTTATATGTAGCAATTACCATTCCTAATTTTTGTAATGAAACTGTCTTGTGAAAAATGTAACATATAAAATGGAGGCTGCCAGGCTAAGATTCCTGCTGTTTGCTTCCTTCATTTTTAACATACCAGCCCATTAAAGTTTTATATCTGTTTCTCTCTTCTCTGCTCTTCTGCGCTGGCTGTTTTTACAAAGTATTGTGTCTCAAGAGATGTGGTCTGCAAAGAAAAGGTAGTTCACTGGAACACTTATGCAGAAATACTAAGGGGTTGCTTCTATTATTTTTTTAAAATCAGTTAGCGAAATGAAGTGTTACACACGCACACACAACATTGTAAGAACAGGAATTGCAGCTGCTACCTTGTGCCATTTTCTGATTGAAAATGTCAGCACCACTAAAGATGACTGCAGAAGAATTACTTCTGCAAAATACAACTACATAAACATACATGTTGTAACAGTGCTTACTGAACTGCTTCTGCGTGTGTGTGCTGTAGACAAAATGCACAAATCTGCTTGCAGGCAGACCTTTGTCCTATGGCAAGAGTGATGGGATGAATAAAGCTCACCACTTCGGCTGTATCAGTACAGAGAAGTCCATGGAAAACAACTACCCTATCCTTGCCTATGGAAAATTTTATTTTTAGAAACTCCAAACTAGAATGTGTTATTAGCAGTCTTTTTTTTTTTTCCTTTGTATTGAATAATCCAAGGGTAATTCAGAGGCTAAAACAGCAGCAGTGCTAATTGGAAGTATTCTCTCTGCAAAAACTGCAAAGCAGAGAAAAATAAACTCAAACTGGAAGTGGCAGAATGATATCACTGGTAATACTCATGCACGTTTCACTACCCTTTTTGAGCCCTGGTCACTGGCAAAATGTAAAACTTATTATTAAAAATAAAGATTTTCTTAATATTAAAAAAATGTTGTGGCTGTTGCTGATAAAAACTGAAACAGATGCATTAGCTTCCACTAACAAGTTCACACTTTTTCCCATAAAGAATATGGAAATAAAACTCACATTTTTCTCTGTCTCCTATGCTGGTCCTTCAGATTATTTACAAATAGATATTTTAAACAATGTTCTGAACTTGTGTTGATAGTCTTACTGAGGAGTGAGATACCCTATTTTTAGGAATTCTGCTTCAGGATGTTTCAAAGCAAATGTTGAATTATTGCATTTTAGACTATAATCTAGTTAGAAACTCACATAACATTTCCATGATGTGTAAATACTTATAATTAATTTCCATTATCTGTTACGTAGCATGCGTAATGCCAAATGTGGATTTATGATTTTGATAGTTTTACAGATATTAATTTCACAGCCTTTTCATTTTGTGAATTTTAGTAGAAGTGCAGTATTATGCATATTTTTCAGGAGCATTACTTTTTTCAGGTTGCTCACACCCACAGGAAATAATTTGCTTGCTTATCCTATAAAATAGAATGGTCTTTTGACCACATAAGTGAGAAAAGGAGATCTTATGTCCAGATGCTTTATATCTGTTTTTTAAACTATTGAAAAAGCGCAGCCTGTGGGCAGAGAAATCTCATTACTTAAAATCTGCGCTTCAAGAGAATTTAAAGTTGTACAAATGGATTTTAAGTTTGATAGGAAAATTGATTGGAGATTGTACATTGTGAATACATTAGGTTTATAAAGACAAAACATGCATGAAGGGCAATTACTGCTAGTGTTGCTATATTAGTATGAATGTTAATAGCATGTTTGTTTTTGAAATGGGTTATGCATTCTGGTAAATGTCTGCTTGAATCTAGTCATCTGTGTATCACTTGTCTAAGTACTCTCATTTAAGATGCCATATCCCTTCTTGTAGCAATAAAGGGGTAAAGCAACATTAATATTAAATAATTAGAAAAACAAAAGGGGAATGATTAAACATATTTACATAATTGAAATAACACTGAGTCGCAGTGGGAAATCGGGACAATGTTGTCTCCTTTCAAAGTAATTCATAATTCAGATTTTTAATTATGGCATATTCATTCATTTAAAGATGATTCTGGATGAGAGGGCCACTAATGAAATACAATCATTAGCATCTAAACAAAGTAATTTAGAAAGTCTCCTTTCGGGGAAAAGATTTCTAGAACATCATCAATCACACAAGATATGCAAAAACAAGCAATTAAACCACACACAAGAACTACAACAACCTTATATATTAGTAATGTACACATGAAAACATAACTGATTACAATGATTAGAGTAGGGTAGTGTGGTTAATTTGTATGTTATGTAGTAATTTCATGGAAGAATGTACTAGGACAGACACATCTCACAAAAAATGAATGCCATATCATTGATACATAGTTCAAATATATTAACATCACTGTAGCCAGTGCCAAGTTATCAATAAAAATCCAGTGATGAAAATCTGGGATCATGTTCTTCAAAGATGTGTAACTCCCTATGAACCCTGGGCTATGGATTTGGTTTGGGTTTTTTTTGTTTAGGGGCTTATTCTGTTTATTTATTTTTTCCTATTTGTATTGTATTTGATTTTATCGAATTGACAAAATACACGCTTGGGAAGATATTTCATGAGAGAAGCAGGTGCTGCATTAGTTTCTCATTAACTACTCAAATCCTGCTCTGGGTTATAGTAACAAGGAGTTCCTAGACATAAATGGGTCAGTGATTTACAGGGTCTTTTCCATATATACAATTACAATTCATTAAACATGTGGCAGCATTAAATGGATGGAGTAATTCTCCACGATTTTAATGTCTGTGCAGTGTCCTGTTAAAGTGACACAAAAAGGCTGGCTTTAAACACCTTCTTCTTTGAGTTAAATTATAATCTGGTTGTAAAGCCATACCATTTCTGCCTCTCATGTCTGCTTCATAAAGAAAAGGCAGAAACAGTGGTTTGTGTGTGTGTGTGAGGAGCATCCTGTCGTGGTGAGGCAGGAGTGGCTGGTGTAGCTGTGCTGCCTTTGATAACCACCAGGCTTAGAAGCCAAAATATGTTCTATTGGGTACTCAAAAGATAAAAATACTGGTTAATTTTCAACAGTGCTCCTTCATTTGACTTTACAATTTATAGCAGCGAACATTAATGCAAGAATAGCTTGGTTGAGGAGGAGTTTAAAATTAGAGCACCTCTTCTCATTAGCCCCAGCAGCCTGACCCAGGGTGAACTGAGAAGTAATTTGCTGCCAGATCCTCATTTTGCTTCTGTTATCACTCCTTGTAAATGAAGCGCAGCAATTTATTGTAGCACCTCAAGGAGTCAAGAACATAATGTGTAAAACACATACAAAAAAAATCTTTCTTCACATTCATTAACACCCAGCACATAGAGGCTGTTCACTTTTCACTCTAATGAAGGAGGGGGATCTTAAATATAAAGCTTTCCAGGCTGTGAAGAAGGCCTCTTCAGGTCATTAGACAGAAGCTGAGTTGGACGGAAGAAAGGTCATTGACAAAAAAGGGAGAATGGCAATATGATGAAAAATAGAAAATGGATAAAAGAAGAGACTTTAGAAAGCTCAGAGAATGGAAAGCACATTTTTGGCATCAGTGATCAACCTTTCTTATCTCTATGTTCATTTTCTGTTGTCAGTGAAGAAAATAATATCTGGCTTTTTATTTTGCTGGGAATTGCTCTTGTGTTTGGTCAATTCTCATTTCATCATCCTTGATCTGACCTTGTGGGAAGCTTTAATAGGCCTATTTTTAAGGGACCTTTGTCTGCTGGCTATAAATTCAGCCCTTCATTTTGCTCTTTTTTATTAAAAACATGCAGCCTACCAGATTTTAATGTATTCTGATTATGTAACTGACACTTTCCCCTTAGGGAGATTATTTGTCTCACTAGTCCTGATTAACACTTCGGGTTTATAGCTGTATATTAACACCACATTCAGGAATATTAGGAAACTCCTATATGCAAATTAATTTATATTGGTAATAGAAACAGAGGAACTTAAAGAGGAGTTGGGAGCACTACTTGAACACATGCTGAATGCAGAACATGTGTACTTAGGGGTGGAAGGTACCTAAGCCAAGAGGGATAGAAACTCATGGAAAACACCCTTTTGTTATTTACCAGTGTCAGCTGGCAGAAGGGTTGAATTCTGCAGTTCTGTAGCAGTCACCACTGAGTGATTTTTTTTCCCCAAATGCATATAACTTGCATTGATATCAGTAGCTTTTGACATGTATATGTATTTGGGGATAAAGATACAACAAAGTAGGGGGGGGGTTTGTGTGTTACCATTTTTGTTGTTATGGACAAGCAAATATTCTTTCTCTCATAATATATTTTCTTATGTTTGCCCACATCCCATTGCTGGATCTTCACTTGTACAAGGTAATCTCATAAATTAGTGTGTATATATTTTACAGTAAATGATTTCCCATTTAGTTAACAGCATGAGACCATTATCTTGTGACAAAACTCTGTTCCAGTGAAGACTCTTCATTAAATACGTAATCACCCTTTACATACAATGGAATTAGTATATAAATATACCATGTTAAAAAGCCATCATTTGACAACAACATGACCTATATCAAATTATGCATTATTCTTCTAATCCTTCTGGAAACTGGTCTGCAGTTATAACCTTGGATATCCATAGACCAAAAACCTCTGGTAGAAATCAATATATTCAGCATATCAAAGAGAAATTAGCGATTATTTTGTAACTCCACAAGGGTTTGGCTTTACTTCCCTCTAAGAAGCACCCTTGTGAATTATGCATGTAAATAATGCTCCAGACCACTTTATTTGCTGCTAAGCAGGAACAGCAGGTTGCCCAAAACTTCATCACTGTACTCCCCTTTCTGTCAGATTGTTGTTCAACAGCTCTCTTGGAATTAAGTTGTGGTATTCTTTATAACCCAGATAGTGTGGCAGATAAAAGTTAGGGAATGGTTAGATGAATTGTCAGAAAGGAAGATCATCTGCATTGTCAGCACTGAAAACCAAGTTTAGGTGAAGAAGGCAGACTTCTCCCCTCCAGTCTATGTTAAAACAATTTGTCTACTTGTTTAAGTCATTGGTTTCATCTTAGTGCTCATTAACAAGCAGGATTTAACTAAAGGGAGCAGACATGGGGTCTTCCAAAAGCCTTGAATGTTGAGTAGATTTAAATAGCCAGATGTAGCTCATACTGCTGAGTCCATGAGTCCATGCTCATTTCCACACAGTTGTTCATTGACAGGGGCAGCCTGACATCAGTTTGGCCAAGGCTTTCAGCAAAGTTATGTTCATGCACAAGTATTTTGTGGTGTTAAATAAAGTACCTGGGGTACCACTTGTTTTCTTCTTTGACAATATTTACCATGAAATACATGCATTTTGTGCCTTTTCCAGACAGTCCTGGAATGATATTTGTTACTGGAATTATGGTTTCTGTGGAAAGTCTTCTACATCCCTCTGCTTGTCTGGGACTCAGCTGAGCATGTAGCCCTTTTGTTGAGTTCTGAGGAGTATGTCCTGGAGCATGGGAGGACAGAGCTCAGCTGGGTGGAGGGAAGAAAGGGGACGTTTTTTGTGTTGTACCTTAATACTCAGGATAGCCAGCTGTAATTGGGAAACCATTACTGTTCAAACTGCTCTTTATGGGGCTCTTGATGTTTACATCACATTCTCTGGGAAGAAAATGGTAACACAACAGCAGCAATACTGATGCCTGTTCAGTGGTGCAATAGTACATTTACAAGACATACAACACATACATTTGCAATGTCACAGAGCTATTACAGACAACCCCAGGAATCTGTAGAGCAAATGTGAAGCTGGGATATTCAGTGAAATATGCACCTATTCAGTCCCTCATGTTGGCTAGTTAACATTCAGCCAGAAAGAAAACAGATCTTTCCTCCACGACTGGAGGTACCTGCCACGACTGGAGGTACCTGTGGTACCGACAGGCTCTGTGGTACCTGTGGGATGGAGTCACGTTGCACCTTCTTGCCAGGAGCCAGAAGGCACCACAAATGGATCTTTTACTCTGAAGGAAAGGTCTCCTGCCTGATGTTGTGAACACCATGGCTAGTCTAAGGTATTGAAAGACTTTCTAAACTCTTTTTCCTTTCCCTCCTAAAAAGTAAAAAAGTGAATCGTCATTAAACTGGGTTTTCAAAAACACCCCATGAACAATATGATCTATATGACAAGTTAAAAAAGATGTAATATTTATTCATAACTCAGTAGGGGAAAACTGCAGCATTCTTTTATCTCATATCCAAATCTCAACATTTTACTTCCTTTAACAACTTCCTACTTTCTAAAGGATAAGACATCTCATGTAACTTGTACCTGATATATACACCTCATTTCTACAGCTACAAGTGGATTATTGCAGCTCAGACAATAATTAATGTTGAATCAGGAACAGCAACACCTCACAGAATATTCACTTATTGAGTAGTTCCTTAAAACCAAGGAAACGAAATGTTTGAGAAAGGAGGGACTGACTAGTTTCAAAGTCCTGAAGCATTTGTTCAACAGGTATCCAAATGAAAGATTTTTTTCATTTTTTGGAAAATATTCTGAAAATGTCTCAAAATTTCACTTCTGAAATTCCTTGATGATGTTCTGGTCTTTCCTGTCCATTTACTTGAAGTTGATGAAGGAAAAGGAAACAGGGACATGGAAGGTAAAAAGACGACAAAACTCACCAACCATAACCTCTCATTCCTCACAGTATGCTTCTATAAAAACACAACATTTCCAAAGCCCAATTTTAATTTTTTTTCCTGTAAGAGGTTGGTCTTTTTAAGGTTCAAAATATTTGTTACCGAAAACTGCCAGTGAAGTTCTAGAGACAGATTTTTCTCTTATCATCAGTGTAAAAACAATTATTTTGACAGTTTGTGTTCTAGCCATGTGTATTGTACGTACATTAAAGACCTATGTATACGCTTGCTTTCATTTTCTTGTATGATCCTTTCTAAACCTTGCTGCCATTCAAACCTCCTCTTCCTCCACTCTTTTTTCATTCAGTTCTGTTCTTCTATGTTTTTAACTCACCTTGAGGTTTAAAATAGTGAAGGCTGTCTTCTGTTTGTTAGCGGAGAGTAGGATACAAAGGGCTTTTATGTTGATTGTCACTCTGCATGGTGGGGAAGGAAGAACCAGCTGGGAGAGGTGAGCAAACCAAGGCGCAGAATGGGGAAACGGTCCTGCTCCTGCCCTCTGTAATTCGCAGATTATTTTAGACACTAAAATTGTGACAGCTTGCTCTTGTGATAAAGATGTTAACAAGAAGAGAAAATGACATTAATTTAATCTATTCTTGCAGGTCATGCTGAAATGAGACTGTGATGATACAAAATTATAATAATAAATATGGAAGTAATTTCACAATTCTTTACAGATACTATTCACAATCCTTTCACATGCAAATGTCCTGTCCTGTCCTTCACAACGGTGATTTTTGGTGCCATCCGTGCTCTAATTCAACATCTTCTAATAGTTGATTCCATAATTACTTTATACGGCAAGAATGATGTAAAATACTATTCCAGATTAAGATCTCAAGATGGCTTTACTTTTATATTATTATTTCCCCTGGGCCTTCCCCTCAGGACATTTCTGATTTAGACATTTTTCACGTTTTCAGAAGCAAATTAGGTCATTAGTGTTTTCAGCTCATAGTATATTAATAACCAAGCAGTGTGAAAAACAAAAAGTGTTGCAAACTAAAATATTTTTGTATGAATGAAAGTGGTGATTTAATTTGCTGGTATTTTCAGGAGCCAGACAAACCTGACATATTAATTCCCAAATCCTGAAAAGTTTGCGGACAAATGGTTATTTAAATCTAAAAGGGATTCAGTAGTGAAAAATTCAGCATTTTTAGAAGTTCCTCAGTCAAGGAAATACTAAAAATACAAAGAATTATGCTTCTAAGGAGCAATTAAAACACCAGCATTAAAATTACTGAAAAAATTCTGATCTGACCTAAAATTTTAGTTCTAGTCTAATTCTAAAAATCAGATGGTGTCATCACACTGTCTCCCTTTTTTCCAGATTACTTTATCTTAGAACGATTTTTACTAAGCAGTATGTGTGATTTACGCTGGGAATGGCATAACCTCTACTGAACAAAAGATGCTGAGAAGCACCTGCCAGGCAGGAGCGTTACTTTGCTGGGCAATGAGCCCTCGTAGTGTAGCTTTAGCAGCAGCAGCATCCTCAGCACGTTTTGTTGAGTTTGCACCTTCTGTGTAATCTGGTAGATACAGAGGGTGGAGCTCAGCCTCTGCATTCTGCTTAATAGCCTCAATTACAGGTGGAAAAGCATACAGTATGTAAATGAGTACACGCTAGATGCGATATAATTGCAAGGTCAGCATGGACAATGTTTCGCTGAAGTGCTGCTGCAAGTGAATAATTTCAATGATGAAAGTGTATTTTTTCATATTTGAGAGCTAATGTACTGAACTGGTCTTTCAGAAATATTGTTCCAATTGCACTGTAATGCTAGACTGCAGAGAAATAGTAACAGCCAGATATCCCCCAACTCCAGCATGAAACACCTATCTTAGCAGGTAATGCGGCACGTTGCTACCCGTAATTGTACTAAGATTTGAAATACAGTGCATTTAGGATGGGGAGTCATAGGAGAGGACACTGGAGGCATTTGATAGTTGTAAGCAAAGACAGCACGGGAGCAGTGTCTGTTCACCTGGGACACTGAAAGCATTGCAGAAGAGCACTGAAACGTAGGCAGTTGGTGGGCACTGATCTGTGTCCCTCCTTCAAGAACAAAGTTTCAGGATGCTATATGCATTTTGAAAATGCTTTCCTTTTCTAACTATGCTTTGTTAATTTCAACAATTAAATTGATTTCAACTAATAATATAGGTTATATGCAATCCATTTAATTTAGCTTTCAGCTAATATCGGGATCTATTTCAGTTTACAACTTTAACTGACTTATCAATTAAGATCTCACCTGATGTATTCAGGCAGAAATTATCAAGATATTGAATTTAAAATGCTTTTAAACAATTGTTACAGAAGAGTTGCAGAAAGGTCCCCTGCTCTCCTTTGAAGCACCAATTATTCCCATAAAACAATTAAGCATCAATTTGTTCTTCCATGTAGGTGTAAAGTAGGTGCATTCAGTGAACAGTTGCTTACAGACTCAAATGCAGAAGCACTAATGATTTTAGCAGGATTCCTCTTGTGAGAGAAAGACATATAATGATAAAGAACCACAACAGTCAAGATAGAAAACGAAAATCTGGCAGAATCATAACAAAGGGATAAACAAAGAATATTAACTGTATATAAATAAACCTGTGATCATGTGGCATATTTGAGAGCAACACATCTCGTTACCTGCACCTATCTTCTTTTTCATCATTGTGATTTGTAATGTGAAGATAAATTAATTTACTTTATTTTCACAGTTCTGATTTATAAAGATATGTTGAATGAAGCTGATTACTACCCAATAGTTTTTGCTGAACAGCAAAGTTACTTTTGCTTAACTTAATTTTTCTGTTCCACATAGATTATTTCCTGTTTCACATAGGTTATTTCTGCTTTATTACGAAATTCAATAAAGTAAGTATCTGGTTAAAAAGTATGTTTATTGGCAAGGCCTAATTTAGAACACATAAGTGCCATTATACATTATTACTCTCACAATGCAAAAGACTTGAGTTAGCCTTTCAAGTAACACCATTTGTAACTCGATGGAAAAGGTCAGGAAAAAATACAACTCATTTTTCTATTCAAATGAGTGGTATCAGGAGCCATTCCTGGATGGAAGCTGCAAATATGACTTGGGATGGTTATCTTTCCTCCTCTTCTTCCTCCCCATTTGCTTTTCATTTTAGTGTCATGACTTTTCCTTATGCTTAACTGGCCAGGAGGGCAGCAGGAAACCAAGCTCTGTAAGAAGTTCCATCAGACATGTTACGTGCACTGTGATGAAATAAATGAATTAAATATCATAAAACTAAAAAAGATAATTTCAGTTATAAAAAGTCTGTGGAAAGTTTCTGCTTTTACATGAAAAGGTGAGGGGGGATTTTTTTTTGTTTGGTTGTTTTTTTGTTTGTTTTTTTGTTGCTTTTTTTTTTTCTTAGTTTTACTTGTTTTCTTAAAGTAAAGCTCACTGGTTTGTAACACAAGACCAAAATTTTTTAATTTTAAAGAATAAACCCTTTAATCAAAAGAGAAAAATGTGTATAATGAATCGCCATCATTTTCAGATTAGCTTCCTTTCTGTTCCAACTATTTGGTCAGGAATGAGTATATTATGCACTGTGATTACAAACAAGGACAGTGACATTGAAAAAAGAAAAAGCTAACTGAACAAGATGGTTTTTACACTATGGCCCAAACAGTGCAAACAAAGAACCCCTTGAAAACATCTTGCTGGCATCAATATTTCCCTCTGCATGACAGCAAGATTCACTCTCTTCCCAGCTCAGGGAAGGTAGTGCTCTCTTTAAAACCCATGCATGATCTTTTGTGCTATTGATATTTAATTGGCAATCATTTATGCAAAATGAAATTTATTTTCATGATCTTTTGTAGGTAATGGGAATCACTGGAAGACATTGGGACACAGCAAGAGACACCAGAGGCCCTATGGCGGCCATTGAGTTAGAAATGTTTCAAAGTAGCCACTTGCATGCTGTTACTGCATTACAAAGAGGAAACATCCAAGTGCTCATTTTATTAATCAATTTGGATGAACAAATTTCAGAAGATGTCTGTTCCCTTGTTGATACCAGCCTCCTCCAGACAGGAGAAAAGATCTTCTAAAATGACAGTATTATAACTAGAGTAAAACACATTCACCACATAAATGAAATAAATGTTATCAAAGAGTGGAATTAACACGCTAAGAGGATTTCTGTGAGCAGGTGAATTCTGTGTACAATATAGTCAAATTGTCAACACTATTTAGTCTAGTCCTACTTTTATTAATTTCCTGGAAATTTCCCAAGGAGGAATATCCAGGTACTAGGAGAAAGACATTTAATTTACTGATAGCACTGAGTGACATTGAGGAAAAGCTGGTGGTGAAGCAAAGTTTATTCTGTTTTCCTTGTCCATCAGCTTTTGTCTTCTTCAAGTTCAGTGATCCTTTTTGGGGCCAGGGAATCTATTCATGTTCAATTAGGCCCAGCCCAGACTCAGGAAAAGAACCAATTCTTGCAGACAGGGCAGGCGGCCAGTTGTGGTGAGGAGGGCAGAAACAAATATTGCAAAATGAGACAAAGAACATCTGTTTGCACAGGGTGGGCAGGCACGCGCACTGCCTGCAGGATGAAAGCTACTGGCATCTGCATGGTAATTGTAAATGGACCCTGCAGTCCAGCGAGTTGATTAAGATAACTTTTTGCTGGAAATATTGTTCTTGGTCATTAATCGTGATCTTACTTCTTGTCCAGATTTTTTCCTTTTCTGTGAGAACTTAATCAAGCTTAAAGAATAGCCATTCCAACTATGCAGCTGTTTTTTCTTTATCTTGCTATATATTCACAGACTGGTCTTTACAATGCCCACTATAAAGGGGATAGTAGGAGACAATACATTTAACCTGATGTTCTGATAAAAGATGCCATTGAAAAAAAATATAATTCTTTGAAATGGAAGCTGACGAGGCAAAAATGGACAGTCTAAATAACATTGCTCCAAATGGTAGAGATGGACAAACGATGCTAGAGTACATTATTCCACTCCACTGGATGAAGTGACTTTCAAGGACTGATTAGCTCCATGTCTGAGAGGGTTAGCCCCCTGCCTGTTATAACAAGTGCCTATGAAAGGGAGAGCTGATCCGACAACTGGCTATGCCAACCGTGAAGTTATTTCAATACTTTCTCTTCTAATAAGTTGATTAATCCCATCATCATTTCGAAACCCTATTTTATACTGAATAAATCATTTTCTAATAAAGAGCAGTTAGGAGGTGTAAAACTTTGACTTCTCCTCAATGATGCTATCAGCTCCTCTGCAGATTTTACCATTTCTGTCTCTCTGCAAGCTCTGTGTGCTGAAGATGATGCTTTTTCATTACTGAAGTTTTATTTTTGCAATGAAGCCTTTCATATCCTAGTGATGAAGTCGTATCATGAATCTTCTGCACTGAAGATGTACCAATTTTTCTGTAAACACCAATGTTAAATGCCTCCATTATTTCTATTCTTTCTCCTTATTTTTCCCCTTGCTACAACTACTAAGCCAAACAAATGACTGCTGCCTTTGGGACCATGTGACAAATACACCACAATACACAAGGGAAAGCTCCAAAATAACATCTTGCATTTGCAGTATCACCTAATTGTTTGGATCATATAAGAGACTGTAAACAGCCAGTGAGGAAGAAAAGGAGCTCCAGATAGCTAGGGGAAGTTCTCATTTGAGCACTTGGAAACGCAAATACTTGGAAAATACAGAGCTTAATATTCAGTGGACTTGCATTAAGGCAAATTGTAAATATCACAAGCATTTTAGTTTTGTAGAGCAGTTCCTATAATGACATAATGTTAAAAACCATCCTGAAAGTGCAGAGTTACCAGGCTACACAAGGGATGGGGCACAGCTCGAAACTTCGGTTTCTTCTGAGACATTCAGATCTGTAGGAAGATCTAAAGGTTCCCTGGTCTGGGGATGTAAGAATGGAGAGAAATAATGGCTCTTCAGCCCAGTGCTTGGGATGTCCTCCGGCTAAAGATGGGTTTCCTGATTTTATCCCTTGTTTCAGGAGTGTTTCAGGATTTTACCCAGTGACTGTTTAATGTGCCCTTTGCATGCTGATGAAAACAGTACTTGCTGCTGAAGGTTTTTTTGCAGTAATACTTGTAAATTAGAAAGATGCAACTCCCTTCACTCTTCACAGTGAATCAGGGTCTGCTTCATACAGAGCAGGATTTGCATTGGGAATATAAAAGTTTCAACATTTGTAAAAGAGATTGAAATGCACATTTTTGACTGACATAGTGCTTAGTATTGTGAAAATTGTTTAATCTATTTAGAACATTTCGCTTTGTTTCTTTCCAGTTTTTTAGGATAGAGGTATCACTAATGCACAGTAGAACACCACTTTGTATTAAATAAGTGAATCATAACACTGAATACCAAAACAGTAGAATACACCTAAAAATGTTTCTAAAAAATTAAAATTACTCTTCAAAAGTGGAAATTATTTTTCTTCTTCTACAGAAATCTGTGTGTAGGGTTTCTTTAAGGTATTTGATTAGTTAAGCAAGATATTATTTACCCAAGACTATGAAAATTTTTATGGTATGAATGTAGAGACATCCCATTAAAGGCTATTTTGCATTTTTAAAATCTTATATTCTTAACTAGGCTTTTTCAGGGCATTAACACACCTAGCTAAATACATATTTTAGTTTTTAAAAATTTAATTACAAATGTGTTTCATTTGTCCTACCTCGTACTTCTTAAACTAGAGGAAAGAAGCACTATCACAGTAATAGCCATGACTAGGAAAGAAGAAAAAAAAAGCTGAAAGTTCTAATCAAAGCTGTAATCAGAAAGATGACAAATGGTGAAGACTATTAAATTTTCTTTGCTCCCTTGATGAATTTAATAAAGAACTAATCAAAGATCATTAGAGGGCTTTTGTGCTTGGTGTGCATTGTAACCGGATTGCAATTGGAATTTATGTTTTAGTGGTTATCTATGGTTGAATTGGACCTTTAAATACAGACAGAGATATTTTTAGCTTTTTTTTTTGGAAAATATTTATTTTAAAATGTCAAATCATTGTATGTTGCTTCTGTGCCTTACACAGTAAAACAGAGGCTATTTCATTGTGGCTAGAAATTTTAAAATTAGTATCAGTATCAGTGTTTAGTTTGAATTTTGTAATGATCTTCTTCCTTTTAATTTTGCAAGAAAATTAGAAAAGAGACATCTACTTCCCAGGCAGTTATGTAAGTAATCTAATTGCTAGAACTATTGACAACCTGTAGAATTACTTAACAGTATGGAAATTCACCTTTGGCAGATCTTCAGGGTTAACTTAGTGTTCTTAAAGTGTGCTTCTTTGATCTTATTTTCATATTCCCTATTTGGTGCTGGAATAATAATACTTAGTAGATGCAGCAACTGAAGATGTTGTAGACTAAGCCATCTGTTTTTTTTCCTTCTGAGTCTTAATATCTGGAGTTTCAGGTAGAAAGGTGAAAGAGAGATTGTACTTTCCTTTCGGTGAAATATAATTAAAAGGATGGTTGAATATGCTGGAAGCATGTGTACACTTTACTGACCTAATTTGTAGATGGCAACAGTAATGATATGAAAAACTCTTCAGCTCTTTTTAAAGTAACTCTTTGGAGGGTGCAGTTAGCTTGCGACTTATAGCCAGCGGGTTGATTATGACAGGGTAGAGAAGCTGACTTCATGACCCTCATTCCCGCTCACCCTTTGTGTCACCTGGGTAGTTCCTGTCTCACTAACTGGAAAGTGCTTACAATAGTGGACTTACAATACCTGGCCTCAACATCTGATCTATTTGTCTGCCACAGAATAGTCTTGCTCTTACTACTGCTGTAGCATTTAGGAAGATTTCTTGCCGTAATGTGCAAATATTACATTTCTGAAATAATTAAGAGTTGTGAATCTGGTGTTACAGAATAGTGTGGGATCTAAAACAGCCTAATACAACCCTTCTGTGGGAATTCCCTCCTTTTGTGGGAATAACATAGATATTTGAAGCAAAATTACTGTGATGGACACATGAAAATTTAGTAGGGCACTGTGGCAAGAAATACCAGAAGGCTATAATGAAAGAGAGAAGCATGTTTACCCCAATGGAATCTACCTCATATCTAGGCACTACACATCACCACATTATTCTTATTCCTTATTACTAAATGGAATGCTACAGCTTGAGTTTTTGGGTCAGGTTTGGAGGTTTTTTTGGTTGATTGGTTGGTTGGGTTTTGAGTTAGGATTTAAAAATATCTGTATGCGAAACAATAATTTAAAAAATATCTGTTTGCTATGCAAAAGAAATAAAAAAGGCTATTCTAAGTCTTACACTGAAAGGAATAGGAGACTCCCTTTGATAGTGGTGATGTACACAAGATTCTTAAGGTATTTATTGTGACATGGTTATAATAATTTTGGAGTTATATGCAGTGAGACATACAGATATAAATACAGAAAGAGATCAGCTGTTCAGGTGCTCAGAAAGAAACTACATTATCCTCCAATATCTGATACAGATGCATCTATAGCCTACTGTTTGAATGTGCAGTGTCACACGTTAACGCATAGGCTTTTCAACAGAAAAATTGTTAAAGGAAAATGAGATATTAGCCTCTAAAATAAGTGCACAATAGTTTCAGGAATAACTCTGTTTAGGACTAGTGAGATATGAGATCAGGATCAGACATCAAGTTATCTTTGGCTTGCTTCCATATCTTTGAGAAATAACAATTGAGAGAAAGCTTGGCCTGTGTGAATTAGTATGGGATGTAAATTACTACCTGTGTAATGAACAGGTTAATAATTTCAAAGCTAATGTAACTCAGACACATTATCAAATCTACAGACATTGGAAAATGTCAGATAATAGTGAAATCCTAGCAGAAACACCTTCTGGCCTTCAATCTGCATAAACTCTAATTGTCTGCCAAACAATAAATAATTTCAGTCTCTCTAACAGCCAAAGAGCAGATTTTCAAGAATTATGTATTTACCTTACTTGGATGTGAAAGTCTGCTCAAGGACAGGGGCAGCCTCTGGCCCTTCAGGCACAGATGCAGAAATGTTTATGCCCATTCTCCCTCCTCTGTCTCCCACTGGGAGAAACATCAGGCTTAGTCCTTGCAGGGCACAGACCACAGAGTGGTCAGACCACCTGCAACGTGAGCACAGCTTGAATTCCTCCTTGGAATGGCCTGTGAGGTGGTGCTGCAGAGGGGTCCACAAGCAAGCGAGGGTGGCTGCAGGGTGGCTAGCTGGGGCACAGGGGGGACACAGGGCATGTGTAACACCCAGCACAGACACAGTGTTCATGTCCCTTCATTAACAGGAGAGGAGGGGGAAAGATCCCAAACCAAGTATCTTGCTTGCCTTCATCATCTACAGATGTTTTATTTTCTGTTTTCTCTGGTGTTGAACATATATGTGAACTGCTCTACAATGCTACATTTTGCCATTCCACCTTTAAGGTTGTGGGACAAGCTAAAAAAGAGATTTTGACAGTCTAGTAATCTAGTAATCCACTGATAGGGATCTATGCAGACAGGTAGTTTAGGAATGTAGAAATTATTTTAAATTATTTAAGCCTCTCCATGTCCATATGATTTCTCAGGACCAACCACAGAAAATGAGATACTGATGAACAGGAAGACAAAGGATGGAAGAAGCATTTTTTGGGAACCTGCTTGAAATAGCTGTGATAATCCTAAACAGTAAAACCCAGGAGATTACAACGTTGAGAAATTTTCAAGGTTTGCCTGCCAAAGTTTGGAGAACAATTAACCTGGAGAAAGGTATCAGGACATTCTAAGATGCTAGAGTAGATAAGCAAAAGGATCACAAACTTATGTGAATTTTTTGAAAGTATAGTGGCTTTTAAAATTTGTTATGGTTTTGTCATTCTGTGTTTAAACAATAAATTATTAGATTTCTCAATTATAGTTGGTGATAAATCCAGCTTTGGGTGATACGCTGCAAAAAGGCTTTTTATTTCTATAGATTGGCAACTTCTAAATACAGAAAAATTGTGGATACAAAAATGCTGCTAGCAAGGATTGTCTTGCTATTTTCTAAGTCCGTGAAAGACTTTTTCTCTCTCACAGAGATAGTAGTGGAGTTCTGTAAACAACCAAACACCTGCAACCTTGAGAAGTCTTGTTTATAGTACAGTAGAAAAATATTTTGATGATGGATGTTTTAGGATTCTAGCCAATCACCCCCAAGGGGTGGCTGATCTTCATCCAATTAGCCTATGAAGAAAAAGGTCTATAAAAGAGTTTGTAAAATAATTAAATAAATCAATCTTGCTGCACAATTCCTGCCTGCTGGATCTTCTCTCCTCCTCCCTACGGCTGCAGGCCACCGTAATATTTTACGGCATTAATATTTGGTGATCCCGACGTGATCTGCACGCTGCGAAGTGTCCTGCTGCTGCAAGCCAAGCCAAATTTCTCTAGAGGTACGCTGTTCCCCTTCCCCCCCCACCGGGACTGGGAAGTCCAACGGGACTGAGAAAATGGCGAACAGGAGCTCACAAACCGACGCTGTGGTAACAGTCTGGAAAGGTGTTTTCAGTATAATGCACACCTCCACTCCTGAAAACTCCCTTCGGGAATTATTAGCTTGGGCTGCCTTGCAAGGAATTCCCATGGACAGAAACACTGCCCTGGACTTTGGACTGTGGCAGGAACTCGGCTGTGCCGTATGGCATTAGCTCCTGTCTAGGAACCCAGCAGCGTTAGAATCATTCCAAACTTGGCGTTTGTTATTTATGCTGCTGACAGACCTTGACTGTGGCAGCAGAGCTGGCTCGCCTATTTCGGTGATGAGTGATGGAGGGATACCCGAACAGGACCCCGCTGACCGGGCTTCAGGGGCGTGCGGTGCTGGATCCGAAAAAAACCCCCTGGCTTCAGGGGCAGAGCCTGTGCCATCTCAGCCTGTACAGTCGCAGGACTCCGCAGCCCCCAGGGACCCTGCGCCGGCAGAGGCGGGGGTGTCGGGGCAGCAGGAAGCCACACAGCCGGCCTTGCCGCTTGGCTCGGCAGCGGCCACAGCTTATCCAGGGCCATGAATTAGCGGTTTAGCGAATTGGACCGTGGTGGCTCCTAGCCCGTCTGCGCATGCATCGGCTGCGCCAGGAATACCCGGATCTACCTTCTTGGCCGACGTAGCCCCAGGAGTGACTGCACCGAAACTGCCTGGGCATGGTCCATTGCCCTCCCTGGCACTGGACTGTTCTGCGCAGGCACAGAACTGAGCTGTCAACCTATTGATACGTCATTTGCCTTTGTGGATGGAACTGCTGAATGTCTCACAGCAGTTATCAGTACTGCCACACATATCACAACAGCTATTGGAACTGCCGAATATATCGCGGCAGTTGTCGGAACTGCTCAGCTTGCAAAAGCAGCTGCTGCAGATGCCAGAGGCACCCCACCGCGTGGGCTGCGCTGGGCCCGCGCCGCCCATGCCACCCGCACCGCCCGCGGGAGACGTAGCTCCAAACCAGGAAGTGGCGCAGCTGGTGCCGAATGCAGAAGCAGTGCTGCTGTGGGAAAACCCGGCAGCGGCAGCGGCCGCGGTGTCAGTGACTGGCATAGCGCCGGTGCTCCAGCTGCCTGCGGAACTGGGACCAGTGACAGAAGCGGTGGACACAGCGGCCATGCCCCGGCCGGCAGCTACACAGCAGGCCAGCAATGGTGCCGAACGCTGCCACGGAGCAAGAGACAAGCACGGTGCTGGGCGTGGCAGCAGCCCCGGAGAGGGCCGGAGCAGCTCCAGCACCAGTTCGGTCAGACACGGCCGAGATGGCATCCCGTAAAGAGGCTGCTGTTCGAACTGCAGCGCAGCTAACTGTAGTCTGTGCTGCCTGTTTGGCCTCTAGCCAGTGTGCCCCTCTCCGTCCACCTCTGTTCGCTCCCAGCGCCTCAGAGTTGCCTTTGCCTGATGATTCCTCATCGGGAAGTGAGGCAGATGAGGTTTTGGCCCCGGGGCATAAAGCTGCCGTAGCCGGGCGGCGAAAGAAAAGGCTGCTCCGGTCTCACCCCTGGACCTTTCAGGACTGAACGGTAACTGTGCGTCCAACTCACTACAATCGCTTCTTAGAGTCAGTTAAGATGTGAGCATTGGAGGAGGGGGATTGGAAATTATTAGAGACCCTGGGGATGCCAAACAGATTTGAGAATTCTGGAAGTAATCGGGAAGCTGTTATACGCCATCCACAAGCTGTGCCAGCAGTTCAGGACAGTGGTGACTCCCTGAAAGGGGAGATCCAAGCTTTCCCAGTGTATAAGGCTCTCCCAAATTCAGGTGAGCATGACAAGCATGAGGCGATTGCTTGGAAGGTTGCATAGGATTTGCAATCCAAGGCGGCACAACGTGGGCTAGGTTCTGCTGAGGTTATGCAGATAATAAGGGTGATAAATACAGATTTGCTTGCTGCATTTGATATCAGACACTTAGGTCAAATCCTATTTCAACCTGTACAATTTACAGTTTTTGAGAAAACCTGGAGAAAGCTGGCCAACAAGGCTGCATTAGGGAATATGCAGCTCCCAGCTGCTGATCCTAGACAGACAGCAGGAATGGATGCTTTGATGGGGACTGGTCCCTTCTCTGATCCCAGTCTACACAGTACGTTGTCCTCTAGCGTCCTGCAGCAAGCTCAACAGGTCGGCATGGCTGCCCTGTTGAAAACCATAGAGTTGTCTGCTCCTAGAAAGCAATATACTGAAATAGTTCAAGGGAAATCAGAGTCATTCCTCTCCTTTGTAGAGAAAGTCACTGCTTCTCTCAAGAAGCAGGTTGAAGATGGCGGGTTAAGGCAGTTGTTGTTAAGGCAGTGAGAGAGAATGCAAATGAGGAGTGCAGAAAAATCATAGATACCTTACCAGGAGACCCTGAGGTAACAGACGTGGTTGAAGCCTGTGCTAAGGTGGGATCTGGGAACCAGAAAAGGCCTGCTTTGGCTGCGTTCCTGCAGCCTGTTCACGCATCTTCTGGTCGTGAACCAAAGCAACCAAAACAGGCGAAAAAACAGAAGCAGCCTAAGCCGAGCCAAAAAGAAAACACACCGATCTCCCAGTGCAAGAGGTGTGGCAGGCCAGGGCGTTGCTCGGTCCATTGTAGATCCCTGACTCATGCCGATGGTCGGCCGTTGTTGGGAAACTTCTGCTGGGGTGCAAGGAGGGGGAACTGCTCTCCGATGCAGTCGCTCCCCCAGAGAGTGGCACAGGCCTACCCAGCCACCCTAGAGACAGCACCCAGGGATCAGACGGTTTTGACGTCCACTCCGCAGCAGCAGTTGTCTTAGACTCTAGCAGTATTTATAAGGTTCCCTTGGATGCATATGGACCCTTAGCCCAGGGATCCAGTGCGATGCTGGTGGGGAAACCTGATGTTGCCCATCAAGGAATCTTAGTGCACTCAGGAGTTATTGATGCTGACTTTAAAGGTCAGATTTGCGCTATGGTCTCCACGCAAAAACCCCCTGTAACTATTCCTGAGAAAACCTGCCTTGCTAAATTAGTGCCTTTTAACTCTTGTGTCCCCAGGATGGAACAACCAACTCACGAAGATAGCGGCAGTGGATCTACAGGACTTCCGCAGGCCTTCTGGACTGCAGACATTTCTGACCAAAGGCCACAGATGACATGATCCTGCCGAACGCCCGTCTGCCCCGGACTCAGCTTCGAGGTTTGATTGATATGGGTGCTGATGTAACTATCATCTCCTTCTCTGCGTGGCCTCCCTCATGGCCTTTAGCCCCTGTGGGGATCGGCCACCGCAGGATTAGGAGGAACCACATAGAGCTATTTAAGTGAACGGCCTGTACTGGTGAAGGACTCAGAGGGGAGCACAGCTACAATTAGGCCTTATGTTGCTGCCACTTCCCTTAACTTTTGGAGATGGGACGTGTTGGCAGCTTGGGGGGTTCAGATTGGGACAAATTTTTAGCAGGGGTCACTGTGCGTAAGGGCGCACAGTATCCTACACTGCCTTTGCAATGGTTGACCAACACACCAGTCTTTGAGCTGCAGTGGCCCCTACCAAAAGAGAAGTTAGACACCCTTCAGCAGCTGGTTCAGAAACAGTTACAACAGGGGCACCTTGAACCTTCTACTAGTCCCTGGAATACTCCTGTTTTCGTAATTCAGAAGAAATCAGGGAAATGGAGATTATTGCAGGACCTCCGGAAGGTTAATGCAGTAATGGAAGGTATGGGGACATTGCAGCCTGGCATGCCCTCTCCCACCATGATTCCTACGGGGTGGGACATCCCGATAATTGATTTAAAGGATTGTTTTTTCACAATTTCTTTGCATCCTGATGACAAACCAAAATTTGCCTGTACTGTGCCCGCCATTAACAATGCTGAACCTGCTAAGAGATATCAATGGAAGGTCCTCCCTCAAGGGATGAGGAACAGCCCAATTATCTGTCAGTGGTATGTCGCCCAAGCTTTAGCCAGAGTTTGCAAGCAGTTTCCTGATGCACGCTGCTACCATTACATGGATGATATCCTGGTGGCAGAATCCACCTGGGACGAGCTGCTGAGAATACAGCCTCAGCTGCTCACTGCTCTGCATGCCTACGGATTAGAGGTAGCTCTGGAGAAAGTTCAATAGCATCCTCCTTGGAAATGTTTAGAAGTAAGAATTTTGGACCAAACTATCCAATGCTATGAGGCGCAATTCCAGATTTGATTAAAACCTTGAATGATGCTCAGAAACTGCTGGGTGTCATCAATTGGTTACGACCTTATCTAGGTCTAACTGTGAAGCAGCTTTCCCCGCTTTTTAATACATTAAAAGGGGATCCCGATCTGAATTCACCTCGGGAGTTGACTCCGGAAGCGCGGCAAGCGCTGCGGGAGGTCCAACGGGCTGTTTCCGCTCATCAGGTTTATCGAGTGGATCCCTCCATTGCTATCACTGTTTTCATTACTATTCCAGACCTCCATCCTACAGGTATCATTGGCCAGTGGAATGCACAATGGTCTGATCCTTTGCATATCCTAGAATAGGTCTTTTTGCCTCACCAGCCGAAAAGGACTGTGACCACAGTGTTTGAATTGGTCGCTTCTCTGATAATCAAATGCCATCAAAGGTGTTTGCAACTGATGGCTGCGGATCCTGCAGTAATTGTCATTCCGATCTCAAAGGAATACTTTGAGTGGAGCCTCATCCATAGTGCTCCTTTGCAAAGCGCGCTGCAAAACTTTTCAGGGCAGATCACTTACCATCTGCCCAGCCATAAATTACTGCAGTTGGCAAAAATTGACCGTACTTTCCTTGCGGCCGAGAAATAGTCGAGTGCCGGTGCAAGGACCCACTGTCTTTACGGATGGTTCTGGGAAAACTGGGAAAGCCATCGTTACCTGGAAGGAGGGATCGGAATGGCAGGTGCTGATGGAACACAAGTCAGGCTCTGCTCAGTTAGTTGAATTAAGGGCTGTTACCATGGCTTTTCAACGATTCTCATGGGAACTTCTGAATTTGGTTACTGACTCTGCTTATGTAGCAGATATAACCCAATGCTTAGATGGTTCACTTCTGAAGGAGGTGAGCAATGTGGCTCTGTTTTCACTGTTGCAAACCTTGTGGTCTGCAATTCAGGCTCGAGTGCATCCGTATTACATTCTGCACATTCGAAGCCACACCAATTTACCAGGGTTTCTAACAGAAGGCAATGCCAGGGCTGACATGCTGGCCAACCCTGCGTGGGTAGGGCCTCAGCCTGACAGAATTGCACAAGCCAAGGCATCGCACGGTTTCTTCCATCAAAGTGCACATACCCTGCAGAAGCAGTTTCATTTAACGCCAAACGAGGCGCGCGACATTGTCAGTGCTTGAGCTGAGTGTCACGGACTCGCTGCGCCTTTGCCAGCGGGGTAAACCCCAGAGGGCTAAAAGCCTATGGATTTGGCAAACGGATGTAACTCACATCCCTGAATTTGGTTGGCTGAAATATGTGCACGTGTCTATTGACACTTTCTCCTCGGCTATGTGGGCTACTGCTCACACTGGAGAGAAGGGCCGTGATGTCATTGCCCATTGGAAATTGGCTTTCTCAGTCCTGGTTGTGCCAGCTTCTGTGAAAACCGATAATGGTCCTGCCTACACCTCAGAAAAGACGCAGCAGTTCTTGCACCTATGGGGTGTAGACCATATCTTTGGTATCCCACATTCTCCTACTGGCCAAACCATTGTCGAACGCGCTCATGGTACTTTGAAATGTGTTTTGGAAAGACAGAAAGGGGGAATGCATGGAGAAACTCCACAGAGCTGACTAGAAAAAGCTTTGTATACAATTAATCACCTTACAGTACCACAAAATTCAAATAATCCTGCATTCTGAATAATTTTCTCTCATTGCAGTCTTCAGGTGAGATACAACTGCCCAGGGCAAAAGTCTGGGTATGGAATTTACTTAGAAGGCCTGCATGAGCTTATCGTTTGGGGTCGTGGGTATGCTTGCGTTTCCACAGATACTGGGATACGGTGGCTACCTTCAAAATGTGTTCGCCCTGACCTACGGCAGCATAGGCAGAACAGGCAACCTCCAAATGATGACCAGAATGCCAACCATCCAAATGGCGACCAGAATGTAGATCATCAACCTAATGACTCTTCTGATGATGACCAAGATGTCAACCATCCGGCAGATGGCCCTTCCACAAGCAGAGACTGGGATGGTCCTTCCACAAGCAGAGACTGAACTTTAAATTTCTTGTTATGGAGTCAGATAGTTAAAGTCTTAAGGACATATTTAGAATTAATAACTGATGTAAATTTCTGTTTAGGATTAATAGTAGAGTTGTTATCTTATCAAACATAAAGGGGGAATTGTGGATACAAAAATGCTGCTAGCAAGGATTTTCTTGCTATTTTATGTGAGAGACTTTTTCTCTCTCACAGAGATAGTAGCAGAGTTCTGTAAATAAC
This sequence comes from Corvus kubaryi, assembly GCF_017639235.1. NCBI lineage: Eukaryota > Metazoa > Chordata > Aves > Passeriformes > Corvidae > Corvus > Corvus kubaryi. Next base: position 12,105,480 of record NW_024582054.1, read on the forward strand.
CAAACACCTGCAACTTCTTGTTTATAGTATAGTAGAAAAATATTTTGATGATGGATGTTTTAGGATTCTAGCCAATCACCCCCAAGGGGTGGCTGATCTTCATCCAATTAGCTTATGAAGAAAAAAGTCTATAAAAGAGTTTGTAAAATAATTAAATAAATCAATCTTGCTGCACAATTCCTGCCTGCTGGATCTTCTCTCCTCCTCCCTATGGCTGCGGGACATGGTAATATTTTACGGCATTAATAAAAAATGGGTAACTCTCATTGTGCCTGGCATTTCCATGTATTTCCAACACATTCACTAGGTGATGGAGGTAACAGCACTTCATGGGTGGGTTTAAAATCCTTCATTAAAAGGATGAATTTTATGTGTAATAAATGTCAGCCATCAACCATAATAACTAGGAAAGATCCTGCAAATCATTATGTGAATGGGAAAGGTGCCTGATGTCAGGGGTCTTAGAGAACATGGCAATGGTGAATGAAAATCATTGCTTCTTCTATGTAGCAATACTTTATGGAAAGAGGTAAAATAAAGTGATCAAATACTGACAATGGGAAAATAATGCCAGGAAGACTGTGGTTTGGGTGGTTTCTAGGAGCACTATAAAATTCAGTTCACAAGCACTGACAGAGACCTAGGGTGGCTGGGACCAGGCCAGGCCTCACTGTCTGGTGAGACAGAACCCCTCTCCCAGACCCCAGCTGGCAGGGCTGTCCATCAATCACACACAGGGTGTGGTTAACTCATCTCTGATTGACAGAGCTGTCCATCAATCACACACAGGGTGGGGCTAAGCTGGCCTCTGATTGGCCGAGCAACCAGAGGTCCCACCTGGGGGCGGACTGACAAAGATCTTGGGGGCTTGCATCTAATTTTCACTTTTATTTTATTGAGGGATTTTCTGAGTGTATCTGAATGTGCAGACACTGTTGAGGCCAGAACTGGATACACCCTGAATTTGAGATATTGATAGATTTATTTTATTTAATATATTTTATTTTAAACCTCTTGGGTCTCCTTTTCTTTTCAAGAGGAATGAAGGATATTACAGCTCTCCATAAGAAGTTAAGGGCCTACACAGGAAACAAAGAGATAGACCACATTAAAAAAACCATACTCATCTTGAAGCAGCAGGAGAGACTCAGTGTGTTTGTGTGGGGAGTTTGCTCTCCTGAATCATATGCATTGCTGCTACAGCACCGCTGGCTCGACTTATGTTCCCAGAGCTGTGCCGAGGCAGAGGAATGGGGAGTAGGAGCTGATGCTAGGGGAGGGGTGAATCCTGTCCCTGCAGCAGTGGCAAGGAGGAACAAAACCACTGCCTTGGATCTGCATTCAGTGTCAGATTTGCTTTTGCTGTGTTGGAGAAAGGTTGAATGCTTCTTTGAGCTCAGGCTGCTGTGTGAAACCTGTTCTCTCAGCGGGTTGACATCCCCCTGGCTGTGGAAAGCATCTCACATCCCAGTTGTGGTACCTGCACTGTCATATGGGATCCCTATCTCATTCCCACGGTTACATTAGGGCCTTCTCCCTCAGTGAGAGATGGAAAATAGTCCTGTAGCAGCAACAGTACAGGCTCATGCCCGACTTTTATATTTCTATCTGGAAATCTCAGAGTGCCTTACCAGGGTCACCCTTACAGGTCAAACGTAGATTTAACTGGCAGCAAAACCCCAGTTCTGCCTTTCCCTTAGTTTTATGATTGATGATGTTTATTTAATTTTTTGTGTATTGCTGGCTGGGAATTGGATTGCAGTACAGTAAATATGAGCACAGCTATTTGTGGATGTAGCACTAAAGGGACTTGTACCCACTCAGTATTTATTTTCAACTACTGCAATTTTTTTAGTTAGAGCAACTGGAGTAAAGAAATAGTAAAATTAGTTTTCTAGGCCTGTGTATTTATGCCTAGGTAAAATAATCTGGAGAGAGAAGTCCATGTTCAGATTTCCCCCACAGCACAGAGAAAGCAGAGGTGTGAGACAAGTGAGAGGCAGCGGGTGCAGCGTTGTAGATTTCTGTCTGTGCTTGGGAAACTGCTGCTGCAGAAGATCCGTCTGTGTTGGAGGCAGAGGTGCGATGGCAGCAGGAGCTCGAACCCAGACTCCTGCAGAGGTTGCTGCTCAGATCACAATGGCTGGGATGTACTCTGGTTCCTGGGCTGCATACTCACAATGTTTTTGTTGCTGGAGCTGGCTGGTTTAAAGCTGGAGTGGGTGTATTTCCAGTCACTACAACACTCCCTTCCTGCTGCTCTGCAGACAAACACTTGTGTGTGCACATGCACACACTGCACTCATACTCAGGCAGAGCTTGAATTCACCCACCCCTGCCCACAGCCAGTGCTCTTTGGTTTTGCTAACAGCAATGCACATACAGGTTGAGGAGTCATACCCCTGCTGCCTCTCACACCCAGCCTGATCTTACAGTGCAAGAGCATTTATCTACACAATATGGAGTGTATTGTTTAAAACTATCCTTGTATTAAAAGTCAGCACGGAACTCATTCAGATGCAAGTCTACACTGAAATCAGGTGTAGGTTTGGTAGTCTGTTGCCTTGAATCATTTGTAACAGAGCAGAATTAGTGCAAGGTGCTACTTTTTCATTTTGTTTGGTTGTTCGTTTTTCTTTTTAATACACATCTGCATGGAGAGGTGCCTTTCTTTCTCAGTTCCTCTCCAGTTCTCCTGGTACTACACAGCAGTAAATAAGTGTCTGTTGTTCAGATATTATTCACCTTTCCCTTTTGTTCTAGCCAATTTTGTTGCTACAGTGTAAGAAAATAACTCAAGAGATAGGGTTATAATGTTCATTTCTAAGAGCCAGTTAAGTGTTACATTTTTACTTTTGACTTGATATCTTCTCTTGCATAATAAAAAGTGAAGAAGCCAAGTACTTTGTTATATGAGTAGAAAATACTTGTGCCCACAATTTAATCCTTCAAACAATATATAGGAATCGAAGCATAATACATGGAGTTTTTCAAATTATTGAAGGCATTGTAGTACAATTGTAGTACATTGTAGTACTTTCTATAGTTCTACAATCTCAGCAAGCTGGTTGTGAAAAATATCTTACTGCTGTTATACTTTTAACTGACTTTTCTTTACACAACGATTTATGGAAGCATAATGTGCTCAGCCTGCTCATAAATTAGGCAGCATAATTTTAATAGAAACCATGAAGAGGCTTGAGTCTTGAAGTGAATGTTCTCACTCTATGTGCCAATACATACTTTAATGTGTTAAAAATTACTTTAATTGAGCAGACTTTATTAGTGAGCATCTTATGGCCACTGAAGGCATTTTTTTGCTTGTTGTCTCCTTAAATATCTCAGTTAAATTATGCAGAAAAAATTACATCCTAGCCCATTGCATAAATTCTGAAGAAATAATTAGGGAGTCAAAAGAAATATTCCTGTTGAGAACAAAAAGAGTCATGGCTGTTTTTAGTGTAAAATATCTTCTTATTTACAAATCTGGGGAAAAAATAGAAAGCATTTTTTGAACTTCTATCCTGTTGGTACATTGTGTACAACTTTAACACAACTCATCAGTAATTAACTATTTACCATTTAAACCATGACAAAAGTATCTTGAAACTTCTTTTGTGCTCTTATCATTTTTTAAGGAGCACATTTATACACAAATTGCTTGGCATCTCTGTATCAAGGCTTTGATCTCCTCCACTATCAGTTGTTGGCTCAGGTACAAGAGACTGTAAAATATACAAAGCTGTCTGCTCCAGACTCCAGTTGAAATAAAAAAAGGAGTCTGTTTATACACAGCCACTCATTTGCTAAGTCAGTCAATATTTACATGTTACAAATATAATACCTTCTTTGTTAAATAAATTATTTAATTCAACCTCTATGAAACTTCCTTTCAAGAGACTAACATTTGCAAATAAATAACTTTTAGTTCCTTAATTATAATTGTAACCTGAATACCATCCTTTTCTTTCTTTCTTTTTTTACCCCAACTACTAGGTCAGCTTTGATAAAACATTAAAGAGTGTTTTACAAATACATAAAGCCATATATGATGTGTTGCCATACAACGTATCTTTTTGAAAATGTCATCAAGATGGACAAACAGCTCTTGTGTGGTGTTACGTATGTTTTCCAAGTTTGCTGTTAATGCTGTGTGCTATAGACTTAGTATACCATCATCCAAGAATTAAAGTTCAGGCTTATAGCACTTGGCAGTTGCCAGCACCAATGGCAGGTGTCATGCTGATGGAAATGCACGTTGATGCATTAGATGATGTATGTCTGTTGGTGACTCGTTTCTTGATTAATGCTTTCCAACAAATAAGGGCTAGAAGCAACAGTGCCTTTCTCCATTTGTGCCTCCTAGGACTTTTTGTTGTTCTCCACAGAGCTCTGTGTCTTCTTATTTTTTTAATACTTGAAATGACACGTAAATGTCATGATTGCAGATGATTATGACAATAAACAAAACAGTAGCAGCATTTCACAGAAAGAACAAGGAATGAGTGGGAAATGATTTCTGACCTTATGTGCATACAAGAAAACACAGACACATATGTGTTTCCAGATACAGAGTGTGTTAAATCCTGAGCTGTAGTAAGATTTCTAAAAAAATAATGTGTGTTTGGGGGCTTGGGGTTCTTTTTGCACTAGGGTAAATTCAGAGTGCTTTCAGCATGTCAGCATGTGACTCAGAATCCTTTTTTTTTTTCCTTTTGTATATACACATAAAGAAAAATATTTCCTTATATTAAGTATTTCTAGCAATTTTTTTTATATAGCCCTGTCATCCTTGTCATCCTTGTAACTTTTCTGTGGTGAATTATGTTAGTGACATTTTTGTGTGTTTCAAGACGTTTCAGAGATGTAAGAATGCAAGTGACATTATTTGCAGATGTCACCTCTGACAGTTTTAGAATTTTTATGTGTTTTTTCAGTGGCTCTAGTAATGACTGTTATCTTCAGTATTATTATACCCAATAGTTGACTGTATATAACCGTTATTTCCTTAGTGAAAGTCCTTAGCACTAGTACACTAAAGCTATGTATGTCCTAAATGGATAAATGAAGAGTGTTTTGGATGGGGAATGCAGACACAGGTTAGGTTTCCCAATGCAAACAGGCATACTCTACAGAGAGGAGTAGAACATTAAGCAGTGTTTTTCGTTTTGTACTCCTTAAAAAGGGAGGGAAAAAATACTGTTAATCTTGCCTCAGCCTGAATCTTCTGTTTGTGGATATTCCTAGAAATTCCACTGTTGCCAGTGATTGACACTTGAAAGTTTATGACCCAACAGCTTTTCATTTGCTTTGGTAATTCATCCCGTTACTGATATAGAAGCCCATACTGATATAGGAGAGCCACATAAAATTAAACATATATTGGTGAATTGTTAGAAGAAGGGATGTAACCAAAGGAGCATGGTCCAGTTGACTCAGTGTGCTGCTACGATATCTGAGGGACTGGGACAAAACTCCCTCACAAAGGTTTGCTGGCTCCTAACAAGCTGAAGGAATCACTTGTGTGACATGTAGACACAGTGAGTCCTAGTGGTTTGGTCATCCGAGGGGTCATGTCCCTGGTCTGGGTCACCCTTCACCAGCCTGCTGTCACCTCTCACAGAACCCAGACACAGCCAATGCGTGGCTGTGTTAAAGGATCTTCACTCACTACTCAGCTTGAAGGAGTGAAGGAGTTTTGGGAGACCACAGGAAATAGGATAGGCCAAAAAATCTTGTGTATAGTGAGGAGAAAGGAGGGAGGGACGGATGGGGGAAAAGAGGATTTTTTTGAGGCTGTCTGTAAGTCTGCAGTGATTTGGTGTTTGAGACTTATCTCCTATGAAAATTGTTGCTTGAAAAAAGAAGGATCCAAATTTTGTTTTGGTGTGAGTGGCTACCCCTCTCACTGGAGCACACAGCATTCCCCAGGGCAGATCACAACACGGTGAGCAGCTCACCCCCCACCTGCACCACATGTGGGCAGAGGTCCTTTTCAGGCACCTGAAATGCTCCCCTTCTCTTTTTTTCCTTCGTGGATACCTACTGCTAGTATTTGATTTCTGTCCAGCCTCGGTGCTGAGTGAGCCTCCCACAGGCTGAGTGTGGGAAGCCTGAGCCAGCACAGGGAACCAAACCAGGACATTCCTCTCGCCACTTGAGAGGTCAGAGTGGTGGAGCTGACTCATACCTTGTAGCCGCCAGGCTCCTGGGGGCTGGTGATATTCTGGAGCCTATGTGCTTGATTTTAAAGTGCGAGCGAGCTGCAAGATCCTCTCTTCACGCAGCATTTCCTTCTTGAAGTGCTGTTACTGTTGGCTCTAAAGAAAGCATGTTCTCATACTAAAGATTACACTAAACCCTACAATGTATTATTTATAGAGTAGCTTCCAGGGAATATTTCCTAATTTGAAGAAAAAGCTTGTGGGTTTTTTAGTCATATTTGACTACTGTGAAATGATTGCTTATTATTAGCATAAAAGTGATCTTTTGTGCTATTGCTCCTTCTGCCTTAAAAATATGAAAGTACGAGTTTAAGGTGTCTAGTGAAGGAAAACAAAATGATCCATTAAGGTTTTTGCATTAATGATCCTGTGTGATTCAGACCTGTTGTACATGATGAAATGTAATAAAGTTCTTTACATTTTTAATGTGAAAAAGTGTAATTATATTTCATGCTTTACAACTGATTAGTAGCTGGAAAGTTTGGGTTATTTCTCACTACACATATGTTTTAATTTGTGTGGACATTATATCAGAGAATCTCCCCATGCTACCCCAGTTAATCTCATAAAATGTTAATGTAATCCCTTCACAAATATGTAAATGCAGTACCACTATGGGTCTGGCAAATAATAAACATTATGTATCTTATCCTGGGCTTTCCTTCATGTAATGCTCAGCAATAATTTAGTCTTTGTCTTCCACTCTGAAGGATTTAAATGGAATGACCTTAATTCTGGTTTTATTTGCTCTCTATCTACTAAGCAGCTGCAGTGAAGATGAAGACAAACAGTAGATTAACAGTGGTACCTTTTATAAGGTTGATTAGTCTTAAAATATGCTCAGTGGAAACAAGAAAGCATAAAATGAGGTCTGAGAGGTTTTTACCCTTTTCATTGAAACTGCTGCATTTCTTTCAGTAAGTCACAGATACTGACTTTTCAATCAAATATTTTCTTGGAGAGCAGTTGTTTTTGCCAGCACAGCCTGTATAATATTTCAGAAGTGCAAGGTATGTACTTCTGAAATAATTCTACCTTATTTATTTTTCTGGTTCAGATGAGAACTTTGTGGGGAATTAATTAAAAATACTTACTGGTATTTCATATCATCTGTTTTTCAGTGGTTATACATATAATCAGCTCTTAAAACCAACACTAGAACTGATATGGGTCATAGCTGTAACGGGTGCAGCTGGCATTCCTGCAATTTATAAGCACTTTGCAGAAACACATTTTTAACATGTACAAAGTGTGTAAGAGAAGTGGCTTGAGACAATGGGTGAACAGCATGGTTTAGCATGGCTTAACAGCACCTGACAACACCCTGCAAATTTTAGGACTGGGTGTGGGAAACAGTTTATCCATCAGTCAACATGGTAAAACGTACTTACCTGAGCTGCTGTCTGTTAAAACCACTGCCTGATAAAATAGTACCTTAAATGGGATTTCTTGTATTACACCTGTCTCCCCCAAAAGGCTGCTCTGTCCGCAGCACATGGTCTGCTCCCTTTACTCCTTACTGAAGTGGAGGAGGAAAAAGCTTGCTGATTTAGCCATCTTGCTAAATCACCCACATCCTCTTCCTGAAGCACCTAGACATTCCTTAGATGTCTCCTATCAAAATCCTGCCCCAGCCTGACCCTGCTTATCAAGCGCTTGTTGTTCTTTCAGAGATTTGAAAGGATTACAGCAGATTAGCTAACACAGCTCCTTCCCTTATATTGTTTTGTGTGACAGTCAGTTCTATTTTAAAAATAAAATAGAAATTTTAAAGCCCGTTTTAAGAGTGGGCATACCTCTAATATGCTGAATCTTACATTTTGGTACTGTTGAATTGAATTTTGCATTTCTTAAATCTGTATTTATCAGCAGCTGGCTATTTTCCCCCCATTTTTACTGGATTTTTTTAGTTGCAATGAAATTCACCTCGTGTCTAATAAAATTCCAACCTGTGAGAAGACATTTTCCCATCTGATACAAAATACGCTTGTGTTTCATATAAACGATGATACAGTTTTTATCTCGTTTTCATGCCTATTTTGATTTTTAAAACATATAACTATTCATGTACTAGCACCTTAAATAGCAGCCACAAGGTATTTGGGCATTTAAAAAATGGGTTCCCAAGAACTGAAATCAGGTGAGAGTGATCCACACTAAATGTCTCTGAAGGGGGGAAAAAAAAGGAGATAAAATAAAAAGGAGGAAGAAAGGAAGAAAGTAGCTGCTACAAAGCTGGGATAAAGGCATCAACAAAACGAATTTCCAAGGGAAAGCCATGCTCTCAAACAAGTCACAAAGCTCAATTACTGAGTTAGCAATAACATTGAATTTAAAAGAAGGAAGCCAGTTTGGACAGTTAGTTCAAAGCCTGTCTCTACCATGGGAACTTAAGAACTGAGATTCTGGAGTTGCATGTAGACAAAAACAGGACAAAATGACACCAGTTCCCTTTTGAAAAGCTAATAAAATATTCCTTTAATTTCTATCTGACATTTGGTTTTGATTCAGTGACATTTCTCCTTACTTATCATGGATGTTTATCATCCTGGAAAGTTTCATGTGCTTTCTCTGGCATCAGTATTTTTCTTGAGGTCAGGCTGGAAAACAGGAAACAGTCACAAAATTTAGGAGCAACTGTCGAACGGTGTTTGAATGTGTGTCCAGTGGTGACTTTGAGGTGAACAGGCTTTGATGGCCACCAGCCCTCCTACCTGCAGAGCACCAGTGGTTGCCCATGCGGTGCATGGCCCATGCTGGTCAACCCACCCTGCCAGCCAGATGGGCACATCCTGGGCTCAACTGTCCCATCCCTCTGGGCTTGATGTCTCCCTGCGTGCAGATCTGCTCTTGTGGGAGACCATGGGCCAGTGAGGACATACACAGAGTCAGAGTTTAGTCCTGCATCTCTTAATGTTGCACAAATGGTTGTAAAAATCTTTTGCCCTTTTTTATGCCAAACTCACACCTTTTTTTTTTTTTTTAAATAGCAGCATCTCTTATTTTCATCTCTCCAGTCAGAGAGCTCCTCCTGCTCTGGAGAACTGGGAATTGGTTTTCATCCTCACTGTCTTCTGTGCCAATAGTCACTGTGTTTTGCTTGCAAGGCACAGAGCCATGTAAGACTATGGGCTCAGGATGCTGTGTGTCTTCTACTGGTATTAGGAGATTTTACAGATTTGAGAAATTCTGGAAGGGGAATCACTTCTATTCATAAATTGAACTGTGGATTTGAGAGTTGAAATGTTGTCATTAAGGTCTGAAATCACCTTTGGGCTTGAGCAGTTGCCTGGGAGCGAATGGTTAACCACCTGCCTGAATGGGTGAGACGAGTTACACATCATTTTTCGTGCACTTCAAGTTGAAGAGATGTGAGACAATCCTGGTCTGAAAACTGCACAGCCACAGTAGCTGTGTCACTAATAAGCTCTGCTGAGTTGCAGAAACACAGAAGATTTGGCAATTCTGTCATTTCCCTTGACCTCTGTCTAGAGCAAGTCCCTTTTCTTTCTTTCTTTCTGTCACTTGTGACTGTTAGGTACAGAGAACAAGCCCTTCTTTTCTTTTTGTTGCCAAGTTATTAATTGATGTTCAGGAGAGGATGGGAGGAAAGAAGCTTTGTCTAGCTCTGAAAAGCACCAGATGTGCTTTTTTGAATTGAGGAGAGGAATTAATTAAAATGAGGTAATAATATTAATCTGTCGACTGCAGTTAAGATTGGCTGTAACAGGAGGGGGAGCTCTCAGCGCATCAGGCAGGGGAAAGGGGGTTGGTGGGGAGCTCAGCTCTCCCAAACCAGAGAGATGCAACAGTAATGGGGGAGGGATGCCTTGTCACCCGTTTCATGGAAATACCTGTGTGACTCTGCTGGGCTGCTGCCACACTCAGCCCGAAGACAGAAACAGGAATGAATATTCAGTGATGAATGCAGGTGGAAATGCTGACAGAAAGAATGAAGTACAAATTAAGAAGCATCGGAATTCTTAAAGTGTGTCTGTTTTGATTGCTTTTTCTGTAGATTTTTGCTATGTATTATATTGTTTAACAGAACAAAAGAAAAACAGAATACATGTTTACTGTGTACTAAGCTGTAAGTACCTTTTTCAGACATCAGTAATCATCCTTTCCAGCTGAGAAGGCAATACACTTGCAATAGAGCTCTCCAAAAAACAGCAATTGTCCTGTATTAGTGTTTCTGAAACTATCCCTTATGGAAAAGCTCTCCTGAATTTAATAAGGGTAAAAGGAACTGGGCTATATAGTAATTTCATAGAATTAAAAGAGAATTAGGAATTTAGTAGGAATTATACCTCTGCCACAGATGAGGCTGGCATTAGCTGATGTGAGGCTGTGTGCAGACCTGCCTCTGCTGTGCAAGTAAATAATCTGTGTACCTGTATGCAAGCATGATAAATCCTGATTTGCTACCAGTCTCAGAGGTGTTTGTATGCGTGTTCCTGGGCATATGTCCAGAGCACCCCAGAGCAGAGGAGTGAGGACAGCAGGATTGCAGGTGCTGGGGCCAGCTGGAGTCCACAGCAAACTCATAGTAAGAGTCACTGTACTTTGATGTTCCTTGGCAATTCATATGAGGGCTGCCAATTTCTCTAGCTTTAAAAAGTAATTTGTTAGAAAACTAGAAATGACAAGGGATCTGGGGAGGTAGTACTTATGGGAAGTCATTGTGGCATAGATGCCCAAGTAATTTTGTTCTTCTGGAATCCCCACTCTTGAGGTTTAAAAGCAAACAAACTTCGTGATATGACAACCTTTTTTTTCCTAAAGGACAAACCATTTTCCTGGGACATATAGTAGTTATTAAAAAATTTCATATTCATGGCTAATATTTTTTTTTTTCATCTTTGCCTCCATTATTGTGGCATTAGTTAGACAGCTGCTCCTTGGAATATCTGTTTGTATTGATTCCCCTGCAAGGAAATCTGCATCTCCTACCATTTCTTTTTAGATTCCCAATCTGACACACTGATGAGCTGAGCACCTGGGAGGCAAAAACTTCTTTCAGGTGCTGTGCATCCCACCAGTAGTCCCCAATACAGGCGGCACGTGGGGTATGGAATGGCTCCAGTCTGCTGGGCTCAAAAAATTGTCTGGAAAAAAAATCTCACTAAATAAGGAAGAAAAGGAAAAATGTCCTTCTCACTTTACAAACTTGAAGGGGAAAAATGTTTGTCAATATGAATTACAACCCAAATTAAGCCTCTCTGGGCACTTTTTCAGCTGCCTGTGCCAGCAGTTGAAAACCTCTCATCACTCCAGGTGTGTGAAGTATTGGGCAGGTGAAAGCCACAGCATGTGAACCTCAGTGGCTCCACTAGAGACAGTGAGCACATCCATGGCTGCTTGAGTGCAGGTTCTGGCCTTGCCAGCTTTACAGGTAAGCTAGGTTGGCTGTCACACTTATTTTCACTTGCCTTCTCTAAGACTCCTGAGTGTTTCTGATAAACTAGTGCTGTTTCTCCTGTAAATTCATGGAACTTTGGTGACATCCAGTGACAGGTTCTGCTGGAAGGTGTTTTTTCCCCCTGGAATGATGGGAGAGAAATGCTGGTACCCTGCTGATTTCTCTTAATGGGATCAGCAGATGAATTTGAACAGAGGCTGAACATCAGACTCACAAACCATATACTATTGATTGTTTTAAGGCAGTTGGGATTTGCATTAGGTTTGCTTTCCATGTTTAATGTGTAAATTGCTGTTGAAAAGGTGTTAATTAATCACAGTATAAAGGCAAGATCTTGTCTGGAAATCCATTTAAATAAGGCTCTTTGAAGAACTTTCTCTGGGCTTTTCTTCTAATTTTTCTGTCTCTTAAAGAAACTATCTGATTGTGGAAGTCAAAGCTGTAAATAGTGCCTGTTATTTTAATATTTTTTTTCAGAAAGTTGAATTAAAATTGGAGTAAAACCTCATTTTGTGGGGAAAAAAAGGAAAATCAGTGATTACATACTCTGATATTGGTATAAAATGTAGTAAAATGTGGTAGCTTAAAAAGTAGCTATTCATGGATTAAATTTTAAAAAACCAATTATTGTTTTCAACTCCTAGGGTGTAGTGTTTTTAGCTAAGTGGAATCTGAGGTTAAATGACATTGCAGGCTGGAGAAATGAATATTTAAAAACTATATTCAAGCTAAATTGCCAAATGGTTACTCTTGTATAGTAACATCCAAATCATGGCAATTGTTCTTCTGATAAACATAATTTCTATAGCATTTTCTTCAATTATTCAGTTAACCGCCAGTGCTGTTTTACCTCTTTATAATAATGCATGCTTTCTCTAAAAAAAAAAAAAAAAAAAGCAAGCAAAAAAAGAAGTTGGTTATTTCTTTGGTCAGGGCCTATTTGCTCCTTTTTTATGTGAGATTTTCAATACTCGGCAATGATGCTGAGCAAAAAAGGTCCATCCACTTCACTTGTGATGCCTTGTGCATTACCTAAAGCACAACAGAACAATGGCAGACAACAGAGCCTTTCTCCCCGCTAACAATGCAGTCACCATGACAACCAGCAGAAGAACGTTTGGCCAGGAAAAGCTGGGAGCTTGGCGGACCAGCCTAATCAAAAAATGGAATAACATGACAACAATTACACTGATGAGTGAGAGGGAAGCTACAGATGCATTCAGACACCTATGGCACTGCTGGCTGGATGCATTCAGCATTATTTTTTTGTTTTGTTTTGTTTAGTGTCTTCTGTTTTTTAAGAGCTGGTAAATAGACAAGATCGAATTGTGTAACAGAATGTCAGCGCTCTAGTTAAACTGAAAATTCCTTTTCTTTTGCTGTGCTACTTCAAGCACCCTGAAGAGGCTTTAGGAGAGATGAGGTTTTGAAGTGAAATATGTAATAGATACAATATGAGTGTCACAAGGCAACTTTATTTGGCTTTAAAAATGTAAACTTGGATTTTCAAATGCGCAGATGTAAATAAATAAGACTGGATTGTGTTATGAATAACCAGCCTCACCTTCCACTTCAATTTTAGAAAACTGGACACAAGACAAGCATTGATTAGAAGTCATGGCTTGTTTTTAAGCCAACCCCTTCTGCATATTAGTAATCACTCTAAAATTTATCATGGCATTTTGTGCAGACCTCTCTTCCAATTCCAGGGAAACCTGAACTGCAACTGTACATGTGCCACAAATCAAGCGACAGACATAACCATATACTTCTCTGAAATACCCCAAATTTAGCGTTGTGCTAATAGCCTCCTATTATAAGCTCCCAATTACATGGCAGAAGTTCTGGTATTTTCTTTATAGGAAAGGGGTGAAGACAACTTTTGCTGTTGTTGCTGACAAATGAGTCTGTGATTTCTACTGTTGAGAACAATTTGTACATTTTAGGGACAGGGATGGAGAAGAGAAGCTGCTGTTTTAAAATGCTGAAGTATTTAGGGATAGCCAGGAGGCATTTTGACAGTTTGAAAACAGCAGTGACCACAAAACCCTGGGTGTTTCTAGATGGTTTATCTGATAAAGGCATTGTAGAGCTGAGTCATTTGGCCAGTCCTTTCTATACTACTCACTGCTTCAGCCAAAACGGCCTCTATACTCTGTCATGCCTTCTTTCACGCCCTTGATGGCTCCTGAGGAAATCTTGCAGCCAACTTTAGGTATCGTATGGAATTATTAGTTATTTTATTGCATAGTTAAAATAACTACGTAAAAAATGCTTAGGCAAACCCATGCCCTTGCTTGAAGCCCTTTGAACTTGACTGATTGTATAAAGAAGCCTTCAGCCATTGCAAAAACAAAGGCCAGGGGTTCTCCTACCAGCTGCAAATCTTTGCTTGGCACAGCCATCAGTGTTCATTACTGGTCCTCCACCACATAAAATGGAGAGATTGCTGCATGCCAGCCGTGGGCCACACACAGCACACCAAACTGGGGTTTGAATACAAGCTAACAGTAAAGCTGAGCAGTGCTTTCCATGCAGTGGTCATCACACACTGGCATGATCTCCTTATGTTAGCAGTACAAGAGATTTTAGGCTGCTAACTTCTACTACTCTGCTGTTCTCTCACTAAATTCCACTCTCCCATTTGCCCACCAGATTCCAAGCATCAACTTCACATCAGAACTTGGTACTCAGCTAGAGATAGCTCCATAGAGATCCTTAACCCCATATGCTTCTTGTTTTGGGCATGTTAAAAACCCTTTGCTTCTTGCCCACTGAGATGACTGCATTTTATTCAGACACTCGTGCTGACCATCTCCTTTGTGCAGGTATCTAAAACTTACCATACCACCAAAAAGGCTTTCAGTACAGTTGAGCTCAGGCTTTTTGGAAGTAAAGTTCCCAGACCAGCAATGAGTTCATCTCTCAACATAAAAGCATTAGAGCCCATCATACATGATCATCTTGGAGCTGTAGATATCTGTGCTATAAAGAGGGACAGAGGCAAATTAGGTTAGATTGTTTGCTGGACACCATTTAGATTAAATTGAGTGGGGTGTTGGAGAATAAATCTGGGTGGTAGTGGTAAATCTTAGCAGAAACTTCAGGAGTAAGATAGAAAGGGGGAAACTGCAGAGATTAAAGAGATTATGTTGAAGACAAATTCAGGTCAGCCATACCTAGGCTGGAGACTGGGGATAGAGGACACATTAATCCACAGGATGCTAGAACAAGGCTGGGGCCATCATCAGGGTTGTACAGCAAGCTAGCATGCTTGCCTTGGCATCCTGTTGACCTTGGATCTGTCCCCTCCTCTTACACCTGTATTGTTGTCTCTGCACCTGGCTTTCTCCTGCTTGCCTATTGAGTGCTAAACACTAGAGGATCTGGGTTTTTTCTTATTTTCTCCTTTCATTTTTCTTCTTTTCATGGAAGAAAAATGCCTCCTTGCTCTTCTTCAGACTCTCCAACCCATTAAATATCTTCAGGCACCCATGAGGGGAGGCACAGAAAGAAGATACATCATAGGGAAGTGTACTTCTTTCCACTAGAAATGGGACAGCAAAGCCTCCATCTGTCTGTGCATGGTCTCTGAGGTAACTTGGACAGGCTGGTATATGCTTAGGGTGGCCTATTTAATTTAAAAATCTAAATCTTTAAGAGAACTGTAAAAGTAAAGGAAGGTGCCTGCTCAGGAGATGGGTGGCTCAGAGAAGAAGTCCCCAAGATGTGTTTGGTGGTAACAAAATTTAAAGAGAACATGAAAATATGTGCTGATATATCAAATCAGAAGAATAAGAGAGGTCTCATAAATATAAGAATTGAAGGCATGAAGAAGGAGCAAACCAGACTTAGGGTCCCCTTGCAGATCCCTGAGAAAGCAAAAGCTAAATCAGGAGCTGATAGAGGTGGCTGCAGCCATGCTGATGCTGAGTGTGGGGGGCTAACACTGTAATACATCTGCTCTTGAGGTGGAACCACTCCCTGGTCTGGTCTCCTGTTTCCCTGACAGTCCCAGTGAAGAAGGTAGTGAGGAGACAATGGGCTTTGAAGTGTGCTGTGCTGGTTCTGTGTGCCTCTTGTGCCAAAAAATAATTTTATTAGCTCTGCAGGACATTACTGATACTTTGGACTTCACACATCATTAAAGGAAAAATTACACGTAATGCTTGAAAGGCTATTTCTGGAGGAATTCTGTCAATAATGTGCAGCCAGCCCAAAAGCTTTTTGAATAATGCAGTCGCATTTTTACTTTATCCACTTGTTCTACACAGAAAAAAATTCTTACTAAAAATAGAAGGCATGGCCTATTTTTAATATAGTTGTGTTTTCAAATGTGTTTAAATTTCGTACATCTGATTATTGTTTTTTCATAGGTATGACCCATATATCAGACATCCATCAACTTTTTAAATTGTGGTGTTTCAACAGTGGTGCCCAGGTAACACAATCCCACCAAGTAGTATGTCAGTTAATATATGTGAAAACACAGTATCAAATGCTTTTGTAAGCAAAAGAAGAGAGGAGGGGAGGGGAGGTCCTGAGTAGAAGACACGAATACAGGAAGAGGGGCCAGAGCCTGGCAAAGACAGAAATAAGGAATGAGGAAGGAATATCCCCAGAAGGGTATAAAGAGGATGTTTATTACAGAGGCCTGTCTTTTGGACCTGAGTTGCCTATTTACTTCAAGTAAACAAGCACTTTTATTGCTTTCACATGTACACAACCCAACAGGTGCTCCAAAGTTAAAAAAAAAAAAAAGAGGATATATCATTTATGCACCTTGAAATGTGGTATTTGCTTCCTTTAAAGTACACTGGAAACCTTTTCATGCTACTGAGGTCAGGCTGGTACTGGTCTGTTCTAGCCCAGGGCTTTTTTTTTTCTGTTTCAGATGCAGGGGTTATGCTTGCTCTTTTTCAGTCACACAATCCCTCTCTGACTTGATAGTTTTTTATTTTAACTCCTTTCTATAGTGCTCAAAATTTCTTATGTCAGTCCTTTCAGTAGTCTGGGAAGAAGGTTATCTGGTGTACCTTCCTTGAACACATTCAGCTCTTTGAATTCTTCCACCAGCTAAGATAGAAAATTATATTCTAAACATTTCTAGATACTTTCCTCATTATTCAAGCTGCTTTTGTTCCCAGCTTCTACATAGTTATCCTAGGTGAAACCTAAGGTAAAATAATAGTTTCATTTGGGGACCATGCAGATGTTACTTTGAACCTCATTCTCTTTTCTTTATTTTTTCTTCCCTTTTTATTCTTTAGAACAGAGAACATTTTGATAGGAAAACACTGAGTAAAACCCTGACTTTGGTTTTCCCATTACTTCAAAATAATGAAAATGTTTGCTTTCTCTTTCATATATTATAAATAAGAGGTTTTCTGAATATGCTTCTTCATCACGTCTGATTTTACTGAGCATTTTTAACAAAGTGGGTTTTTTTTAGCAGAGTGTAATCTTTAAATTGCTGTGGAGGCTTGTGGGGTTCAAAGATCTCATTTCTTTTAAATTTCTCTTTCCCTGGTATTTAGAAATCATGATAACTAAGAACTTTTGTGAACTCCAGAAGAAACATTTGGTTTAAGTTAGAAATAGAAGGTTGATAGGTGTGTTAGTGAAACAAATAGTTATGTTTACACAGTATATTTATTCTTTCACTTGAATTTTTCCTTCCTGCTTCTTGTGTTTATTCTTTCCATATAGTAGCCATATTCTGATCTGAGTTGCATTTCTGGTCTTATGATGTTTGACTTTCCCATCCATAATTAATATTACTCTAATAATCTTCAGGAATTAATGTATTAGCCTTCACCACAAGATGTTCAAGGTTATTTTTATGCCCTAGTACAGTTTTAGCAAGAGAGCAGTCTGTACCCAGAGCTACTTGGAGAACAGCAAAGGTCTTTCTTCTCCCCACTCTATTCCTCTCTGTTCTCTGTCCTCCACTGACAGCATAATGACCCAGGGAGGATTTTCTTCTTTTGTACTGTCCCATGCCATTTCCATTATTACGACAAAAATGCAGGGAGAACTCAACAAACTGCAGCTGGCAAGGGTATTTGCAGACATCTGGAGCAAAGTATAAGTTTCTGTTCATCCATGGATAGTTGGTTGAATTTGCATTGCATTTTCAGTGTTCGGTTGTTTGGGTTTTTTTAACGTTATCCCACTCTTACATTTTCTCCTTGTCCTGTCCTGATCACCCATCTTCTCTTCCTTGTTCAAGGCTCCTCACTTTTCTTTCCACTGAGCCTGTTGTAACTAACGTGCCCATAAATAAAACAGTGTTCCTTGCAGCCTGACCCAGACATCTAGCTGAAATAAAATCCAAGGCAGCCTTACCTAAGGATTTTTTTCTGTGTAAACAGCTGAGAGATCTCTGTTATGAATGGATGGCAGAAAAGCAGCACAACAACAGTTTCAAAGTTTTGAGTTGTATCTAGAAGTGAATAAACTTTCTGGAGAAAAAACAAGACAATAGTCTTAAGTAGCACAAGGAAAGCTGGCAAACAAATCAGCCCTGAATCTGAGAAGTGGTTGAAACACTACAGTAAGAATAAGGCCAGAAACTTTATACAGACTTTTTTTTTTTCCCCTCTAAGTATAAAGGGAGAAAATGGGTGATTTTCAGCTCAGACAGAGTAGTACCAACAGAAACAGTTGCTCCTCCAGGGACTAGAGGCAGCAAGTTGCACACTTCCTTGAAAAGACAGCAGCAGGAGTGGTTCCTCCAACAGCTGCTCTGAACAGAGGAGTGGGCTCCCTAGGGGGGTGTTGCTGGACCAGCAGAGGTGAGCTCTGAGCTGTGGGGAAGTTAAAAGTCAGAGCAGAACACAGTCCTGAGATTTCTCTCAGCAGCACCAAGTAAATATTGCACCATAAAAAGGATCAGCTCAAGTCACAAGGGTGATGCTGTGGTCCCCAGGACCACGGTGTGAGTCTCCAGGCTTGGTGAGTTTCTGGTAGGAGAAGCTCAGCAGGTAGGCTGGGCCTTCAGTAAGGAACAGCCTAGCTCACATCTTCAGGTGGAAAGAGGTATGTGAGATAAAGATTTTGGCCAGCAGTTATTTCAGTTCTAGTCCTAATTCCAGTGAAGTGTGTATATGTGATGGCCACAGCCGTAAATCTGCTGGGGTTTTTTTGAGGGATACATGGGTCCAGTGATTCTGGAACAGATCTTGGTTGTTTTAGACATTATAGGGCTTTACTTGAATAATAGCAGAGCAGAAACTGCTTTCTTCCCTCTTAGTTCATCCAAGATCTTCTAATCCATCTTCAGTCCTCACTGCCTCAGTAAAAGCTCACATGATTTCTGCTTGACCAAATCTTGGAAAACTGCATTATTGCCGTTTTTCTGCCATTAGCAATTGCCTCCTCCTTCAGCTCCAGCAGCTGTCATTTACCTAAGTCTCTAGTAATTCACAAGAATTGTTCTCAGACAGACTTTTCATTGAGGTCTCACAAAGTTTTTTGTCAGCCCCTTTTGCTTCTCTCTCACAGACAGGTGTTCATTCTCCTGACCGACATTAAAGATACTCCCATCACACCTGCCTGCACACTGCCGTGGCTAATAATGCTAGAAAGGAGTGAGTCAGTGTCACCACAAAGCAGGTGACATACACACTCCTTCTAAGCAGTATGTGGTCATTGTCTGAAGGAATAAAACAAACCAACCAACCAAAACAAACAAAACAACCCCTCCCCCCCCCCTTCTTTTTGTAGAATCTAACAATTGGTTAATGTCTTGGCAACAACAGGCAAAATTTGGAGTTTTCTCTGTTTTCATTGAAATAAATAACAAAATGCACTGAGAACAAGGGTTTTAAATCAGGCTCTTACAGAAGATATCTCTTTATTCAGTGCAGAACGGGGGATATTTCTCTCCAAAAGGTATAAAACCTTAAATAAAATCTCACATAACAAAAGAGTGATTTTAACTCCGAATTGTTTTCCAGTATCTGGCTATAGAGACATATAGTCACTGCATTCTTAAATTGGAGTTAAAAAAGATAGATAAAGAAGTAATATCTAAATGGATATCAATGGAAAATGGGATTATTTAAGGAGACTCATCTCCTAGGTGGATAAAAATAAGATATTCAGGTAATTTTCAAAATGCAAAGCTATCTTATACAATGGAGGCAGCTAAAAAGTACCATTTGCTAGCCTGCAGAGAATGATTTGTAGTCATCAGGATCCTGCAGGTAATTGAGGATATCTGCATCAGCATATTCTGCATTACTGCAAGAATATTATTGTAATGAAGCAGTGCGAATGTACGACTGTAATTGCCCTCTAGTGCGCAGCCCTGGAACTGATCCCAGCTGTGGCATAGGACTGCACTGCTCACGAAAGGAAAAAGATCCTGAAAAAAGTCTGAAATGGGGGGAGACAAAACCAAACCCTAGCAGTGTCAGGAAGCTCTGAGTGAGCATGGATGTGCTAAGGGAGGGAATCCAGCCAGAGTGCACCAAAACTGTCCTGTCGTCTGAACCGACGCACGGTAAGGGGGCATGACTGGCTTCAAAACCTCAAGGCTCCTCCAAACCCAAATGCTAACCCAGACATGGCCATTAGGAGCCTAGATAACCACGGGCCTCTTGCTCTTTATCACTCCCAGTTGTTTGCGCAGGGTCATGTTTCATGGGAGGCTCAGGATGCGGTTCCATAACACTTCAGTAAAATCTGATATTTCTGTTAGTGCTGACAAAAAATTAAACGTTCTGAAAGTGCTAATTCTTTCCTCAGATGGGCAAGAGAATCAGTCCTGTATTCATGCAAATCACAAGCAAAATCCTCTCTGTGCTAGTAAGCAAACCTTGAATGGAAGTTCACAAGTGAGTTCATTCCCCCAGACTCCGTGTTGGATATTTTCTTTGTGTTACTTCTCACTACATAAAATTTAATGACATTGCAGAGCGCAATATCTTGACTCTTTATGTGAATGATTTATTTGACAACTTGTCTAGTTCACATACATGTCTCATTAGCAATTTGTTCACAGATATGAGCCCTCTGTTGATCCTGTTACTGTGTCTGGTGTTCTAGTTAATGTGTCTCACTACATTTCCCTATAACAACCTGGGTTTAAGTTGAATATTGTTGAGGTCTTTCCAGTATAGAATGAAGTCTGGATTCCTGCAAGTCAGAGGCAAAATTCCTACAGACTTTCACAGAATTTTGGCCATATAAATTTCTTCATACATCACCTCTTCACTATTTGTCCTTATCTAAGACCTCATCAAAGTTTTAAATCTACCAAAGCTGTATCTGAGGTTTGCACCCTTATTATTAAGATCTACATATTTTTCAGTCATCAACTTAAAAGAAAATAGTCCATTTCTGCAGATCATCTTCCTGTTTTTCTCACCATTGTCCTTCCTTTCAGAAATAGAAAATACATTTCCAGTGCCGTAGACCCTTACCACAACAGCATCTAAGAAATGGCCTCTGTGACCAGACATTTGCAGCAAAATTGTGTTGCTACATTTAAATTGCCAAGACTCAGTAGCCAGCAAGTTAATAGAGTTCTATTATAGTTGTGATACATGAACTCCACATTGTTATGGTAATGACATTTTTCTTTCTTCCCTTTGAAGTAGCAGAGTAAATACAAAGAATATCATGTTGGTCTTGGAATGGTAACTCCTTTACCTTCACTCAGCATAACTGTGCAGTAAACAGAATTGCATATGAAAAAATTAAAACATCATATGGCTCATTCAGTGTTCCTGATAACTTAACGAAGGTCAAAGCTAAAGCAAAGCATCTGTAAGCATTGAGTTCAAAATACGTGAAGGGAAGTATAAATAATACTTTACCTGGCCATTAGCCATGACATCCAGGAAGCTGGTCTTCTAATCCAAGGATGGCCTTGGGGCAGGATCCAGATCAGCACAACTGTGCTCTAAAAGCATCATGGTGGTTTACAGTGGTAGTAAAAATATAATATTGTTTCTTCATATAGTCATCATAAAATATTACAGCTGACCAGATGGTGGAGCAATTACATTTCCATAGTTCTAAATGGCTATTTAGCTTATCCACTCATGAACTGTTAATTAAAATTGGAAAAGATATAATTTACCTTCAAAGGGAAGTCATAACTAAAGAGGACGTGCTTAAACCAAGACTCAGAAATGTTATTAAACCAGAGTTGCATTTCCTTCACCTCCCCACATAAACTAATAATCAACAAACAAAAAAGTCTTTGACAATAGGGCAGTGACATAAACAGATGAAAGGCAGGAAACTCAGGGAGCTGAGCAGTGCTGAGACCATGTGTGCAACCCATCAGTTGTTTGCTGTAAAAGATCTGAACCCCTCCAACTGTGTGGGTAAACACATGCTGCCCTGAGGATCCCTCATACACAGAAGGATGGGCTGCTGCATAAAAGCAACCCCCTTCTCCAGACCCAGAGACCACTGACACACCACCCTGTGTGTCAGGTCACGTTTGTCTTAATTCAGCTGCAATGCAGACAGTTTGTGGGTTCAGCTTTATGCAATAGCTAATCCATGAGCTATTAAATTCTGTTACAAGCTAGGATTTAATTTAGCCAAGCAGTTATATGATTCAAAATCCTTGTCTATTAGGTTAATGATATATTCCTATTTTGTAATAAAGTGAATTTTTGTCGTTGCCTTGATACAGGTGCACTGGAGCTAATTCATTAACAAACAAAGGAGTCTTAGGGCTGAAGTGAATAAGGCAGGGAAGGTTTTAAGGAAGAAGCAATATTTTTTATTGGACAATCTAAGTTTAATGGAAAAAGAACAGAAAACATTTCTTTGCTACTAAGACAAGAGCAGAGAAGGGTTTGATGTAACTTAATGCATTTTCTTTAAACCTTTCTCTTCAGTTAATTCAACTTCCTGAGTGTGTCTCTGTGGGGGCTAACTGAAGGCTCCGGGAGACAGAACTGCAAAGTTCCTGCCCAGCCCCCAGATGAAGGCATTTGAGTCTCAGCCCTTCTCCAGTATCACTGTTTTGAAGGGGTAAGGCACAGGTTCCCCACCATCTCCCTCCCACAGCCACAGTCTGCCCTGTGGTTCCAGAGGGTAACGAGGATGTACATGCTCGCTGCTGTAGTCTGTTCTGTGCCCTCTGTCCCTTTTCCCTCTCCTGGTGAATCATGATCCTATTTTTTCTGAAGAGCTGCAACTGCCCTAAGCTTGTTTGGGCTTCTCTCTTCCCATGGACCAGGAAAGCACAGCCTGCTTTTATTGTCCATTAATTTAAAAATACCCAAAGCCTGAACAAGAAAATGGAAAGAAAAAAAAGCGAGTAAGGGAGACGTATGTCTCACCCACCATACAATGACTTCAGGCACCAGAAGAGCTCTGTAGTTAACATGACCCTGGGTAACCTGGGTTTGTTGAGACAAAGCAGACTTCAGTAAGTGGAGTTTGAGATGTCATTTGAACACAATTAACATACTAAATGATTTTATAGTTTACCTACCGGGGTTGTTCAGGACACATTGTTGATGATTTCTATTCATCTGATTTGTCAGTTATTTTTAAATCTTCCTCCTGTTAAATGTAAAATATTTGTGAGAGCTACAGAAGGGACCCAGACACACCCCACAATAACTGGAACACTGATGTTTAGGAGGAATCATCCAAGTTTATAATTCAAACTTTTTCTTCTTCAAAGGATTTCTGAAATGTCTCAAAGTAACCTACAACAGTGCTTTAAAATATATGAAATTATATGTTAGAAATAGTATTCCTATCCATTATGGAATATCTCTAACTTTAAATTCTCTCTTATAAAGACCACCCTTTAAGTCTTGTCCCCTCCTTCCAATGGGAAGTTCACAACTTTGTGCTTGCCCTTGCTCCAGACCCCCAGGCTCTGCTGCACCATCACTCTCACTCATGGAGCAGCATTCCTGTGCCTGGCTGAAGGGGAGATGGCAGCATGGCTCTTCTAAGTCCAGTGAGCAAGAACAGTGCTTTTTTAGAGGACAGGAAAGGTACTTGACTCCCTGGGCAATCTCCAAGGTAGTCATTGTAAGAAAATAAAATGGCAAATGATCAGGAAAGGCAACTTTGTTTTTTCCTTGCTGTGGCAATTTCTGAATCCAGACCCAGAGGAAGAGCTCCTCTTCACAGTTCCTGGCTCCTCAGCTAGAACCTCACTAAGGTTATTTCCTGATGATTCCTTGGACTTCCTTTGTCATTTCCTGGCTCCTGTATCCCCTCCATTTAATGCTGTGGCTGTTCCATAAAAGTATCTCAGGTAGTTTAAACTCTGCTGTGGATGGCAGTACAAGCATGTGGCATACCAAGCACCCACATTCCTGTCCAAAATCCTGTATAGTTTTGTACAGCCTGCCCTTAATCTGTTTTTACCTCCATGGCTTCACTCCTCCATTCATTAAAGGTAGCACATAATGTAGATATTAAGATCTGAACTTCTTAAAAGCATTAGAAGGCACATGCTTTCAATGAAAAATAAGGGACAAAAGCAGAACTAGCTGGTGCCTCTTTTTTTGAGCCCTGTCTGTAATAGTCCACTAAAAAAAAAGAGTCTGAGTTCCAAGAGCAAAGCCAGCTCAAGCCTTGACACCAAGGAAGGACAAGTGATTTGGTTTCTATTTTTAACACTTTGTTTATAGTGAGAAACAAGTGTATTTGGTCTAGCTGTTTATTACAGAAAACACATCTTTAAGTGGAAACTATACAAAACATACTAGTACTCAAAAGTCTCAAATTTAGAACTATGGTTAGCATAGGACAAAAATTCTTAAGTGGCACAAATTACATGTATCAGCCTCACTTTTCCTCATCCAAGTTACTTCACAGTGAATTACTTCAGGAAGAGTTTGATAGACATTTTTTGTTCAGTAGTTTTTGCTCTCATTTGGTATTTAGTGAAGTAGGGTATCCACATGACTGTGTGTGCTTTGAAGAGAACAACTGAAACCACTGTATTGAGAGTCTGTGGGTATGACCTTTCGCAATGTGTTAACAGTTCCACTTGCAGACTATTTGCAGGAATCAGTTTTGCTTTCCTTCACTTCAAAGCTGGATGCTGAATAATATGACTCTTCAATTCTTCTGACTGGTTTTTCTGTTCACTGGAGATTGACTCATTTCCTGTATTTGAATAAGATAGTAAAAGTGGATATAAAATATTCTTTTGCAATTGTAATCAGAATAGCTCTCAGTGCTGATATTAATAGTGAATTCTAAGACTCTGCCTGATAGCAGCTGAGTTTTTGGTTTTATGGGCTAGATTCTGCTCTCATTTATTTAATTGTAAACCCAGAGTAACTCCCAGAAGTCAAAAGACTGAATTTCTGCAAAGATAGCAGAGGTCTGCCTCTGGCTATGTTTCTTCTGTGGTGGGGGGCTGACCTCATCAATCTGGATATATGAATCAGTGCACAGAAGAATCAAACATTCCCTAAACTGAAAATTCTGCCTTTTGGATTCATTTCTGTAAAGAGATCCATTACTTGACTGCTGTTCTGACTCGGGTAGACCTTATTTAAACTCTATCACCTCTATCAGTTTTACCTGTCATTTTTTTCACTACAGTCTATACAATGTTCTCCAAAACACCGAAGCATGAAAACTTGCAGAATTCAAAACAGAAGTAAAAAAACAAGAGGAAGAAATAGGTATATTTTATCGGTGTGGCATGTGGCTCTTAGTACTTTGAAGGAGAGGCTGTTGAGCAAGAGCTCTTTTGGAATGCAGTTTGTTAATTCTTGATTTTGCCAGCTGCTCTGTTGCTTCACAGACTTTGCAGAAGTGTGTTCATATCAATGTGTGCATCTTTGAAGCAGTGTGGGAGTATCTCACACTGAATCATGTTTTGTTGGTTAGACTTCAGAGGCTGAACTGCAGAGTATAATTTAAATTTATCACTTTCGTTAATTCTAGTCAGAAGAGTTCCTTTGGCACACCTGCCCTAAGCATACGGGGAAAAAAAGTCAAACCAGTAACACACTGGAATTTCATGATCATCCCATGCCAGTGGTTTCCTCTTTTGATACAAAGATCTATCGTGGCATCTTCAGCTTAAAGAAGGAAGAGAAAACACAAGTCTGTCTCTGCTTGGACCAAGGCAAGTAGAGGAGAGCAATCTCTGCCTGAAGGCCGGGTCAACCACTGCAGTGCACATTTGTAGTTACCCTTTGGTCTCAGAGAAGTTAAGCATTAAATACAGGGCTTCACATTTCTATATCACTGTCCCAATTCTGTGACAACTCAAGGATACCTTTGGTGTCTCTTTTGTGGGCTAAAGTATGTGAGTTACACTGGTGGTCTGCTTGTTTTCTAGTATGTATGTTCCCCATGTTTCAAAGATTGCCACTTCACATTGTGAACTGACCTTCTAGGAGAGACAGGGATGAAAAAAAAACCCAAATTAAACAAGTTACTAGAAATCTTACTACTTAATACATTAAAGCTGGCACTTAAGTAACTTCCCTTATCTCAGTATCTTACCCAGACATATGTTAAGAATATCATTGGTCTTTTTAAGGTTCCTAGGGATGCAAGAACATTCTGCAAGCTCCTGTTTGGTCTCAGTGGTCTGAAGTAACTACAGGAATTATGGTTTAGATGCAGTTCAGCTTTCTTCTGTACTCCTGGGTATCAGAGTTGAGCAGATTTGAAGCATGGCTACAGTCTGTTTGCTCAAGCTTGATTTGGAAGCAATGCCATGCAAAGTCTGCATGTGTTTAACCTGGTGCTGTGACCAGATCCAAATCATATCAGTCCTGTGTTTAGACCAACAGGACAGACACGGTAGTTTAGACTCAGGTCTCATGTCCAAGGTTTTGCACATCCTACCCCTGGAGTCTGCATGCCCAGAGGATTTCAGAAATCTTCATGAGAGAACAAGTTTAAGGGAAAATGGAAAAATATTCTGATTATATGGGACAAGATTTACAAAGGTTATCTTTGATTAAGTTTTGGGCCAGACATAGATGTCAAATCATAGGAAAGACATTTATGGGATTCAGATTCACAGAGGCTCCTACAAGGTGACAGAGAGATGAGGCTTTCTGTGTACTCAGTAGACCAATGATATGCCACTGCCACAGTCAGATGCCTTCTGAGAGAAAGGAGGGAAAAGGCAATTTCATGTTGAGATGCTGTAGGAGAGTCCACAAAGGTCAGGTATGTTCCAGGTTGACATGCTTCAGTCAGTGTGGATGACATACAAACTTCATGCCGACTCAGTTTCTCAGCTGGGTAGCTGGCTCCTGGGCCTTCTGGATGATCCTGAGAGTGCTGTTGGCAAGACCAAGGCCAGTGTGACTGCCTAAAATCCTTAGCCCAGTGCTAGCCCCCACTGCCTGCTCTTACAGTCATAACAGCCACCATTCATCTGGCTGAAAGCCCTGCTCCTTTTTGGGAGGAATTCTGCCTGGAACAATGAATATGCATGACACATGCCAAATAATAATGAACTACTTGATTACCTAAATGGAACTGTGGGAAGTAGGGCTGATGGACCTAGCTGAATGTCAGATCATTATTAAAGCTGGGTTTAAAAATGACACCGTTTCAGCGTGTCATCTCTTGGCACACTGCCTGTTCAGAGGACCCTTGCAAGGGATCTCACTGGGGGCTGCTGTAGTTTGGAGAGCTGTCAATTCATGTGAGGAGGTGTACAAGGCAGAACTATTTTATTAATGGAGTGCTTGGCTCTTCTGGATGCTGTGGGAGAACAAGGAGGCTTCGCCAGTGCTCTTCTCACCTTGTGTGAGACGGGGCAATTGGAATTGGTCCAGTGCTGGCACGAGTTTGTTGTCATGGCAGAGAACAGTTAATGTGACGCTTTGCAATATGTCTTGAGGGAATGGGGAACTTCTTGTCCAAGAAGAAGTGGTTTTAATGTGGTTTTTAGATGTCATATATGGATATAAAATAAAACTTGATGCAGGAAAAATTTGCATGCTAAAGTAAGTTTGGCACATACAACAGAACGCACCAATGGACATCATCTTACATGGAGTAAATCAGGTGTAGCCATTTTTTAATGATATTTGTCTCCTTTGGTCTTGACTGTGAATGCAGTTATATTTCCAAATATGTACTTGCTGATGTTTTCATTTCTTCAGTGCTGATGACATAAAAGATCTTCGCACTGGGTATGCTGTTTGCTGAGGAAAATTCCACTTGAACTCCAGAGGAATCTGAAGAATTCTGACAGAAAGTTTGAGGGGGCAGGATTTTACTTTGCACTCTCTCTTGACTTCGGTCTGCTCCCTTTGAAAACAGCCATAAAGCTAACATTGATTTAAATGGATGTGTAAGTAAATTGATCCTGATTGTTTTGGGAAGCCTTGCCCTGAAAATTCTGAACTACTGATTTTATTTCTACTCTTACACTGTGCCTTAAAATTCAAAAAGAAAGACCTGCTTTCTTAGATTCTCATTAATATGAATTAAACTCATTTATTATAATCTTTTTAATGAGTGGTGTTGCTTCCCTTAGATTTGTAAAGACTGGAGAAAGTAATCCTTTCGAGAGATTGCACCCAGCAAAGAGAAAGGAAACACTGTGTTAGTGTTGGAACAACTTTTTAAAACATTTTTGAACAGGTCTTGATAGTTAATTTTATGTGCATTTTAAAAAGTAATACAGAAATAGACACAACATTAGTTTAACATAACAATTTGAATTAAATGTTTAAATTATTTAGATAAATACTTTTTAACCAAAATTTTTTTTCTGCCTGAAAATTCATCTGTTGGATAAATTAAAAAATTTTTGCCATCTGTTTGAATCACATTTTGGAATTTCCTGAAAAATAGAAAATGATGTTGCTAATAGTTGTAATATGTGGGAGATGTTTTGCTTAGCATTGCAGAATGAAAGAGTTGTTATATTTGCAGAGCTGTACCCTAACAGGTTTTGTTATAACATAGCCAAATACAAGGTATTTTCACCCTCTGGAAGGAGGAATGTTGCTCTTGTTTTTAAGGAAGGGACATATATTTTGGAGAAAAGGGTTGATATAATTGGAGCTAAAATAATTGAGCTCTTAGTGAGGGAGTTTGCAGCTGGGAAGTTTTTGGATGGATCAATGGGGAAAAACTAAGTAGAAGGTGGAGCCCTGATGTTAAGCATTAGTGACATTGCTACTGAAAGAAGAGGAGGTTTTTTAATCTATTTGCCCTTGAAAAAGAGCCTGTGGTTGAAAGGAGTCACAAAAAACAAATCTGTGAAATCTGCCTACATTAAGAAAGCCTGTCTGATGCAAGAGTGTAAAGAGGTACCATCTTTTCCAGTTTACCAGAAGAAGATGAAGACCAGGCATGACTATGGTCTGTAATTTCTACAGAGAAATGATTTCTGATAGCCCAGGGCTCTTGAACTTTGCAGACCAAGGCACAAGTAGGTAGGAAAAAATTCAGATTAAAAATAAGGTGGTTTTATGATAATGCTAATTAACTTTCAGAACAACATGCCAAGAGATCGAGTAGATTTTCTGTGAAATCTCTAAACAGGAGATTCTCTAAAACAATCCACAGGAATTACCAGATGGAAACCTCTGTCCACAGTTGACAGTAGAATTATCTGGTTAATGCAGATATCATGCTTTAATATTCAGTCTTTGATTATATTCTTTCAGGATTGATCTTTAAAAGGCTCAGGCCTTTAAAATTAAACTAAATCAAAAGATAGTGTAGCTGAAGGGATCTGACATAAAATGGGTATTGTACATAAGGCAGAGCCACAAGGGCTGGGGCTGGGGAGAGAAAGTGGAGAATTTGTGAATTAAGATCAGGCAGCCAACCTGCTTATCTTTGCTGAGGTTTTTTAAATCTATAGATTCCAAACAGAACGGATTGTATTTATATAGATGTATAGAAAGAGGCTTTTGCTCTGAACAGCTCCTAATGCAGTTGAAAACCATGTATTGATTACTTAAAGAAAGTTAAAATAAAAGCAATTTTCCCCCCATTTCCACACATTGCAGCTTTTGGCCTATCCACTCATAGCTAAAAAAGCATTCTTTCCTGATAATCAAGCTTCAGCTGTCTGAATTTCAGGCCGAGCCTCTCATCTTGAGCTTTGCTGAAGAGCTTCTTTAATTAACCATTATACCACAGATGTTATTGATTTTTTTTTTATTTTTTTTTCAAATCTGGTTGAAACATCATTGTGCTGGATCGTCGCCAAGACGAAGGCCTGAATTTTTTGTGCACTGCTTTTACTCCTTCCGCATACCTTATTAGTCTCCACGTCTGTTAAGTGCAACCCTTAGTATTGACTCAGAAAATATAGCATTGATTTTTAGCCTTGCAGCCGTGATCTAAGGGCTCCTAATTTGGAATGTGGAAACCAGAGTTCAGCGAGAAGCTGTATTACTGTACACTTCCTACAAGTAAGACCTTTCACTCTCTTTACCTTTTTTTTGCCAGACTTTTGATGTGGTTTAAAGTTCTTGGAATTGTTTTTTTCAAGAGGAATAGAGCAACGTTTCCAAGACGTGTGCTTACATGTGTGTAAATAAACATATGTTTATATATATAAAAAAAAAAGAGTAAATAAAAGGTCTGATCTGTAAAGATGCTGATCACCACACTTTATAATGAATTCAGATGGGTTGTGGCAGCTTAGTTCCTTTCCAAACCTGTTTGCTCACCTTCACCTGCCTAAGCATAATTCTGCGAGAGAAATTTTGCTGCGCAGATTTCAATATTTTGGTGACATTATTTTAAATGTGACTGTATTTTTTTTTCTTTTAGTCTGGCATTGGGATACTCCTGTCAGTTATTACAATTGTAACATCGTTGGTCGATCTAATTCTTGAATTTAAGGGCTCGGTTAAATCATTGCTGGGGGGGAGGGTTTATGCTTTAGCTTGGGGGAGAAGCTATGTCCAAGCCTTGAGTAATCTCAGCCGACCTAACAACAGCACATTCCTTTCAAAATACGTCTTCCTCTGATGGTGAATTCAAGAACTAAAAGTACGACAATAGGTTCCTAAATTGTGATAAGATTTCTCTGAGTTTAGTGATACGTTATTTAAACATAATTTGAAGCTTTTAAAATACTGTAATGGCACCTCTTGACCTTTCCAAAATCACATGGAGCGAGAGATGGTGAAAAATGTTTATTTACTCTGCATTAGAAGCTAAATCCCTGTTCCTTCTTAGAACCGGTAGTTCTTTTATGCGGGGTAACTCATGCATGACACTTCCATTCTTCAAACAAGAGCTAGACAGTCCTACTTGAACTGCAGAAACAATGACCTGCAGTCTATCCTATGCCTGAGTGATAAACAACAATGCAGACCTCTTGACAAGCTCTGGCATCAAGCGTGGAGTCTTGCAGCTCAACATGTCTGCTGAACAGAAGTTAGAAAAAGAAAAGATCATCTTGTAAACAATTAATTAATGTTTGTCATGAATTATCATTTTTACTTCCTTCTCAAGAGGCTCAAAGGGAATAAAAAGGCATTTTTGCAGGTGGTGGCATTCAAAGTAAGGGCAATCAAATGTTTGAGAGCAGTGGCACAGCACTTTGAGTCTCTAAGGGTGAATGGTGCTAGGATTAGAGCACAGCAGGGGGTTGAGGGTTTCAGGTGTGAAGCTTAATGTTTGTGATCAGCAAAAAAAAGTCTTGAATTTATCTAAACTGCTCTTCTGCTAACAGTACTTCTAGCACATAAATGTTCTGAAAGTGACAAGTGTTCTCATTGCTCTTCTAATGCAAACATGATCTGCATTTGAAAGATGCATCCCTTTTGCCTAAATTAGAATGTGCATCACAAAGAGCGTAAGATGATGACCCAAAACCAGTTCTTTACACACACACACACACACACACACACACACACACAGAGTCTCTTTCTCTCTCTCTTTTACCTCCCCCCCCAGCCCCCCCTTCAATTCAAGATACAGCCACCAAAATGCAAACTTCCACTCCTTTTTACACAGCTACAAGAGCTGCCACTCTGTCCATTATTCCGCCTGCACCGCAGGTTTGTAATTAGGATGCTTTACCACCGGTGCTTCAGTTCTTATCTAGCATCATTCACACAGAGTTTCGTGTCTTTGCAGCGCTGTGCCGAGCAGCTCAATTTTATTTCGGTCAAGCAGTTTTCAGGGATTTTATGCTGTGACATCCTAACGCATGCACACTCTTACCTCCTCCTCCTGCTCATATTGCTGAGCACCACAGAGAAGATAGCATGATAGGAGTCCTAACAATAAGTTAAAGCTATTCTGAGGATATTAGTGGGTTTAGGACTTGTGTAGGACATTTGCAAACCCTGGGGGGGAAAAAAAGGTCTCAATAAATAAGACTAATAAATGTATTGTACAGATTATTTTCTGTCCCTCCTGCCTTTTTGGAAAATCTTTTTCCTCTATTTAACAGTAAATAAAATCTCTGTAAGCAAATGGAAGAATCTGTCCCAAAAAGAAAAAGCACTGGGCAACATCAGGTAGAAATGAAAGCAGCAAACAATAAAAGCCCTCAAATTTATGTAAAAATGTAGGAAAACCTTCATGGATCCTCTATTTTTGTTTCAGATGTTTACATGATGCAATATGCTGCTACAATTCGATATCCAGAGGGAGTTTGCTGCCTTTTAGAATTTGAGATCTATTGAGGCAGACTGCACTGTAAACATAACGGTAACTACATATATATAGATATATATATATATATATAATCTTACACCTTAATTGAAAACTCAGAAGAGAGGGTGTTGTCTAATTATTTGCTTTACAGTCCTAAGATGGCCCTGGAAGGTCAGGTGAATAACTTCAGCTTTCAGTTCATAAGCTTGTCTATTTGTAAAATAATATTTTTAATTAGTATAGAAGCCAATTGTCTGGGGATTTTGATCTTTGTCTTTAATGAATAAAATAATTTCATGAGATACTATGAGACATAAAAGAAAGAGGGATAAAGTAAAATAGCTGCATTTTTTTCCAGTCTCTCACATAAACTGATATGAACTGACAATAATTGATTGGTACATGTTTTCATCAGCTAACATCTTAAGTTCAAGGACTGGATTTCTATTCACCCTGTGGTCGCTTCATCTCTCTTTGGCAGAGTGTCAGGGACTCCATGACACAGCACTTTCTCAGCAGAAAAATCTCTATTTGTCAAAACAAATTAATTCTAATCCGTGCTGTGGAAATATCTGTTTCCATGCAGTGGTGGCAGGAGAAAGCATCTCTGCTCCAGTTCAGCCCAGGGTGATGCTCTGTGGGAGTAACCAATCAGAGCTCTCACTCCACTTGATTTAGGCAAGGGTCTGGACGTGGTCTTTGCTATTCCAGTAAGTCTCTAAATCCCTCTTTTGCGTGCCCATCAGCTGGCTGGAGGGAGTCTGTCTCTCTATTTTGGAGTTGGTCCTTTTTGGCTCATCCCTGACCCTCACTAACGCAGGGGGCTGATCCCAAGAAACCATTTGTGTGTTCTCACCCTTCCTTGCTCGTTCTTTCTTGTTTACTTGCTTCATGGAGATAACTAAATAAGAAAGAAAGGTCTCCCTGAATACAAATAAGCAATGGGGAGTTTGCTCAGGAAAAGTTTTTTGACCAGCTTAGATCAAGTCCCACACAGTTTTGAACAGAGAATCCATGACTTGTGCCCTCACTTTAAAGACCCTTTCACACCATCAAAGTGACTCAAGGGGTCCCAGAAATGACAGGGATTTGGTCCAAAGTGTTTCTGCCAGATTTCTCTTCACTGGCTGCTTGTTAAGGTGGAGGTGGGAAATAAAAAATACCAGAAAGTGCTGTGGGATTGTTTGTTTGTTTGCTTGCTTTTCCCTTGTCTTGCGCTGCCCCTCCTCTTCTGATTTCAAACTCTTCTGAAATAACTCATCCTCCCACTCTCAGAGGGACTGATGTTTGGGGGGGGCTGAACTGGGACCTTTCTTCTCCGTTGGTCAGGCCCCGTGTCAAAACACTCCCGACTCCTGGGAAGTCAGCTCTGCTGAATCCCGAGGCTTGCCAGTGCCAGTCAGCTGCTGTTTGAACTAAGTCCTGACTGCAAAATCAAAAGTGGGTCCAAAGAAAGCTGTAAACAGTGTGCAATGAGCCATTTGAAGGCAGCTGATGCCTCATTTGGGGTGACATGTTGTGGCTGATGAGTGTGGATGATGTGGGGTTTTCGATAAGTGCCTCATCAGTATCCTCATCATGATCGTGTTGCTCAGCCACGGCGTGTGCCCTGACTTGATTGTAATTGCCTGAATCTGCTCCTGCTGCTCAGGAGCGCACAGTAATATGCAATAAAACAGCAAGAAGTGAATGTTAACCATCTGAGTTCTGACATGGCTGCTTGCAGTTCAAGTTTTCCATTAAGGACAAAAAAATCTATATAGACATACAAATATGGATATATAATTGCATGTTTAGAATAATTATTGTTTGTATAGGCAATAAAATCGTTTTATAAATAATGCATGATGGTCATATACAGACACATAGATTGATGTGTCTATATACACCTTCCCCTGACACCTGTCTATACTGTATACAAATGAACATCACATGCTGATGGTGTGTAGGTAGAGTCGAGGGATGAAAAGCATCAGGACCATACTTTGATCCAAATTTTTAAAAAACTAGGGAGAATCTGTAGCTAAATCTGTGCAATAGTCTTATAAATCTTCATAACACGTGTGCATACAGATAAGTAATTAATTTTTAGATGCAGTTAATCTACTCATGTAAATGTATGTGTGTGTGTGTAATTGTGCAGGTGTGTCTGGGTGGGGTAGGGTACACATGCATATGTGCTTTGTACCAGTAAATTAGTGTTTGGAGAGAACAAAATTTATCTTCACAAGTTAGCTGGTTTGGATTAATTCCATAGCATCACTGGTTGGGAAAAATCCCCAAAACAACCAATCAAAAAAAAAGCATCCACCCCCCCAACCACCCCCCCCCCCCCCCAAAAAAAATCCCCAACAAAACCAACCAACCAACCAAACACCACCAACATCAAAAACCAAAAGAAAACTAAATAAAAACCCCACCATTAAAAAGACCCCACAAGCTCACCCCCTAAAGAAACCCAAAAAACCCCAAAAAACCCCCAACCCCCAAACTTCCTGAACCCTATGCCTGTGACTCTGACAATACAAAGTACTGAGAAATTGTGCCCTGGGGAAGCCTTTGAGATCAGAGACTTTTCGTAAGGTGGGAACTGTCATTACCCCGTTGGGGTCCCAGTGCATGAGAGGGGTTCCAAGGCAGTGCGTTCAGGCCCATCAGTGGCACGAATGTTGTTCTTGAATTTAAAATTATTCTCAGCTTCAGTTACAGGTCAGAAAAGTAATAAACCAAGGACATTATGGTTGTATAACTGTAATCTCTGGTGTCTCAGAGTGTAATACTACACCCTGGCAGCCAATGGCTTTGGGGTTCCTGTACACAGCTGGGTTTTTTTCAACACGGTTTAGAGAACGTTTAAATAATAAAATTTACTCAAGCAAATTCTGTTTGCATTCAGTTAATGCTTGATGGATTGAACATGTGGGTTTTCCTCATCTCAACTGTGTTATTTAAGCATCTCAGTAAAAGTGCAGAAAAATGTTTTGGAAATGTTATTTGCAGCTGTGGTTCCTACTGTGCATCGTCCTGCCTGCTCTGTGGCTGCATGCGGAGGGTGCTGCTGTAACGTAGGGGTCCTGCTACACCGAGATAGAAAGAACAGTGTTAGAGTGAAGGTGGATAGGAGGGAGGTTGTTATTTGCAGACCAAAATCAAGATTTTTTAAAACCCTTTAAAAATAGTTCACTTTCCACTATTCAAGTGAAAATTGCGCTGTCTTGGAAATGTCCTTAAGATCTTCATTTTAGAAAACAAATCTATACAGATTAAACACTCTAAGTCTGACCATTTGAGAGGTAAGACAATCATTATAATTATAAATACTTCTGTTGTCATGTGTGATCAAGTGGTTTCGCTGTTGTAGCTTAAATATATTAACTATATTAACCCTTTTTAATTACGGATTTAACACAATTGTGACAGAGTCCCTCCTAGGATCCTGCATTCTCCCTGGGCCTCTCTTTATGCTCAAAATATGTAGACACATAGAGAGAAATTCCAAGGAGGATAGAAAACATGACTGAGAAGTTGGAAGGATGTTTTTGTGAGGAAAGATTAGAAGAATGAAATGGGGAGCTGTAGTTAAATGGGATTAAAAGCAACTAATCTGAACAGTTTCTATAGTTTCAGAGGCTGAAATTCATAATCTCTCTTAAATTAACTATGCTTCATTCTCCAAACTTCTGTATCAGATATCTGACTACTGCTTCAGTTGTTAAAAAATAACTTCTACTATCAACAATTATGATTTTTCATAATTCTAAGAAAAGAACCTGTGTTTGTTCAGCAGAGCAAAATGATAACAAAGGGATGGGTTACGACTGGGTACAAGCATTCAGAGTGTTCAGCTGAGGAGTGGCGTTTCTTGACTTGGTAAATATTGATTCTGACTATCAGAAGAGAGAATTTTTTAAAGCTAACGATAGCTGGGCACAAGCCCAGATTTCCTCTCATTAGCAGCTACACGTAGCAAAACAGTTTTTTGGAAGGGAAGCTAGGATCTCCATTGCACGAAACACAGACTATGAGTTTGGATTAAGAATTGGGACAAGATTTAGCAGTGAGAGCAACCTGACAGCCACAAGTTACACAGGAATTCTTGCATTTAGTAATTTGTCTTCTCTTCATTACTTTTTTTTTATTAAATAAAGTATGCATTGCCTCGCATGCACACAGACAGCTTTGGATATGATTTATTATCATTAGAAACTATCTTGAGAAAAATTTCATTGTGAGTTTTTCCAGGAACTTTCTAGATATTCAGAAAGAGGCAGCATGTGTCTTGAGAGGTGTTTTTACTAATTTAAATTAACCCAAAAGAATTTAAATTCACTCAGAAGCAACAGATTTATACAAGCATAAACCAGAATGAATGAAATCATGAATTGGACCCCACATCTGGGATCTTTCTGAAATTTAAATAAAAAACAAATACAAGGAAGATGCTGCCTGGTGTGAATCGGGTATTTTGTTAACATTTACAGGATTAATGCATCTTCACAAGAAAAGTTTTCTTATGAAATGGAAGAAAATTCTTTCAGATTGCAGTTTCTACTTAAAACCCATCACAACAAAAATGTTTCTTTCCTCAAGATTTGTGTAGAATCAGGATTCCTTTGCATAGAAGAAACATTCCCTAATAAAAAGATAGAAAGAAGAGTACAAAAACCCAAATAAACAAACAAAAAACCCCACCCAGGATGAAAACCCAAGATTCAGTATAAACCAATTGTAAAAATAATATTTCTAGCCCTTGTATTTATAAACAAATGTACTGGTCCAGAATTTTTCTCTCTCTTTTTTCAAACTCCTGTCTAGTCCTGTTTGTGCCAGCTGGGAACGAGTAATTTAGTATGTTTGGATGCTACTTCTAACTCCAACCTTGTGCTCTGACCCTGTCTAGTATAGAAATGTTAATGTAGCACTTCTTGATCAAATTACCAAATAAATCCTGCCAGATCCATGCTGGGCTGCAAATTCATCCTTTCCTCCCCACTGTAATTCTCTGTTCCTGCAACACAGACGATACTACCCCCAATTTTTTTCCTCTGCATGAGCTGTATTCCCAGAAGGGTGGAAGAAACTGTCCC
Source organism: Corvus kubaryi (assembly GCF_017639235.1). Classification (NCBI taxonomy): domain Eukaryota; kingdom Metazoa; phylum Chordata; class Aves; order Passeriformes; family Corvidae; genus Corvus; species Corvus kubaryi. Next base: position 12,142,790 of record NW_024582054.1, read on the forward strand.
ATGGGCTAGATATGCTTACCAGGTTGCCAGCCTTGAAACAAAGGAAATTTCCTGAGATCATGATTTTGCTCAAAGCAATACAGCAATGACCATGCAAGGAGTTAATTGTCAGTAATGGGGAATTAAATGCTGGGTAGGAAGAATGACATTGGATAAAAATATGATTGCCCAGTAGTAATGCTAGAAGTCATTCATATCTCCTTGTGAGTTGAAAAGGGTATTTGATTCATAAAAACTGTTATTTTTTAACAAGCAGTAAATTCAAAATTAAACTTGGAATGAAATTCTTAGTTATTCAGAATTACACCTTTTTCACAGTTTGTGTGAAGGTTGCAAGGAAGAAATGTAGGCATTCTGCACCTCCAGGCACTGTTTGTACAGCTTAACTCCTGCTCTGGAATGACTGCTAAAGCCAACCCAGATGAGGGTGATTTGTGGCCCACCTCCTCCAAACCAGTTTCAAGCTTTCCCTTTTACCAGGCCTTGTTTCTCCATTCAGAGCACAAGCCTGCTGCACACCTGAATCCGATTCCTTGCCACCACACCTAAGGCATCTCTCAGAGCACCAGCAGGGCTGAGTGGGCTCTTACCACCCCTTGCCCACTTTCTGTACAAAGGCCAAATGTTATGTCCATATTATATCCACCAGCAACATCCAAGCCCTTCTTGGGCTGCTGGTGTCCCCAGGCAGGGGCCCCATGCTCAGAGCAGGGAGCAGAGCTCAGCCTGCACTGCCACGCACAGCACAGGGTCCGTGCAGCTGCACTCCAGGTGAACTTTCCTCTTGCTAAGTGATGGCACGGGAAGGGATTATTTTGCCTCACCGTGGCGACTGTTCTGCCTTCACCCTGAACACGTCCCAAATATTTCCATGTTCTCAAGATAACTTCAGAGATAAGGGGTTATTTAACTCTGCCAAACTGTGGCGTTTGTTCTACACAATGTATAACAGGCAAATATTTATGCGATTAACATCTGAATTCAAGCATACTTTAGTAGTACAAAGATGTGATTAGTCTTACCGGAATATGAATTTTTTAATGGACGTGGCTCCCCCTTTCCAGCAAAGATTTAATAGCTGAGTCCTGCAGAGAAGTCTCCATTTACTGAACTTTCATAGCTTTAAAAATATCCTAGGGTACATTTTCTAGCACGCAGCATGGCACAACACAGAATTTAAATGAAATACAATGTTCAAAATGAGCGAACGAAGTGCATATTGTCACTACCCTGATCCTTTCCATTTTTTTAGCCAAAATCATATAAATGACTGGTACTGACAAAGGGCATGACTCTGGTGGTTGAAAGCAGCATTATTTCTTTTCAGCCTGACAATCTGGAACAGGGCACTATGAGGCTCTGAGCACACCTCGGGGTACCTCCTCAGCCTTCTGCACTCCAGTGGAAATCTGCTGACATCTCCAGTATGCAAGAACAAGGCATGGTGGCAGCCAGGCTCACACAGTTGTTGTAGAGCCTCCTCAATCCTGACGCACACGGATAGATGGGGCAGTGGCAATGACATGGGCCCTTCCCTTTTGCACCACCATGTACATCTGTGGCTTCTGCCGAGTTCCAGCTCAGTGTAGGTGACTCTGACCCCTACCATGTGTCCCAAAGGACCTGGGCTCCCAGTACACTAGCTCTGGTAAAAGTTCCTGAGCTGCAGGAGCTAGCCATTGGGACTTCCCATGAACTTTTCCCAGTTTGGTTCTTAACCAAGTGCACCTTTTCTGCCTTCACACCATTGTCCTTAAGATCAGAAAGTGGCTCCCAAGCTACATACAAGAGGGCAGAGATCAATTTGAATGTCAGTGCTTTTGGAGATAGATAAATGAAAATAAAACGGCAAAATCATCTCAAATTGCAAAGCCCACCACCTTTTTCCATTTCATCAAACAGTTAAGTAGACTCAAAATGCAAAAATCAAAAAAACTCAAGTTGGTTTTGGGAAGAAAATCCAAACAAACCGAAGCATACTTAACATGTTTTGTCCCTAATAATGATGAGGACAGTCAGCGGCCACGAGAATTGCCTTCCATGTGCTATTGAGGGTTCAGACTACAAATCTGATACAAGTAGCTGGGTGTGCAGTAACTGCAGAATCAGCATCTTGTTTTGAAAGGACTCCTGCAAACCCTGCAGGAACATTTCAGTACTAGATGGTGTTGCTATGGGCACCAAAAGGAAGCTTAATATAAGAGAAACTGTCTTAGGAATTCATGGGGGATGGGTGTAAACAGTTAACATACATAGGAATAGGAATGTCCCTGGCACTAAAAAGCAAATAGCTTTTGGGGATTTTTTAATGTTCTGCTAATAATATTTTACTGTAGGTCTTTTCAGAGGGACAATTTAAGTCGGTACCTTTTTGTAGAAGTTGCTTAAAGTGAAGTATAGGTAATCAAGTTCTGTAAGGTATATCTGCATCCTGTGTAGCAGGAGCATAATGAAATCCGGAGGCTACAGACGCATGTTATTTCTCTGTAAAAACAGATGTTAAAAACAGGAATGGAAAATGAGGAAAATTGAAGAACTGCAGTTCCCTCTAGTATTCAGGAAAGAGGATGCCACTCTGCATTTGAGTGCAGTTCAAACTTTATTCAAGAATCACATTGGCAGGGGACAGCCAAATGATTTAATTCATGGCTAGATCTCTCCCATTCTGGCTCTTTCTCTGCCAGTGTAGGCTACCTAAGTGGATGAAAAGAAAGAAAAAGTAACCAGTGTAGAATAACTGCAACTATATCTCAGGACAGACAAAGAGAATGCAAAATTAAATTCTTGATATGAAAAGAATGGGACAATGAACCCCTCTCCCCAAGATACCTTCGGAGAGGTTCCATTTCAGTGCTTTCTTTCTTGCTTGCTTGCCCTATTTTTCATTGATGCGTACCAGAGAAAGCCTGAAAGCCTTTTATTATTTCTTATTTTCTTTTTCTTTCTACTATGTGGTATAAGTTCTTTCTTTAAAATATTATTTTCCTGCCAATGTTAAAGCAGTTCCCATTTTTCTAGTTTGCTTCTGACACCTAGCTGTGATCAACAATGCTTCCCACTGAATCACTTCTTTCATCTATTCAGCTTCTGTTATTTCCCTTATCTCCTCTCCCCCCTTCACCAGTTTACCTCTCATTAACCCTCAGGGTTCCAAACATATTGTCTCTCTCCCAAAGATACATATTTTTATTCAGACATAAGCAATTTTTGCTCGCTGGCTTCAGTTTCCATAATTCTCTAATAGAATAGCTGTGTGTAGTACGTACCCTTTACAGCACAGTGAACAATAAACCCAGACATTAATTTATACTCGTGCATTGTACACTGTTCCACTTCACCTTTTTCCCCTCTGAACTGATAGTCACATAAAATCTCATTCTTCTCTAATGGAGGAAATATAGTTCGATCCACATGTAAGAATCTGCTTGACTAGCAGTTTTGTTTGACCAACAAAATAATTATTTTCTAAGAGTCACTTTAACCGATTGTGATATATTTAAAATCCTGTTTTAACTTGCAAAAATAGTGGTACATTAAGCTCAGTTTCTACTACTTTTAAGATATACAGGAGTTTTCTAGGAAATAAGCTCTCTTTTACCTACACTAATATATTTATGGCTTGTTTTCAGCCATAAAACTGCTTTTAATTTTCTGAGGATGAAAAATAAGCAAAACCCAAGAGACCTACTGCCTGAGTTTTAACTTTTGTGCATGAAAATGGTGAAAGCAGATGGAAATATATCCAGCTACTCATGTAGACAACCCCCTCTCCTAGCCCTCCAATTAATTGTGTAACCCAGCTCCAGTCATGAAGTCAGATAAAATTCATATAAAGTTTTTGAAAATGTGTGTTGTGTAGCATGAGATGAGAATGTAAGTTCAGACACACACAGAGAAGGCTCCTTGCTCATCCTGGTAAACAGCATACATGTGGCAATAAATTTACATAGGCCTCTATATTTAAGAAAAAATAAGATAATATATGGGACACTATGTAAAAACCTTCAGAAGTCATTGTGAGTATAAAAAGAAAACATTTTGGAAAACACATATGCTCCTTGCTCTTCTATGTGTTATTAACATTGGCTCTAAATAGAGGTTATTCAAGAGCCATAGAAAGGTTTGCTTTGTTAATACATTAATGGGTGCGTTCGTTGGAATCAGGTGGACGTTTCTATGTGTGAATGTCTCAACTTCAAAACTTAGAGCTGGATGATATGATAGTTACAAAATACAAATGATTCTTTCTTTTTTAATTTAGGCAACATTTCTCTTGATTTTACTATGTAACTAATCATTATCATTTGACTGTGCAAAGCAACTATTACAAAAAAAATCCATAGAAAAATGAATACCTTTTTTGTGTTTTTAAAGAAAGTGTTTATACGGACTTATGGTGAACTTTCTCAAAATTCAGTAAAATTCTAGCATAATTCAATGCAGTCTTTGAACAAAAGCAAATTACATTGAAGAACATTCCCACAGATATTAAAAATAATTGCCTTCACTAAAAATTTCAAGTCTGTGCCAGGAGTAAAATAAATATCTAAGTTACATTGTGTGCAAGTGGTCCTTGCTAAATTAATCCTCAGAGACACTCAGTCCTTTATAATTGAATCACTCCTTCATCTTATATTTATTACTTCACAAGGTTAGTTTTCTATTACAGAGGAACTTATGGCTGCATCAAAGGCTTAATTGAGCTCCTTTTAAAAAATCATGATTGTCACTATAAAATCACGCATCCACAATAACTGTGTTAGTAGAGAACTTACAGCTTTAAATTTCAGTTAGGAAAAAAAGCCTTATACTTTCCTGCAGATTCTGCAGATTGTTCTGAATGCAGATTTACTATAAAATAAGTGAATAATAATACCAGGTTATTTTGGAAAGTGTTCTTTCATGCAATCCCTGCATTTAGCACAATCCCAAAATGGCAGCCCAACAGGTGGTCCTTTCATAGCCTTCAGCCCAAACAATCAGGACAAAAAGGATACCAAGAATCGAATGTTCTTCAGGATTTAAAAAGCTGTTCACTTCCCTTTGTTCATTTTCAGATTTAGCCATGTTCATTATTGTTGAGCCACAAATGCAGGACATTCTTTTTTGACATTTTGCCATAAATAGACACTGACTGGGGCTGACTAGCCAGCTAGCTGCTTTGTCACATGCAAGCGGAAACTACTTCACAAAGCAAATGCATTCCTGTTGCCTCAATGGCCCCGGCAAGCACCGGTTGTGACATGCGGCAAATCTGGCAAAGTCTAGGTTAACAAAAGTATGGGTGACAAAGGCTGAAGTTTCTCTTCCTATATTTTCCTCCACATTATTTAATTCTGGCCTAATGAATTTGCCTGGAAGACTGGGTGTCACGTTGACAGCCTCTTGAATGTCTGAAAATACACTTTTGCTTTGTGGGCTGTCTTTGGAGGGAATGGTTAGTTAACTGGTAATGACAGACTTCAGGGGTGAAATCCAAGATGAAATACTTGTTTCTCAGTATTTTGAAAGTTGTGAAAGTTTCTCGTTACAGTGATCTCAATCTCAACCTCCGTAACAAAAGATGGGCCCGGTCCTATGGGTCTTTAGTGATGCAAGGAGCCCTTACAGCTGCCTTCACTGTGCTGTGGGGAATTACACAAGTAATGGGCATAGAAGCACTGATCAAGCTTCTTCCTTCGTGTGTATGAATAAGTGTGTAAAACACACCTTGTAGAAAAGGCAGAGCTATAGTAGTAAATAGTACCTAACTGTTCAAGAATAGCTATTGAATTTATCTTTAAATTTTTAAATTGCCAAGTTAAGTCCTGCTGCTGTGAATTTTAAAAGGAGTACACATTGCAGTGTGGTTTTTTTGTTTGTTTTGTTGGGGGCTTTTTGTCTTCTCTCTCTCTCTTTTTTTTTTTTTTTAACATCTCCTGCCAAATTCAAAACTTCCAGGGTCTTCCACTGCTATTCTCCTGGAAATTTTCCAATGCTCATCAGAGTCCAGGGCTTCTGACGCACACCAGAGTATGGATGAGACCTGTGTTTGTTGCAGCCCTGGTGTGTGGAATGAAGGTTTGGTACTAGACCCTTATTAACCTGTTAGATTAAAATTAGACACTGTTAACCTCTTACTTCTAACATTAAATATTTAGTGGAAAATGTGACTTCCTTCAAACTGCCTTATAAAAAGATAGGTTGCAGATTAAAAAAAAAATTAATACATTTTAATTTTAAAACATCTATGTGCAGAATTACTTATGAAAGTTAAAAAATATATTTGATCACTGCTGATAGCAATTCCAGTACACTCAAGGAAACATATGTCTCTCAAGCCCTACTGCTGCCAAAGGCAACAGCACAGTCTAGAAAAAAACAGCCTTTAGGTGCAGTCTTGACTGCATTAATAAGGCAGCAGCTATGCTGAGCAGTGAATTTTTCCTCTTCAGTTCAAAAACATGAAATCAGCAATGGAAAAATTCAGTTAAATACGTTAGTTAATGAGGCTGATGTGCAGTGCTGTTTGTCATCTGGATGTTAGTTTCATGGTTTACCTGAGTATGTGGAGGAACCAGTTCATAAATGAATTAAAGGACAAAAGCACTTAACAACCTGAAGATACTTGGGCAAACCTCCTCATTGTGGGTCTCCCCTTCCAGGGAAAACATCCACTGGGGTGTTTTCCTCGCAAACCTTCACGGAGGGCTGAGTCTTCATGGGCTTCCTCCAAAGGAGGAGGCTCCTGCCTTTCTTTGTAGTACAAAAACAAAATTGTTCAACTTCTTAATATATCCCTGTAAAATCCGTAACTCTCATAGATTTCAGGGGGAAATCAGTTAGTAAAATATTTAGGCAACAACCAGTCAAAATTATTACTGGGCGCTAAATGATGAATATGCATTGTAAGAGGATTTTGGCTTATTTCAACCACAAAGTACACACAGACCAGAAAAGTCAGCTTGTAAAAAACCACAGTAAAATGACACAAAAGAGGGACTTGATGCTCCTTTCAGTCTTATCTTTATGTTTAATTTTATTCCAGTCTTACTATCATTCCAAATTTTCCTAACAACTGTTTTAAATCAAGATATCTTTCTTTAATAAAAATATTTTTATAAAACAGGTCCATACAAAATCCAAGTTTCAAGTTTAAACTCTGGGAAAAAAGTAATTGTCTTTGTGTGGGAGTGTGATTTAAGGGAAGAAAAGTAGGAGTCCTTTAACAGGATGCAGAGAAACTTCACTAGAATATATCAAACAGCACTGGAAGTCAATTAATGAGGAGGTAGAAGCAGGGAAGCATTCAGCTTTACCTCTCTCCAGACAGCAATAAATCTCTTGCAAATTTAGCTGTCAGAAATGATTGCTTTGTTTTCGACAAGTGGCATTACTTCCTCTTATACTGAAATTAAAATTGATTGAAATTGATTCATGACTTTTCAATATTTCCCACACCCCTTCATTTCTTTCAGTGTGAAAACATTATTTCTGCGAAACAAGCACAGATAAAACCAGCATATATGTTTCTGAATTTTGTTTTTGTTTCTTTCTTTGAGACATCTAAGTATTAAGATGAGAGAGAGACTGGTAATAAATTTTCCTTCAAATGCTTTCAGAAATTATGTCTTCCTCAGGGAGTGCTTTTTTTCAAATTGTTTTTTACTGATTTTTCTGGGTCAAAAAATTGAAACAGAATAATTATAAACTCTTAAGCAGCCACACAGAATGGTTCAAATCAGAACAAAAGTTTTGCTATGCTGCTTGGAAGGATTTCCCATTTAAAGTTTTGCTTCTGTTTTCAGACCCACCTGGATAAACAGTGAACAAGCAGTGATGCCAAGAGGTGGGACTGGCCCAAGGAGGGGGGCCAAGGAGGAAAAGAAGCCTGTTCCAGGCAGGGACCCAGAAGGAAAAGCAGAGTGCAAGGTGGTTCAAGGAGCTTGTGACGACATTTCATGGTGAAACCACCTGCACACATAGCTCTGCCTGCACTTTGGTTTCAGCAGCTGTAAAATTGTGCTTGTTTGGATTCAGCTGCAGGACCAGTTTACCTAAAGTCTTGCAGAATACAGTATAATTCAGGCGTCTTTACTCTGTAGCATTACTTAGAAAAAAGCATATTGAAAAGTCTGCTTCTTCTTGTCCCAGATACAATATGTGAAAGCATAATTTTAAGTGCAGGACCCAATGCATCCTGAACTTTCTTGATCTGTCATGACACCAACCTTGTAAGACAGCCGGTTTTTATGATCCCCATTTACCTACAGGGAACCGAGGGATAAAACACAGAAAGATCAATTGCTTGCACAGAGCTTCAACAGTAACTTGAGGTTGGGGAAAGCACTGGATCAGTCCCTGCTAAATCTCAACAGAGAGCTGTAACCATGATAACATCTTTTCTCCCAGAATATAGAAGTTTGTATTTACGTAATTGAATTCTTTGTTTTTCATTGTTTCTACCCCCTTGTACTCCAGGCCTTTGCTGACTTCAACTATAGAACCCCACATGAAGCCAGGGTGCATTGCTTTACAACTGAGACCAGCAATGTCATCCTTATAATGACACACTAGCAGCAGACCAAGGACTTCCCTTATCCCAGTGGGCTTTTTCATATGTTCCAAGCAGCAAATAATGAGAAGATCACCAAAAGCATGGCAGAAAAGAGGAGGACAAGGGCAGTAATCTGAGCAAGGGAGCACAGGTGGGAAAGGGAGCCGTGATTGCATAGCTAAATTGTCAAGAATGGGCGGGACTAAAATAAATACAAAGCAGCTGGAGTCCCAGGGAACATTCTGGAATAGGATGAGAAGGATGGTAGTGCTTCTTTCTTACCATGAAGGTATGCTCTGTTCTTGGTGATTACTACCTGCTAAACCTGTTTTTCTAAATCTTGCTGTAGTAATTTTTTTCCCTCAGAAGGACACAAGGAAGCAATATTCACTGTTGCCACACGGCAGTCTTTGGATGACTGACATAGTGAAAGGATATAACAAATATTTTGTAATTCATAAAGTCCATGGAGCTACAAAAATGACTTTAACAATCTCCATAAAAACTAGACCGTGAAGCCGATTCCTTTCTTAATTAATCCTCCAAGAGCACTGAACCCTTGTTATAAGCTGCAACATTGATATTACTTGAGAGAAAATTGGTTCCTGAAGCCGGTAGCCACTGCAGGCAGAATCATGGAGCTCTGTGTCGCTAGGAGTCAGAAACACCTTTTTCTGAGAGGTTCTGAGGGACTAATAGTCTGGTTTTCTTCTGTACAGAAACAGCTCTCCTCTAAGCATTTAATGACCTGATAACCTTTAGACTTCTTGGTGTCTCTGCAACTTGCAGCAGCAGCAACCTGTCAGAGTCACGTAACCAGAATTCGTTCCTTCCTCTCCTGTCAGACTGCTTTTCTTTGTTTTCATCTCCTCTGTGCTAACAACCCTTCTGTGTAGCATCCTGCAAGGTTAATCTCTGGCACTCTCCTTTGGCACGTCTTGTAACACCCTGGTCTCTTCTCTACCTGTATAGCTATCTGTGCTGGGTAAGTGTCTTCTCTTCTGCAGCTCCAATACCTGGAACAACCTTACTTTGTCTCTTGTTGACTCTCTGTCTTGTTTCAAATTGCATTTGAAATAGCTTTTCACCTTTGCTATATCTATTTTTTTCTGTTCACTGCTTGCTTGACTCGTAATTGCATTAGAGGCCCTCAGTGAAACACTCTGGCACAGCTAAAAGACAAGTTCATATACACATGTCCTATATTAAAGTGGAATTCACAGGCCAGAAGAGTTTGTTATTTGATACATGTTGTTGTAAAACCAAAACAGAGATTAAACACTCCCTGCAAGTGTGAGTTTGGAACTGATGTGTCCCTCAACCTGCTGGTGTTACTCCATGGGTAAGAAGCAATTAGCATCAGCAACTTTTCACATACTTATTTTTAAATACTCTCCATTTTGCAGTGTTCTTCCTCCTTTGCTGTTTGGGACATATATTAATGAAGAATTATGAGTGTGAGAGCAGAAGGTCTCTCATCCCCACACTGTAAGAAACGGTTTTGTCATAAGCCATTGAGACGTGTCAATGAAGGTTTTCCGCTGCACTGAGGAATTCCTGTGCTGTCTCACATTAAACTGTGGTAGATAATTCAGCAAGTGTGATGCTGCACCCTGTCTCTGAACCTAGAGGCAGTAGAATCTGCTCAGCTGTGTAATCTGAACAGGCTGCCTTTCCTCAAAGGTAGTTTAGTTTGTATTGAACAGATGGCTCTTTCTGTCTTCCTCTCCCATTTTATGATGCTATACTTGTGACAACAAATTCTGAAAAATTAATGCATACATGAAGGCAACAATCCATACATTTTCTTTCTTTCATGAGTTTTGTGCAAAGGCTGTAGCTCAGGATTTGAGCTTGTTTGACACTACATACCTTCTTGGTCAGAGAAGCATCTGGTAAGCTCAAGCAAACATGAGGTGTATGGAATTACTGGCATAAAGTGTGCCTCTTGTTACTGTAATAACTCTGCAGACATCTTGCTTTCTTGCGAATACACACACAGGTTACATGCATGAAACTCCAACTGCATAGAGTAGAGGTTAGAGTACTAGGAAATTAAGGGAAGTTTCTTCATAATTTAAACGATTATTAAACCTCAGGATCTGAGGTTGACAACAATTCTTCTGTTTAAAGGTAACTACAGTGTGGGCCTTTCATACTACTCCCCATATACTCAGAAGACTCAGAAACAAAACAGAGCAAGAGCCAGGTTTAGAGACCAGAGCTTGGTGAAGACTTGCTCATGCTGTGTGTTCTCACTAAGAGATGAGACTCTGATGGGAAGCAGCTATCCAGCCTCTACTGGCCTTGATGACTCAAGGGAGAGTGACAGTTTCCATCAAATGCAAAATTCTGTATGTATAAACTAAGTATGAAATAATGTAGCATATGCATGTACAGCTGTATAAGAGACTACATATTAGAGAGTTATTAGAATTATCACAGAACAGGCTACAGAGGCACAGCTTTTATTCTCTCACAAGCATTAGTAGGTGTATAATTCTAGTTTTGAGCCAAATGAGTTTGTGACAATTGATTTAGCCTAGCTGTTGCTACAAAACTTTGCAACAGCATATTGTAGAACCAGTGAAATAGTTCATAATTAAGTAAGAAATGTTATTATATTTATGTATAAACAACTTATTTGTATTCATAGTAGATTGTCTCCACAAATCTATTCTTGTCTCAGAGCCAAATAGAAATTTTATGTCATTGTTATGTTTAGGTGAACATCACGCTCTTATATTCCCCTCTGTTTGGCCTTGAATAAAAATCAGAGCAACAATAATATAAATGCTATGAAAGTAGTCATGAACAGTAGCCCATCTGTACTGGACAGAATTCTACAAATCAATTAGATGGTCATAAAAAGCTAATCAGATGTGGATGAATCAACTGAGGAAATAAAATGGATTGAACTCTTATGTTTATTGTTCATGTATAACCCTTTTTAATAATCAAGATGGGTAAATTACACTAATTAACCTTTAAAAATTTAGATGATTTCTAAATAATAGCTTCAAACAATGCCTATTCTTTTCTTTGTTATTTTTAAGTGTTTTGTCCATGACAAGGCAGTTCCATTAGAAGATCTACAAAAGTAGTTGTTTTAAGTTGTGCTTTTTTCCTATGTATCAATCATTAGATTTTCTACAGTATGTTCTCCCACCTCTCCCCCATCAGATAGCATTTAAAGTCAGAAGAAGTCAAATTCATATATCCTAGGAAGAATGTCAAGAAAACTTGTCTCCTGGAGACCACTTGGGTGGGACGGATAATCTGACATGCCATCAAACCCTCTTCCTAACCACAGGAGCACCTTATCTGGGCTAGTGCAACGATGGTAGCCAAGGCAAAGTGTAGCCCAGCCCCTTTGGAGAGGTTGCCTGGAACCGTAGCAACCCACAGGGCTGGCAACAGTTTCATCCACTTCCTGCCATGGTTTGAGGTAGCAAGCAGTTGTGAGAGGATTATATGGGTTCCGGTTATAGCATAGCTGAAGAGAGATCCCTACAGCTACAGAAGCTTGGAGCATTTGACAGCTCTTCCACAGGAAGACTTAGGGAAAACACTCACTTTTATGCAGGAAGGGAAAAGGTATCTGTAAGGGAATCTTTCCGGAGACTTTTTATTACCTCTTCAAAGCCCTCTCTCCAGGTTTTCATTGAGGAGAGGATGGCTACTGCTACAGCATCTGCTACTGTAGAAAATGCTTTGTTTATTCTCATTGGTGCAAATGATTTGTAAACTGATCAAAAATTTACTTTTATTCAGTATTTTGACTACTTGTCCTTCAAAAAATTAATTTTAAGCATTCTGAGGTTAAAATTTCTCAGTATTGTTGTAAGGTCTTAATCAAACCAAAAGAGATAATTTGTGATGTATTAAATAAATAAATAATCCAGGACTGATCACAATACATTGGATAGAATGGTGAATGGTTTGAGTTTTCTAAATTACTGATATTACCTGCTGATATGAGGGCTGTTCAAAAGGGCACTTCACTTTTGGGTTTATTTATTAAAATCCTGCACTCAACTGTAAGAAATTAGCCTCCTAGAGATGAATCGTTCCCTACTCAGGGGAGCCTGAAGCAAGGAAACCGATCATGCCCGCATTGCAGAACAGCACAGTTACACAAGCTCCAATGTTTTACTACATCTCTCACACAAGGTGCTAAGCAGCAATGTGAGACAAATGTTCTTGGCGTAATAGTGATGCTCTTAGACATTTTCCTCAAATAATTAATGCCAAATTTACAGTGCTGTACAATTATCCTTTTTATCTTGTAACTGGAAGCCCTTAATAACTGAGGTGCAGTGTGAAACATAGGCTATTGGACTCTGACAAAACCTGGAAAGAGCAATAGATCAGCTTTCAGGTAAGCATAAATAAGATGACAGAATTTTATATGTGAATTTTATATATTGAAGCTGGGATTAAAGTCTGTCTTGAGTTCTTGCACTGGAAACAAAGCTATCCTTTCTGTTCTTGGTTGGTGACAGGGATTTTTAGCCTTTCCTTCAAAGCATGCAACTTGAAAACACCAGGGCAGAAGAGATGCAGCTCAGGTAAGCGCCTTGGCAGCCTGGAATGCTTTGCAATCTCTCTCCAGCAGGACATACCATGGTCAATCTCTCTTTTCCAGTGAGTTTACAGCACAGTAAGGTTGCAGTTTTTGATAGTGAGGAATAGCTGTACACTAGAACAATGATAACCCTGTTCTGGGTAAGTTAATTAAGCAATACAATTCCTAATTACTGCGAATTTTAATTGAGCATGTGAGGGAAAGGTTTGCAGAATTTCATCTGAATCTTGTGATACATCATCCTGCAATCGGTTGCAGTTACATTCAGTGCAAGATTTCCCAAATGGGAAAATCTCCTATACAGAATTAATATTGTGTAAGCCAAATCTGGGTGGTAACAGTGAAGAATGATAAAAGGAACAGGAGAACCCACCTGATCAACATGTGGCTTAAAGGCTGGCATACTTTAAGACGGAAATCTGAAAGGCACAGGAGCAGGCTGTCCTTATGTGTTCACAGGCAAGCCAGCAGGGAAGACTACCACACAGGGTAAACAGGGAGCTTTTGCTGGTACTCAGGGGAAAAAGGAGAGTTTATATCCTTTGGAAGAAGGGGCAGGCAACTCAGGAAGAGTGAGTACAAGGATACCATTAAGTCATTTACAGTGAAAATTAGAAAAGCAAACACTCAGCTAGAACTCCTTTTATTATTCTTCCCTGTTACTGAAGGGATTGAGGAAAACACCACCTGTGCTTCTATCCCTTCAATCAGTTGTCTTAGCCCCCTGAAGTCAGTTTCTAATTGCCCTAGAACTTTACCTCATCACTGACAACCCAGTCAATCAGAAGTAGGTAATAATCAGATGTTACTCATCTCCTAGTAACATCTCTTCCCTGAACCCCAGGGAGGCAGCAGACTTTGGGATGGATCCAGTCAGCATACAGGGCCCTCAGTTTCTCTGACAAGGAAATCACTACAACTACCCTTCTTTCTTTCTTAAAACCTGGAGTTGAAATGTGTCTGGTTGACTGGCTTGCTCTGGGCAAACCGCTGGGTAGACCTTCACCTTCACTATCATTTGCTTGATTATCGAATTCCAGTTTCACACCTATTCCACAAGCACACCTGAGAGGGCAAGAGAGGCTGGGAGAGGATCCTCCTGCCTCCCAAACAGGGACCTGTTTCCAATTACCCCTGTCTTTTAGGTCCCATCCTTCTGCCTGATGGCAAGAGGCTCAGGGTTCCTCTGACTCTTGCTAAGCTTCCATGTGCTGCATTTCCCTCAGGGACGGAAGGGTGTGACTGCCAGCCTATTTCTCTGAAGTTTGCCTGTGACAAAACGTAAGTGCTTTTGTGGAGACACCTATACCTGGCTGCATCACGGCAGAAACATCTATTGTACAGCAACAGGCATGAACATGCAAGTTCAGAGCTCTTTAACTTGCAAGCAATTTGATAAAATTTTCTTCTGGTTTTCTTGTAAGATGGTATCTGTCTGTCAGCAAATCCACTGCCATTAAAATGATAAGCATAGAGCAGATCCTTCATAAATTTAAGCTCACAAGCAAGCGCGCTGTTTATTTAAAGTCTGCCTCACCTTCAACATGTGGACATTTGAGAGGATTTCTCAGCCTCACTACCCACCCCTACCTCCCTCAGTCAATAGTCTAGATGTTGAGACACATCAACAAGATAGCAGACAGTTCCTCTGCTTTTGCTTAATCTTTGGTTACCTTTCAGACTACAGCTACTGCAGCTGCTCTGATTAGCAAGCACTGGAGAGTTTCAGATGCAGAGGAAGAACAGCAGAATGTGTAGTTCTGGAAAAAGGATGGTGTTAAGAGGTCAATCCTGGATCCACCTTATTATGGGGCTGTGGTGGACTGCAGAGCTCATCTTTCTGCAGAAACAGTCCTGACAGTGGAAGTTAGTTGAAGAGGGTAAAACCCAAGGAGACAAAAGGCAAGGGAAGGACTGCACAGAAGAGCATCCTGTTTCCCTACGCCTCTTGGCATAAAGTCATACAGCAGAGGAAGGGAAACTTCCAACAGCTTGGCAGACCTCTGAAATATGCAAGTATGTTTAACATTCAGCTCAGAGCAGAGAATATCTTCCCCCTGAATTTTTACAGTACAGGCACATTGGCATTAAGCATTCAAGAAAGTAAGAACTTGAAACCAAAGAATGACAAAGCAAGATGAACACCATGACATTTATCAAGTTTTTCTGTTGCATGTATTTGATAGATTATATAGGGTTAATAAATTACCATCCAGAGTACAGCTGTCATTTCCTTAGCTATTCTTTATGCTTTTAACCCTTAACTGCCATCTTATTGCCATCTTAAGAAAGAGGAGGAGAGTTCCAAAGCAAGAGATCTTTCAAGTAGCCAGCAATTCACTACAGAAAAAGCCACTTTCAAGCAGCTAATGCAGCCTTTGTAACCAGTATCTCTTGAGGAAATTAGCAGTTTGCAATTTCTTTTAAAAACTGACCCCTGATGAGGATTGAAGTCTTTTTTTCCTGTGTATATATACATATGCGCTTGTCCTAATGCAAACCACCAACAAAGAAATTTAATACTAGACAAATACTTCAGGCCTAGCCTCTGCCAAGTAGTTTTTTCTAGGGCTTCACTCCAGAATTTTCCAAATAAACCTACATACTGTAAGTCTACTGCAAATACAGTAGACTTAGCCACCCTGTGTCATCAGTACTCATATTATGATGCACATGAGTAGGGGCTACTCCTTTATAAAAGTGAAATCCCTTTGGCCATTCCTCCTGGCCCTGTAACAGCCGCCTCCTACCACTCTTTCAAGTACTGTTTGAAGTGTGTGGCATGGCAACTATGCCCACATTGTACTCTTTTGAGCTATGGCTTCTGAGCAAGAGAACCAAAAAAGAAAAAAGAAGTAAAGTTCATCTACTTGAAGTAAAAAAGTTGCACCTCACTGCACTGCTTCACCAAAATACCCCTATAAAACATGCTGTTAGGATGTTCAACAATGGCAATGCCTCATGTAACTAAAGTTGTCTCTGTTGGATAGTGTCCTGGTATGTGGCACACACACAACCATCTTCAACTGCAACTCTTTGTATCCCCTGTTGTATCTGAGGCACTCAGATCTCTTCCTGGAAGGACAACAAGCACCTTAGAGGCAACTACCATACTGTTGTCCTTCCGGGAGCCAGGACAAGACCTCAAGCAGCTTTACCTCCCATCTCTGCTGGTTCACCTGCAGAGAAACATTAGCTGCAGTTGTTATAACAAATGTTATTCTGGATAAAAAGATGAGTTCACAGAAAATGTCTACTATTACTCAAAGGCTGTGTCCAGTCAGTACTGTTCATAACACCTGTCACAGAGACTGATACAGGGACATCAACAATATGACTGCTGTAAGCAGAGCAGTGCATTTAAAACTCCCTCTGTAACAGCTACTTTTCTTCTAAACTGAAATAATGACAGACAGTAAATAAAAGAACTTGTATAAATAGAAAATAGTTTATTAAAAAACAAACCAACCAAACCAAACAAAAAGTCACAACACAATCTCACTTCACTGTGTGGCCAAAGGTCTGACTTTAATTTAAACTACACAGCTGGCATCCATGCTTCAAAAGTCATGTAAGCATGCATATGGAAAGGAAATTGGTGCCTTGCTGGCATGCTCCTCAAAATCTCCCCTGGGATGGTTTTTAGAATACATTGTTTTTGAGCAGGTTATGAAATGTGAATTCCCACAAGACACTGAGAAAGTGAAGAAAGGTTGTTTATATTTACACATACAGGATTTCCATAATCACCTGTCACACAGAAGTGCAATTTGCTGCATTTCTAACAGCTGTGAAAACAGTGACAAACACAGAAAAAACCCCACAGGTAAGCATGCATTCTGTAAGGTTTTGGTAATTTTTTTCTGCATGTCAGTTTATTTCTGAGGAAGTATTTAATTTCACAAGTCTATGCAAACTACTTACATGAACAGTATTCAAAAGATAGTCCTTTGGAATACTTAGTCACCAAGAATTACACGAGATGTAGTTTTGTGTGCAGGTTAAGACTTTTGACATACAAACAATGCTGCAGTCCTCCTTTATAACAGAAGGGAATGGATTATTAGAATGACATTCCTGAAAAGTTCTTCATTTTAAAGCAAGTATTTCATTAATAAGGCTGCTTTTAAACAAGTTACTCGGAAAGAAAGCTTTCAAGATCATCCAAAAGGAGCATATATGTATGCTTTGTTTTCATTGCTAGTCATCTCTGATGAACACTACGCAGGTCTATGGTTTAGGCATGTGTAAAGCATGATGAGGATTCTGAAAACACTTTTATCGAAGAAGTTGCTCAGACTCCTTGGACTTGCTTTCTTTTGTTTTCCTCAGTAATGCCTGTTTTATAGCATTGATCTTTTCATCAAGTTCAGCCAATGAATAGCTCTGCTAAAAGAACAAAATAAAAATTACAATAATTTACATCTTGTAATTGCTAGAGAAGTGGCTTATCACTTGATACTTGAGGTCACTGCATACTGCACTAAGTGACAGATCTACTCCTGCAGAATTGTCTGAATCTAGTCTTTGCCTATTTATATTTAAAGGAAAAAGAACATAAACTTGCAAGAAAGACAGTCCTAACCATGGATCAATATATTGGTGCTACTTCTATTAAATGTTTGTTTAGCCTGCTCATGAAAAACCCTAAGAAATCCCTTCATGTTAAAACACTGGATAAGACTACCTAGATTCTGTAGGACTTCAGTTTACAGCTGAAGGGTTTTCTTTCCCTACTGCCCAACATCAAGCTCCTCTGTGCCACTTAACCTGACAGGTTTTTTATATCTTCTTACACAAACCAGTCATCATCCTTTTTATAAGAATATTTCACCCTATGCAGGACTTTCTTTTCCTAAACAATCCTACTTTCTCAAGTCTCAGATGGCCCACATCCCATCCTAAGCATTCTCCCCAGTCCATCTGTCTCCAAGGGTGATGGCTAGGAGCAGACAAGGTTCCAGCCACGGTCCCACTTGTACCAATGAAAACTTCTCTCTTGTGGCTAAGGTACATGGCTAATGCATTCCCTTATGTGATGGTGTTGTGCAAATGGCAAGTCATTACAGGAATCTGCTATATTGTTGCTATATTACCTGCTATAATGTTGGGTCCTTCTGCAATACTTTTGCCAAGCCAGCCATTTCTAATTTTGCCTTTTCAGAAACCAGTAAAGCAAATTGAAAAATAATTTTTACATCAACAAAAACCACTAAGCCACAAAACAGAATGACATTAATAGAGGGCTGATCAGAATACAGAAATTGCCTGTTACTTTCAGCTTGATTAACAAAATTATTGATTTGTTTTATTCTATCATCCTTCTAACTGGTGAAAACACTAACTTACCCTAGTATATATTCTTAGAAGACCATGTGATTCATGGTAACACCCACTAGCTTTCTGTCTCCTTCCCTCTCTCTTCACCAGCAAGCTATCCAATACTGATGCAGCTATTTCTGAGAACTTAGATATTTGCTTCGTAGAACTTTCCACTCAAAACATCCTAAACTTAAGACGAACAAGAATTAATAGCACTTACATGGGGAGATTGAATCTTTCTCCTCTTGCCAGAACAGCTCTGAAGAAAAGACATAATCAAAATAGACTTAATGTTGCACTGACAGAGGACCACAAATAATTCTATAACAACATTGTCAAGAGTCTTTAAAGTATAGAAAAAAACACTGACTGCCATTCCATGGATTAAAGAAACCTTTTTTATAATTAAGTACTTTGGATCATGAGAAATACTACTGGAGAGCAGTCAGAAGCTGTTGAAGCTTCTCCACACTTGGCAGTCAACAACTACCAATTTAACTGAAGCTTCCTTCAGACAGAATTAAGCTTTTGAAACTGTCAATATTTTTCTCCCTAAAATTTGCCTATATCCACACCAATATTTATGCAAAACTTTGGATAAAATGTGCTAATTACTGTGCAATACTACTATTGCCACCATCACAATTTTTTCCCTGATCCTCCTTCTAGAGATCCTAAAGCACTTTCAATAGAAATTTCAGCTTATGAAATTTTATGTTTTAACTTCTGGTTTTCAGCCACTTAAAGGAATACCCTCACAAATAAAGAACTTTATTGGTCTCCAACACAAATTTAAAAAATTAAACAAAAATGTGTAATATTGCTATTGATTTTTGATTACTGACTCTTCTCAAGCAAGAAGATACAAATTAAAATGCATTCAACAATAAAAGAGACATTCTTACTGTTACATAGGGAAAGAAGAGCAAGATAACACACAAGAAATTCCTACAGTCAAGTAGAGCCTAATATAGTAACAACTAATGTTTCTTTGTCCTAATACCCTTTGGTGAGTTAAGGTTAAGGTGTACTATTCAGAGACAGAGCTCTGCCTGAAAACCAGAAACTAAGAAAACTAAGCCACAGAATCACATGAAGGAATTTTTAAGGGGTTTACTCTCTCATCTATTTAGAAGTTATTCGCATAGCATTATCAATCGGATCATGTACAGAAGACCAAATGATTTTAGTTGTTTTAAGACATTAATGATTTCTATCAAAAATCAAAGCTTCAGTCAATTTTCTTGACATAAGAAGCACTTCAGATTTTAAGGCAGGGAGGAGAAATACAACCTCTCTTATACATTTCTTACAAATTAGTTAAGCTTGGGTGGCAGCAGTGTTTTTCTCCTAACAGATACATCCTTCTTTTGAGTGAGAAATTAGGTAAATATGAACTTGGTTAGATGATCCACATGTAATATAACCACTAACCAAGCCAGAGTTGTTTATTAAAAGTGTCTGCCCTCTAAGTTTTTCTCTGTACATCAAAGATTCAAGCACAAAAGGCCAAAACGCATTTAGGTATGGCAAAAGAAGGTGAGAAAATTTCTTACTACAGATTGAAAATATTCAGGAGACAGTCCTTCCAGCTCAAGGATTTTATCTTCAAGCTTCTTAATTCTCTGATAAATGTCTCTTGGTACTGGACCACCTAAATACACCAGTAGTAATGCAAAGAAATCAGGAAAAGTGCTTGAATAACTTATTTAACGAAAGATTGCAAGTTTCAAATTTGCATTCTTCAAGATTAGCTATCAACCAGTAGCTGAAACAAAATAAATGGATGGGATAATAAAAAGGAAGGATAATTAATATGATTCAGGATAAAACCTGATTGATAAGCCAGTGCAGTCAATGAAAGCAGTAAGACAACTTCATGTAGTTGGCTGAAGTATGTCAGACAAGGTCCCTGAAACAACTAATGATCACTCTTACAATACATTGGTCATAAATGAAACGCTATCACTTCAAAGCTGACACCAGCATTAGGAGAGAGCAGATGGGATGGCAGACCACACATGAATTCAGCTTTGATATCTAAGATAGGTTTCTTTCAGAACAATCTCCACTGAGCATCAGAGGTTAGAGGACAAGTATGAGTTGTGCTTGACAAAGAACAGCATTTGCCTGACCATAGATGGGAGAACAGGAGTGGGGAATGTGTGCATTGAACTGAATAACAGAGCTCTGGAAAAAAAAAAAATCAAAAACATAACCAAACAAAAAAGCTCCCCCAAGAACCACCCTCACAAAAAAGCCCACAGCAAAACCAACTCACACCACAGAAACAACAGCACCAAAAAAATCCCACCTCAACCCACTTGCTGTTTTCATCTATACTACAGCAGCTTGGGCTCATCTCCCCATGTAAAAACAGAACTGATCAAAAGATCAGCCTTAGCAAGCATCTTACTTGCACTCCATAGTATTCTATAATGAAATAACTATATAAAACAACTATCACAACTAAGTACTGGCTATTCCAATTAAAATGATAGTCTGGTTCTGAACCATGTTGACAACCAAGGCCTTGGCAAGCTTTTCCTTTTTGACACCCATTTCCTTTTATTTCCGGGTCTGTTAAACAAGACAATTCTATTCTGCTAACTACCAAAATAAGCACTAATGTGGGGTTTTGGAGGTATTTTTCCATTCATCTATTTCGTCCCTTCAAAGAAACAATTTTTCAGGTAGCTTCCCTCCTTCAGTTCTGCTTTCTACTCATCACTCAGCACCTACTAATTAAATTGGCTCACCTCTCACTCTTAATATTGCTTTCTCTTAATGTAAAGGGAAAAGAGCAATACTGCACTAGAAGCTGTTCTGAAAAACAGCCAGTGAATCAAGATTAACTCTTTCTGTTGCCAGAAACAAAAACTGGTGGAACAGGTAGCTGAGGCATGTTACCTGCTCAGATGAGTATTTTTTGCACAGCTGCTGGGGTATGCATCAAATAATACAGAGATGTTCCCCATGAATGCTGATTTGAACAGGAGTTAAGCTGGTGTCGCATGCTTCCATCTTCTTAACCTATATTATAGTTTAGCTGACCCATTCCTTCAAACAAAATAATGTCACCTATTACAGGCACAACCTGGAAGCAAGGACCCCTCCTTAGCCACCTCCAATCATTATCCCTCATATGCACAAACTCCAAAGCTACTACACATTGTAACCCTAATGCTGACCAGCCACTTCCAAATTCTATTTCCATGCACAAAAGCCAGCTTATTTTTGAGACAGCTACACAGCTAAGCATCAAGCTCTGACTGCTGCCTCCGAGTATCTGCACATATCTTACTCTCCTTCCTGCCAGAGAACTTTAATCCACTACACAGTCACAGGAATCTAGTAATCTAGTCAATGTTCCAAGTATTTTTAAGAGAATGGATTGGCATCTATTCAGTATTCAAAAGACAAAAAAGTCAAGTGTGTCCATAGTGTCAAGCGTAGAAAATTCACTTTACCAGATGGAGATCAGGTTTCTGTTCTACTTTGAAAAGAATTTTCAAAAAAAATACTAATTTCTCATTCCTAAGTTCCTCATTGATTTATATTATAGAAAACTAGGGTTGGGGTGAGGAAAGCAACTACCTAAAAAAATGTCACTAGGCTGATGGCTATGGCATGTATTTTAGTGAAAGGTATGGACTCATGTTTGCAGGCCTAAAGGGAAATAGTGACAACAAGCTTCCCACATTCTGGGAAATAAGCTTTTCATCTAAATGTATTTCAAGAAACATCCATCTTTAGGAAAAGGTTTCAGGTCATCCTTTGTGTTGATTCTACCACCAGCCCACAAGTTGTCCATGAAGCAGCCCTTCAACCTAAACTCAGCTTTTCCTGTTCAGCGGTTCAAGGCAGGACTCCAGTGGCTACGGAGAACCCCCACCTCCAGATACTCCGTATTATTTTAAATCCTGTTCTGATGTGCCTCTCTCTTATTTGCCACCACATAATGGGTACACTTACTAACTCAGCATCTCAAATTTGGCATAAATCTGGGTTAGTTTTTGGGCATAAAACCCTAAACAGCAGACCATCGTACTTGGGGTGACTAAACCCTTCAGTGGATCTATCCACTGTTTTTACAGTATCATTTTTTATAGACTTGCCCTGTTCCACCCCAGTAATGATAACTGTAGTATAAAATGGCACACCAATGTCAAAATTAAAACACGATACAAACCTGTTTGTAACCGTAAGTGTGCTTCAATGTTTTGCAATCTCTCCTCAACAGCTTGGTTTCCACAATCATGCATGGGTACACTGGCTTTGTGACTGGGTCCATGCGTTCCTTCAGATCTAGTCTGAGGCCCATATGTATTTACTACCCTAGAAACTGTTTAAAGACAAAATAAATTTCACATATATGCACATGACGCACAAAGCAGATCTAACTAAAAGAATCAAAGTATTCAAGCATGAAAACCTGTGTTAAATCAGTTTCATGAAAGTCTTGCATATGAACGGTTCCACATACATTAAGATCAAAAGCTCAAGTAAAAGCATTTTCCTATTTTTTTGCAGGAGTAACTAAACCTAGCAAAAACCTAGGATTTTACATATGCAAAGTAAAAGAATTACTCATACATTCATGTAGAATGGCAGTGTCAAGAATTTGTCATCAGCTGCTGATAAACAGCAGAAACCTAGGTATCTATGTCAGCAGTTGTACATGTGAGCTTTTGTGAACACAAAGAAGAGGCCAGACCTCATATTACAGGAAGCATCATAAATATATGAAGATGAGGGGAGGTACACAACTGGAAGAACCAATACAAACCTCAGCAAGGAAGTTCACTTCTAATTTTTGTCATTTGAGTAAAAGCTTTAGTGACTCTTCAGCTGCATTTGGGACTATCTTTTACCCATGCTGACCATGTCTTCATCAGGAGATTTTGATCACTTCTTGTTAAATCACAGTCATTTCTTAAGTTCTCCTCATAGAATTACTGCAGTGTACTGCAGATTTAAAGACTATACTGGCAACTCCAGATGCTGAAGCACACACACACATACACCATTCCTACTCAATACTTCATGAAGGCCACATGCTACATTCTTGTTTTAATTTATGCTGGTTTTACTTCCAATTCCTTTCTAAGTGTTTTTCACATTTCAGTTATGAACTGTTCCTTGAAGGGCAAACTTCCCTTTTTTCCTGTATCATGCTGCCAACTTACAAATTAACACTCAGTTTAAAACACTGACTTATTCAAAGAGGTTCTGTGTGAAAGATTCTAAAATTGAACTCACTTCCCCATCTCCTTCTTAGCTCACCATACCTTCCAATACTTATTATTGTGCTTTACAGTATTATTCTGAATTACAGAATTCAAAATAATTATTGGTTTCTAGGACCAATATTAAGTGGATAACTGAATATTATCACTCTCAAAAATGGAGAAGAGGGTTACTTTCATTCTCATTTTGGGTATTTAATTTGTTTTTAAAGAAGGGTAACTTGCATATACCTAGAGAGTAGCAGATGAACAAGCACTATTTTACACACAGCTTCTGTTAGACAATCGCTTCCATATTATTTATGCCTTTCCAAAAGTTAGTGCAGTGATAAACTCGTTCCCCAGCACGTCACTTCTTATAAATCTGTCTTAGAACTTCCACTGTCCCCAAATTATATTCTATTTCAATACACTTACTCCAATTAATGAAAAATAGAAGATAATCCTATTCAATCTCATTTCCTTATTGATGGCTTCACCTTAAAGAAAAACTAAGAATTGTTCAGCTTCTCTGTCCTCCTTTATCTTTTCCACATTTCGTTTCAGACCATGAAAATAGGCTATTTTATTTTGGTCTTTAGTGCCTAACCATTAATTTAGATTTAAAACCTTGGAGACATAAATGAAGATGTAAAAGTATTCACTAGAGTCAAAAATCAGTACGTTAAGTTTGCATTTTTGAGCATTCTATAAAAAGTTTTGATATCAAAAACTTATCAGTGCAGTCATATCTGGACACTTAAATGGGTATTAAAAGAGTTGCTTACCCTTTATATGACTTTTAAATCCAGGATAGGGTGTGAAAATTGCGTCTGTTCTGGCACAGCTATTTTCTAAATAAATAATGACATAACAAGTGAGGTCCTAATTATGTATTTATAATTGAAAATATTCTAACCACCATCAGCCTTGATGCTTTTAACAAATCTAATTAAAATGCTTCAAACAATAAAAAAAAAAATCAGAAATACTTAATTCATTCTATAAACACTTGCCCATTAATAGTTTCACACACTTGCATGGACCTACTAGTTTTAATTGGATAAGTCACTCGTATTAATGTGCGCACGTATGTATAGAGAAATTTACTGGGTCAGGACCAAATTTATTTGGTTCTTACTTTTCACTGCATTTCTCTGTAACTTATTTCTTTCTTCCTGTACAGAAGCTTTTTTCCTGCTTACCATTGTTATTCTGGTTTTATGTCCTTTTCTGAAACTCTTCTATTTTTGACTGATCTAGTTTACTCATCAGCACTCTTTCCTAAACCTTCCTGCATTTATTCTGATCCATGTGAATTCTTCCATTTGCTTAACCATAGAAACCTATAGTATGGACCACCTTAATTTATTCTAATGTTTATATATTAATCTCTGTTCATATACACCAAAGCTTTACATATATTTTATTATGCCTGAACAATGAGACAGGTCTTATTATCATTTCTTCTGTACTTAATTAACAATTTTGGGAAACAGTGTTTTACTTTCTAGCATATTCTACTAAACTTCATATATCCTTACATTCCAACTAACATTCAAGCAGTTAAACTCTCTAAGAAGCTTACTGAACAATAAGCTTTGATCTCTAAGAGCGTAAGTACCTCACAGGGACAATGCACATGTGGGCTCACAGGTACTTAGAAGGTATCTCTATACTACTTATGTAGTTTACATATATAAAACTGTCTTAACTTCAAAAATCCATTTGGCTACAGTTACTGATCCTGTAAAGGGGATCCAGTCTACCAGATGGATTTAAGATTGGTTACAGATACAGCCAATTGTACTAGTTGGTGTATGAAAAACACCAACAATGTGAGCAATGTTAAAAAAAAAAAAAAAAGGTCATTTCAAGTAGCTAGTAATTCAAATTCATTGTAAAAATACTTCTTTGTAATTTAACTAGCATTAAATTAACTTCAATTTGAATATGCAATTTACAAGACATTTCTGAACTGCAATTCCATTTACTTTGGAGGAATATCTAGTTAAAACACTGGGAACAATAGCTACAAAACCATATGAACTAAGATAGCAGCTCTTAAAATTAACACAGTAAGAGATACAATTTTTCTGTATGGAATGCCTTAAACGTTGTCATCCAGTGACTACTTTGTTTTTCTATCTGACATCTGAAGTACACATTCAAGTTCTAAATTTTAAAATAAAGTTACTCTTAAGAGAAAGTTCAGTTTTAAATACAGATTAGTGCTTTTGGAAAATAAAAAAAATTAAACAAAAAACCCCACACAACTTAAATTCCTATGAAGATTAAAGTCTGGCTAGCCAGTTACCTTGATTACAATCAATAACATTGCAAAATTCCCTGACATTATTTTCATTGATCTCGGCTTGTTTCCTCTCGATGAAAGCTGATATCCGCCTGTCAATCTGCAGGTAACAAACATGATGGCATGTATCTATTTCATTCTTTAAATTTAAAATTTAGAAAGGTCTTTCATTTTTCTGTTTTCAAATTCACGTAAATCACTTACTTCTGCTTTTCCAGCTTTTATTTGGACCACTTCTGGATCAAAATGAAAATGAGCATCCTTCAGATCTCTCAAGTCATAACTTCCATACTTTTCTTCAGTCTGACTGTTACCATCATAAACATCTAAACTTGTTTGACTTTCTGTTTTACCTGCAGGTTCAACATGGCCTATATTTTCCTCTTTGATCAATGACTGTAGTTTTTCTAAGAGAGGCTGAACAAAGAAAACAGTATGTTAGGGTTAAAAAAATAAAGTCCCAAAGTCAAGAAGACAAGCACTATTACAATTTCCAACCAGACCAATGGAAATAATTTTGGGAATTACAACATCTTCCTCTGACAGAACACAGTAATAAGATTAAAAAGAAGTTCCAAATATTGTGCACACCACAGTTCTGACCTTTTTGACCTGTGTCTTTTAGAAGTTTGAAAACTCCCAAATTTCTGTGAAAATCTGCCCATAGTCCTGTGTTACTAGCTAAATCAAAGCCTCAATCACTGGCATCAATGCCACTTAATTAACATGTCATTCAAATGCCTACTCAGAACAGTAAGGCTTAGTATTTTTCCTCCTTAACATGAAATCCAGTGCTCTTACACTGTAAAGCCTTTACTTTATCACCACAGCACTACATTCTCCACTTGAAACCGTAGTTGCCCAAGTGAATGAGAGAACACAGACATGAAATACATAGGCATTATCATGAACACATGCTTTGCTTGACACGGTTGATTACCTACTTAGGTCATGAAATTAAATGAGAAAAGGCACTGACATTTGTAGCAGGAAAAATGCTTATTTTACTGCAATAACTCTTATGTACGATGTAACATCTAAACCTTGGTACATGTCCCTGTCTCTTTTTAATTTCTATCAGTTTTATCTAGTCTGAATTTCAAGGCGTATTTCTCTCTATAAATTACTTTAATTTTTTAAAAGACAACATGATTTTTAGCATTTTCTGAAATGGAATCAAATTCCTACTTGCAGTGTTCTTACATATTAGACGTAAATTTTATTTGCTTTTATCTTGCATATTTTCTCTTTCTGTTCATCACACCAAAGATTTGGCGGATTTCTGGAAAACAAAGGGTCTTTCTTTTACCTACAGACAAGAAAATACAGAAACTTCCTTTTTCATCCTCTCAGTACTATGCACCTCCAATAATTCACTGACTAGCTGAAGCAAAATAGTAGTACTCAAACCCCCATCTTTTACATATGAACTATCAAGGTCAAAACACTGTTCAGTTACCAGCTGACAAACTGCTCACCCTCTCTGCCATGCAACTAAATTACTTTTGGCAGGGTTGGAAAGTTTCAAATAGTTAAAAGAAATGACAGTAATGGTGACTGGCTACTTGGCAAGATGAGACATTAACGTCAAAGAAATTACTCTTTAAAAAAAAAAACCTACGCTGAAAATATATTTAATTGCAGTAAGACACTCCAGGATGTGTCATGCTGGGATAATGCCACTTCTTGAACCACTGAAAGCACTCTATGAGCCTCAAAACTCACCCAACGCATGGAATCATTATCGTAGCATGACACACACCTGCCGTGTCTTATTGCTTAATTATAACCCACCATAGATGGAAATGTATCACATTTACAATGCAAGTCTAGAAATCAATGAGGCTGCATTTATTCAGCCTGCTCACCTACAGTGGCTATTCCCACCACTAATCTGAAAAATCCGTAAGTGTGAGTACCTATGGAGCATAGTGGAATCCCAAGCATTTAACACTTCTGCATTCCTTTTTTGTTGAACACAGCAACATAAGATCAAAATTATTGAAATTTTACAGCAGAGATAACTACTTTTAGTTGTTGATCACTTTTTTGAAGTCAAATGTGTCCCATGAAATATTTACCTGTAAACATAAAATATGCTGCTGAAGTGCACTAAACAGCAACGCTGGCTGAAGGGCTGATGTGCTCTGAAGCTTGCTCCAATTGATTACAACTTTCACAATATCGTCTCCAAGATTAAGCTTCAACAGGGCAAAACAAACACAATAAAAAATTATATTATCTGTATTAACATCAAAAAAGTATACAAGACTTCTACAAGACAACAATTATGCTCGGTCTCATATAGATCCACCCCACTTTTAGATGAGAACATTGGAAAGATTTGCTATCAATTATAGTGCAAGCAGCTATCATATTCTCAGTAAATTAGTATTTGTAGAATATATTCTAAAACTAAAATTTCCTTACTAACTCATCATGCTTTCATTGTATTAATTCAGTCCTTGGATTTATTACATTAATTCTTGTATGAAAGCATATTGTTCATGTTAATCGCTCACACCATCTTTTCTTTTAGTGGATACTAGAACCACCAGTACGAAGAAACATGACCCAGGATAGCAGTCTCCTGTAAGTTCATGTATTTTATTCCAAGATTGCAAGACTATCTATGCCTCCATGACCCATGTCTGATGTAACACCATGCCACATTCTTGAATTTTTACTTGCTGCTAATCCAAAGGAAGCTTTATTTTAAAAATAAGTGCATAAAAATAAACATTTTTGAAAATCTCAAGATTTAACAAACTCTAGATTACACAGCACCACTATTAAACCTATTTTCAAATCACACTATTTTCCTGTATATACATTTGTATTGAAATTAACAATTGCCACAGTCTATTTTCACTGCCAAGGAATTGCAATATTTAACTCCCAAGGCAATAAAGAAAAACATACATAATGAATTTGAAGTATTATTTAAAAGAACTATGTATCTTCTATAAGCTAAAAATACACTAATACAAAGCTGATTGTCAATAATCTCTGATGAACTAACACACTTTCACACCTAACTTTGCCCTTTTTGTTACACTAAAGCTCTTCTCAAGATCTTAAAGTAGTGCTCACTTTCATCTCCCAAAGTTAAGTAGGTTGTTCTCCAACCAAACATCCTGCAAGTGATACCCCAAACTCTAAATACAGATAAAATTCTTGTTTGAAATCAAGAGGACCTACATGTACTCTGCTTGCAGCACTGAATTCCCAATTCATATGTATATTTGCACATCTATCCCTCACTCCTTCCATTTAAAAAAAAAAAAAAAAAAAAGTGGGGGTGGAAATAGAAAAAGGTACCTCAGGAAGATGACAAAGGTGACCTTTAAGTCACGGTCTAAAGATATTTAACTTCTACCAGCATCAAGTATTATGAACAAGAACACAAAATGCATATGCACTTGTGTCCTGAAGCCACCACGAAGTGTATGAGGAAACACTGAGAACTGAACACAAGAATGCCTCCATCACTCTGAATACAAAGCAGTGGATGACAAGCTGTACCATGTTAGTTTCAAATCCCAGCATTAACAGAGTTTTGTAAAGAGCTATAAACCTGAACCTTCCTGCTGTATGTGAAGATCAGCCTTGTTACATTCAGGGTTAATGCCCAAATTACATAGCAAAGGAGACAGTCTAACTAGATATATAATGTATTTTAGTTCATTTTCACACAGTTATGCCTGTTTAGTAGTTACGCTAAATACATAGGACGTAGGAAAAGTAATGTTCTAGGATATACTAGTCTTGAACAAGACTAAAGAATGTATTTAGAATTTAGTAGGAATAAAATTTACTTTAGGAATTAAGCCACTGTGCATATGTGATCATCTGAAGCACGCACTTCTGCCCAAAGTTTCTAGAGCAACATCTCCTATATTACAGTTTACTGACAGTGTAAGAAAGGTGTAGATTAAGCAACCCGAATGAAACAAAATAGAAGTGCTACTGCAATTTCCTAATAATCCTCCTTTTTCAAAAAGAATAAGCTTATGTGTGCCTTCGTATCATAATGGACAACTCCTGTCCAGGTGGTTCAATGCACAAAAAGCAACAGAACTTCTAACTTAGAAGCCAGTGATACTTGAACTCACAGACACTACTTTTAAATAAAAGAATAAACCCCTCTTGCATCAACAAAGGTTTCTAATACAATAGAGTAAGTTCTCAGTCTTTCACATCCTATTACTTACTAAAACTGTGACAAAGAGATTTATAAATTTAGTGTTTTGATAACTTCAAAGCCTTTGTCTGATTACAAGTCCACAGCCTATTCTGCAGCAATTTACAGGATCGTAAGTAATTTCAGCCCTTTAAAATTAGTTTTATGTTAACACTGCCTATTACTTGAATCTTAAAGAACTTTTCAGGATCAGCTATATTGGTTTTAAGAGTTGCCATTGTCAGATGTCCTCCTGGTCACGCCATTGATTGCTCCAGTAAAAAAACTCCTGTGTCAGAAATATTCCTGCTTACAGCCCAACTTACTAGCATAAATCCAACTTAAACTACTATGATGAATCACAAACTGTGACTGCTAGCAATCTGCCACATGTTCACTCATCTCTGTAAAAGGGAAACGGGGAATCAGTAGTTTCAGTCAAAAATGCAAGATAGTTTGCTAGAATCAGTAAGGGGGTAAAACACAGAAGTTAAATCTGTCAGAACTCAAGCACTGGCAGACAAGTGTGTAACTTAACTGGAAAGGATCATAACTGAGCAATGAAGAGGACTTTCACAGCTAAGATGGAGCAACCAGATCCTTCTAGCTCATTGCACTGGACAGTAAAATGGGTCTGTTGTCATGGAAAGAAGACACTCCAAACACCAATCAAGAGAATTATACTCTGCACCATAGGTACTGTAACTCTACTGAGGGGATGTGGCAACTCTAAACGGTTTTCTCACAACTGCCTGTGCACACCCAGTCATTTTTAAAAATCACTTGGATCTGTCCAGTGAGAGGCTAGTTGTAGAGACAGCTTTGGAAAAAAATTAAGCTACTGAAAACAAGACAGAAAAATAAATTTTAATGTAGGTTTAGAAACAATTAATTAAACTTGTGATGAATGCCCTAGTTAAGAGCTTAGGAAACTTTCCCTTTAGTCTCCTTTGTGTTTTTCATAAATACAAAAGTTTCAGCTTTTCTCTGACGTGTTGTAATACTGTCATTCATAGCGTTGTCCTTACATCTAGATAAGCTGACAGTCACTAGCTCTTCATTGATCACATTCAGAATTTTCACCAGGAAGAATTACGGGGCCTTTAAACCTCAATAGATAGTTTTCATGCCTCAGTAATCCTGAGTCAGCTGTGTCTGAACATTACACTGTTTAGCACTGTGCTCCTGTCCAAAAGGCACTGTAGTTTTTAATCACTTTATAGAGATAGGAAAACTGAACTCTTAAGTAAGTGCCTGAATTATCATGCCCTTAATTTTGCTTGCCTTTTGTTTGAAAACAGAGACATTTGTTAGCAGACTTGGAGGTGAGAAGCAAATATAATAAGAGTTCTACATAGATGAGAGGTGAAACACTCTAAAAAATAATTTCAGATCAGCCAGCAGCTACTCCTAAAGTGCCTCGGCATCTAAGAGCCCATTTCTGTACCAAACATACATTAAGTTACACTAGCTCCTGCAGATATTGCTCATCATCTGGCCCCAAACCTTCCAACTGCTAACTTTTGAAGTAAGAGTGTGCTTCTACTGCCTTCACAGAACTACATATATGTTTCCATAGTGGAAAATTAATCTGTAAATTATTTGTAGCAATAATTAAATTATTACTAAAACCTTCTCCTGACAAAGGCCTACCATAATATCTGTTACACAATTCATAGACATTACTAAACATGAAGTACGTGCTTCAACTTAAGTACCACAAAGCAAAGCACCTCTAAAAATTCTGACGCTCAGATACACTGTGGGTTTCATAGTACGTTATTACCAAGGCAGGGCTAACTTCAAGCTCCTGATAATTTATTTTGGCTTAATGCACTGTAAGCTTTCAGTAGCTTTTCAATTCCGAGTAATTAATTAAGATACAGCAATTAAGCAAATTGCATTTCCTATGGAAGAGATCATCTGTTAAACTATAAAGTGACACGCGACGTCCCGTCACTGCGAGGCAAAGGGACGGTGCCGGCTGCGGGAGAGAAGCAGGAAAAGCAGCAGCAGCAGGAGCAGCAGCAGCAGCCACGCACCCTGGGGCTGCCCCGGCCGGAGGGGGAGGGAGAGGCAGACGGCACCGCTGCTCCAGCCTTGGCAGAAGCCAGGCGGGAGCGAACAACCTCCAGAAGCGAGGCAGCTCCCTTGTTTGTGGCAAACTTATGTCCTCTGCAGCTCCGTTGCTGGAGCCCACAAGGGCCCCGCAAGCCGGGAAGAAGCAGGAGCCAGCTCTGCGCGGACCCCCGAGGCGAGGTGATGTGAAGCGGGCGCGGCGCCCAAGCCAGCTCCGCCCTGGGCCTCTCCCTCCGCCCGCCCCTCACTCACCTGCCCCGCCAGCCCGACCAGACAGCGCAGGGCGCTGCTCGCTACCTCAGAGGCCGCAGGGTCGACCTCCGGAGCGCGGCCGCCGGGCAGGAGCGGGCCGGGCACCGCCGCCGCCATGACGCCAGGCCTGGCCACGGCCGCGCCGTCGCCCCGCGATGACGAACGCCTGGCGCTGGCCCCGCCTCGCCCGCTGATGGACAGGCGCGGCAGCCAATGGCAGCCAATATGGGGGCGCGCGGTCCCGGCCGGGCACGGCGCTCCCTCAGCCTCGGCCGTGCCCCGGGCGGGCCTGTCCCGGGGCTGCGCTGTTTCGGGGCTGCGCTGTCTCGGGGCTGTCCTGTCCCGGGGCGGGCTTGTCCCGGGGCTGCGCTGTCCCGAGGCGGTCCTGTCCCGGGGCTGCGCTGTCTCGGGGCTGTCCTGTCCCGGGGCTGCCCTGTCCCGGGGCGGGCTTGTCCCGGGGCTGCCCTGTCCCGGGGCGGCCCTGTCCCGGGGCGGCGCTGTCCCGGGGCTGCGCTGTCCCGGGGCTGCCCGCGCGGGCGCGTGGCCGGCGCTCTTACGGGAGCGGCTGCTCTGGGTGCTCCTTCATGAGGGGAAGCACCCCAGTGTTTATTTCAGTGCATCGGCTTACCGCCCTTGGTTCAGCTGGGCTTTTCTGGTTGCACCTTCACCTTTTTACATTTCTATATGTTGTTCGAAGATTTGACTCTTCTGGTTGCAGCAGGGTTTTTGTTAAATCAAACTACGAGGTTTGTCAGAGTACTCTTGTTTGTAGGGTTTGCAAAATTGTCCCTGTAAGACAGTTTACTTGTCAATTTCTTTCCTAAAACAGTATAAGTGCTTACTAAGGTTTCCTACCTGATGTTTCTTTTGATACCCTAATTTTGATTTTCACTCTTCTTTCTGTTCCCCGACCCTCCACCCCCAATATTTTTTATTCCATTGAGAAGTGGTGAGTGCAGTTGTATATACAAGTGTGAAAACATTCTTAAATAAAAATTTTGAAAAGGCAGATGAATTTATCTGACTAATATTTTGAGGGTTACTTTCCAGATAAGACATACCTTGATTTAGTGAAAATAAATCCTACTAAAGGCTTTCAGCACCAGCAACCCACATTTGAGGAGACTCAAGCAAAGAAAGCTCTGCTCAGTTCCAGAGAAAAATTAGTTCCAAAGAGGACTTCAGTGTTAATGATTACATATATTTCATGGAGATCTACATTTTGCAAGAATATCTTACCTAGGGTGAACTAGATGGCATTTGCTTGGATTCAGTTGATGAGGACTGTTCTTTGGATTCAGAAATACTTATGGCAGAATGTGTTCATGGTACAGAAGCTCTGAAGCACGTAGAAATTTACTTAATTCCTGAAAAGACACTGTTTTTATCAAATAACATTTTGAACACACGCACAGAGTATGGTAGTCAATTAAGAAAATTTGTGAAATTTTGTTTTGCATTTCTGTGCAACAGTACTAATTCCAGCTCGTGATCTAGGGCTGCTTCAGCCTGCCTTGCCTCTTGCAGTTTTGTCTCTGGACAGGCAGCTGCAGCAACCCTGCAAAATGTAATCATGTCATTTGGATCAAATCAGGAAGCTTTCAAGAATAAAGGAAAATACATTGTCCTTTCCCCTTCCCCCTCCAGCACTACAACACTGAATTAACACATAAGTGATCTGCTGGCCAGAGAAGGATATGGAGCACAGATATAACGCCCTGGCATTGCTTGTTGCTTCTCGGTGTCGGAGGAGACAGTTTGTCCTGACTGAATTCCTAATGACCTGAAAAGACAGATCAAGTCCAGGCATTTGAACCAACTGTTAACTTCAAGCAATGAAAGCTCAGCTACCTAATAGATTTCAGTTTGGAAAAATCCAGCTTTCCTGGAGAGATGGAGCAATGTGTGCCTACTTTAGCAGTGGGTATGTATAGCTTACTTAGCTGAGAGACCTAAGATCTTGCCTTTGCTTTTGAGCATGTCATCTTTACCTGTAGCCAGAGATTGTCTTGGGGTAAAAAACCACTTCAAATGAGAAATTGATAGATAAGAATATAAATATCAGAAAGATACATGGAAATATGAGAAAGACTTAATGAATGTGGAGGATTTCAAGAGACAGTGGGGTTGATACACCCTTATTTATTCAGTGATCATTACAAGAAAAGTAGGCAAAAGACCATAAAGTAGTCTGTAGAGTTGTTGATACCCACCTTTTATTTACTAAGCAGAAACTGGATCCTGGACTTCTTCCTGTTGTTTGCAAATGTCTTCTCTTAGAGAAACGGTAATGATTCCTATGGGGAAAGATTTTCTTCCTGCTTTCTCTGTCTCGGAAGAACCTTGATCTGTGTGGCAGCTGCTAGTTGAATAAATTTGGTATCATCTGGAGGTTCACAGATTAAATTATGCAATGCATTATACAAACATGAACAGAACAGAAATTATCCAAAGTGATTTAAGAGATTAGGAAAATGAGAGCATGTGAGATAATGAGCATAGGGGAGGGGATGTGCAAATACAGCTAAGGCAAAGATGTTAAACTTTTATATCTAATGGAAGAGACAGACCAGAGCAGAATGGTTCCAGAAGATCATTATATGCTCACTGCATGTAGTGCACAGTAAAAATGAATGCACTTGCAATCGCCTCTGGCAGTAAACCCGGCCACAGTAAATCCAGGCCTCAATAAAGACAGAGGAAATTACATAGTGTGCTCACTATAGCTGTTGAAACAATAAAATATTGGAAACTCTCATTGCTGGAAAGATACTGGTGATTTGGAATAAATTTATAGAAAACTGGCAAGAAGTGGATTGCCAGAGATAGAGATACTTGTTTAGAAAGAGGAATCAGAAGATTTAAATATGTCTAACTTGGCAGTAATGTCCAGATATTTTAATAATATGACAACCAAGGGAGGGAATAGTCTGGAGTTAATTTCAACATTCAGGGATAGACTTATGATAATACTAAATCTTCTGCAGCTTTGATCCCTGAATGGATCATCAAGGCATATAAAAGCCTCTCCCACTGAAACCACCTTGAAAAATATAAGCACAAATCCACTAAGTTCTTAAATAGCAAATATTGTGGTTGGAGTAAAATAATTTTGAAATAGAAAAGAATTTTCTTTTGGTTGTGGACTATTGCTTCTTTTTATTTTGTTTTTAAAATGATAGACGTATTCACCTCTTTCCAAGTCTACGTGCCTTTAAGCATTTTAAAATCACAGTAAATCTCAGTAAATTGACACAAGTTCTCTTTGTTGGTCACCACTGTCATAATTGCTAGCACTAGTTCTTCTGCTGAATATTACAGTACCATAATTTCTGAACTCACACTCTAATTTTGTCCCTAACTAATACCCAAAGGAAGGTGGGTGCTTGGCAGGATGTACCAGTCATTGAGGTTTGTTGTGCCAAAGAGTAAAGTGCTGAGCTAAGGAGGCTGTGTAATGTAGAAGCAGATTTTTCTCCTGAGTTGAAAAGCTCATGCTGTGTACTTCTGCTTATGTCAGCTGTAGCACAGAGAAAGGCGAAAGAGGCAACGCTTCAGAAAACAAAAATTAAATTGAAACAATTTAGGGCTTCAAAGATAAAGACAATACTCTAAGTTCTGCCCAGAGCCCCAGGAAAATGGTGCAGTTTGACCCTAACTGCTGTAAAAGATGTTTTTCCTAATATTCAGATTAGCAGTGCTGCTCTAAATTATCTCAGTGTATAAAAAGAAAATTGATAGTGTCCTACTCATTGGATTAAAATAGGACATGACCAAGTTCCTCCAAAATAAAAGCTTTTATTTATTTTTCCAAGCATTAATTTCAGAATTAAGAGCACATAACTTCTGTTGCTTCCCAAGTACCCAGGAAAAGGCATCACTCCAAGTTTATAGATCCTGGTTCAACAAGATACTTAAGCTGGTGCCTAATTTTAAGCACTAGCCTAGCTGAAAAAACTTCAGCCTGCTTCCCTAAAATGTAGTCATGTGCTTATTAACTTCATCAAATAAGGCTCTGAATTGCAAATCTGATTTTCCAATAGAAGCTGTGTTCCTTCAAAGCAAATGTCTCTGCTGACCTTTTGGTGTTTCTCTCACTCTATCAAAGTTTAGAAAGCCCTGTTCAGATAGGATCGGAATGGGATTTGTACAAAATGTCTTGTGGGAAATACAGTCGTGATGTATTTGCTGTTAGAGAAAAAATCCAACAAACCTATAAGTATCTTATATTTATGACTTGCAGTAATTTGATAATTCCTAACATTCATGGTGCTGTTGCCTGCATTCTGTTTAGTGTCCTTATCCTGGCAGGCACATATACCCATGACCCCTCCTTTCTGAATTTTTTTACCCTTGTGATTTTCTGATACTTCTCCATGCTCTTCCTTACTTTGGTCTTCTTTTCATTGTCTTTGTTTAGTAATTTTACAACCTATTTAAATTTTATATACCTGCTTGCCCCCGTACTTGCTGCCATCCACAAATATGATTAGCACTCTCCACAAAATCCTTCAGCTCAGTTATATAATTTGGGATTGAGAACTGACCCCTGCAAGTCCTAGCTCAACAGCTCTTCTTAGCAAGTCAATGAACCATTATTATAATTATTCTGTGTTCACAAATTCTAGACTTCTGTAGCTACTTTGAAAGATTTGATTATAAATCTCCTTCCTGTCATTTTCTTGTGAGACTATCACATAAAAGTGTAGAAGGTGCCTTGCAGAGTAGGTATCTATGCTCACAGTGTTTCCCCTCTTTGCAAACTGTCAGTAATTTGACACAAGCATTGTGAAATTAAGCATTCATACCTGAAGACAGACTAAAAATTAATAATTTTCCATTGCATTAATATGTACATGCTGTACACATTATATATTTAACTCAAGTTTAACAGGACACTTGAAAATCTATATTTAACAGGGAAATAGGAATATAGCATATTTATTTCTGAGAAAATTTATCTGTTGGGGTTCTTTGATTACTGAGTGCTTGATTTTAAAAGCTGTAGCTTACATCTTTATTAGTATAATTTGACTATTATTTTAAAATAAATAATAGTGATGGATGCTTAGGAATATTTTAAATAGGATTCTTCAGTTGTGCTATGTACAAGTTTTTCACATAGCTCGGAGCAAAGTCCTTTTCTAAACATTACAGTCTTCTTAGCCTTTTCTGTGGAACAGTCACATTGCTCAAATTTAAATTTATCTCCTGCTTCAACAGTTCAAGTTATAAATTTCTATACCCCAGTAGCTAG
Source organism: Corvus kubaryi (assembly GCF_017639235.1). NCBI lineage: Eukaryota > Metazoa > Chordata > Aves > Passeriformes > Corvidae > Corvus > Corvus kubaryi. The sequence continues at coordinate 12,180,549 of NW_024582054.1, forward strand.
ACAGTTATCACCGAATAGACCACATCTGTCATTATTGGTCTGATCAATCATTCCATATTCTGGCAGCCTCCTGTCAGACTTCAAAAACCAGTTTAGATATGACGTTTGTGGACTAATAGTTGAAATTAGGGACCTGTATTACGTAATTGTTTTGAGCCTCTTAAACTAGCCTTAAGGAATTCATATATTCATATGACAAAGTAAGATAGGTACCTGAATCCTGTAAGCTTCTCTGGATATGTCCCTCTGTGTTTATACTACCTCCAGTATTCTTCAACTTCCATACCTCTAGAAATAAATACATAATGCCCTTTTTGAATATAAAGTAACTATAAAGTTATTTGTGTTGTAGTAAATGAACAAAGAATCACACTCATCTTTACGCTGTCAATATTTTTCTAAAGCAGAAGAGGCATTTGTTAATAGGGAATATGAAGTTTGGGTCCCAAACTTTCAGTGAAGCTGGTCATGCACCTGCTTACTTTGTGCGCAAATCATTCTAATGAATTCTAAAGGACTATTCATGTGCATAAAGCTAAGCCTGTGTGTAAAAGCCTTTGCAAGACTGGGCCTAGGTTGTAAATTTGATAATGACCTGAAACAGATTCAACAGGGAAAAAGCAGGCCTTCTAAAAAGTTGAGAAGTGTAACTGTAGCTAAGCCGAACAGGTATGAGCAGTGCTAGGAGACCTCATAGTACAAAACTCAGAAAACTGACCAAGCAAAATATATAATAAATCTTTTTTTCACTTACATTTTATAATACTCCATTTTACCTTAATCTTATTAATTTTTGGCTTCCTCTTAATTTCATTATGGCTATGAATTCCATTTGAATAACTTTATTGCAGGTGCTTAGACACTTTCCTGTTTAAATTTCAGGTGTGTGTATATATATATATATATAGATATATAGATATATAGATATAGATACATATATATAGCCTGTATGAAAAAGTAGATCTGCTTAGGGAATTGTAGTTGTGAGAAATCATAACTAGGCTCTTTGGGAAACTTGCTTGAGGAAAAGGCAAGACACCAACACTGTTTCATATGGAAGTGTACAGAAGAGTTTTGCACGCTTATTTGTTCATACCATGCAATATTCCATCTTCTGCTTCGAGTGTTTTGTGCCACACTGCAGCAGTTTATGTTCTCAGAGACAGTGCATTACCTGCAGGAGCCTGCCAGCAAAATCAGGACAATTCCAGTTGTTGTGATGCATCTCCTGAAATAATTTTCTAGGTATTGCTTCCATGAATTGCTTCCATCAAGAACTTCCATAGAATTAGATAAAGCTGCTTCATGTGTTTAACATTAAACACACAGGCAGTGCTACTAAAATTACCATGAAAAAGAAATGAAATTACTTAAATATAAACTGAGTTCCTGCTTGGGACTACAGTTTTTAGCATTTAATATGCTGAGTGTATGAATAGGTATCTTTATGCACCATCACAAAAGACAAATATTTTCCTTTACTTAAAGCTAATAGTTGTCTTATCATTATCTATTCACTGCTAAAATGGTCACTCTATTTAATGGCCTGTAGGTAACATTGGCTATGAAATCTCACTTGTTTGTTAGGCTCACAAAGTTAAAGTTGTTAAAAAAAAGGAAAGAGTCTTTTTCTCCAGCTTAATCAACTTTTATTCACACTAAACTGGTCCCTCAGAAAATTCCAGTTTCCTCGGGTTAAAGATTAATTTAATAATCTCAGGTGAAGAAGAGAGCAGATTAGGCATGAACAAACCATACCAAAGCTGCAGAGAGTGAAGGTGACAGTCCAGGGACAGCCACTGCTGACTTTATTCTAGTTGTTGGCCTTGGGGACATGACTGATCTTTTGCTCAGTTTGATGCAAGAAAAAGAATGAAGAAGGTACAGCTTACAAGGCCTGGTGCTCCTTAACTAACCTTTTAAATTATTATTTAAATGAAGATTAAAGTTATGGAGTTGGAGAGTGTTTTGCTGTTTTATAATTTAGCAGTTCAGGCTGAAGTTTCTTTTGTGTTCTTTCTGGTTTTATACAGGCAGCCTAGAAGATGGACATTTCACAGGCGACAATAGACTGCTCCTTTCCCAGGTATCTCCTGCTTGTTTCCTTTATCTGTGAATAGGAAATGGCTTAAAGGCACCTGTGTTATGAAGGTCCCAGGGGCAGCTGCCTGACTAGTGAATGCCTGATTATGTGTTAACATGCTTTGTCAGATATTGGCAGAATCTGTTCTCTTCTTTTGCCTTTTCAGCAAGGGTACCATTGACAGACTGGCTACCCATTTATAGAAATGTTGTCCATCAAACTGTGAGGAAGGACAATGGTGTTTTTCTGTGACCAGTGACTGTGGGAAACTTTTCTTTGGCTATTCAGGCAATTTTTATAGCTTGCTCTGAAGAGGAGAGACTGATGAGTGCAAAAAGTACAATTAAGCGAAGCCAGACTTCAATTGAAGGCTGTAGTGTAGTCTGCTTGTTCTCATTTTTTTATTTGGAAAAAATCTATGGGTTTTCACGTTGCTGTGTGGCATTCAGCAGGGGGCTATTACAATCCTAAATTTTTTTTCTAGACCACCTAATTCTAAGTAAAAATTAAATGTAATGAGAGCCACTTGGAGTTCTGAATATTTTAAAGCATAATTCCCACAGAAGGGATTCGACCTAAACTGTGGAGAGCATCAGTTGGCTAATTATAGCTGCATTTTATATTACAGCAGGTGTCAGATGCAGTCATCTCAATAAAGTCCACATAATACTCTGGAAAATAACAAAAGCTTTTCTCTGAATGTGGGTACTAATTTCTGCTAGGTGTCATATGAGCTCTGATACTTCTTATTGGTGTTAACAAGAGCACTGCAGCACTCAAACATGCTTTTTGCTTGGGATGAATTGATACTGTAAAGCACTTACTAGTCAGCCTTGGCAGATGTCAGTAGTTAATACTAGTGTTGCAGAGGTTGATATATAATGCAAAGAGTCTTATGTAAATACTTTTAGATGATGGGCTGGTTTTGAGAATGAGTGTGAACTGTGCACCAACTTACTTAATGAAAGCTAAATAGACAACAGCAGGATAAGTGTGCTTCCTTTAGCTTCTATCTTATTTTAAGTCCTCTGCAAGTAAAGGGTAGATGGGAAAGCAGTAAACTAGGTGAATGAAAACATTAAACTTAATAAGCACTTCATGCTTTCATACTATTTTCCCAATCCAATGGAAGCAGCAAGTTTGAGTTACTGAAGTGATTGGTAAGAAAGGTCTTTCCTAAGCCTCAAAACTGAGGTACCCTAAAAATTGTATCTTCTGAATAGCCTGCATGTGGTGAAAGTACAATCTGTAGACATTTGGTGTTCACCTGACTTCCTAAATAAATGATGGAATTCTATGATTACAAGAGGTTTGGGTTTTAAAATAGTAATGAATCATTAAAATAAATGCTGAAGTGTGTTGCATACACAGAAACCCTTGAATACAAGGAACTGTGATGACACTGAAGTGGAATTGCAGGCACAAATGGCAGGGTGAAAAGCACAGGCAGCAAAACCTTCCCAGCCGAACCTTGGCCAAACATGCAATAGAGATGCTTCCCAAGCTTGCCATGTATCCTGAGAAACAGTAAGATAGGAGATGCTTCAGTAAACAACAGCAGGGTCAGGCCATGGGGAGCTTGCTGCTTCTCCTGATGGGGATAGGATGTACCTGGTCCTGACATGGACGAGGAGAAGGATTTCAACAAAGAATGATGCCAAATGTTGGGCTAGTTATGTAGGAGGGACATGCATGTACTAGCAAAACAAAGGAAATTTGACAGATGATAAAATCCCCCAACATCTGAGTCTTCTGGAAAAGCAGCAAGCCACTTAATGAACTACTGTCTAGTGCTACCCACCTTCCCCTACATCATCTCCTCTGACAAAAGGTAGTCCAAAACACCAGGCTGCCTTTCTCTCTTACACAAAAGTCCATGGAGAATTGCAGAGGTTATAGAAATAATAAATACAACTTAATGTTATAAGTCTTTTATTTTTAAAATGTAATAAATAGTCAGCTGAATAAAACTGAATCACAAGCTCCAGCATGTTACCTTAGCAACTCTGTAAAAAAAAAAAAATCACAGATTATGAAATATTATTTAATGGTTTTTAGAACTGCAGAATAGTTTGAAGTATAATCTTACTGCATTACATACTCAATGTACTAACATGTAGGAAGAGCTTGGTTTTGGTCTGAAGACTAGATGCAATAAGTAATTTGTAAAAAATAAGTGAAAGTAAATTAGAATAATATATTCATATTAAGGATACATGCACTTCTGGATTAGTATACACATATTGTTTAAAAAGTTTCTAAATACAAGAATAAACATATATAATTCATCTAAACCTGGTCAAAAACAGGTACAGAAACCAAACACAGAGGTACAGAGATGAAAATTAAGGGAGAAATAATTTCTTAGCTAATCTGTACCTGGCATCTGGGGAGCAGAGGGCTGTCTGTAGGAGAACTGCTTCAGCTCTCACACATGAGGTTACTTCTAAGGAAAAGACATATGAAAAGGCCTGGTAACAAAAGCCCAGTTACAAAAGCTGAAGGCGTGATTGCCATTGTATAAATGAATTTACTAATTTACCCCATTTATTCCGCATAGCCCCTTTCTGAAACCTTTTAATATTGAGAGAAGCCCAGCTCAACTTGGAAAGCTCTGAGGAGTTCTGTGAGAGGCTGGGGAGGTAAACAAGAGGTTAAGTTAACTGCAAGAACTGTCAACCTAGTTGGTCCTTTGGTTTTCTCCCTTTTAGCCCAAAAAGCATGAGGAGACCACCACTGTACTACATTGCTTCTGTACTATTGCTTTCCCATGTCTTAAATTTCTGGTATTGGGATTTTCTCCTGTCCATGTGATACAGAGCTAGGTATTAAAGAATAAAGCCTCCTCTTCCCAGCAGACAGTCTAAATTTTTTTTTTTTTTTTTTCATTTTAGGGGAGAAGGTAAGGGATACCTATCAGCAAGTAGAGGTGCTACTGTAAAAAGTAGCTACCAATAGTGTCACTCAAAATTTATTACCCTCTGCAGATTACAAAAACCTAATGACTTCTCCTTGTGATATCTCTTAAGGATTCTTTGGAAGAAGGCTTCTAGCAGTTCCTGTGGTAATGACTGTTACTGCCCTATATATGACAAGAGTTTTATGTGTGTGTAATTCTCCTCGATTATTCTAAAAAAATGAATGTGTCTAGGATAATTTTGTATATCACCTACTGTGAAAATTGCTTTTGTGGCAAGCAAAATCAACTACTCCGTGACCTACTCTTCTTGATATTAGAGGTTATATGAAACTTACTGCACTTTCCTTTCTCCACAGTTATTGCTACTTCTTCCCCTCCATTTTTACTCTTAGATTACAGAGATGTGATTGCACAATACAAGCAGCACAGATGGCAGCTGAAGGTCTCTATCTGCCAGGTGTCTGCATAACAGCTGAGTCAATGTACACAGCTGAGTACAGCTCACTTTCTGACAGAGATGTTCAGCACCATTTCTCTGAATCATAGCCTTGCACAACCTTTGGAAGTACCTCTGGGAAATTTTAGAGGGTTCTCAAGTACACAATACTTTGGCAGGCAGAAATCAGAGGAAGTCTTGCTCTGAATTCATTGTGAATGCTCAGAAGAAAGAAGTACTTCATGCATTTTCTGCTGTGGATGCTAAGGATGGGCTTAATGATGTAAAACACCGGGAAAGTGTAGACTCTATATAAATGTATCACCTATAAACATATATAAATAATCACCTATACTCAGAGAAAGTCTGTGGGAGATCTGCTCAATTTTGCTGACAGACTCCAGCAGAGAAAGGAAGATGAATCTTTAGGGCCAAGGAGGAAATCCTGTAGTCCTGTAATAACTAGGAGAGAAGAACTGGTTTTTGTAGTTTGGGAGTGCAGCATTATGTCATTCTGAGCTCTGTGAAACTGTCTTCCTCGTGATAGGGCTCAGATATGTTCAACAGCTCCTTTCTCATAGCTGAGGTTCACAAATTAGGTCTCATGAGGAGAGAAGTGGTGTGATCCAGTGTATGCACCATCCTGTGACTGTATACTGTTCTGTTATGCACCAGTAAGCAGTGCAGATAAAGTCCTTCCAGTCTAATGCTGCTGGTGTCCATGTGCAAACAGATGCAAGAGGTGGAAGACTGGGAACCCTGACTTGAAGAGGAGAAAGAAATCTGAGGAAGAAAAAACCAGGTGATGGCTTACATAGGAAGGAGTTTGGGAAAGAAGAGGTTTGCTTCAAATACTTCAAATAGCTCAGGGAACAAAGGAAGGTAGGAATGTGAGAGGCAGTTCTGGGCATAGTGTCTACTGTGACTGACACTTTCAGGGACCAGAAATGGAGCCAAAGCCTTATGTCTGAGAAGACTTTGTGCTTTATAAGTGTTTTTTTAGGTAACATTATTTCATTTTTTGTATGAAACATTGGAGCTGATTACAATGCTGTAGGTCAAAGAAGCTGGGGAGATTTGGGGAGGAATGTGGTTTCCTTGAGTAGCTTCACAGGATCAGCTTACAGAAAGGGGTGGAGAGTAGGAGGAAAAAAACACATGGGAAAGAAGAACTGAAAATTCCCAAAGCGTTCTGCCAAACATTACAGCTATCAGGAAGATCGTAAGGGAATGGCAGTATTCCAAGGGTGCCAGAAGTGATGTACACTATTTGTAATGATTTTGTAGTGAGATACAGAGACAAGTTCATCATTACCAGCACTGATAAGAATTGAGTTATGGGGTCTAAGGATGGAGAATTTATTTCCTAGATCCAAGCCTGTGAGAGTGAAACAATGGTTCTTGCTGCTTGATGGGAAAGATGTCTCTTCTTGAAGAGCTTACTTTTTTCTTTAGGTGAAGAAGAAAATAAAAACATTTTTGTAAAAATGAAGAGTAAACACTCTGTCTGTGGACATCGTTTAATTTTACTTCAGTTGTGGTGTGAAAGACCATGAAGTATCTTCATCTGGCCTTTCATTAAACCACACTACCTTTAAATATATATCAAGGAAAATAAAGAGTTTGAAGTATTAAAAACGTTTAAAAAGACTTTTCAGGTGATGTGTATGTGAAGGTTCAAGCAATCATCCAAGGCCAGAGCACTTGAAGAACTGAGGAACTGTTAAATTACTGTGATCTTAAAAATGATTACTGTAATACTTTAGAAAATACATTTGCTGTAACAAATTTAGAACATGTTTTCTAATTTCTCTTATGGTTTTCAAGGTCATTCAGTGACAGAATGCAAAATCTTTTATTTTTCTCATTCAGATACTGTTAGGTGCATAAATTCTATAGCTAATATAGAAAGGCATTTAAAAATTGGAATTTATTAATGGAGAGATTCTTTGCCTAATATCATACAATAATTTTTATCTTCCGAATGGAGTTTAACAATACACAGGCTCAGGCTGGCTTTATTTCACTAATACATGCCATTTCCAAAAGTGTGTTGCCTTATATGTTAAACACATTGCACACACAATTACCTTAGCATTCCTTGAAAATTAATTTCAAATCCACATTTATTGTAAGTGCCTTGGGGCAAGAACCGTCTTTTGTTATTAAACAATGCAAACAGGATCTTGGTCCATAATTGGGGCTTCTAAGCACTGTGAATTCTTTCACCAGTGTCTCACATTCTCTTTCTCTCTCTCTTTGTCCCTCTGCAGATTATGCCAGTGTTTACAAAGGTTGGGATCCCTTGCATCCTCAACAGTTTTTACATTTGCCCAAGAATCAGATTCAGTTCAGCCTAGCATTCTTCACAAAGATAAAAGGGTGACAGATCCTGACACATCTGTGCTTTTGAAAAGTAGGAAAGCTGATTTAATGCATAAACCCTATCCTAAAGCTGTCTCCAAGGTGAAATTGCACCAGCCTTGGAATAAAAAGTGGAAGACTGATATTTAAACTACATACAGTGATATACTTGAGCACTCTTTCTTATTCTATAGCCAGAAAATGCTCTAATAGCTTTATTTTCCAGTTTTTGACTACTGAAACTTAGCTTTAAATATGACTTTTCTGTGATCAAAAGACACCTAAGACACCTGATTTGTGTCTTAGGTGATAGTCAATCTTCTTCACCCTATGGGCTTCTAACTATTATTTCAAATTTTAATACTGGGCAAAATCTATTATTGAATGCTTATTTTTCAGTTTTACTACCTGGACAAACATATGAGCCATATATTGATCACTGAACTACTAGCTTTTAATGCTCGATTTATACATGACAGATCAGTATATTCAATCATGAATAAATGGGTGAATTTACTAAAGTGCTGGTAATTTTTTGTGATTTTATTCAGTGACATGGATATAGTAAAATGAGAAAGAAATGTGAAATTTTTAAAGAAATAGAGTCAGAATGGGTGATACTGACAAATTAGAAATCTTTTTCTAAGCTCTGATACTTTAGCCTGCAGTTAAAAAGAGCTTTGCCACTGAAAGAGCATTGTGACCATAATGCTCGTTCCCCAAACAGGAGTGGTGTAGCAACAACTATTCAGTCACAGGTTCTTAGCTTGTTTGTATAGTATAAAGCCAGTAGAAACCATTGCAATTCTTTAGCTGGACCTCCCACATAACATATATCTAAGATTTTCCTGGATTTATTTCCTTTGGGAATTAGAGTGTATGTTTGAGAAAAAAAGCTAGTCTTGATTATGAAATTTCCAGAGATAAAAAATCTACCAAAATGCTGAGTATGATGTTTCAGTTATTATCATAAAAATTAAAAAAATGTGTCCTCTAGTTTGAATTTATGTAGACTTTAGTTTAAACCTCTGGGTCTTGTTACAGATTGATTTGCCCCAAATGGAGGCATTGATCAACCTTCACCTTTCTCTGGTAAAAACCTTATAGAACTTGGACAAATCATTCCTTAACTTGCTTTCTGGGCTTCTTTACTGAAAGAAGGTAGTGTACAGAGAAGCATATGAGTTTACGGTGCTTGAACTTATGATCTCTGGCTTGCCAGGCATACCCATCTGATCATTTGTAAATAGCCAAGCCACTAACTACCTCACCTTAAAGATAAGTTTAATGTAATACACTTGAGATTTTTTAATTTAACTTTGAAATTAAACAAACTGCGTCTAAAAAAGGTTGAAACAGTAGCATGGGAAAAAACTCTCTCCTATTATTCAATACTCCGGTATACATCTGCATACAGATCGCATGAGGCCACAGTTATAATTGTCATATATACATCAGGCCAGGCTAAACCTTATATTCTCAGAAATGTTCAGTATGTTTATACTTCCATCTGGTCTGGTCAGGAAGCAGAATTATGTCATTTGGGTTACAGTCTGCATTGCACATATGCTGTAGCTATAGTTCATTTTGTTCCTAAAGCTCATGTATTGCCTTCAAATGAATTAGGGTGGATGAAAAAGTTGTCAGGGAAGGAAAACGATTGATGCCAACCTCTTATTCATTTCATTATTAATAGAAAGACATCAATGGAATCTTCATATTCAAGGAAATCATGATTAGAGGCTAGAAAAAGGTTGCAGAGATACAGGTACAGCAGAATGTCAAGGGAATCTTGCTATCATTTTGTCTCTTGGGACATGTTGCACAGAATTAGTAGTCTGGTTATGGATCTGGCCTGTAGAACTACTGACAGGCATGTGACTGAATGGAATTGCAAGATGAGGAGAGCTCATAGTCCCACACTGAAAATCTGTATTCTGTTGCTGAAGAGCAGAGATGATGAGGGCCGGATGCCCCAAAGAAACAGACCTTTAGAAAGATTCAATAAGTCAATTTTGTAAAATATTGATTTGGGCAGCTGGTGTTACCAGCATGATCATAGTATTTCAGAAGTCTATCCAAAGCAATGCTGAAATGAATTACAGGTGGTGTGTCATTGGGTCCCTGCTGAGCTAGATATGCTGTTCCTGAGAAAGGCATTGTTAAAGGTGGAAAATACATGTTTGACTATGGTTTTGAATCATTTAGCTAAAAATATCAATTACATCAGTAGCTTGATATAACTCCTGATCTGAATTTAAGGCATCTTTTTTAGAAAATGCTTGAAACTGAGAACCTGAAGAGCTGTTAGTACTACAGGATAAGATTGAGCACACTGCTTCAGGGAGAAATTTAATCTGAATTTCTGCCATGTCCTCTGGGTTATTGACAACATCACAGCTTTTTGATTCTGGGCCTCCTATGAAGAGAACTTCTGTCAGCTTCCATGTTCCTATGACAAAACCATGTAAAACCATATGTTGTTTGCTTGAACCCCATTATCAAACAATGCAGGTGACTCAGTGTCTGGTTTCTTCTCAGGTGCTTTTACCAATGAGGTTGATTTTAGGCTCACGAGCTATTTCAGTCTTCCCCCCCACCCCTATTTTTTTTTAGCTGGGCTTCTAGCAGTGGTGCCTTGGAAATTCCGTAATTTTTTCTCTTCATCCTCTTCATAATCTTGATCCTGTTCTCAACATCTCTATGTTCTCAACATCTCTGTGTTTTGTACTATGTAAGTGCTCATTTGTTTCCTCTTCCACTCCATCCTGTAAGGGCAACACCTCCTCTGATTTTTTTGAGACAGAGATCTATCTGGTATTCTTCTTGAGCTTTATTTTCAGAGCACTGCACATGATTTGGTGATTGTTTGAGTTCTCAGATTAAGGCTATGTCAAGAGAATTGTTTAAAATCTTCCTGAATATTGACATTCTTTTAGTTCTGTCAGTCTTCCCCTTGTTTATCCTGGTTAGGATTTCTCTCATCTGATACTCAAAAGAAGGTAAGAGTTTGAGGGGTAATGTGGTATTAACACGTTTATAATATATTAGCTGTAGCATTTGGGCCTCAAACGTCTGCATTCGTCTTGGAAGAAATGAAAAGCAAAATGCTTCTGTGGAAACTAATTCTGTTTTGTCATAATATTTCCAGAATTGCAGCCAGCTATAAATTTTCAACATGAAGCTTGACACTCAAATTGAAATCTCAAACTGCTACTGATATTGGAGGGGAAATAGAAAAAGATTAGAGAAAGAAACAGCAGAGAATTTTTTAGATAAATCTGCTCCACTGTACATTATGTAGTTGTGTCTTGTGATAGTGATATGTCTAATGCAAAGTGATGTAATAATGAAACTTACTGAACAGATATTATAATATTCTAAATTTCATAATTTCACATCATAAAAATATATATCTGTCAGGTGTGCTGCACAATCAAACTTAGGTACTTTAATTCATTTATATTAGTTAAGGATTTCAAGAAAGGTTACTTCTCGCAGTCTTGGGTGTCTCCATTTTTTCAAGTTAAATTTGGGACTTCTTTAAAATGGGATTGATTTTCAGATGTGGAAGTACGCACCTGGTTTTTGTAGGGCACATATTTCAAAGGTTTCTTTCTCTGGTGTTCAAGCATATAGATATTCAACATTTTCAGTTGTTTTTGAAAAATCTTGATGATACCACATGTTTATATTTTAAAGGACACAAAATTTTCTGAGCTGAGGTACAACAAATTGTAGAGGGTGGCATCATGATGCTGGATGGATCAGAAACCTGTAAATGAATTCTTAGTGGTAAAGAAGGGAGAGGTTAAGAAACTGTGTCCCATAATTATCAGATTAGCTTCCTGGTGAACATGTTGCAGAAATTATTGATTTTTGCAATCATGCAAATATTATTTTTTAATATGGATTCTAGGACTTTATATTAGAAGGGGCTGAACCTCTGTCAGTCATTTAAGCACCGGAGTAATTCCACTTACATTAACAGTACTGCTTCAGCATCTGCTTAGAGTTATATACATGCTTAAGTACTCTGTTGGGACTTAAATGATGTGGGTTTGGATAGCCTAATGTTGTTATTTCTATTGTCACCAAATATACATAAAATGAAAGTGCAAACCCCTATCATTAATACCTGTGTTGCTCTACTCCTATTTGTTTTAGAATAATAAAGTTTTCCTCTCAGAAAAATTACTTATTTTATTCCCTTACCAACATCATGGTACAATATATTAGTCCTTGATTTAAAATTTTCCTGAATGCTTTCTGAAAATGAAAACAAATTGCATGGTATCTATTTGTCCCCTGATTATGTATAACCTGAAAGAAATTCAGAATATAGTGAAGCATGACGTTTCATTCCTGAGGCAATATTAGCTGTCCTTCATCAAGATGTGCTTTTCTAAATGGTTCCCATTTAATGTCCAAAAATGCTTTTTAAGATTCCCTCCTCCCAAAAGGCATCAAAACTAAATGGTCTATAATTTCCTGAAGTGTTCCCTGAGTCCATCTTCAATAATGACATTATGTTGGGTATTTTCCAGCCATCAGGCCCTTTTCTGACTAGAACAACTTTGTAAAATGTCTGCAAAACTTGAAATAATAACACTCCTGTTTGGGAGTGGAGAGTTCAGAAATATTGAATATTGTTAGCTGTTTATTAGTGGAATGTTGTTATTCAATGTGAATATGTAATTATACCATATTATAGACTAATTATTCATTTCCCTTTCCCAAAACCATCTATGTTTCACCTAGAAAATACTAATTTGAGCTATTTAATGTAAATCATATATGCATACAGTAAATGTCCTTAAAAAGAGGTATTGTTTTACAAATAGCAAAAGAGCTATAAAAAAATTCAATAAGAAAATTAACAATAATGAAAAAGAGCTAAATCACTTTGTTTACTGCATTGTCTTTTAAACTAAAAGACAGTGTTCATGGAACAGATTTTGGAAGAAAACTATCAGAAAGTTTAGGAGATATCCTTGCTATTTAATATATATCCCTTTCATTTTAAGTGCTTCAAAACTAAGATACAAAACAAACAGGGAAAAAAAATTAGGTGTAGGACACGTACAACAACGCTGCTTAAAAAGATGGGTATTAACAATGCTTCTAGTACACTTGTAGGTGCCATGGTCTGTATGCTCTCTGTACATAGGAGAAAAGCCAATAGCATGGTAGCTCCTCCCCTGAAGTGTTACATTCCTTTTCATGTAAGTTTAGTAGTAGTAGTAGTAGTGCTGTCGCTGACATTTGTCTGTACTGGATCATATGTCCGTACAGGGGTTTAAACTTAACTGCTCTATGTCCATATAATAAAACAGTAGTTACTGCCCCACAAAAACTATTTTTTGGAATACTGGAAGGGGGAAAAGTCTGGGTACTGCAAAAAGAGGACACAAGACAGCAGCTAGCTGTCAGTCACTAGCAGTTGCTATGAAACTACTTTTGAGAGCTCCTCATTAAGTCAGTGCTAACTGAGTGACCATGAGCATCCTCCTGGCTGAACCAAATAGAAGGTAAAATATTTCACGTGAAACTGCTTTCCATCAAAATAAGGCCGTATGCATATATGGTCAATTGCTACAGCTTGGTTGATGTTCAGTACTTTGTTAAGAGGTGGTACTGCAAGATGTGTAAGCCTTGTGTTTTGATTAGTAGTTTTTGTGAAGTTTTTGGTGGTTTGTTCAATACATTCCTCCAGTACTTCATTTGCAATACAAATTTTTCATTTTAAATAATTCATACTTAATTACAGTAGTTGTCAGTTTATGTGGTCCTTTTCATTCTTGAAATGCTTTAGAAGCATTAATTCCCACAAAGTTTTGAGAAGCAATTAAGTATTAATGTTCCATTTTTACAAACAAAACCCAGAAAATACAGAGGTTGGGCAAACATTTCAGAACATCAACTGTAAAATTAGGCACTGACTAGATAGAGACTTGATCTAATTTTCAGAGGCACTGAAGACATTTGCATATTCAGAATGGAAACTTTTGTCCTAGTAGTTAAATTCATAAAGACTCTTGGATATCATATTACTGAGCATTACAAGTTTTTAACTACTCGGGATCAAGATATGGGAGGAGTTCATTAACTCCGAATGTTTGCAGCAGGTGAGCACAAAGCTGCCTGAGCTAACACAAGAGAAAGACTGATTTCCAGATTCTCACAATTCCAGCTGTATAAATAACCCTTTGCAAACTTCTTTCCACGTGGGCTGAAGAACTCTGCATCCTTTCCTGGCATGAACTGCTTAAGTAATTTCTGAAGAAAAAAGAGATGGAGATAACTGGGGATTGGAGAATGATCTATTTCCTCAAGTACTCACAAGACTGTGCGCATTTTAGGACTGCCATTTAACAGCTCCAACAACCAATGTGGAATTTATGTCCCAAGAAGAAATTTCAGCCAAAGTAAAGCTCTTGGGAGCTGTGGTTTGTGGACAAAGACCTTGCTTTGTCTCTCAGTCTAAGGAGAGAGCTGAACTTGGGAGAAATGCTCTGATCACCAGAGTAAGGTACAAAAAGCAGGTCAGTACGTGTCTTTGTTTTTAATGAAATAAATATCTAACATTAATTTTCACACAGAATCAGTCTCCTAGGCACACACTTCCCATGCTCTGAACACAGCTACTATTTCAGATTTCTCAAAAGCATAGATGGGATGCACACAGGTTCTTGCTATGAACAGGAGAAAGTGGGCGTGAGAGGGCCTCATGCTGCTGCTGAAAGTGGGCTGCTGCTGAGAATTTGTGAACATGTGTGGAAAGAGGTGTTTAAGTAGTGGGAAGTTTAACTGGTGGTATCTCTGGCCTATAGGACTGGGTACCAGCTTTGAGGAGTTTGATGAGAGTGGTGGTGAGACTGCTACAAACATACACCCTAAGGGTATGTCTATGATAGTCCTCAAATATTTGAAGTCTCATTCCTTGTTTGCATCATAAATCTGTGGGCTGTTTCGTGTAAACAAAAGTTGTTAGCATTGGATTTCTATTTCGTGGGCATAGAGGTAAGATTAATCCCAAGTTTCCTTATGGGACACTGCTGTGAATCATTTGGCAGCCTTGTCTCATCTTCTAGGCAAGCTGCCACCTATAAATAGTAAAGAAAGGAAGGAGGTACAGAAGGACTCAGAAGCAAAGAATGGCAAATGGCTGCATTTGTGGTGAGAGTGTATAAGTATCTTCCGATGTGAATTTCTGCGGAAGTGTAGAAAGACATGGTATAGTGGGTGTCAGAGTGAGCTCCATACTCTGAACTGTGGCAGTTTGCAGGAGTGAGTTACATGGTTGGTGATCCAGTTTAAGTATTCACAATTCCTAAAAAAATTGTGGGTCCAGGATTGAAGGTGACTGTAAAATTCACCCCAGAGCAGGCAAGACTAGATGGAATTATCCAAAACTACAAAGAGAATTTGTGGCCAGAGCTAAAATCAGATGTTAGGTTTTCAAGCTTCTTCAGTCTGTGGCCTAGATCACTGCACCTTCTCCAGAAAGTTTAATGGAAACATAAAAGTTCAGAATTGCACTCAGTGTTTAAGAAAAATCACATAACAATGAAAAATGAGAAAAAACTGATATGCAAATTGTTAAGAGCCATTTATATACATACTTTTCGGAAAGGATTACATGCATCGATGAATCAGCGGTTTTAATCAGATGAAAATACTTTTGAGCACAGTTCCAGTGTGATGAATATGCTAGAGTTGTAGATCACCAGGAAGAAGATTAATATTCTGTGTATAATTATACACATTTCTTCTCAATTCTTTTTTTGAAGACAGACAGCAAATAGGATTTAAAGCAACAGTCATTCACTTCACATGTCATTCACTTCACATGAGCACAAAGAAATTGTATGGGGAAGCATGCAACTGCCTGCCCCCCACCTGCCAGAGAGCTTCCAGCATCTCTCCGGAAAACAATTTTTTCTTAGTTTCCTGTCTGCTTTCATCCTTCTTCCCTGAGTTTGGTCTCATGGCCCCACTCAATATTGTTCTTCCACCTTTTTTAGGGACAGAGAGGCTCTTGGCCTTGGCTATCAAGTGCTGGATAGTCACCCCTTGTTGGCAGTGGTCTCACTCTGTCCCTGGCATGAGATGTCTTACTGAAACTATGTGGTGACACTTGACAGTGGTGGTTTCTGTGAGTCCCTCCATAATAAGGCCTGCACTGGATGATTAGGCTGAATATTTCATTTGCAGCTGTTTTGAGAGTATGCCTGTGTTCAGAGTCTTTGATGCTTTCCTCTTTCATCAGTGAGTGATGCTGTGCCTTCTTGTACATAACTACAAACTGTCCATCTTTAGCCTTGCTTGAAGCATGTCTCAGCATTTTCCCTGGCTGGCCTGCACACTAGCTTGCCAGAACAGGCAATGATCTCTGCACAGATGTAACTGTTTTAAATGAATAGTCTCTTCCATCCAATTTCCATTTGAAAAGAAGCAGATGAGCCTCCTGCTGGGATGAGAAGTTGTGTGTCCCTATCTCAGCCATTTGACGCTATTAAGATGAAGCATTTGTGCTGTGTTGTTTTGCGTATTGAGGTAGAGTCACTCTGAAGTAGAGTGTGAACTGCAGTTTGGGCCAAACTTGTGGATTCATAGGACAGGATGAAGTCAGGCTTCCATGTACCCTTGAGCTTTCCATAATACTCTGAAGGGTGGGTTCTGTGAGGTTCCCCACCTGCTATCAGTTGAAAAGCTCAAAGTGCACCCTGAGTGATGGATGGTGACTAGGCAGTGTAGATGCTAAGGACACTCCTGGGGATGTGATGCAAGATAACATAGGTGTAATTGTTTCTGCATCTGTGTGTCAATGGTCATTAATTTGCATTTACTGACTGCTTGATACCATCACAGGTCTACAATGTAACAATCTCAATAACGTAAGAACAGCAGCCAGTCCTATTTCCAAGAACTAATTTGATGGCTCATCCTAAACATCAATTAAAAAAATCAGGTCCTTAGTGATGATTTTTTAGCATTACTGTTAATTTTCTTGTTGGATTTTTTATAGCTGTCATCTGTTGCTATCAGTGTTAATGTGATACACAGTGGTGCTCTTTGTAGGAGCAAAATGAGAAAAACATTTCTGTATTGCATGCTGATAGCTACTAATTACCTTTGCTGGGGAGAACTCCATCCTATATTGAAGAAGTATTTAAATACATAAACTGGCAGAAAATCATGTTAGGTAAAATGATTTCAATTTTATTTCAAACTCCACAATTTCTAATAAGATATCTGACTTTTGTTGGAGCTTTACAGGTCACCAGACTGCAGCTGTTTGCCACAGTGCATCCATGCCCATCATCTAGATGAGGAACTTTTTCAGAGGACTACCCAGCTCCTCCTGACATTAGAGTTGCAACAGGAATGGGGTGCACATTGGTTCCCAGTTCAGGAGTGCTCTTTCCTTGCTGTTTTCTGAAGAATATAAATAGTCTAGATCCCTGCTGCAAATGTAGTGGGGGATCAAGATAGCTCAGCCACAAAGCACTCCTCCTGATGGCAGCATTTTTTTGGAAGGGAAAATTGATCCAAGCTGACAGCTGTGCTGGAAGGCTAGACTGCAGCTAAGTCGTTTAAGGCCAGTGCGGGTATCTTGCCCAGCACAGCAGCCCAGACATAGCAGCCCCTGTGCAAGGCAGGCACACTTTCACTGAACAGTTACTGTGGGATTTTGTTACTGAAGGACATTAAGACAATTTTGTTCAGAAGTTATTAAAAATAAAGACAAGTATAAATAAAGGAACATACTCTGAACGTGGAGATGGTCTTTTTGCTCTTGCAGTACAGCAGGGCTATAAAATGGCCCTGAAAACAACATCCAAAATCACTTCATAAATTCCAAAACTTCTACACAAGCCAAGAGACAGGATAAGATGCAGCTCTTGGTGGCTCACTCAAAGAGCACAGAGGCTCCCTGTCCTGCACTGCAGCAATGCCCACGGAGGAGCTTAGCCAGCTCTTTGGTGGCCAGCTCCTCAGGTAGTCATAACCTAGAATGCAGGTCATAAGCATCTACAGATATTCAAATGTAGCCATCAGTGCCCAGAAGTGGCAGCAACTGAATGCTCACAGGTATTCAGCATTAAGTGAATTGATAGTTTCACTTTATTTTTTGCTGGTAATGGTCTACTTTATAGAAAATACACCTGCATGTGGCACTCTTGTTAGTACTTCCAGCAGTGCAAAAATGGAGTGCGTCTGGAGAGTGAGCTGCCCAGGATCACTGTAATAAACCTGTGTCTAGGGAAGGTCTGCACAGCCTCTGTCCCTAGCTACTTGTAGTTTGGACAAAGGGGTTAGCATGCTTTGCTATTATCACCAATTTAATTGTCAGAACTAATAAAAATGCTTTGGGATTTTTTTTTTAATTCTCTTCCTCCAGTACGTTTATATCTGCTGTCTTCAGCAATGACTATGCCAGGCCTTTGCTTTACTCCTAGGCCTAAAGAAAGTTTTATGAAGAGAGATAGAAAAGTCATTACCCGAGAGAGGAAATTAATAAGAGGGACAAAGAAGAACATGTAAGATAACGAGAGGCAGTGAAGATTGAGGAAAAACAACTGTTCTCTGAGGCCATGTTTTAACTGCAAGATCTGGTTATATTTCTCTATCTTCTGATCCAGGTATGGGATGTCTCTGAGGTGGAGACATACCATCTCTGTCTATCCTCTGCTTTATGTTGATCTCCATGGAAAATGAAGTTTTATGTAAAAACCAACAGTGCTGGTAGCATACTCTAGTCATGTTCCTATGTAGACCACAAATGTGCAGGATCCTGACACTTTTTTTTTTTTTATACTTATAGATACATAGAAAGAGAGAAACCACCAGCACCTGCTTCTCTATTCACATTTGTTCTCTTGCACCAGATTTTGTCTCAAAAACAGGTGTGATGGCATGGAATAATTTTATTTTACAACTGGGGTAATCTGTTTCTCACCATCAACTGATGAGGGCAGAAGAGGCAGTAGCTATTACATTATCTAATGCTTGTCTGAGCATATGTGGTGTTTTTCTGGCACTTCTATATAATGCCTGAGCTTAAATAAGAGGGTTGGAAAGTGCCTCCATCCAAATGAACCTGTAGGGAAAGACGTCTTTCCAGAGTCTGAGAAGTGTGTCTGTCAACTTGCTGACACCAAAGCCCTGGTAACCCACATGGCCAAATGAGCACCCTCACTTCTAGACAGCTTGGCTGTATGAAATAGCAATTAAGTGCTTAATTCTGTGTGAGGGTTTTAAGATGAAGCAGTTTCCTTCTGATCTGACAGATCAGAAACAGGTAGCTAAGCACTGGAGAACAGGGTCATTCTGTACTGGCTAGTTTGGGCATTTCTTTCTTACCATCTGTTATGAAGCTCATTTTGAGATGAGTTGAGCCCAAAAGGTGCTGTAAAGCTTGGCACTGCAATAGCCACATATTTTGTGGCTTTAGCTTCTAAGCCAAAATCTTCCTTTTTCATTGCCTAAATATGTTTAGTGTGTCTAAAAATCAGGTCACGTACTAACTTCTTATGTATGAATATGGCATCTGCAGCCTTTACCAACAACAAGTTTCTATTTTCTTCCATCTCATTGATAAAGATATTGAATAGCAGTGAGCTAAGAATAGATCTATGTGGAACCCCGTTATATAATGATGCCCTCTGTGCAATTACTTTCTGGCTGTATCAGCCTTTTCACGCCAGTTAAAATTTGCTACACAGATTTTATTTAGTGTCACATTTAACCAGAAGGTCAGAGTACAAGGTAAAATATCTCAGCTCAGTTATACTGAGTGACTTCCTTTAGCAACAGAACCTTCTCATTTCATCTAAGGATGTAATCAGTTCTATCACTAATTTTCCATGAAAACTCATTCACTGAAATGGATTATGCTACTGTCTTTGTAACCTTACTGATTAGATCTCATTCTATTATATATCCCAGTATTTTGTCTGGAACAGATACAAGGTCACTAGATTTTTACTTACTTTGGTAATGTGTAGGCATTTTTGAAAAATGGTAATGTGTTAGATGTTTTCCAGATCACTGAAACTTTGAGAACATTACAGTATTTTTTAAAGTTTGTTCCATGAAGAGTAGAAAGAATTAAACAATGTTTTCTTTGGAGTTATTTCCTCCACCCACTCACTGTTGTCATGCCAGCTCTCTTCACATCCTTTAAATCTTTCCCAATACAGTTCTGCCATGTCATTCCCTCTGTGTTTGTAGCTGTCCTCCATCACATCACTCAGCTCACCACACCACTGCTGTGCATTCCTTCCAGTGTCTTTGATTTCTGATATAGTCATCCTTCTCCCCAGCTCCCTTCCATCTCCAGTGCAACATGTCCAATACAACAAAAGCTCCATGTACTCCATGCTCTCTGTATTCTTCTTTCCATGTTCTCTACCTCTGTATTTTATCCTGCCAGCTGGGGAAAAGCCAGCACATCTGGCACAGACATGCTGGCTGGCTGGCTAGTACATGTGTGATCACTGAATAAGCTGGCTGCTCCTAAGTATAAGGGACAATGAATTCTCCTCTGTGCCATGAATAGGCTTTCTGTTCTACCCAGACAGTATTTTATTTTAATTAAATGTGGAGGAAATTAATTCTCTTTGCCACTTCTGTGCCTCTGCTGAATGTGACAGCAACTAACCCAAAGGGTGAAAATTATTTGGGCGTGGGGGAAAATGTGGGAATGGAAAAGAGAACTAATGGCCAGATGAAAGGGCAGCCATACAAACTGCATTATTTCTTAAGCCACACACATAAATCAACCTTAGAATGCCTCTTTGACCAAGTGCTTTAAAACTCTGGGGTTAATATTATGACACTCTTCAGATCTGAACATTATTCAATGTCAGTGTTTACTGTAAACATTCCCTATCATTGGGAAAATAGGAGGTACTTTTTTAGCACTGAGATATCACTCAGTTTCTTTCCAGTTGCCAAAAAGAAGAATTTATATCATGCATTGATATGAATTAATAATGTATTTTTACAGTACTGGGTCTAATATCAACTTCAAACACAAAAGAGAAAACAATAGCACATATACTTCATAACATAACCGTGAGATTAAGAGGGTCTGTATTAGTTCAGAGCCTTTTGCTGCAGACCTGTAAAAACCACAAGCTATAACTTGTGCTGCTGAAGAATGCTCTTGTTAACTTGACTCACGTGAAACCCCTTCAGTTTGCCAGTATTGTGCCCTGAACTGCCCCAGACTAGGAAAGTGCACTTCACTTAATATACATATAAAAATACTAAACAACATAAATTCTTCAGCAAGAGCTTGAAGCAGTATCTGTGCTACAATCATATATCACATTAACATTTGATGTTATTACTGCTTCACAGGTGCAACAATCCTTGGTCCTTGCCCCTGTGGGAGAGCGATGGTTGACTTCTATTTCTTTTTTTAACTGTTTACATTTTTACTTCAATCATAGTTTGTCTTATCTCTCCCTCTGCAGGAGGGCAATCATCAGTGAGATTTGCCGCGAATACATTGTGGCTGATGTATCTAATGGAACCTGCACTTATAGCCAGACCTGTCAATAACCTTAGCACCATTACAGTAGATAGCTTTTCACAAGATTGGCTTCTTCTTGCAAAGATTATTCAGTACCATATGCGCAAACAACAGCAGCCATTATTGCCCTTTATTTCCCACCTCTCCTTTTCTTAGACTAGCACATCTCTTTATTATTATTTGACAGCAATGAAGAATAGCCCAATCTTTGCCATCATTTGGTAACAACAATTCTTAGCACTTTTCATGTTCAAAGGGCTTTGCAGTCATTATCTAATTAATCTTCACAACAGCTTTTTGAGACTGGTAAGAAAGGTTTAGCCTCATTTTATAGATGGGTAACTGAAGCTGTGAGTTTAGCCGCTTGATTTTCAAAGGTGCTGCGCATTCTTGGCTCCCATTGAAGTTAATGAGAGTGCAGAGGGAGCAACATCTCTGAAAATAAAGGAGCTTGTGCAACCTTGCAGAGGAGGTTAATATCAGCATGCGGTGGGCATTCCTTGGTCCCAGACCTGTTCCCAGCCTGTTGGGCCAGGTGTCCCACAAATCTGGGTTGTCACTGGCAAGCTGGCCCTTAGACCTTGCCTATTCAAAGGTAGCTTTGCATTTAGTTGTTTCAGTGTCACAGGGGAATATTTCAGAAACTCTGCACTTTACATTTCACCCCTGGGGTATTTTATCTGTCCTCACTCTAGACAAAAATACCTTTAACCTGTTAAAAATGTTGCTATGCAATGCAAGCACTAGGTTTCACATACATTGATTCACTTGTAGTTTTATGACTACATTTTACAGAAATTGCACTTATTTTGAAATACTCCCTAAGCACTAAGGAACATAGACAGAATGCATTCCTTAATGCTTCCCTAATTCATGGAGGTGGCTGCTATACCAGTCACTGTCAGATCCTTAATCAGCAGAGTTGTAAAGCTTGTAGATATTCAGCAAAAGTGCTTAATAAAAATCATTTAATTCTAAATTACAAGAGTGCACTTAACCCTAAAGATATTAAAACTGATTGTTTGACGCACTGCACTGAGTGGTAGAAATTTAAAAATAAAAGCTTTCCTTACTTGCATCAAAGTGAATAAATCTTCTAGCCTTCATATCCTAGTGTCATGATATTATGCTGTAATAAAATAATCCATTTTACAGCTTTAAGCTGTAAATATAAAGTACTTCAGCCTGACTGGTGACAACAAGAGAAACTGGGTTTTGAAGAAAAGAGCAAGCATTATGTCTGGCATTCCTATTACATGGTTCTTGAAGGCCAGCTGTCCCTGTTTGTGTACTTTCTGCAGTGGATTAATAAATCCATTCCATAGTCTGGCTGGTGGTACCACGTAGCGGAGTGCTGTAGTGGCTGTTAGATACTTTTGGTAATTAATTATAGAACATCTACATCTCCCCTTTGTAAAATATACCATAAACCATTTATACTCATTCGTGTATGTACGGATCAGTCCCACCAGACACATGCACAGCTGTGTACACACGCACACTCACACACTAGTGTACCACACATGCACACACCCCTTTCCCCTCCATTGAGGTGATCAGTAAAATTCAGATTTTGGGTTAGCAGAGATGTTGGTATTTATTTACATCAGATGAAAAGGGATAACTAAGCATATTTAGGTTTCATGTCAAATTTTTTCAATTGAAATTATTTTGTAGTTTGGTTGTTGTTAAAACATAGCCTTTCTGAAAAACGTTAGTAGCAGTGATTCTTTCGAAGAAATGGAAAGCTTAACTCTTTTTTGGGCAGTTAGTAATAAAATTCTTTCTTTTTATCCAAACTCAACAAATGTTAGTATTTTATTGTCAGAAAAGAGAGGAAATAAAGATGATGGATGTGTCATTTGATAAAATGCAAAAAACTTATGAAAATTTATTCATTTTTAGAGCAACAAAAACCTTACAAGTTCCATCACTTTTCCCATTGGAACAAATACCATCTTCCCTCAATATCTATTGTGAAAATAATCATCCCAGAAATATTTAAAAATATTCTTCTCTTAGCTCTTTATATATTGCCTGTCTTCCTGGACCAGATTCAGGACTTGGCTAAGATTAGTGCTGGGTAGCAGGACTCACCTGGGTGTCAGACTATCACAGTCATGTATTTCTCTCACTGCTGATATTGTTTGCATTCAACCTTTGTCATTTCCTGCTTTATAGCCAGATGTTTCCAGATGCATTTTTTGACAACCTTAATAGGGTTTTCATGGATTATAGACTGTTTTATTTGCCTAATTTGGAGGATGTGGGAATGTGCAGGTTTTATTTTCACTGAAGTCCTCCAGAATTATGATATCAAATCTATCAGTTCACACTACTGAGAATTTCCTGTAAATAAAAGAGATTTAATTCTATTTTATGATGTGAAAAGTCTGCAATTATAAAATTATTGGTCTAAAAACTTTTATGTGTTCTGGTTGTTTGGATTTTCCTTATTCCAAAATAGAATTTAAAATCTTTGGAACAAAGTCAAGGAGTCATATGCCTTTTATTTATTTTTTTTCTTGTAATCTTTTCTGATTAATTTGTACAGCATGTTTGATTGCTTAATTGTTTAATTTTTCCTTCCACAAACAAGATTAATTGCAATTCACTAGCCTGAATAAATATATACCCATTATAGTAAATAAGCAAGTACTGACATTCTACTTCTGAGCTGTAATGAAAACTTAAGACAGATAGGAATGGATGCACTGCAGTCCTCGAACTGTTCCTGACATCTCATTACACACCATCAGAATAAAAATGGAAGATTTTGAAAAGATTATTGCATAGCTGTACACCCAGGTTAGGCAAGAAGATGACAGGGAGGCACTGTTTTAGAGGCCTGCATCTTCTCTCCCATCACTCCTGGGTCTACTGATATGACTTCCTCTTTCTTGCCAGTTTGAAAGAGAGTAATAGGATCTCACCACCCTTCAAAGTAAGAAGAATTCCTACTACATTTAGAGGGCATTCAGGTTCAAAGAAGCCACAGTCAGGGTTCAGGAAGGTGCCTGGCTTTGTGGATTTTCAATCATACACTTAAAACCTCATTCTCATCACATCATACTGTTATACTTCTTGTAACGAGTTTGACTGAGTCCACATAGTGCACAGCTTGGCTGATAATGGCTTAAGTATTATACATCGTGAGGGATGGAGCAAGAAAAAATTACTAAAAACTCCATTGATAAGTCCCATAGTAATGAAAATTGCCATATAGTAATTATCTGATTCAAAAAATGTTCAAACTAAGTTAACTAACTTTTAAAAAATATTTCCATCCCCCCGACTCCCAAGCAATAAATTAGATTTGCCAATCAAAGTTTCCATTGGGTTGGTTGATTCTGAACTCATTTTTTACCCATTTCACACAAAATTAAATACAGGCCTATCTTTTTCTATCTAGGATAAGCATTGTGAGCACAAAATACAATAGGATTTTTTAAATGGCAATTGAAACATTTTAACCACACTCGACTGCTCTGACTCTGCTCCTTCTTTTTTCTTTTGGCAAAACCCCAGGTACAGTGTATGTAATCAGAGTTTATAGTAGATATGTACAGGGTGGCCAGCTAGCTTAAGATAATACTGCAAATACAAGTGCCTGTATATCGATAATATTAAGAGGTTAATATTTCTGCATTTGCTTGACAGGAAAACAATAGTAAATTAGTTAAATATGTGGGTTGATAGTTTTGAGAATTGTTGTTAACTTAAAAAGAACAATCTCATTTTTCTGCATCTTGCATAATTTCCCATGGTATTCAAAGAATATGCCACGGTCACCTTCTAATAATATTGAAAAAAAAAAAGTGGCTATATAAAACACATGTGACTATATAAAGGAAAAGACAGCAGCAGGAAAATGGTTACTTCCCTTGTTTATATTACTAAATACATTAGTATTTAGATTACTGGAAAGGGAAAAAATTTGAAATTCATTGTAATTGTTATGATTTTTTTCTACTTGTTTAGTTTTTGCATTTATCTTATCTTAGACATTTAAGAATTATTAAATTAATTTCACTGCATCTTATTATGAGCTTCTCTATTTGCTTCCTAGATTTAAAAAAATACATTTTACTGTACTATTTCTACTGCTTATTTTGTTTGGAAAATATTTACCATTACAAAATCACAAGTTTGGATTATGTTTTGGAATTTAGCCCAAAGATATAACTGTATTGAATTGAATAAAAATTAATTATGAGGCAATGCCACTTATCCATGTCCTTTTTCAACCAATACATATATCCTTGATAATCAACATGAATTTTATATGACACTAATTGCACAGAGGTAAGCACAGAAGCTTACCTTTATCTGCCTAGATAATTTCTTACTACTTGCATTACAGAGAAAAAAATATGTTCAGAGTAGCCTAGGGGCAGATTTTCAGCTCATGCAAATTAATATTAAAATCACTGATCCAGAATAGTTATTGTTTCAATGGCATGGGAAATACTGTATTGACTTTTCATTTCCAGGAGTTTTTCTTTATTCAGCTCTGGTAGGTGTATAATACTAAACTCTTGAATAATTCCTTTTTAAATTAAACAGTAGATTCATATCTTACCAGATTTATGAGTCATTTATATTCCAGTGAGCCACACTACCCAAATGGTTGTGTATACAATTTTGATGAACTGGTAGTTTAAGTACAGAGATAATACAGAGAGCTTTTTCTGAAGTGGGTATGGGGATATTAGTATAGTTGGTGTTTAAATATGTTATCAATATGAAATAGAAAAGCTAGAATAAAATCAGTCTGCCACGAGTAATCATAAGAAGTTCTAGTCTAAAGTTTTTCAGAATAATGTTGATGATATGATAAATCCAAAAGCATGGTGATACTAAAATTACCATGAACTACATATTAAGCACTATATGTGTGTAGGTAGTGTATTTGAGTTCACTGAAAACTGAATATGGGTTGTGGTGGCAGAATTACCTCCAAATTATGTAAAAATAGAAATTTGGATTTCTCAGGAAATTCACTATTATGGCAGTTTTCTGGAAAGCCACTAGGTGGAAGTTATTTTCCTGCTGATCAACTTTAATCCTTTCACAGAGGCCATTGTTTCCTAATATAAAGCTGTAAAAGAATAGTTTTCCTTCAGTATTATCCTTGCTAGAGTTTCAAGCAAATAGCACAAAAAGTTGTCACTTACAAAAGTCCTAGAATATAAAGCCAAAACCTTCTTGACTGGGACAAGCACAAGGTAGGTGCTATTCTACTAATGTTAGTGCAAATAAATTGCTAAAATTTTGCCAAAGTAGAAAGTATCAAGCCAAACGCAAGTGAGAAATGGCTGTCAAACCAATCATAAATGGAGAAAGAAATTAGCACATGCAGTAATAAATCTGAGAAGAAATTACAAAAAGAGTCTGGTTAAAAGTGCAGAAGTAAAAAGCTCTTTCATCAAAAATGCTCCCAGCATTTTGAGATCACTATTTTTACTTTATAAAATTAAACTCATAACACAGGCTTTACAATAAATTATTCTGAGTTTGACTTTCCGGTCTTTTCAGAACTTGTCAGTACAAACCCAAATAGCAGTGAAATTTGCATTTTCTGCATTTGCAGAAAAGTTGAAAGGATCATGGCTGTTACTGAGAGGATCTGTTACTGAACCTCTTCTAAGAAGCAAAGACTTCCTCACTGCGCAAAAGATGAAGACTGGTCTTTCCCCCGATGTTGCCCTTGGTTTGTTTTGGTGCCCTAGTAGTCCTAATTTCACTAGTAATGAAGGATTGTTATTTGGTGCTGTGCCAAGGAGGATATGAATGGCAGACCATGTTCATGTTCTCCATGGCAGCTATTGCTTTCTTCTTCTGCTGTAGCCTTTAGTGAGAAAGAGTGTGGGATGCATGCCACCAATAACTGACAAACTTGTGTTTCATGTCAAAAGGAAAATTTAAGAAAAACTGAGGGATTTTTGCCAAGGCATGGGATGAGGAGTAAAGAGACCCAGAGCAGAGCATATCACCCTCTTTATCTGGTCTCCAAAGGAGAAGAAAAACGACTGACTATGGAGCATAGAAGTGTAGAAATCACAGCGTGGGCACAATGCACACTGCTGGGAATACCATGTGCATATTGTGTGAATATATAGTTCCAACAGGCTACCTTAGATACCGGAAAAGCATCACTTTTCATGGCAAAGTTTTGTTGTTGTTGCTGTTGTCATTCATTTTGTGGGAAGTTTTTTGGTTTTATTTTTAATAATTGAGTAAGCTCACAGAAAAGAATTCATTACCAGGAACTCTTAGCATTCAAGCAAAAAAACAGCTTTGCCCTTTTAGCACTTTTATTCATAAGGAAAAGAAGCAACATAATTATGTTGCTTTATGTAATACTTGACATTAGACGCAAAATTCAGGAAACTGATAAAACTTAATATAAATAAAATATATATATACCTAAAGGAAATTCTTGTGACCATATGATGATTTTTAGTAGGATGAAAAATAAAAGTTCAGCCAATTACACTAACATCTGATACCATTTTCTCATATAAGGATTTATCCTGTATGAAGCATCTTGCTAAAAATATACATAACAGGAATATATCTAGATGATGTAATTGTAAAATTCATGGAATTGGGCCTGAAATCCTTTCGTGATGCTAGCAGTTGTTAAACACATGCCAATAACCAATGTGAATATACTTCCTCATCTTCTACTGCTTCATTGAGCAGAAGAGGGAAAAATCTGTTGAAAAAGACAAGATGGGGGCAAGTAGTTGAGAAAGTGATTTTTGAAGGATCTTTTTCCCTTCCTACCTGAACCTCTTCTCTCCAAATAGATTCTTCCATTAATCATTTGGAATAAGAAAAGAAACTGATATGAGGAGACAGAAGTCAGTGACAAGCTAAATGGATACTCACTCCGGACTACAATCACTTCTCAAGAAAAGCCAATTAATGATACTTGAGACAATGGCCTGATCTCCTGCTCTTCCATAACCACACCAAAATGCTCCCAGTGGAGCGGTTTCATAGCAGCCTGGTTTCTGCCTCAGCCTTTCATCCTTTGTGGAGATGAAGTCTGTGGGTTTTCCCATGGAAGATTATGTTGTGACATGTGTACATGGAAATTAAATAATTCAGAAGACAAAGCCAAAGGCATTTTAGGTAATTAAATTTGTTGAGATTTTTTTTTCTTTTATGTATTCATTTAGCAATTTTGACAAAATGTGTCAGTTTTCCAGGCTCTTTGCTGGAAAAGGAACTCTTCTGCAGTATCTCTAACCAACAAAATGGGGGTTTCCTGGTGAGGTCATCTTGGAGTCTTGGCTCCAGCAGAAATGCCTAGGATCTAGGACACCAACTCTGTGACAGTAATCTTCTACACTTGGTAAAATTGAGTTGAGGATCAGGCACTAGGACTTCTGTACTCTGCCTCATAGTGAAATTGCTCTGTGACTTTTGGAACCTTTATAAACTGTACTGATCTAGATGTTCTCTGGTGGAGGCTGGGAGAGATGTGTGTTGCAATGGTTGGTGCTTTAGCTGAGGGCAGGAAGCCCCAGGACTTTCAGGGTGTTGCAGAGCAGGTGTGATGTGGTTACATGAAGAATAAAGTAGGATGAGTAAAGGGAGAGGAACTGGAGGACGAAAAGAAGTTAGGAGCAGGACAGAAACTGGAGGTGGGAGGATGGGTGCAGTGGGCTCAAACAGTCAAAATGACACAGTGCAGACAGCAAAGGAGGAAGAGACATGAGAAAGAAGCTGTCTGAATGAGATGGGATCCTGACGGACCAGAACTTCAGATGACCTTCTCATTCATTTTTCAATAAGCTGCAAAAGATTCTGTGGCCCTAAATATTTTGGTCCAGCTAAAGAATCTATTCCTTGTGCGGTCATGCAATGACACCCAATGAAAAGTTTGTTCTTCCAAATGCTAATATTTTATAATTTGGGAAAGTATAAAAGCCGAAAGTTTAAAAAAATCCACATAGAAAAGAAATATTCAAATGCTCAAAATAAGGATTACCAGAATTAAGACTTCCTGTATTATTAAAAATATGGTAATATACTGTTTAATTTCATGATTTCATAAGCTTTTCCAGCATGCAACACCTAATCTTAGTTCACTGTACCTAGGGACTACTCTGAAGATGAATGCATTTTGTATGTTTCAGGATATTGCCCCCTTCAGTAACCCGATCTCATTAATTGCTAAAGCCTGAGAAAGCATGCAGTTGGTGACAAAAGGAATTGTAGGAAGGAACTCAGAGCCCTGATGACTAAGGCAATGAGATGCTGTCCTAATTAATTGCTTCTTATCCCAAATTCTTCTATGGAGTTCCTGTGTGATGCTGAGAAGTCACAAGCAACCATTTTCACAAAAGGACGCTATTTTTATTTTGTCACTTTTTTCAAATCTCATGTTCATGCTTCACTGCTGTACCAAGCTTTGACCTCTGCATTTTAGAGCCCTTGGAAACCCTACTGTGAAAATGAAGTGCCTTGAGAAGTTAACATAAAACAAAATTAGGTCCTTCGTCCTTCAAACCAGACACATATATTTACTTGTCATTGTCAATTTGGGCTTTAATGGCAGTGCCTAAGTCTGCATTATAGAATTTCAAAGTGCCTGTATACTGGAGAACTTTTTGCAGAAGGGCATGAGGTAGGGGTGTGCATAAATCCCTTTCCCCTAACCTGGTTTCTTTCAAAATAAACCCATAAATCTGGTGCAAAAGGGAACTTCAGTAAGCAGAGTGTTTGCCACGTTCCCTTTCCTGGACAACCAGGCTGTGCCTATTGGATGCACTTTCCCTGACTTTTGCTTGCCCATCTGGAACACAGGAAGGATAATGTCACCCCTCAGGGAAGGAGCAGAACAAGTCCTAGTGCTTATGAAGAACTTAAAACTAGGTCTAAAAGGCACTTAAATCACGTGCTTCTTGCACTATCATGCAAAGACCTCTGAGCTGAACTTTCATGCTTGTACTTTTGTAATTCATGAGTTTTGGCTTCCCTGCATCACTGTGTTGAATTCGTACAACCAGACTACTTTCAAACCCAAGCTTCTGACTCTCTAAAGCTGTTCTGCACTGTGTGGTTGCACCAGTTCAGGCCAATATTGGCTACCTTAGGCTTCTTTATATTGAAATGCACTCCAGGATAAAACATGCTTCCAGGAAATATCAAGAGCTCCATTCTACCCAAAGCTGATTAGAGATCTCTACAAAATGCTATTTGGGGCACCATTTTCTTTCAATTTTCAGCAGGAAAATGATGAGATGCTGCCCCCTTTCTTACAATAAGCAGTTTTTGGAGCTATGTTCCTTCATTAATGAAACCCAGAGTGAATACAGTTGGAATCCCCATACGACATTTTATAGAAGAAGATGTCAGACATTTACTTATGCCTTGATAGATATATTCTATATATGGTTGGGACTGCCTCTGTCCCAAATACAGAAATTGTATTGTATTAAAATGTAAAAATACGAGGTACCAGAAACTCCTCATTCTAGACCAGTTCTTCAGCATTAATCATGCTTCAAGTCCTAAGACTTGATTTTCTGCACAGGAGTTCAGGTTAAAAAGAAGTAAAAGGAGAGGAGCTGACATCTGGAATGTCTTGCTAAAGTTAATGTGGGTTCAAGAGAAGATGGCACAACTATATGGAAAACAAATGCATCAGAAGTTAACAAACATAGAGAAATTGCATGCAACTCTGGAATTATCTAAGTGGACAATGACTACAGGCTGGAGGAGGGCTCAGAAGTACTCTACATCTTTTCTCCTCTTGTACTGTTTCTGCCGCATCTGCTCTTTGCCCCTGTCAGAAAAGAAGGGAACTGCCAGAGAACATGGGATATGCAGCATGCAGGGTGGACAAAGAGAAAAATTCAGCAGTAATCCATCCCATGAAGATCAACCATCTCATATATTGAGTGATACGCTGCCACATGAGAAAAAAAAAGAGGTTTTTTGTATCTGGAGTTATCGGGTTGTGTTTGCGATGATGATTTAAAGGTGGCAACTTAAAGCAAGCTATGTGGTGGGAAAGGATATCTTTGATTAGATCAGGCTAATAGCTTTAAAAATAACTGGCTTGTCTTAGTGTACACAGTCCCTTCTGTAAGAGTGAAACAGAAGCAGGATCTTCCAAATCACCAGCAGGTCCTGTATGATGAAGGCTGTTTGGCAATGCAGTCACAGATGCTGAATGAGGTTAACATAGACAAGTGCAATGCAGTTTTCTTTAGCTTTTTAAGGCTTTTTTTCATTCTTCCAATGTAGCTTTGTTGTATGTTGTTGATTGATGGCTATGGAATTCTTCCTTAATACCTGGAATAAAACCCAATACTTCTTCTCCTCACAGATGAAACTGCATCATGCTTTTTCTGCATTACCCACATTGCAACCTTGTGATCCTTTTAATTTGCATTCCACACCCCCAAAAGCACTGCACACTCTGGACTCACTCCTGATGATCCTCTTCACAAAAATAAAAGTGACAGCTTCTGTGAAAGGGGAAGTATTGCAGCCAGCAACATATGAGCGTTGAGCAGAACAATGCAGTGAGTAAGCAGCTGAACCTTGAAGGGAATCTCCATTGAAGAAAAACACAAAAGGAGAGGCTAATTCAATTAGCAACTGATGCTTGTTGCTTGAACAAACTTCACTGAATTTTGAAAAAAAACAGGAAATACACAGCCAATGAACATGTTGGCAAAAATAGACAGACACAAGGAAATATCTTGAGGTTTTTCAGTTTTTCTTAGATCTTAGTAGGCTTCCCAGTTAACTGATGTTTTGGATTTTATCTGGTTCTCTCTCATCTTGTATATTTTCTTCCATAGATGAAAATTATCTGACATGGCTAAGCCTCTGAAAATATTTTCACATCATCCTACTATCCTATATATTTCAAGTACCTGCCTGTTCCTCTAGACCTACTGCCCTCAAAGCCTTGAGTTACATACAGATTTATCCATTCTATTTCATTCCTATTGCTATTTCATTCCATTCAATTTCAAAGAAAGATGCAAACACTCATTAAGCGGAGGTGTGCCACGCCACTAGTTGGAACATCTTATTAACCAGACTAGGGAAAAGCAGGGCTTAAAATCACATAAATATGTCCAGTTCTCCAAGAGCCCACCTACCTACACCAAAGTAGCTGTAACAGTGATGACACTGATTTAAATATAGCACAAGAGCAATTCCATTTTTTCCTATCAAAACTTCATTATAAGGCAGTCAATCAATCTTATGGTCACTTTGAGTAGAAATGAGAAGAAAATAAGCCAAACATCAGATCATTAGTTTTGATTATTTTATCATTAATATAAAAATCCTGCCAGGGTAAGATAGAATACTTTAAACATAGTTAATGTGATCTAATTTTTGACAAGGTTAAGATTTAAAAAACCCAAGCAAAAATAGCAAGCAAAATTTATCCTCATTTCTATGCATATACATGATTTCATCCTTTTAAGAACATCCATAGCTGTAACACAAAACCAGTTCCCTTCAGCTTAGCAATAAAAACAATATAACTTAGCTCGTGTCAAAGTTTACAGTGTGACTTTAAAGCAGCTGTTAACTTTAATATGATAAATGAAATCATTGCTGAATATGGCCTCACAAGGCAATTTTTTTTTTTAATGTTTAAACCGTTCTTGTCTATACCCCCTTGTCATTAACTGGTAAATCAGTAATTTATTTCCTATTAGAATTTATATAGTTTGCAGCAATTAAGAAGAAAAGCATAATTGCTGACAAACCCAGGGCACTATTTAAATCACTTCCTTGTTGACAACATATTTCTCCTTCCTAAAACTGAATGTCACTGAAATCTGATTTGTACAGAACCCTTGTGGACTCATCATTCAAATGTACTGCACCTGTCACCTGTGTGCTAGCATTCTGCTAAGGATCAATTTACATAACCTCATTTAATGGTTCATAAATCATACCCATTAAGCCCAGCTAACAGGAACCAAGGGTTCTAATTTATGCTGCCTTTCATAGCAGAAAATTGGGAGGCTGGAGCCTGTGGATAAAGAACCCAGGTCTTGCCTTTGATTGTTGATTGTGATGGTAAATGTATGGATGATGAGAACAGATTTTCACTTTATTGATTTCCTGCCAAAGCACAGCATGCTTTATTGTGAAAGGGGGCCTTTTGGCAGCAGTGCTAAAAGTGGCAGTTGTTTAGGAGCCCTTTGCCAAGATGACATCTAAGACAATACCGAGTGGTAAATACTAAAATAATATCAAGCTGAAATGTTAATTTTTAAAAAGAAACATCCCCGAAGGTTGATAAAATCAATGATGTTTTCTACCCCAGAGCACCTCGCTAATAAACTTGAAGCCAGGTGATTACTGTGGGGTATTAATTTTTCTAAAATCTATTTTTCTTAAATTCTGTATTCTATTATAAATTATTCATGGTATTTCAGTCAAAGTAATGCAGATGTTTGAAGCCTGCTGTAGAGTGACAGTTCAGCCAGAGTTGTGTGCTGGGCCTGTCTTGAGCTTTGTACTCTGATCCTCCCTTTGATTAAATACCTGGAAATAGCTTTTTCTGTCATTTGATTTTCCATTTTTAAGTTCTATTATTTAGTAGGTGGCTGAGTGCCGTATTGAGTGTATTGCCAAATGGAATATGCATATGCATAGGCATACAGCAGTCTTCCCACATGAGTTTAGGCAGGATCTCAAAATACCAAAAATAGTCTTGGTATGACTTCCCAGAATGAAACAATCTCTGTTGGTTGGTTCCCCTTGCCTAACTCAAAATTGCACCCCTTCATTTCAGTTTGCTCTATAATTTTCTCCTTACAAGTAAGAAATCCTACTTTTTCTTTTTTCTTAGGACAGACTGATTCTCAACAACTGGAAATTTAACCCTCAATATTGCAGATGGACAAATAACTTTGCTGGCCTGAGAGTACAGTCTGTGTCTTCTGCCAGCTGTGATACTAATTTAGTAAAGACTAACAGCATGCTAGGTTTCTTCTGCTTTTCGAGCTACACTTCAGGAATTAAAATCTTTGTCTTGAAAGATGCTGACCATGATCTGGGGAAATACTGAGGTTACTGAATAGTCTTGATGTAAAAATCTTCTCAGAAAAAACCCACAATCCAGTGGTTGGGGCTGTAGCTGAGCTGGGAAACTTGCTGTTGAGGTACACCATAGATTTCCCTTGTGACTTCACCAGAACTCTATTCACAAAATGCACTTATTTTCAGTAAATTCCTAGAATAAAATACATACCTAGCCAACAGAGGAGGCATTAAAGCCCAGCTATCTGCTTCCCTCCACCATTTGTGTTGCCCTGTCAACTGAGCTCAAGAATTGCATCCCGTCTTTTTATGTGCTGCTTTCAACTGGTGGCCATCCATCACAGCTCTGTAGCACAAAGAGACACCACCAAGCCCAGAACAAGTTATGGCTTTCTGGTACTTTGAGATGGACTTTGAAGTCTTCATCTTGGAAAGAACATGAATAAAAATCTTCAATAATATATCAAAATCCTCTACCTATTTCTCTGTGTTACGAAAGGCACTGTATTCTTTTCTGCCTATGTTTATGCAGACCTTAGTCTATTAAGTGTGTTCTATGAGATCTATATGAATGAGATCCAGGCATGACAGAGGAACACTTCATAGATCCTGATAAGTCTTAGGATAATGGGGTAGTTTGCCAGTATCAAGATGGATAAACTGGGCAGCCCAGCACTTATAAACCCAGGAAAATAGAAAATTAGGTGTTTCTTAGGAACACATTCATGGACAAACAAGGATTTTGAGGAGTTTAATCCTGGGCTTTGAGGAACTCATAGTTGTCCTTTTGTAGAGTTAGATTGTCAAGCTCCGAGAGTTAGTTTTGGTTATTGTTGCTGCGGTAGTTTTGCACATCACTACTGTGAGTTGCCTGCCTCACCTCTCTCCTGCAGGTAACTAACCCTGTCTCAATAATGGCAAAAAGAATATGTGACTATACTTCAGCCATTCTAATTTCCAACTCTGGCTATTCATGGCTGTTGAAGTTTGTACTGAGGCTGAAATAGAAAGTGCAGCAGCTGGGGAATGAGCAAACCTCTCTTCCTGCAATGGTGGCAGCAACCTCTGTCAAAGGAAAAGGGAGAACAGATGGAACAAGAAATGTCTTAAACTAACATAGTTGTTTACTGTTGTGTGCAGAAGTGGATCACTCAGCCTCTGTCTCTCTTTCCATTTACAAAATGGTAAGAGAGTGCTGGGTACATTCAAATGGACAGGAGCAATTAAGTCCACATTAATATCCTGGATTTCTTCTCACAGTAGCAGCATATATTTAAGTGTTTTGCTATATGAATGTTAATTGATTTGCAGATTGGAGTCCTACATTGGTTTCTTTGTCTCACAAAATCCAATATAATATTTTAGAAATGGAAACTGTTGAGTATCCTCTGCTTATTCTAATGCACCTGAGTCCTGGGCTCAAATATCCCTACTGTTCAAGTCTCTGGCCTTCACTTAAACAGAAACCAATAATCCTACTGAAGAGATGGAAGGCTCATGTTAGTAGGTTCATGTCACTGTACTCATTTTCACTTTTGACATAAATAATATTCCAGCTCAAGATTCCAGAGGTGGGGGGTTTTAAACTTGAGTTCAGCTCCACTAAAAAAAAATATATTTGGCTGTAGGAATTCTGTGATTGAATTTCAAGGTCCAGTTAATAAAGAAAACCCCAAGCCCATAGAATATCATTCTTGTTGTTATTTACAACATTCTTGTTGTTATTTACATAAGCATTATTTATTTTTCAGGAGCAGGATTGAGCTGAAGCCCAGTTAAGGAAGCAAGCATCTCTGCAGGTACTGGGCAATGTCACTGGCAAATCTTACTGATCTGTTTTCAAGTGCAACCATACACGTATGTTCCTTATCCTTGCTGACAAAGGTTATTGCTGCTGTAACAAAGAAGCAGGGAGATCATGTGCATACATCTTTAGTTCATTGTCTGAAATGCTATCTTTGTCCTCCTTTCCTGTGGCAGTGATAAGTCCAAACAGAGCAATGGAGACGACGCCTTAGGAACTGAGATTGTCACAGTCATGGTGTTTGGCACCCACAGTTATTGCTTTCACTTTATTTATGTAAATGAAACAACTGTTGTTTTGATAAGAACTAAAGCAGATCAAGACCTATTCTAATATCTGAAGAATATTTCTTCCCAGGTGGTACTCCTTCAAAGCTTCCGCACATAGCTTGTGCATTGCAGGTGGCCCACTGACATCACTAGGCCAGATCCACAGCTGACACGAACTCCATTCCAATCAACAGGACTCCCATGACTTGCAGTGGATATGATCTTAATGAGTGGAGCTAAGCTGATGAGCGACTGTAGCCACCATTTAGGTCAGTCATGTTTTTCCTTTTGACTTCAAGGCAGGCAAGGCTTCACACTAGAGCATTCCCATATAGTGTCAGTGGCATTAATGGATATACACCATGGTGTATAACACTACCCAAGGGCACAGAAAATATGTGATCTGAATGCCAGGGTTCACCGTACTGCTGGAACTGCCCATGTGCATATAGACCTATTTCAATCAGTTCATAGCAAAACTACTCAACCTTTATTAAGAGAAAGTGAATTT
Organism: Corvus kubaryi; assembly: GCF_017639235.1. Classification (NCBI taxonomy): domain Eukaryota; kingdom Metazoa; phylum Chordata; class Aves; order Passeriformes; family Corvidae; genus Corvus; species Corvus kubaryi. The sequence goes on from NW_024582054.1 coordinate 12,217,529, forward strand.
AATGGAGCCATTGAACTGTATCTTTCTTAGCTACCATTTCTCTTAATTCTTCCTTTCCTTATCACAAATGCAAACCTGACTTTTAAAACTGCTCCATTTTGATCCAAGTCCAGTGCTGCTATGTGGCAGTATAATAAAGGAAAATAAGAATGCGGTGAAGGAGAGAGAGAGAGCAAGGTGGGAATGTAGGCAGATATCCAAGATATTTAGGGCTGTGACAGAGATGTTAATGTCACATTAAAATTAGACAGCTAAAACTCCTCTACCAGGTCTTGCCACTCTCCAAGACAGAGCTGTCCAATATGCTCATAAATCTGCCAGTGAAAAGTTCACATCCTCAGACTGACATGTTGTAAGTAACAGAAATTATTAGTAGTTTGATCTGACACCTTTAGTTTTACCCATTGACTTGTGGGTACTCCTGGTGACATTTGCCAACATAGGCTGTCAGAAGTTTATCAATTAAAATTAGGTATAGTTTCACTGAAATTGATACACTATCCAGGTACAAATCTGCTGTAAATGGAATAAGGAAATTCTACAAGGCACTATGTATCTAAAATAATGTGAAAAATTCAGTGTCTGACATATTCTTTGTTTTATACAGATGTTAAACAAACTACGCAATTTTTTTGAGTCAGGTTGGGAGCAGAAATACAAAGTCTGGTCCAGATCTAATATGAGCTTACTCAAATAAGATCACACTACAATTCTGTCTCTTAAAAGTAAAGATCATTGTACTTGCAAAACTGTGGCCAAGTATACCCTTTCAGCCATGATCCTATTGATAGAGTTTCTCACTTCTTATTGAGATATGCCCCAAGATTATCCCCAAATCCCAAAAAAATCTTAACATAAAATTCCAGGAAAAAAACCCAAGACATCTTGTATGTGCTCTGGTTTTATGACTTTTCTACTCCACAGGACAACTCTGTGCAGCTACGGAAAATGGGTTATATAATTTCTTCAATATTTAGTTCTTTTTAAATAATGGATTGAAAATAATCCTAAAATATGCCAATATTGATTCAACTGTATTGATTAGAAGTGAAAGAAATGGACTTTTTGAGGTCATGGAAGCCCAAATAATATGAGGGACTTTTAGCTTTTTTTCTAAAGGTGAAAAAGGTTTGTGTAATTGCTCTGCCTCTCCTCCTGCTGCTCCCCACTCTCCTTAGTAATTCCTCAATATGTAGTCTAATTTCAATGAAATTATACAGAAAGGTTGGAATTCTTAAAAGAGCAATTTCAGATTCAAGCTGAGTAGGAGATACATGAAAGCAGGCAGCTGAGCGGGGATGCAAAATAAGTGTCCTCATTGCCAATAAGACTGTGGGACGGCACCAGCCATCAAGCCACAAGACATCAAGGCTAACACAGGAGAGAGACCATAGAACCAGGTTTCCTAATTCTGACATTCACAGAACTATTTTTCTCTGAGGCTTTTACATTCAAATCCAATAATTTATCTACAAACTAAGAGATCTGCTGACTTCATTTTAAAAGAAATTCAAGGGGCTTTTTCCTAGTATCTTCTCTCTCCTTTTGGAAGCTTTTCTGGTCTCCCAATTATAGTGTCTAAATGAATAAATAACTGAATGCAGCTATTTGTATGATTACCAAAGCCATGCTGATGGAGCTAGTATGCAAATTCTATTCCAATAAAAGTAGGTTATGCCTTTTGTATGAAAAAGAAAGATGTAGTTAGATGAATTTCAGCAGTGGGTAACTCTCTGTAGAAATAAAATTTCGAACAATTCTGAGGTACCTGGGAGGGGAACTGCATATTCATTTTCATAATAAATATAGGCTGGGTGCAAGAAGCTCTAGTGTTAGCTGCATTTTAAAATAGCTTCACTTAATAAACACATGCGTGCAACTGTAAACATAAACCCTATAGAATGTACTTAGATATTCTTTACTGATCCATCTCTGTAATTGCTACTGCAACTGATGGATCTTACACATGATAAATTGTGAAAAGAAGTTAAATGCCCACGTCTGACAGATAATGACTATCTGTAATTTCTGCTGACTTCTCTTTTAGAAATATTTTTTAAGAATTCAGTTAAAAATCTGTCATGAACCCCTGTTCTCTTCTTCCCTAAGAAAAAGAAGGAAAAAGAGAAGGTGGGTTTGTCTCAATAACATCAGTAGTTTTATCATGCACCTGGTATCTTTAGACAGATTTGAAACACTTTTGATGTGACCTACAAGATCATAATAATTTCAGTGGATGTTAGTGATGGAGCTTCCTCTCTATATGTTCTTATCTTAGCAAATCAAATTCTTAACATCATTTCAATGTATTTTTCTTTAATTCAATTTGGTTTGTGTAATGTGGGGGCAGGGACTGGATTTTTGATTGTTGGGATTTTTAAGGATTTAAAGGATTTTAATTTAGCTAATTCGGTTGTCACAGTGCAGAAAAAGCTCCAACTGTCATGGGTCCTATCCATTCATGGTGGGACTGCAGGAGACAACAGAATTACACCAGTGATGAATTTTGCTCATTGTGTTTCTTCCACTTAAATTTAATCAACCCTTTGTGAACCTCTTACATTTCAATGAAATTATATGAAACAACTCAATGTGATACAATCCTTTTGTTGAAATTGCCTTGATTCCTCTGGAGATACAGGTATCAACACAAGTCTGGAAGATCTCATCTTCTTTAAGGTTACTAAAATAATTGCATTTTCACTTAATGCTTTTAGGCTTTTAGGTAATAAAATACCTAAATGAATTCGTATGTTAAATTTGGAGTTGGATTGTATGAGTTCAGTGTTATATTATTGCTCTGTTTGTAATAGTATTAATGAGAACTGAATCAAAGCTTTTCTTTACCAAATATAAATGACTGTACTTCTGAAATAAAGTATACTTATCTAGATTCCAGATCAGTAGTGTATAAAATTCTGACAATTTATTTTTATATGTTTGATGGATTAGGGTTTTTTAGTTATTTGGATGTAATTTTAAAGTGAATTGGGAATACTGAAAAATAATGTGGTTACATCTAGGGACAAACCTGACATTTTTAAAGACATTTAAAAACTCATTTTAAAAGTTTAGTTGGTAATAGATGCTTAGCAGCAATGTATAAATGGGATAACTAAAATTATTATCCCCTGGGGTTGGAAAGAAGTCCTTTTGTCCCTGCCAGCTTCTGAGGCAGAAAAAAAATATTCTGCAGTTCTTCCAGCTGATGATGTCAAAGCACTCTGCAAACATCAGTGCTGAAATTAACAGTTAGAGCAATTTTCTAGATATAAATCCAAGGTTATTTCTCATTTTTTGTCTTTTCTTTCAAGCACAGGCATGCCAATACCCAAAGCAAGAGACTGCCTATATCACTCTTGCATTGCTACAACCATCAGTTTACAGGGTTCATTCCACACCAGGTCAGTGGTTAAAACATGTCTTTAAAATGGCAACATTAGTCAGGTTACTTCTGCTTGTTCTGTGTTCCTTTTTTTATCTTCCTGACTTCATTTCCATACTTGAGCAATTATCAAAAAGTATGTATTGAAGATGTGGTTTCCTCTAGACCAGACCCCCTAAGTGTACTTCATTTTTGAGTGTACTCCAGGGAAGTTTCATAACTGAGGATCTTGAGCTAAGGGAGACTTTTTCTCTGGCCCACTAACTAGATTCAACAGGTGAGCCAGGAAAGTGCCTCTTCTTCACATTTGTCTCCTTGGGAACTTAAGAAGGGGACTACCAGCTGATTCATCCCTGGAAATACTTTCCTTGGTATCTGAATCTCTCCTGACCATGGAAAGCCCCCATTTCCCTCAAGGATGAAAGTTTAGTGAGGAGTAGATTGAACCTTTGAATGAGCACTCCAAGAACCTGGAAGGGTCTGGGCTTTTGGTTGCTGCTTGTTAAAGACAAGGGTCCACATACTGCAACACATCAATACCACAACACCTATCAATAGCATATCAATAACCTCAGTGATTTCAGTAGAGCTATTAAAGTTTAAAAGGAGAGTATTTATAAACATTTGCACAATCCGTGACCCAAAAGTGATTCAGATCTCTTTTTCCTTGTGGTTTGAATTCCCCCATAAACTGGACTATTAGACTCACAGTAATCTCGTCATTATTAAGGCAGGACCTAAAACTGTGAAAGATAAACAGAAAGTTCTTCTTTTCCAATGAAAAGAATTTGAATTTACATTTTTAAATTGCTTTGGGGGTTGGCTTTGAGTGTGTGTGTAAAATTGGCCAGTGCTAGCAATCTTTGTAAAATAATCACATGCAGTGTTCACTATATTTTCATCTTCCCAGATACACTTTTCAAAATTTACCTACATTATGGTAATAATAAAATAAATACTATGTTCCTAAAATAACTCTTCAACTGTAAAACAGATAGCAAACCCATTCCTTCTTGCAACAGTGAGCAACAGTGTACTTTCCAGCAACCGCCAAACACTATGAAAATGGTTTCATTTACTTCCAGAATTTGCCAAAAACAGATGATGACTGAAACTGGTAATGACTATTTTCTATTCTCTATCCCTAAGTAATTGACCATTAATTATAATATCAATAGGCTGTGGATAAGTAAAGCAGACACATGTTAGGGCTACATTTCATTTGTAACTGTTTTGTATATATCATAAATCTCTAATATTGGGCTATTGTCACACATGATGAATTATTGTAAGCATGTCAGCACATAGTGGAAGTCAAGTACATTCAAATACTACTCAGTCAGAATTGAATTTGGCATGATAGTCTCATAAAAGGGGACTCAATTGAGAGTTTCCACTTGCCTGCTCTAAACTTGTCACTTGTAGGTGCTAAAGAGCTTGTTGTGTTGGTTTAATTAGTCAACAAATCGGTCCTTACTTGATTGCGTGGTCGTATCACATATGTTAACACTTCACTGTTTGATGGAGATATTAACAAGTGACAAGAGTCTCTTGGTCTATGGACTTTAAAGAAGAGAAGCTCTTCTATATTATTTCATTTGGTCCTGCCAATATTTATTAGATCATGCAGGCTGCAGGCTGCCAACAAGAGAAAGACAACACAAACATTTTTCCGGGTTATGCTCATCTGTATCCCAAAGAAGGGTCACTAAACAATTGATGGTAGAAGAATATAAGTAAGATGAGTGTTTTCTACCACAGTTTAGAAACCCATTATATGATACAGTTTGCTGCAGACCTCCTTGGAGCTTTTTTCACTTAAAGATAATTTATGACAAGAACAGAGAGGTTCTTGAAAATGCTATAGCAACTGGAGCTGAATGATGCCACTCTGGCACTAGATGCATAGTCACCAGAGGCCAGTAAAAAGGAAGTTTGCATTTGTATGAAGAACTGTATTAGTTAAGCATTCATCAGTGTTGTATAAAATATTCATATTACTTGTTGGTGGAAGATTAAACAAAAAAAACTTCAATAATTAAAATGGCTTATTCCCAGGAGTGGGGGGTAGGGAAAAAGTTGGTCCTCTGCAAGTTTGCAAAAGGGCTTGTCTATTCACTTTTTGTATAGCAGCAAACAAAAGAGGAGTGCATACTTTATAGGCTCCACTTGTTTGACCACCATTCTGTTATAGCTTTTATCTGTGCTTTACCAGTAATCAGGTCTCTGAAGCATAGGCTGTAATAAAGAGAAATACATCACATGTAGAAAATCTCCCTAATCATTTTTGGTGGTCTCTTGCTAGAAAAAGCTATTTAAAGTATTGCGATAGGTGCCATAAATGCTATCTGCCATAAATATTGACTGACTGGTTGTGGCAGTATGGGAAAAATTAGAATGAGAGAGCACCTCTTTAAGTTTGTTATTATAATAGTTAATTTTATTTCTTTCTGTTGGAAAGCTGGGGGACAATTTGAATAATTCCCTTAAGAGGGAAACAAATAGGATTCATATACATAAAACCTCATTACTTCCATCTTCACTGAAATGTTGCAACCTCCCTACTTCTTAGTTTTCACTATAATGCTTAGGCTGAACTTTTCCTCCCTTTTAATGCATAGACTGATCCTCAAAAGTCATGGTCTGCTACAAGACAGTTGTTTTAAATCACCATGAATTTTTTCACAGTGATTTTAGGTTTTTCATGAAATATTACTGTTACAGGAAAATACACAAAACCAAGTTAAAAAATTCATAATGAACTTTCTCATAATAACCAATGATAGAACAATGTTATTAAAAATAGTGGTGAAGAAGTTTCTTGCCTTAACTTCTCTATGCACCATTTTGCAAAAATGTTAGGTGCATTCAAAAACTTGAACATATTATATATTCAAAATATATAATATTTTCATACACCTATGCATGTACATACGTGCACATTTTTGTGATAACAGTAAAATTCTTTACTAGTAAGCATATAAAATGCAATGGCTATTCTAAAGTGATTTTTATTTGTGTGAGTAGATTTTTTATCTGTGGTTCTCAGATGTAATCTGCATTATCTCAAATTGTTGTATTTAGTTTTAAAGTACTGTTCACTTCTTATTTGGGAATCTGGAGTCAATTGCCTTATATTGTTATAATTTTTGTTGCAATAGTGATGAAGACGACACGTATGTATTTAGGGCTCAGATACTCTGAAATCAGAACAAAATATGATCTTGCTTTTGTCGCAGGAAGATATTTTACCTTTTCTTAGAGTGCAGTATTTTTTATGGTGGATGGTCATATCCTGTAATATGGATTATCAATTTCCAGAGCTTTCAAATTACTCCTGCCCTGGGCAAGAGACCACAACTTTGAGAGATGTTCAAACAAGAATCTTTGCCCAGATGCCCAAAATCTCTCAAAAAGTTTGTGGTAGTGTCAATCCTTCAAATTATTGGGGAACTTCTGTGAATTACTAAGTACCCTTCATTTCTATTGATTGCAGTGAACAGGGGAAAATTCAAAACAAATAAAACTGAAGACTTCAGGATACATATGAAGTCTTTCAAAGTGATGATTTGATGTTCTAAATTGGTGACCACTTTGGATTTGTTATGAGCTAATTTACCTTAATGTTTGTGGGAGCATTTTTTCCCCTGTGTACTAGTTCAAAATTTTCTTCATTGCTTGTTAATTCAAAATAACCTTTTTTAATTCTAAAATGCTGTTTTACTCCAATCACTGATCAATGCCTTCTCTTTGTCGTTTACTGTCTTGGTTTTTTTTCTTCAATCAGATCTGTTTAATTGATTGCTTTTGCTATAGGATGTTATTTTGGTTGTGTGGCAGCACTATCCAAATTTCACCTCGTCTATACAGAGTTGCATGACCTTCCCAGTGCCATCATCGTGTCCGACAGCTGTTCTTCCCAAAGCTGATACCAGAGGCTGTTGATGTGAGGCCGGTAGGTCAGTCCAGAGAAACAATGCCCTCCCTGCAGATATGGGGGCCTGCTCTTAGGTCCCTCCAAAGCGGTGTCTTTTCCAGGTTGAACAAGCCCCAGTGCCACAGCCGCTCCTTACAGGGCAAATGCTCCAACCCCTGACCATTTCTGTGGCACTTTGCTGAACTCCCTCCAGCTGATCATTACTTTTCTTGTTACTGGTGCTCCCTTAACTGGACAAAGTGTCTAGATGTGGCCTCTGGGGGCTGAGTAGAGGGGAATAATCACACTCCTGGCTGTGCTCCTGACTATTGCCCTGGACGCTCTTGCACAGGGTCACACACTGAGGGCTCATGTTCAGCTCATGCCCACAGTGCACTGTGCACCAGCTCACCTGGAGAGCAGAGGGACTGCTTCAAGGGACTATTTCTTCCTGGGGCAGGACTTTACATTCCCATTGGCTTCTTCTTCCAGCCTATCTTGTGTCTCTTCAGGTGGCAGCCCTGCCCTCAAGAGCATCATCAAGTGGTCCTGCTGGCTTGGTGTCACCACACACCTAATGAGAGAGCACTCTGCCATCTGCTTCAGATCATTGATAGAAGTGGTTAACAGGACCGGTCCCATGAGAGATCCCTGTTGCACGCCATTTGTAACCAGACTCCAGAGGGAGCATGACTCACTAATCACTACCTGCCGATCACCCAAACTGTTATTTACTCAGCCATTTGTTCAACAATCTAGACCCTAACATTCCACCTCAGATACAGGGAATGTTGGAGGGATTGCCCAAGGTCCTGATAAAGACAAGATAAATGACATCCACTGCACTCCCCTCATCAACAGATCCAGTCATTTCGTCATCAAAAGCAATTTGGAAAAGCATGATTTTAACTGCTGACTTTCCAATAACCACTGTCTTCCTACATCCATATATTCATTCAAGGAGGACTCATTCTGTAATTGTCCTGGTGACCAAAATGAGGCCTGTACTTTCTCAGATTGCCCCTCCAGCCTGTTTTGAAGATGGATTCAGCATTTGCCCTTCTCCAGTTATCATGGACATCCCCCTGATCTCTATGACCTTTCAAAGATGACAAAGTGGCCTCACTATGATGGTGAGTATAATAAAGATTCCAACAGAGATGAGGAATCATGCCCTAAAAGCTTTGAAAAAATATGAACTTTTTTAATATTCAATTCCCATTTATATACTAGGAAATAATAAATAGTTTCAGTGTAGGGAATTAATTCAACAGGACAATTTGGGTGATTGTCATCACCTTGTCAATAGCCTGGAAGAAGCCCTTTCAATAGCCTGAAACAGCCTTTTATAAAGAGTGGAATTATATGAAAAGTGTTAAAGAGTAAAGTCTCTTTCTGAATGCTCTTTATTCTGTCTCTCTGGATTCTTCTTTACATATGTCCTTTGAGACACTGAAGTAAGTTTTTTTCACTATTGAACCAGTGCCACTATGAGAGGATGAATCCCATCCCCTTTTTACTCATACATTATCAATATAACTGTTAGGTATGCATTGACTGGAACATGTGCACCTCTATTAGGACCAGTTCTTTCTTGCACTGAGAGATGCCTCATCACGGCATACATATGTATATGCATAGTCATTCTTCAGATTAGCCACAGCCACATCTTTGTAAAATGCTTAATTACCAGAACACAAAACACAGATTACATTTCCTTCCCTAATCAGCTTCAAGATAGAGTGGATTCTGCCTTGGGGCTTGAAGATCAGTGTGAGGACATCTTGAGATCCCTTCTAGTCCTATTACCCTTGTAAAAAACAGACAGCAAAGAAATCCAACTGCCACCTATGTGTGCATTGCCAACCATGAATGAGAAAAGTGATACTTAGCTGTGACTACTGAGGACTTGTCTTAAACTATACAAGTAAAGTCAGACAAAGATGACAAATGCTTTGTTATTTGAAAATAACGTCCTCAGTTACTCTTAAGTCCTCTAGAGAAAATTTTTATTTTGAAAGATAAAAAGATATTCCGGTTATATCCTCCCCAGCCACACTCTTAACAAAAAAAAAAAAAAGTTTTCAATTCAAGCAGGGATGTATTACGTTTCCAGGGAAGCTGTAATCTAATATCAAATGTTTGAGTCTAACTAGACATTATATATCATAAATGTATGGATAATTTGTGGATATCATGAGCATTATCTGCTACTAATTAATGTCAATTATATTACAGTCTCTGGAATTCCTTGACTGTCTTCTGTAGCTGCAAAAGGACCCTAAATGACTGGCAGATCAGGTGTGTCACTTTTAGGCAGTTAAATTGTGGTGGAATTAATCTTGTCTTTAGCAATAATGTGGAGTTCGAAGCTGAGATGCTGAAAGATAGGATAAGATAAGATAAGATAAGATGGTCTGAGGCAAAAATATATATTAAGTTCTGAAACATCTGATGAAGGGATGGTTATCTCTGGCATGGGAAGTGGAATACCTATATGTATAGCCCAGAGAGTGTGAAGCAACACTAAATATACTGCAGTCATTTCAACTTGTCTTTCACAGCTCTTAATAATGCACTTGTAATTGCAGAGCAAAAAGTACTAATTCCTACTCAAGTTTGTAAAATTGGTATAACATATTATTAAAAGAATAAGATGAAACAGCAGTAATTACCCTTAATGTTTGTTTGTGGGTGCTTTCCATTTACAGTATGTTCATGACCTTTACCAATATATGGCTCTGCCCTTTTATATGACATACAGAGACTCCAAAGTGTCATCTGCTCAGAGTTTTTTGAAAGGTCTAAATGTAATCCACTAGGTGTCAGGGCACTGCACACAGAAACATCCTCACAAGATCAAATACACAGTGCATTTCCCTGGTCTACACTTCCTTTGTCTGGAGTTTCCCACCAACCAGGTCATGGAACTCAGGAAAGGTGAAGGAACTCAGTACCAGACGTGCCAACAAGCAGGTCCCTCACCCCGATGCCATGGCATGGAGACAGCTGGCAGATATTCTCAGGCCTTACCTCAAAATCTGTGCCAAATTGAGAAAGTGACAGAGCTACCTACAGAAGACTTCAATTCCAAATCAGAGCAGTGCTAAAATCTAACAAATGTCTCAAATCTGATAAACACAAAAAATATGGAGTTAACCTGTGAGGGGTCCCACAAAATGAAAAGACACAATTTACTGTATGTCAAGAGGTTATTTTGCAACAGCCACATAGTGATTGTATCTCAGTTACAAGTGTTAAGATGTCCTTTGGCTAGTTTCAGATTCTGTTGTGTTCCAAATGCTGGCAAAACAAGAAGAAACAGTTTAAGACCTGTTTCAGGCTGCCATACCTGCACACTAGAGTGCTGGTACATAGTCTTAAGTCACGTAGGCTGTAAGAAGATACAAGAATATGAACAATAGGTCTGTTGCTTAGTGGCTACTTTTGTTTTGAAAAAAAAGTACGTGAACATATGCTCAAGGTTCCCATCAAAGTGAGGGCATGAACAACTGTCCTAGTTTTATTGAAAATATTAAGGACATAAATTAATAGGTAATTGGTGGTTAATTTCATATTACTTAAATTCAAGGTGCCTTTCATGACTCTCTAGTCTGTGCTCCATGGAAAAGACTGGCCTTCAGAAATCCCAGAAGGTTCAGGAATACTTGGATGCAGTGGTCCCAAGTCTTTCAGATAGCATCTCAATATCTGTGCTTGCTAGCCAAGTTGCAACCCTAAGCATTGCTTGAGTTTGTAATACCAGATTAAGCTCCAGTAGACAAAGCTCAACTACTTTGGGTCTGTGTAAGATGTTAGGAACAGTGAGTTATCTCTGAATTTACAGCAAAACATCAAATATGCATATACATGCAGATGCAAAGTATGTATGGCAAAATATGGAACCGTGATTATTTATTATATTTCTATGATTATTGCACTTACCTATTACATTTCCATCTCCTGAGCAGCCCTTGATTGCCCCAAAAATAAGAGACAAACTTCCAGAAAAACATTATCCTCTCAACATTAAAATATCCTCTCACTAATACTCTCTGCAGTGGGGGAGAGTATTACACTACCAGAAAGGATGGCAAGACCCAGGAGAATAAAGTCTAGCAGGCCTACAAGACTGAACACTGAAGTTGAGTATCTTTAGATAAATACTTATGGTCAGTTTTAACAGCTCCAGCTCCCTCCAACAGCAGCTGTTCTAAAAGTAATTAAATCAACTCAACGCTAAATATAGACCCAAAATGTTTAAAGGCTTTCTAAAATAATTTTGAAGCGTTTTTTTATCTGCGGGAAATTAGAAATTACTTCAATTAATACAAAAATATACTCCAACTGAGGCTATAAATATATACATATATATTTAGGCTATATATGTATAGGCTATATATATTTAGGCTATGTATATTTTTATATATGCGCATATATATACACTGAAGAGTTTACAAGGATTTTTATAGAAAAATGTCACATCCTTAAAGGTCAACAAACAATATAAAGGTTTCAAATCGTGACCATTAAAAATAACCTTCTTGGCAAGCATTTCTTTTTCCACAGTGGTTAAAATTTACAGGCTAAAATTGTAGGGGGTTTAATCCCGAACATGTTGTTACCGCACTGTCTTAACCCTAAGAGTACTTGACAGTGCAGTAATAATAGCAGTAAAAAAGAGGAAGTCACAGCTAACTCTGGATCTTTCTTTAGGTCCTGAAAATACCCCTGGTTTTCATACTACTACATACTAAAGGTATGTAACATTCCTATTTGCCTTTATTCACTGTAAGGGTTAGACATATCTGTGCTACAAGGGTGGCAAGGCATCTAGTTCCCTCTCCTGGAGGTGGTTTCCTGCCAACTGACCCCATTTTGGGTACATCCCTTTCATCTCAAGATTTGTGTGCACCACAGCAGAGGAAGAGGAAAAACTTGGTTTCATGAGTTTCAGATTTGTGGGGAGGGAAAGGAACACATATGAAAAACTTAAAGGCTTTTTAAAAATCTCTTATAAGGCCCGTATGTCTGTGCTATTACCATATAACACTGAATAGAGCAGGAAACAAAATATCAAAATGTCACTCTAAACCTGTAGTTAGGGTATTAGGGGCCTGATCCAATGCCAAGGGAAGACAATAGGGAGGGTTTGTATCAAATGCTGAATGCCCTCTGAGCCCATCAAAGGGATTATGGACCATTTGGCGAATGTGTATCATCCTGTGCTGGACCATGCTAATCTTATTGTGCCATTGCAATTGTGGTAAACATACCGCTGATGCAAACATATCTAGGACTTACGTTTTTCCAAATCCCAAAGGATTTATTGAAGCAGATATAAAACTTCCCCTCCTTTTTGCCTATCTTAGCACTGGAACTTACTGAAACTTAAGAATTCCAGAATTTCTTCATACAAAGTCTACATCTATTCCCTTACTTAGTTAATAATACCAAACTCAACCAAATCAAATAGGATACTTGATTCTTCCTTCACAGAAAATATTTTACCCATTAATGAGAAGTTTTCTTATATAAAGGAATTCAATTTTTTTTGATTGGCGTTAGACTCACAGACAGACAGAAATAAGCTGCCATTCTTCCATTTGATAGCCAGACGCTGCCAGTTGTTGCTAGGGCAGTCATGCTGTTAAATTAGGTCTAATGAACGAGTAATTGCTTTAGGTATAGTGAACCATTTCAAAGAAAACAAGGATTCTAATTGATTTGCAATTTGTTTGGCACATTGCATTGTCTGGGGCTATTGATTAGTCTTCTGGATTTCACACTGCATGTGTTTCCCTTTATTAAGGGAATAACAGGTTACTGATTACTTTCCTTCTGGGTTTAATGTAGCGGTTAATGTCTACTTTGTTCTTGTGTCATGTCACAGGCAAGGAAGGAATAATATGCAAGTGGGTGGCCCTTTGCTAAGAAACTCCCCTGCTGCTTTGAGCTGTGTACTCTAAGACATGCTGAAAAGCAGATCAAGAGAAAGGGTTAGAATAGCAGGACTCACAAGTTACGGCCTGAGTCAGGCTAGACCCAGGCTAAAAACTTGGCTTTCCTTTACTATCAAAGCACAAAACAGTATGAAGTGATTGGCAGTAGATTTGCTCGTTTGATTAAATGTCTCTATATAGGGAAACATAGTATAGTTTTATATGCCTTGGTTTATATACAGCAGCATCTTAAATAAGAAAACTTACAATATATTTGTCCTTTTGCTGCAAGAGATTTACCCCATACTATACACATTCTGGAGAGCAAGCCATTTTTTATTTTACATCTACCTTGGCTTGCAAAAAAGTGAATCCATTTAATTAACAGTGTTGTTCTTCTCAAAGGACAACTTTCTGTAACATAGTTGATGTTACTAAATTATAATTTATTTCAAAATTCTTAATATTCTTAGCTCAAAAATGTTATCCTTAGCATGTCTTTAACAGGTATGATGGTAAAATAAAATAGGCTTCATTGTTCTATAACTGGTCTTTGTTCTGGAGATTATTTAGCTTTGTATTTTGTGCCCCTGTATTGAGATCCAGTACAAATGAAATTAGATATAGGCATTTATATTACTTGCAGGGCCTAAGGAATCATAATTTTGTGTCCTTGCTATGTTTCTTTCTCAAAGGGATCAGCCATGTATCATTCATATAACAGAAGATCTTGACCTAAGCCTGATCCAAAGCCTGTTGAACTCAACAGTAAAACTCTTACTGATTTTCAGAAGCTTTCCCCTATGAGTCCATCAACTTTCTTGATTCCTCTCTTGAGAACCTATACTTTATTTCAACAAGAAACCAAAATTTCATTGCCAGGTGAGCCACCACGCTGTGATCCAAGTGTCCTGAACCTTTACATTGTACCAGTGGCACCAAATGAGCGATCTCAAAAATCTATGCTTTGTCCCATGTGCCAGGATTTGAAATTTCTAATGCCGGACTGGTATTTTTTGATGACTTATTATAAAGATGACTATTAGTAATTATGAGTAAATTTCCTGAATATGATGTTTTGTTTTTTTTTCTAAAAGGGATTATGACACAACATTGGTCATGTTCATCAATTTTAAACTCAGTAGCTCATGATCTTTCATGATCTAGAAATTGTTGATTTCAAAGTCTTTGCAGTGGGATATAGAACAGCTGTGACTTATCTTTAATTCATCATGAATTTCAGGTCATCCCAAATGTCTTAACTAAATCAGCTGCACACTTTCAAATCCCTGTTAGACTGAATTTAATGAAGTCCTTGGTCTTACAGACAGAAACAAAAGAAATCATCTCTATAATGGAAACAAAACAACAGCCAAAAAACCATTTTGTTATCATGTTTGACAACCATTTGGTATATAACACATACAAAAATTGTCACTGCTGTTTTGGGGTGCCATATGGAGTTCATTTTTGTTATCCTGTTCAAAAATGATGAATCATTGTGTACTAAATGTATACACCAAATACCAGACATATACCAAAATAGTTTCTATAACTTAGCAGATCATAATCTATTTCCTTCTATATTCAATAACCTTAAAACATCCGGATGCTCAAGTCAGAGTTCAGTATATATTAAATTGGTTATTAAAGGTAGTTTATTCCACGTGGGTGACCTAATGTAATTGTAAAGTAAGAGAAACCATAATATTCTAATTTCCTTTTTATGTGGTGGGGGAAGTTTGGGATGTGAGCCAGATGGTGCAATCATTCACCAGTTATGGTGGGATCCCAGGCTTGAGGCTAGGGATTTGAGGATCTCGCAAAGATAATGCAAGAGAGTCGAGACATTAACATGCCTCTCTTTCCCCAGCCTTTGATTCAAGAAAAAAACAATGAAAAAAAACAAACTCAAAAGGAACATTTTAAAGCAGGAATGCTCACAGGAAAAGATATCAGTAGCTACTGAGAAGATTAGAGTCTGATCATACTCCAATTACAATAATTATATCAGATTAGACTAAATGTCAGTAGTATAGAAACAAGTATTCTAATATGATATGACTTGAACCTTCCTTCACTTCCATCACTTGGGCCCCTGTGTGCTATTGAAGAAACTTGAGATGGCTTTAATGCTGGGGATGAACTGATCTGATCTATATCAATAACGTATACACATAAAGGTAGATTGCTATGTTAAAATGATGAATTTTCCCCAATTCAGAGAAATCTTCTAATTCTAATAGCTAATTCTTGCTATGTGTGTGTATTATTGCTATGCAAGCTTAAGCTTTTCATTTCCTCTTCTTTGTCTCCACCAAGACTGAGATACAGCATTTTATTCTCAACAAAATTATGTGAAAGATGACAAGGAAGCAATGATCAGGAGTGATTCTAGTTACAGGGCCTTTAGTTACAGGACTTGCTGTGAAACAAATTCCATTGGATGCATCACAACTAACAGATACTTCACTATTGAATTCAAGACCCAGCATGCTGTTGTCAGTAAAGTGATTATGTAGATAGAGCGTTCCAGTGAAATCTTCTTTTCTGCTTACTTGGGGGACTTACAGAGAAAATAGTTTCCTGAATTTTCTTCTAAATCCTATTCTCTTGGGTTCAAATAATCAAATTTTTTGCTTTAGGTCCACAAAGTTGTATATACTGCAGGATGGTCTGGGATTCTGGCCTCTTCTCATCCATTAAAGAACCTGCCAAGGGCCACACCTCCCTTCTGACCATATGAAGGCCTCTGTACAAAAGGCAGCTGCATGTACTCAGATTTCCATGTACCCAGGGAAGGCATCGAGCCCAACAAAAGAAGCAGCGCCAATGTCCCCATGGAGAGTGTTCCACTTTTTAGAAAAGAATTGAAAATGTGCTAGGACAGAGAGAAGGAAGGTGAGATGCATGATAGTTGAGCCTAGCACTTAGAATAATTGCACAGGCTGAAGAAGTCCAAAGTCCTCTCTCCACTACAGTAGTTTTGTAGTTTATCCAACAGGTACAACTCACTAAAGAAATAAAAATCTTATCTTTTCTAGTTATCTAAGTTTCCTAATCTTTAGAAGAACCTGTGAAAAATGTACATACAATAAACTTTTACCTATGGGGACCAAATTCAAGGGCCATAATCTGTTTGAAACCTTTTGTCTCTGACACACATCTCCTGTTGAACTAGACTGGGAAAAATTGTACCAAGGAGAAAATCAGTTTGAGACAGTCTTCTACTTTGGTATCAGAAGCAGCAAAAACAGATGTGTATCAATTCCTCAGCTACCCAACACATCACTCAGTATGTTAATAAAAGTCCTTCTTCTTTTGTAGACAAAACTGTAATGTAAGTTTGTGAACTTTCATCAGCCCTGATTAGCAGAGTTAAAATCACACCTCCTGTGTGCTGCCCTTTCCCCCACAGAGGATGCAGGCAGGATATATCTACCTCAAGGGCCACTGTGAAGCTCAGATTACTACTACTGCTTATCATTGACAGCAGGAAGATTCTTAGCATGATACAAACAGTGATCTATATATGCACAGACTTTTTTCCCAGTTAAAATTTAAGTCTCTTTAGGCATGGAGTGCCTGCAGCTTTAGGATACAAACCTGGAGGATTGCCCCCTTTGACGTAGATACTTAAACCACCCATGAGTGGCTAATTCTTTCTGAGACTCTAGAGTTTTGTTTCTCATCTGAAATACATGAAAATATTTTCACTGAAGTCCACAGAGGTTATGATCATCAAGAATATTACCTTCAATAACAGATAGCTCCTCAGAAATGGTATGCATTTTCCATTCTCATTTTCATTAGTTGTTTTCTAACACTGATTGTAATATTGCATGGAAGCCACAAAACTACTGAGCCTGGTGTGCTGGGTGGAGTGGAAACATGACTGACTGACATCCACACTCTTGTAACTGATCTTTCTGCCTTTATTGCCTTAACTAAAAGCTTGAACTCCATAGTTTAGTTTTTCTCTCCTACCTCACCGTCTTCTTTGGGAAAATCACACTGATCTTGGAGAATGTTTTTGTTGCTGCTTTCTGACTGCATCTGTGTTGAGCTTTTTTACTAAAAACGAAAGCAAAAAACTACATTTTCTGAGACATATTACTTCTGTCTAATATATGGCTTTGCTGGTTAGCATGCACAGGAGCAAATCACATTTTGAAATATTTTTAAAACATGGAAGAGCTTTAAAGAACTGTTTAAGAAGCTGCTCTTGGTTTGGTGCCAGATACAGATGCCACACTGATTACAGAAGATTACATAAATTCCCCAAGCCTTATTATCCTCTCACTTACACCTATAAAACTGGGAAGAATTCCACTGGAGTCCCTGGAATTACGCAAGTTCTGGAGAAGAATACATCCCTTCTGGTTAGCAAGCTATCGGTGTTTTTAGTGGGTCCAGTTATCTCTACCTGTCTACTAATACTAAAAAAATCGCAAAGCAAAACAGAGTATGATCCGTCTACACAAATACTTCAACCTTCATTGATTTCAACTGAGTTGCACAGATTTATATGTGAGCTAAATTTTGACCTGAATATGTAGGGAAAAAATCCAACTCTTCAGCATCTTTGTTGTAGCACATTACTGAGATTTTCATACAATTTGTGAAACAAGAGATGACTAGAGCAGGTCAACCCAAAGTTCAGTCTAGCTCTGGAAGCCTTTCTGTAACAATGGTTCAGAATGAGGTGTAAGATGTTCAAGGAAAAGCTTCATGGGTGGATGAAGCTTTCACTGCAATACAGTTGCATATCCTGACAGTTTCAGAGACTTTTGAGTAAATCGTGGCTATTGCTTGGGACCTACCTACTGTGAGTTCGGACATTTGTTCTTTCAGCTATTTACCCCAATGCCTTCCTGTAGCAAGGAGTTCCACAACTTAATTATGCATCATAAGAAAAAGTTATTGCTTCAGCCTTTTAAACTGGGTGATTTTATTTACTGCCCCTCAATTTGGTTGGTGCCTCAACTATTTTTTAAGAAGATGAAATTAGTTTTCTTCACTCACTTTCTCCATGCCACCTGAAAAACTGTAAGCCACTACTATATCCCAGTCAGGAATATTTTTCATACTACTTTTCCAATCTGTTTAGTTTTTCCAGTTCAAATGCCATTCCACACCGTAGCTCATCCTTCTTGAATTTATTTTCTATATCTATTGTTACTCTCTTTTGAGATGGCTTACAAGACCAATATACAGTATTCAAGATGAGGACATACCATTAGTTTGTGCATGGTAGCCCTTACTATCACAGTAAGGTTGGCTTGTGGGTTTTGGTGTGGGGTTTCTTTTTATTTCTACAAAGTGAAACATGCTAGTGATGATTCTGAAGAATTCCTAGTAGAACTGTGAAGACATTTGTAAATCAAAGAGCTGCAGGGATAACACAACCACATTTTCACACAAAAATCATTGAGAGGTTGGTAAATCCCATGATTATTTTGTGTTATTTAGCTGATAGTAGTAACTAAGAGAATTAGAACTTTGTGACCTGCCAAGTTTCCATGGACTGTCTCCAACAGCTCCACAGACAACCATGAAGCAATGTCATGGTTGGTCATGAAGCAAGGGTTGGAAACCAAACTGTAGAGAATAATTCGTACTAGTTTTTCTGAAAAGTTGGGATGATCTGCTATGTTCTACCAGTGTAAAAAGGACTTAAGACCTTCACTGTGGTCCCAAGCTCTCAAATAAGATGAGAAGTTCTTACTCTACAAAAGAATTGTGTATTTCTTGAACAATACAAAGTTGAGAATAAAAACAAATTTGTTCCTTAGAAATTGCCTAGTGAAGCAGTTGTTTCATACTGCCTGTTGAACATTTGGGTAGACTGATTCAAATGTTAAAGCTGTGTTCAAACCAGAAAAAATAAAAATAATAAGCTGTCAGAATAATTACTAAGAACATACAAGGATTATACAAAGTAAACTGCAGCCTGCAAAAAGAGAATTGCATGTTAGCTAATTGTTAATTTTAGCAATTGCAATGGCTAATTACTGTGGCACACATTGACTATTAGCATGATGCCCCAGCACCTGCTTTCTCCAATGAACAGATTTCTTCATTGCTCGTGCAGGAGCAAAATGTGTAATTATTGGCCATCATTGGGGCGATTTTTCAGTGATTCTTTTGTGTGATGTGAATGACGCATAATGACATATTTTATTAGAGGGCAAATAGCTGTTTGTTAATGGAAATGATTCGAAATCCAAGAAACTAGGAGCTAGGAGCATGTTTTCAGTATCAGCATGAATTCAAATGTATTTTCTTTTAACTCTTTATAAAAGAAGCATAGAAATCAAATCTAAACTTAGTATAATATATTTAATGATATGTGCAAACACAGCATTGATTAATTGCCTCAAATGTTTTCAATGCTACACCATTTCATTTGTTACAGCAGTCTGCTAAATTTATGCATTTCTTATTTAAACTCTTCTTTCCTGGGCATATAGTGTTAGCAAGATTATGTGGCTTGTTCCTCATTTACTGGGAAAAAAATCATCTTTGTAACTTAAGCAACAATTATGGGCTTTATGAGGCACATTTTCATTGCACACATTGTAGAACACAGTGCACTGACATTATTATTCCTGAAAGTACATGCTTGAATGTATCTATCAAGGCCCAAATGTCAGCTACTGAATAGATTATGCATAGTTATCCAAAACAGAATATAGATACATAAAATATCAGCAACAGAATACTCAATTTCTGAGGAAAGATTTTTATTAGATAATCTGTGTGATACTTTGAAGAACAATGCAAATGAAAAAATCACATATGAACCTTAGACTATAGTGGTGTTTAAAAGAGCAAACTACTTTGTCATTTTTGAAGGACAGATTATGGCTAGAATAAGAAAGCTGGCCTTTTCATTTTGCTTTTATTTGAATACTGTTCAAAGCTGAGGAAAAAGAGGAATACTAGGGGACCTTGTTTGCTGAATTCCACTGAGGTAAATCCAGACTAACCTGATGGAAAACAATCAAGTAAGTTTGGATATCCATGGAAAGTAGAAGTCTGGTGAATGTCTTTCAAAGTTTAAATAATAAGTGGGAAGCCTAAGCATCTTCTAGACTCTTCAGATAGTGAAGTCAAAAGTTTAATGCTATCTTGGACTATAGTAATAACAATTTTTTTTTGCGTGACTGATATAATTCCATTTTGACAAAGATGCAGTTGATGACCTTTGATTATATTTGACTCAATTTATAAACACACAATTTAGATGAAATTCAGGCCTAATGGGTGCATATGAAATGACTGACTGAAGCAAACTCAGTTTAAAAAGCATATTCAAATAAATAAATAAATAAATAAATAAAGCACACATATAATAGGTGTAATAGGAAGACAGAGCAAAGGGTCATATCTTTTATATGTCTTCTACAATTGCATATGACAAACTTGCTGCATTTTAAAATTGCAGTTTCAAAGATCACCATAAAAAAAATTAAACCAACTCTACATACACTGAAAATCTGGGTCATCCCATATACCAAGTGTGAGTTATTTACAAACTTGAGGAAGAAACTATGAATGAGCACTTCCTCTTCTCACCCAGGGCCTATAGCTTCTCTGCTGTTGCAAGATTGTAGATAAGTTTGGTATTCAGGTTCACTGTTTGACCCATTAAACTGGTATTGAGGTATAATTTGTGTGTTTTCCCAGTACGGTTGTACATAGAATGGGGTTCATTTCCACAAGTTTGAATAAATTTATCCAGTTCAGTGAACCTGTTGTTAAGCTTAGCAAAACTCAGTAGGTGGCTTTAAAGTCCTGTAATTAGCCCATTACATAAAATCTGTACTTTAGATTTTTGCACATTGGTTAATAAGTATAACGTGCTTCGTATATATAAATAACATTACATTAAATGATGCAACATAAAGGAATTAAAGGCCAAAGTAGTTAAATAAAATACTTGAAGGAGATCTCAAATTAGCATGTTTAATTCCAACTCATTGAACAGGAAAAGGCTTTAGCCTTACTGTACCAGTTCTATACAATGTGCAGAATAGCAGATATTTAGTCTCCATTTTACATAAGGTCGCTGTCATCTCTGACCTCTGTGTGACTTTGGAAAAATGTTCTAATTAGCTTGTTTCTTTTAAAATCTAATCATTACAATGTCTAAATATAGTAATGAATTACCAAGACAGCACTTGCCTCAACAATTTTTTCATAGTTTGTACATAGCTAATTAATTCTTGATCCTTAATTTTTGCTTTCCAAATGAAATATGTGAGGAAAATGAAGTCTACAGCTAATTAACCCATGCAATGCTTACTGTTTCATAGCAAAAACACTTATACTAAAGTTCAGGGTTTTTACTAGTTAAAAAAAGTAAAACACAGCTTTGAATCCTATTATACTAGGTCAAAGCTCCACTTCAATCTAACAGATTATTCATTATTTTAAAATTTTTTTTAATTGCATAACCAATATCCCAGACTTCAGTTTCGCTTCATGTCTATTGATGAATTACAGTATGTGAATTAATATATTGAAACATAGTCTTACATACATAGTCATTATCTTTTTTGGATTTTTTCCATTTACATATAATGAGTGCTATGTAACATATAGCCCTCTTCAGAGATTCAGAGTTATCACTGCATGAAGAAAATATTTTAATAATAGAAGTCTTGAATAAATGCACATATGCATACACACATCCATCTATCTATCTATCTATCTATCTATCTGTCTATCTTTCTATGTATCTATCATCTATCTATCTATCCTTATATATGGAGAAACATAATTGTGTTTTGGAGTTATATGAAATATTCAGAGTTAATAGTACAGCCAAAGGAAACTTGCTCAGATTTGATCTCATGAAAAACTCAATAGTCCTTAATAGTTTGTCAAGATTCATAAATACAAAGATTCTAGTGGATGAACCTGTCCTTATTTATATGTTTATACTGAATTATGGTAAATCAATGGTTTCACTTGATCTCAACCCAGAGCCAGATCTCATTCAAAAATCAGAACTCATTCATTTGCAATTTTAGGATTCATCAGCAAACTCACAAAAAAACCCTGGATAATCACCTTTATGATGCTCCACACAAAGAAACAAGAAGTTTGAAAGGGACAACTTTCACACATCTTATGCTTATTGTGACATGGCAAATAGAGCTACCCCAATTTTTAGTTTTATTCTGTTTATCTTGAGCCATTTTATAACATCATCTTTGAGTGCCTTTGACGTCTTTCCTATTTCATTTATTGCATGTATTGGATTTCATGCATTGGCTCCTCTACTGCTCTATAGCTGTTGCTTATTTTTTCATCTTACTGACAATCTTAGTTTAAGGCTAATGTTATTCCTTATATACCTATATATACACACACATATATGTTGTCTTCTTTTTTCTTATAAACATTGACATCTGAAGGACTTTTGTCCTTTAAGCAGACATATCCAGTCTCAGAGCTAACTCCTTTCTCTGCCATACAGATATACTTCCTGCTGGTTTCATACAGTTGGCAACATAAAATTGGAAACAAAGTTGATCTCTTGTATAAGTAAGCATATTTCTCATAGAACTATCTAGCCTATGTTTAGAGTTGATGGAAATCTTGAAGAAAATATCTCGTGGTATTAATAGATCAGAAAGTAAGACTAAGAGGTAAAATGACCCACATTGATAAGAGTATTCAAAAATTTGTGAAAAAATAATAAATTTAACAGTACAACAGTTTTAAAAAGTTTAGAAGAAATTGCAGGAAGGAAAACAATTGGTAGAAGCCACAAGACAAGCCATGTAGATCTTCCTTAACTTGTTTCATCCTCATATCTTCCCAAGCCTCCATCCTGTCTTATAAAATACACATCCTTTGGTTACCTCTGAAGGCCAGGTTAATGCTCTGATAAGCTATTTTCCAACACCTGTTTAGACACTTTTTTCTCTGACAAATTTGAATCGAATCTGTTAAGTACACCATCAATTATGCTTCTTTACACTATGGATCTGCTTAAGTGAAAGAGTTAGGAGCTCACAGCATATGGCTTATTTTTGTGAATGGAATATTTGATTCAGTCTCTTAATTGACTATGTGCATGATGTCTACTTGTGGGGAAGAGTTATACCAGAGGGTGAATCTGCAAGAACACTGAAGGGAGGCAGTTATGGACAGCATTTACAAAGCTGCCTTTTTCTCTCTCTAAGTTTAAAATTCCTCATTAACATCTAGCAGGAAGTTAACAAACCAAAAGAACACCCTCTTGCCTACCAGTCATAATTCTGTTTTACAGAAGCAGGAGCCACTAATGAATAGAGCATATTGAATTAAATAATTTTTCTCTGTGTAAAAAAATCACTAGAAGGAAGATAAGGAAAACTATTTCTGTTTATGTCTGTTTTCTAAGACATTTTGTAAACATACATATTACCAGGGAATGCTTAACCACATTCATCGTTGATCATCTTTGTAAAGAAGCTGAATTTGGTTTACCAGATAGATAGATATGTCTTATCACAGATGAAGAGTTTTTTGGGTTTTTTTCCCAGCAAATAATTTGACCTCAAGAGAGGAATTTGTTCCCTCCTTCTAGAAATGGCTAAGCATATACAAGTAGATGAATAGCTGCCTAAAATGAGACACCTATATATATGTGGCAGTAAATTAAGTTTTTCTCAAGCAGTAAGAAATGTGTGTTTACTTTGAAAATCAGGTCTATACAGTGCATTAGGTGACCATTTCTCATTGTATAAGTGTTGCTAAATATCATGTCAGGCTATTGGCTGCTCCCACATCAGTCCAATATTCCTGTATCTCTGAAGATTATCACTGTTATATAAGAAGCAGCAAAGATACAGAATTTAATTTTGGGTTGGTTTTGGATCCATAAATTATTAGTGACATCATATCTGGAAGCACCTACCAAATCTAAGGACTTCTACTGGTTATTGTTTAGATTAGTTTGGGTTCTTTAACTATTTAAATAAGAGAATTAACCATTTAAGCACTGAAAGGTGTAAGTAATATTGTCATAAAGGTAGCTAAGGCAGGACAAACTGAGGCAGGAAAAAAAGTATTTCCTTCATTTATGTTTTTTTGGCTGAACAATACTACTGATGACTGTCAGGGCTTTAGCTTTGCTTTGGCTAAGTCCTTAGACTTAGTCCTAAGTCCTAGCTTTCCTAGATACACAGACTGGTTTGAAGATACGTGATTTTAATAGTCCTTTACTTTTCCTTATCTACCACATTAAAGACTAAGAGGCACAAGAGAGCCAAGATACTGAAGAAGCAATGTGTTCTCTATTGCTCCACTGACTGTGCTTTTCCAAAGTTGGCAGAAACAAAAATAAATCCATTACAAATCTCCTCGTCATACTGGAGCTTTTGTAATATATATTGAAAGCATGTTACATGGGAACATTTTGTGTGGAACTATCACAAAACACAGATTTTTTTGCTTATAACTATTATTATGAAGACACTAGTCATGACTGGGTAATGAAAAATGAGTTGACCTTTTTATTTAAATGTAACAGGCTACCCAAGAGTACTCTAATATACCCAGCCATCATCACACTCCCAGCAACTGGCAAAGACAAAAGTAAAATTTAGGAGATATGCTGCATATTTTGTAATGTGTGCAATAATTATTGTTTGATCTTTGGAATTCACATTTTGAATTGTGGAAGTTTTAAGCGTGCTGGGAAATTTTTAATAATTTACTGAGTCTGGTATCTTCTCTATCTTCTGCTAAGACAAGCTTACTTTATACTGTGAATATAATTATCTATACCTTGAAAAAATTGAAGGACATATTGCTCACATAGCAAATAACTATTGATTTCATCTAATATCCTGGGATGGTTGAAAGCTAGAAGCTAGTCCCATGGATTCCACTCATTGAGACAGACAGAATTTTTATTTGCAGAGTAATGTATATCTCTGGGGCACAAACAGTTTGTTCGTGCAAAGTAACTGGCTTCAGAGAATATAGTTCAGCAGAGAACCTAGGCAAAGATTTTTTTAGCTTTCATGCAATGTGAGAACTGCAAACTTAGAGGAGTGACCACTTTCCAACTCAAATGAGAACAGGTCGGTACTCAAAACAAGTACAAAGTTTGAATTAGAATGGATGTTTTCTGTGGTAGATAAGCTTCACTCAAAAGTAAAAAAATTATCTGAACTTTCACAGAAAAAATCGTGGTAGACAGAGAGCATGTCAGGCTGCCAAAATTACATGGCAAATATGACATTGCAGTGTAGTACATTATTACCATCATTGATGTAGAGCCTATGCTTTTACCAGTGCATAAACTCATGGAATCTGTTTCTAATATATCACTGAGTAAATTAAGAGGAAAAATTCTATATACAGCATTAATAACAATGCTTTTGGTTTACTGAATATTCATTCTAGAAGCCATGTTTTTGCTCATTGGCAATTTCTACATTTGTTCTACTCAATTTGTGGGCTAGTTGTTCATCTTCTATCAAAGAGATCCATTAAAAAGACATGCTAGAAGATAAGAAAAAAGAAAGGTTAATAAAAAGAGAATTACCCCTTTATATAGAATATGATGTGGGTGTGTTTCTTATGGTCACCAGCAAATTTATTTAACAGTAATTCCTTCTAAAGTTATATGAAATGCAAACTAACTGCATTGAGCTCAGGACTGCAGCCAAAAATCCTTGGACACAAGACACCTTAATGAAGTGGAAGGAGTTTTGAAACACATACTGACTGCAGGATCAGGCCTAAACGAGATACAAGGATCGCATATTTAATTTTAACCCGTTGTTGCATATCATCCAAAAGAAATTATATTTATTACCAAAAAAATGTTTCAAAAAAGCCCCAAACACTATTACAATGTAAAAGTTGTAGAAAATACTTGCTATTAATTTAAGTTCTGTGAAAGAATCCTTATTTTCTGAGGCCATTCAGTTATATGGACTAGGTAAAAGAACCATGCTTGTCTTCAGACAACGACATTTCACTGCCCAAGAATTCAGACTTTCCAGTTGCAATCCTGCTAATGTGTACTTTAGAGAAGGAAGAATAAGTGGCTAGGAGGAAATAAGTGTGCAGGGAGAGAACTCACACAGCAGAGGAAAGTTTTAGATCAAGTAAGCAGAAGTCACATAATCTAAATTAATTATCCAAGCTCTTCTCTTGGTCAAGTGTTTAGAGAGTTAGACTGGAAGTTCCAATATTCAGGGTATAAACTTCCAGCACAGCTCTAGGGAAATGCATGCTGAAGCTTATTAATTCTTCTGAAACAAACTGTTCCTAATAGGTTCTAGCTGTCAGAACTTCCCATGCTTTCTCTGAAAGTGTTTTAATTTCATATTCACAAGACTTCTCCCACGTTAGCAAGTGAAGCACAAAAATTTCAATCCACTTAAAACTCAATGCAGGAATCTGGAAGGCCAGAGAGAAAGAATTTTGCATCTCCCTTTTCAGAGCACAAAACCTTTAAAATGTGTAAATAAAGCTCCAATTAGGTTTACCATTCTAGAGGATAATGAGAAGTGCCCATCAAATATGCTACATTCTTAAAATGTTTTGATTTAGCAGGCAAAATTCAAACCACCGTAGTAGCTTCCAGAGTAAAACCTGATTGCACTTGCATGTCACACTCACAAAAAAGCAACCAAAAAAAAAAAAAAAAAAAAAAGGACAGACACCCCCCACCTCCCCAACACACACATACACACACACACAAACCATAAAGTTCTAATTGGAAAGCTTCCATCATCTGAGTACTTGCTTCCTGGCATACATGAAATGATCAGTGGGGAAAGCAGGGTCAATCGAGACAGACTGAGAGTGAAATTAAAATAATAAAATGTCTAAACATTTAACTGCAAATAGGAAATCTTTATACCCACCCATACCCTATTCTGTAACATAAAACTAAGGCAACAATTATTCATATACCTCCAAGTAATTTGCAGGCTCCATACAAAAATCTCATTTAAAATAAGAAATTGCTATTTCTGCACATTTATTCTCCCCAAATGCTGGCTAATTGCTGCAATGGCCATTATAAAGAATAATTTTCGCTTAGTGAAAAAAAAAAAAAAGAGGAATGAAGAGAACATTTTCTGGTTTTGTTCCTCGGCGGAGGCTCTATTCAGCGAATCCTGAATGCACAGCGTTTCACTGCTACATTTATTATGCTGAGAGGTCAAGTATTACACAGCATCTTGTATTACGCTTTGCATGCTAAGTATTTCACTTCACAAATTGACCCTTCGGTGTACTTACTACATAATGCTCTAAAAACCCAGCTAAAACGCAGGACAATTAGCAATACTTTGGCTCACACTTAACAATGGGGACACCAATGTAGGTGATTGCATTTACAGTGTTGCTTTCTTCACAAAACATTTTTGACACATTAAAGGTACTTTGAAATTGTGCAGTACCAGTCGCCTCTCTCGTGAATGGCTTTTCCAGCATGTACGGAGAGAAACAGTTGCTGTAGTTTAGGGCTTAATTGAAAAGAATTCAGACACGGCCCTATGAAGCACCAATTAGAGAGATATTATATCATAAAAAGCTGTAATATCCATTTTCAGGCTTGTTCACCTGCCAAACAAAGTAGGACACGGCTTAAAAAAGTGACGGAGCTGCAACTCTGGAGAGGGGGATGCTTAGGGAGGAGGAGGAGGGCGGCGGCCGACTGCGGGAGCAGCGCCAGGTGCGCCCGCCTCGGGGGCATGGAGCCCCGGCCCGGCCGCGGCCCCGGGTGGGAGCGGGAGGCGTGGGATGCAGTGCGGGGCTCGGCACAGGATGCAGTGGCGGGCTTTGGCACGGGATGCAGTGCGGGGCTTGGCACGGGATGCAGTGCCGGGCTTTGGCGCCAGAGCCTCCTGAAATACAACGGCGGCAGCGGCGCGCAGGGGAGTGCGGCTGGGGGCAGCGCGCCGCCGGGGAAACCCCCAGGGCACGGAGAATGAAAGCACCCGAAATTGTCGAGATTTTTTCTTTTTAAACTATTATTATTTATAGCTGTAATCATGGAAACAAACAGAACCCTCCATTACCGCCGGCGGCTCGGCGCGTCCCCGTGCCTCCCGCTTCCAGCCCCCAATCCCCCCCCCCCAACCCCCCCGCCTGGCACTTCCCGAGAGCGGCAATTTCTTTTGGTTCATTGTGAGCAGAAAACAAACAAACATAAACTTATCGCCCCGAAAATTTTGTATTTCTCGTGTCAAGCTGCTAATAAAGCGACATTAATGGATCAGCTCCGCGAAGTGTCTCTTCACCGCCTTTTAAAGTATCTTTCGAGTGCTTTGGGGAAGCCGAGGCGGGCCCACTCCCCGCCGCCTCCGCCGCCCTTGCGTGGCGCCGCCTCCCGCTGTGGGCACCCCCGCGCCGCTCACCGGGCGCTCCGTGGTCGCGCCCGCGCGGCCCCACCGTCCCGGTAAAAGGCGATCCGCCGGGGCCTGTAAAATTCACTGGTCGCGCTGGCAGACAATATTTTATTTTATTTTATTTTATTTTATTTTATTTTATTTTATTTTATTTTATTTT